>NC_138192.1:105006067-105646067 GCF_964194105.1 Spermophilus citellus | reverse complement strand
GGTAGATAATTAGCAATCTTTGATTCTAGTCTAAACTCTATCAATGACTAAAATCAAACCTCTTTATTAAATGCCAAACTACAGATAAGAAGTCTAGGTGTTAAATATTTTAAATAACCATCCCAGTCCTAAAAGCACATCCAAGTCATTTGGAGACAAAACTAAGGCTTAAGAAGCTAAACCATAAACAGATTTTTCAAAAGAATTTCAACATGGTAAGTGACAAATGGGAATAGCTCACAGTAAAAGATAAAGTAAGGGAGACCACTTAATCATTTCTATAAAATTACAGAGAATTCACTTCGAATTGGGATGATCTGCAAACACTGACTTGGAAAAAAATACAAATTGATCTGGATCTTCGAGATCAATAAAATTGAGCAGCAGGAATAAATACATTCTTTACATGAATTTAGTGCTTTGTCATTTCCATTGTATTTTCATGTACAACTTCTCAACCTCGCCAATGACACCATGAGAAATTTATCTTTTATCACTTTTATTTCACCCATGGGAAAACTGAAGTTCAGAGTTGTTGAATAGCTCACTGAAGACCTCAGAACATTCATTAATTCATTCATTAACTCTATAATTGTTTGAGTAGCTAGGAACTTCCAACCACTACTACAGACACCAGAAACAGCAGTGGATAGAACCAAGACTCTCATGAAGCTGAACTTTTATAATAGTACATGAACTAAACCCTAGATAGGAGAGAATAGGAACAAGGACACACTAGAAAAATGTAACTTTAAGGGGAAAAAATATGAAACAATAAAGGCATGGTACATAAGAAAATAGTATGGCAGGTTCATTATCATGGAGGTTTAAGAAGATGGAGATAGCTTGAAGCATCTTTAGACCTCTGAGTAGAATACATGACTATGAGGTTCGGCCTTCACTCAGTGGTCATCCTTTGACATAGTGGATTGGCTCCAAGATTCCCATCAGATACCAAAACCAGTAGATGCTCAAATCCCTTATGTATTGTACCTATACACATGTTCCCTTATACTTTAAATTGCTGCTAGATTACCTGTAGTATTTAATACAATGTAAATGTTAAGTGGCTAGTTGCCATAATGTATTTTGGTGGAATAATGGCAAGGTAAAAAGCCTGCAGAAGTTCAGTACAGACACGATATTATAGTCCTAACTACATAGTATATGACTAAGACAGCGCACTATGGTCAAACAAATGAAGACAGGCTGAGGACCTGTGAAGTGGCGGCGACTCCTGCAGGGTATGCCTACTTCATTTGTGTGGACTGAGTGCTGTGCATGGTGCATGGCAAATTCAAGTCTTGCTTTCTGGAACTTTCTGGAATTTTTCTGAGTATTTTTGATCCTACTGCTGTTTGAATCCACAGATGTTGGACCCATGGACACAGAGGACCAACTGTATACAGTAAAAGGAATATGATTTAAGCAATATTCTTGGAATAATGTAAATGTACTCTATCTTATTAATAGCAGTATGTTAACTATCATAGCACCTAACAATTATTGGTGACTGTCTAGTCTCCTAAACATGTTTACATATATTAACTTGTAAAATAGCTGCTCTTTTTTTTGGTTCCAATGCCCCCTGAGGAAACTAAGGCACAAAGAGTTTAATGAGGTTGCCCAAAGTCTCACAAGCAAGAGAACAGAGAAATGAGTGGACTTTCCCTGTCCAAATCCAAATTCTTAAAAACTGTGTTACACTCATGGCATAAAACAGCTGAGGGACAAGAAACAGAGTCACAGAAGAGCACTTTCTTTTCAATTATGGTAACCTTGGCCCGAAATTTTACAAATTTAAATTTGGTAGCTGTGTAATTGCAAAGAGGGGAACAGATATATGAGAACAGGATAAATAAGAGAATGAACTGACTTTATGAACTAAATTTAAAAAATAACTAAAGTTTATCTATTCCTTCCACGTTCTGCCCCCAATCCCCATTATGAATCAGCATTCTTGTATCAGAGAAAATATTCAGCATTTGTTTCTTTTGGGATAGACTTACTTCACTTAGCATTATATTCTCCAATTCCATCCATTTACCTGCAATTTCCATTTACCTGCAAATGTCAAGATTTTATTCTCTTTTAATGTTGAGTAATATTCCATTGTGTATATATACCACATTATTTTTTATCCATTCATCTACCAAAGGGCATCTAGGTTGGTTCCACAGTTTAGCTATTGTGAATTGTACTGCTATAAAAATTAATGTGGCTGTATTCCTGTAGTATGCTGTTTTTAAGTCCTTTGGGTATAGAATGAGGAGTGGGAGGAGCATGGAAGGAACAGAGAAACTCTAGATAGGGAAAAGGGGAAGGAGGGGAAGGGAGGGGGTGAGGAAATGTAGTCGAAGGAGATGAACCATCATTACTCTAAGTACATGTATGAACACAAATGGTGTGACTCTATGTTATGTACAACCCGAGACATGAAAAATTGTGCTCTATATGTGTAATATGAATTGAAATGCATTCTGCTGTCATATATAACAAATTAGAATAAATTTTAAAAAATAACTAAGTACAAAGTTGAAAGACTAGGAGAGGTGCCCCCATCAACAAAAACAGAAACATTCCAGGAAGTCCAGTGGAGGAAGTTAACTTAAAGCTGAGTGGTTATGATCTACATGAGATGTTGACAGGATCCTGGGGAGGAAATGCAGAAATGGACTCAGGAAAAAAAATCAACAACAGACATGGATTCCTATAAATTCTTCCTGGTCCGGGTATTTCCACATTTGTAAGATGATTAGGTTGGGCCACAAAATTACTAAAGTCTCTTTTGGGTCTACAATTCTATGAATAGAAAATAATACTGAAAAGTGTGCAATAGTATTTCTTGGCCAAGGTAATCTTTTCACTCTTTGGGACTTCTGGATATTTATTTCTGAAAAACTATCCAAACTTCCTCTATGTGCTTTCATAACACACCTGGGAACCAAAGTAAAATCTTATCAGGAAAGAAAAAAAAAATGCCATATCCTAATTTGTTTGTGTGTGTATGTATATGTATGTGTGTGTGTGTGTGTGTGTGTGTATGTGTGTGTATATATATATGTTTAAAATAAGTGCTCTACATTAAGATAGAAGTTTTACTGACAAAATGAAGGCTCAGAAATAATTCAGGACTCTTTTAAAAAGTAGTCCAACTTAGCAACTACCTTCCCCAGAAAAGCACAATATACATCATAAATTGTCCAACTACACACTGAAAAATTTATACACTTCATCACAACCAGTTATTAACCTTTCAACCAGTGAATAGAATTTTTTTTTAAAGTTGTATAAGGCAAAGAATTTCCTGTAACCTTTCTTAGAGAATTCATAATGCATAGGTGAAGTTATGAAAACTCTAGTTTTGTTATCCATGTCTAATTCTGTGAGTTATATTAAAAATATAATAACATTTTCAAATGATGTAGAAATAACTCCTCATGTTCTGGAAGTGTGTCTGATGATCTGGTGCCTAGGCAACTGGCCTCCACTAGAGGGCAACAGAGTGTGCTCGGAAAGCAACCTGGGCTTGGGAATGGAATGTCTGGTTTTAGGTCAGTGGTTCATTCATTGTGCAAGCCAGTCTCTATTTTAAAACCATAATAGATCCCTGAATGATACTTACATTACCAAACAACATGTCCTGATAAAAGGATTCTCATTGTAACTTAAGTCAAACTGACATTTTCATTTCTCAAATATTAATACACTAATCCAAATGGTCTATCATAGTAATCAAGTATCTTCTTAGAAAATTATTTTTTAACAATTAAATACCTTCTAAACAAATTCTCAAGAGGTTTATTGAAAACTGTTAGCAGGTATAGTAAAATAGTTTATTTGAGCTTTTAATATTAAAAAAGTTAATGCTTAAATCAAAACACATAGGTAAAAATTGCAGTAATAACACTACCATAGTATTATTAAGATAATAGATAACATTAAGCATACATAATATTATACTTAAACTTTATAGTGTTTACCTATATAGCTTTCTATGCTAACCCTATAAGAACTAACATTATATCTATTTTACATACAGTGAAATGCAGCTAATATAGATGTAGAAACTTGCCCTAGTATATATGAGAAGATAGAGATGAACTGAAATCATAATACTTGAGAACCAGATACCACATATGATTCAGGGATCAACCTCCCCTAAATGGAGCCCACAAAAGCCACTAGTATCTCTCCAAACACAGCCCTGATGATAGACAAAGCTTAGTCAGAGATAGAGACATCTTCCCATATTACTGCACTATATAATGAGATGCAAGCTTTAGGCAGAAATTTTAATTGAATTAAATATGTATCACATACTAATTCTGAATTAATTTTTTACACCACATAGTTGGGTCTATCACCTACCTTTTTTTTTAAGCAATAGTGGTGACTGTGTAAGAGAAAACTTTATGCTAATTTATGGTTGATGAACTTTCCTTAGAAGTTATTGATATAAATGCCCAACACATGATGTGGCACAGCATAGAAGAAAAATAGAGTCTGAATATTGTAATTCAGGGTCCTAGAGTCTGGTTCTATTATGCAATACCTGTGTGATCTTGGGTAAGTCACTTATAATTTCTGAGACTGTTCCAGAAATGAAAAATGAGATTAATAATGGTTCCTGATGCAGGGTCACTCTAAAGTAAACCAGAATATGGAAGTGTCAAATGCATTTATTTCTGTAACATCATCTGAACTTCCTCTATGTACTTTCATAACCTCCACACCAAGGAACTAAAGTAAAACGCTAGCAGGAAAATGGAGTAATAATACTACCATAATATTACTCCATGGCATCTTGGTTGTGATCTGCAGAATGCTAAGCGGTTGTTATTTGGTGAACTAAGTTGGTTGCCTTTGGCAGTTAGAGAAAAGACATGAGTATAATGCTGTAATTCTTAGATATTTATCACAAAGAATTTCAATCAACAGACTGATGCATATAGCTGAAGAATCTTGAGAATAACTGTCATAACTAAATAATTACTAAGTTTTAGCACAACATTTTATATGAATACTAGTTATCATAAAATGCAAAATTCCAAAGCTGTTTCAATAATATTTTGACAAAACATAATGAAATAGTGTAACAGGGTGAGCACTTGGTTTCTTCTGGGTGGGTGTCTAATGGGAAAGCATGTTAAAAACAACACAAAAAAATCTCAAAGAGACAGTATTTGTACACCAAGCACTATGCTATCCAAAGAAAAAATAGAAGTAAGATCAAAGCAAATTATTTCAGACCAAATATTTTGAAATTTATTTTATTTTTTTAGAAAACAAATACAACTATATCATTCTCTAATTTTATGCAGAGTATCATTTAACTTCTTTTTTTTTTTTGTTTTTGGTCTATACTGAAGTACACTGGATGTGTTTTTCATGTACTGTGTGACCTCAATGTATACTACAGTCTAATTATAAGTTTGTTTTCCCTGTCCCACTCTTTATAGCTGAGAAACCAACAGTTCCTGACCATCGTTACTCACTCACTGTGAGTCTTCCCTAAGAACAAAAGTATTTCAGCTTTCACTCAGTGATCATGTGCATCCATCTAAGACTCTTTCTGCTTGCTTTTTATTCATATTGTAAATAAAAGAGAATATTAGGTAGCCACTTTGATAATAGGTAAATTGTTATTTTATCAAAGGTCAATACCACCTCAAAGGATCTTGGGCAAGCTTACAATTATTGCTTAAACAAATCCAATAACAACAACAACAAAAAAGTTTACATAGGTTTGGCAGAGTTTTCTTTGCATACTAGATATAGGGATCTCAAGGAAATTTTAACATTGCAGAGTAAAAGTGAAAAAAAAAAGAAAAACAGAAAGCAATAAATCAAGCAATGCCTTTTCACTTACTTTTTTTAAAAAAAAAGAAAAAAATGGGAGTGTAATTTTTTTTTCTTACAGTATCAAAAATATAAATTATTATCACCTCTGCAGAACAATACCAGTTAGGCTTCATTAGAGAAACATTAAAAATGTAATAAAATGAGAAGATGTAAAGCTGTACCCAAATTGTTTGAATCCTTTACTAGGACTTTAGCTGATTTTCTTACTGTGTCACCTTATTTAGTAATGTTAGTAGAGTCCCATTAAAAGAGATTACATGTAATAAATCTGTTTCTATATCTAGTAAATGGATTATGGTTGAAACAAGCTTTGCCAAGATGGTTAAAAGGATGCTGAAGAGGGAAGAGTCCTATTGGACAAATGATTTCTCTGGGCACACTTCATGGAATCATCCTTCCTCTAATGGAATCTTGGAAATATGTCCCCAATCTGGGGGGACATATTTTCTTCTGGCCCTTCTTAATTTGCCGTTTTTCAGCTTTTCGTTTTTATACACTGACATTAGTGAAATCTGAGGCAGGAAGAGCCTTCATTAATAAAAACCCTAGAGACCAAGAATATGTCAAAGGAAAAGGGTGGTACTGGGGAAGAAGCAGAAAGTGCAAGTGGGAAAAATGAGTGAAAGCCCTCCCTTGGGAGCCTGAGAGTAAATCATGCATTTTTCTTTACTGAGACCAACTAAATAAACAGGAAGTGCATCAAAATTATCTAGCAAGTGTCACCTGGAGAGAGTGACATTAATTCAGCAAGTGTTCCCAAAGAATCAGACTTGTGTAGGACACTGCACTGGTCACTATTAACACAAAAAAACACAAAAGAAACTAAAGTTTCCCTGTCCCTGTCCTCTGGCTGCTGACAAGCTACTTAGGGAGATAAATTTCTTGGAAAATTGGTAGTTTCCATGCAAAGCAAACTAAGTTTGATTTCCAAAGATGAATATAAATTTGAAGAGTCAGAAAATATCTTGCAGAAAAAGAAAAATGTAAGTTTAACTGAGTTCAATAAATCACACATGCACACACACACACACACACACTTTCATATTCTAGTCCAGATCAAAACACACAAATGTGTACACACACACACACAACTCCAAACTGCAGAAAAACATGTTACAAACATGAATTAGCATAGTACAAACCATGCTAAGGATAGATACATAATAGAAGAAATTTTGGAAACAGTTCAATTTTGAAGGACACATTAGACACTGATAAGAGGAACCCCACCCAGAATTAATTTTAAATACTGTGTTTCAACAGCAATAATCCAGCATACTGCAATTGAATATTTTATTTTTACACCCTTCTCAGTTTAGTATCACAGGAAAAATACAAATAAAATTATGCATTTGCAATGGAATTATTCCCACATAGGTGGCAGAACAGGCTCAAACTTTCTGAAATATTCAATTTAGTCCTTTTTTTAATTTCAGCAATGAAAACAAGGACTATTTTTTAATAACAAAATATTTTATTTTTTTTCAAATCTTCATACATACATTTTGTATAATGATGACCATCACAAAAGGGGATTGGCAAGGACAGGGAAAATAAGTACTATTACTCAAGAGAATTGGTGGCCAGCTACATTAAGAAAAATAGTCACAATAGTTCAGGAGGCATTCCTCCCTGTGATATTCTCTACTGAAAAGCACATTCAGACCTCAGGCATTAAGCTGAATATTTAGCAAGGGCTAAGAATAAACTCCAGAGCCAGCAACCACAAGGAAAATTCCAACAACCTCAGTGGCTGACACTAATTTATTGAGATGTATCAGGAACTCTTGGGAATGAAGTGTCTGCTAATTAGGCCACCACAAACAGGCTCCCAAACCTTGACAAAGTTTTTCCAAACATCTGATGAAGAACTGTGATTTATGGGCTGCCTAGGTTAAACCTGAACAGATGGTATCTTTTAATAATAATTGACACATGAGTTTGTTAAGGGTTTCAATCTCTTGCAAACATGCATCTCCATAGAGGAAAACAAAGAGCAACATTTTTAGAATCATCTACCTTATCTTTGTCTTCAACAACATCTGCCAAGACATCATCTGGATCCAGGATGCCTCCATCTGTGTATTCTAAGTGATGAATCTTCACCCAGTAACCAGGATCCTATGGTAGAAAAAAAATGTTTCATGACTCCATCTTCTTTTAAACAATGATACAATGTAATTTTAAGAGAAATAAATTGACTCATTAATAATATGCTCTAGTAATAATAACATTTTCAAACAACCAAAACAAATGTCATCTTTTTATTTGGATAAATGGTTGGCATTTTTTCCCTGTTTAAGTCAGTGAATCAAAGTATACATATTGCATCAATTTTCCTTGAAGATGAATTGTATGTAAATGTAAATTGCTCCAGTATCTTGAAAAGCATATTCAAAGAACTTTTTATAACCCCCCACAACTTAGATAATGCCAAGAGGATGCTAGGAAACATCTTCTTGAGAGTACTTCCTGAAATGGGGAATGAATGTTCAAACTAAGGTCCCAAAGCTGTAGTCAAAAAAAAAAAAAAAAAAAAAAGCAAAGAAAAAATCTAAAAGGCAGAAATCTGATTGCAATAGCTGTCACTTTAGAATATAGGGATGGAATGGGTGACCTCCAAGCCCTTCATCTTTTTAAATCCCAGGCTCTATGTGCATCCTCAGCTCTAGGTTATGAAATGACACATGAAGCAGAGAGCTCCTACCTCCTGAGTCTTGGCAGCAAATTGCAAACCGTGTTCTGAGTTGAACAGAGTTCTCTGAGGTAGCGATTAAAGAGACTTCCAACTAAACCATCGCTTAGTATTAAGAATTGCTTATTCTGATAGTAGAATTTGGAAAGGAGTGGTCTAGTTCAGTTATTTCCCTTTCCAGAAAAGATATGAAAATGAGTCATTGTAACAATGAGACAAGAACACAAACCAAAAAGAAAGTGAAGAAAAAACATTAGTAAAGATTTTACCAGAATATCCAAGCTATATTCCATTTGGTTCTGTGATTCTTAGAAAGCCCCTCAAAGTGGGAAACTATTTAGCTATAAAGTACTCAGTATCCAATAAAGGAACAGATACCAGTGTGTGAAAAGAGATGGAAATTCCAGGATAAAGCTCTAAGTCCTTATCACATGAATCTTTATTAAAAGTAAGAACTATCATAACCCACAGAATGCAACTGCAATTTTATGAAAGCTAATAGAAATGGTTGTCATATAGCTCTCTCTTTAACTGACCCCTGATAAAAGGCGAGGGCATACTATTAAATAATAATTCTTTTAAGGCATCTATTTGGAGGACTACTGAAATGTGGCCGAAGCGCATAGCTTTCCAGTAATTCAACCTTATAAAGTGACAGGATAAAAATCTGAAGGAATTCTCCTTAGCTAGGCTTTTGACATTTCAAAATTAAGTGTTCTATATAGTACATAAGGAGCAATTCTTAGTAATCTGAAAGGAGTTTCATTTGCTTCTAAATCTAGACTTACCATAGAAATATTCATGATTTACCAAGAAACTTTAAATGCCTCACTATTGCCAGATAGCAATTACAAAGATATGAGCAGTGAAAGTGTAATCAGGTAAAAAAAAAAAAAAAGCATAAAACACCCATCACTCAGATTCTGTAACCAGAGATCTTTGTGGACTCATGGAGATTGTGCTATAAAAGATGAGGAAGTATAGCAGGCGAGATTCCAAACAGGGAGGGTACTGGCGTGTACAAAACACTGTGTCATGGGCACTGGACTGTCTGAATGCCCCAAGCAATCTTTGGTAATAGAATCTTTATTCTGGGGTGACTCCACAGCAACATATTCCTCCAAATCTACCTAGACTTTCAACCAAAATCTAGAGTTTATGTTTTCCTTGTAAAAAATGGCCTGCTTATGAAAGGAGTTCAATTTAATTAATTTCTATAAACTTCCACTGAGTTGGGTTTTGATATATTAAAGCTCTTTAGATGAAATCTGTTGATTTCAACCATGTTTACAAAAAGTGATATATTCTAAAGGGTTTGCTTTTTTTAATATTTATACTTAAAAGCAGACATCTATTAAGTTGTCTGCTTTTTTCTTGCGCTTGGTTTGTAAAAGCAGATTTTATCACATAAAACTAAGACAAACAATTTCCCCTAACAACTGCAGTGTAAGTTAAAGTCCACCTTGCTTCCTGTCTAGAAATAACAAGAAGAAAACCAGAGTCCAGATTTAAAAGAGAAAATTTAAAATATATATATATATATATACACATATATATGCATATATATATACACATATACATATATATACATGTATATATATAATACACACACATATATATACACATATATTATATAAGGAAATATGATGTGATCAGTTATACAGAGAGTGGCAGACAAGTGGCAGCAATCTCCAAAGCCTAGCTAAGGAGAATTCCTTCAGGCAGGTAAGATAGTCACAGTGCATTCTTCCTGCACACACACACACACTCATGGGACCTAAGACATTCTGAAAAATAACAGGACTTGAAACTAAGGCACTTCTCTAATTTGATTCAAAAGAATATACAACTAAATCAAGTTAAAAAGCAAATTGACAATTTTGAAATAATGTATTTGACCAAAAAACACTTAAATATATAATACCAGAATTTACTCGACTCTAATTATGACTCCCTATTCCACATGGATGCTGTCATTTCATATATTCTCTGGAGAAGAGTAGATTCATGATGGTCACACATGTAGCCCTGAACCAAAACAGACGAGCCATAGGAAATCAGTCTCAGGATTAATAATATATACATCCAAGAAAAGAAAATCAATAACCAGCATGTACCGACCGCGGTTCTGTCCCTGTGGTATTTGGCCATGGTGCCATAGATCATTAAGAATACACATTCAATATTTGCAGCCTACAGCCTTCATAAGACTATAAATTTACCCTGACTCTTTTATGCATGTTAAAATTTCAACCATTACACTGCAGTCAACATTTTGCATTTCATTTACTTGGCTTTATTGCCATGAGGAATAAAACTGATCAAATATGAAAAGATGTTCACATATGTGTCTTGGTTCACACAATTAATCACTTGGAAGCATTTACCATGTTTTTTCATGATTGTGACATTTAGTTTACCATTGTACTGCACCAATATCTGTAATACATATAAATTTCAAATTATTTTGAAAATATCTCTAACACATTTGCTTACTTTGCAACAGTCTTATTACCTATGTTCCCAGGATCATTAAAGTATTGTAAGATAACACACCACTCATTGGGTTTTCTCCACTTCTAACATATATTATCCTCTTTAAAAATAATATACATTTATGTAAAACCCTATTGAAATATTTAAATTAAAATAAATTTATCTATAGAGATAAATTGGAAAAATAAACTGAAACAAAAATGCATGCATTACAGGAAGAAGACAGTCATAGGGTGTTTTTAATGATCAAATGTAGAAATCATTCCAAACAGGCATTGATTTTTAAAAAAAAATATTTTTGTAGTTGTTGATGGTCCATTATTTTATTCATTTATTATATGTGGTACTGAGAATCAAACCCAGTGCCTCTCACATGCTAAGCAAGTGCTCTACCACTGAGCCACAACCCCAGCCCTAAGCATTGATATTAATAACAAGAAATACCCTCCACTGTGTCTTGAAGATGAAATTTTTTTTTTAAGAGAGAGGTGGGGGAGAGAGAGAGAGAGAGAGAGAGAGAGAGCGAGCGCGCGCGCGCAGTTTTTGGCTGACACAACATCTTTGTTTGTATGTGGTGCTGAGGATCGAACCCAGGCCGCACGCGTGCCAGGCGAGCGCGCTACCGCTTGAGCCACATCCCCAACCTTGAAGATGAAATTTGACCCCATACTTTGGGTAATGTATATTTATCAAAGTATAGAAAAATAACTTTCCATCTGCAGTACCTAAAGGAGTAGACTGGCAAGGCAGATACTCTAAAACTGAAGGATTGTGACAATAATCAAAAGAGAGGGTAAAGTTAGAGGTTCCTGAGCAAAATGTCTATGGTACAAGACAAGAAAAAAATTTTCAATGGCAACAACAACCCAAAGTTGAGGGAACACTGCAAAAGAAAGGCCAACAGTAGGAGAAGGGCTGCATTTAGTCAGTGGTACGCTCAATGCAACTAGTTGCTTAGAGGCTTCTTGTTTTTATAAGAATAGTTTTACTTGCAGGAACAAAAACAACTGTGGAATGGAACTCAACAGAAAGAGTTTTCTTTATACAATTAACAATGTGTATTTGGTGGTGTGTACCCACAAAATGATATTTCATTAATTTTTTCATTATTACAAACTGCAGATAATTTATTTTATTGCTTACTATAGGCCATGTATAACAGGTATTAGGAGTTTTATATGACTAACTCATTTATCTTTAAACAACCTCATAAAATAGTCATCAATCCACTTTATAGATGAGGAAACCAAGGCATGAGTAAGTGAACTGACTTACTCAAGGTCATGTGCTTAAAAAGCAGCAGAGCCAACTTAGGCATTTTTAAAAGTAGAAAATATATATTTTTTTCTAGATTAAATAATAATACAGTGCATAGTTATTAAATAGGAACCAGCAGGGGAGCAGGTCTATTTGTATCCTTACACAAGTCTATGGGCCCAGGCAAGCTGACATTGCTCCTGGCCTCAGATACTTCATCATTAGTGAGCATGCAGATCCATGGCCTCCTGCATGATGTGCCACACACACACACACACAGGCTGAAGTACAGAAAACACAAAGGGACACATAATGCAAGGCTCCATATTCTTCATATAAGTGGCCTTACCAGTGCTTCACAACTGAGAGAAACAAATGGGAGAAGTTTCAAAATATAATTCTTCGTAATCATAGAATTGAGGGCTTGGGCAACAGTGGAAAAGGATCCTACTGCTGAGAACAAAGTGGAAGTTGGAGGCATCTAACATTGGATAGAGAATTATGAAAATATGCATATACAAAAAAAACTTTGCTACTTTTGCCATAACCCTCTGGGGGCATTCGTCCCTCCACCCAAGACCAGAAGGTCATCAAATGCTCCATGATGCACCCAGGAAGGTGAATGTGTCAGAACATGTCTAGAGACTCTCGGGCAGGCAGAGAACAGGAGTCTCTGAGGATCCAGCCACAGGGCCATGTAGGTAAAAAACAAAAAGGGAAGCCTATGTGAAACCTAGCAGAACAGCACGGACAGCTGAAGGGAAAGAATCATTTCAGAGAAGAAGTAACAAATATAAAGATCACTACAATCCTCCTCTAATGACCTTCAAAACATGCTTCACCTTCCCAAAAAAGATCCACCAAGCACAAACCTCAGAACAAAAGCCTAGTAGAGGAAAATGGGCTGAGGCCCCTTTAATCAACAATGTTTCCAAAGAATTCAGGAGAACCACAACGGGACCCAGAGTTTTTATGCTGGGTTGAAAGCAGCATCTGATGTATTCAACAACAAGATAATAAAGCCCAAGTTATATGTGAAATGAGGGTGAATGAGACCATCTATAAATTCCCTTCCTGCTCTAAAAATCCATGATCCTACCAAGGGAAGGAGGGTATAGGAATACTAACATCATATAAATAATATGTGAAAGAAAGAAAACGATTTTACTAAATATAAAGGGGTGCATTTCATTATGGGGAAAGGGTCAGTCCAACATGGAGAAAGCAAGTCTCTAACCTATACAACAATCTAATTTCAATGAATACTCTGCCAAAATGGACAGATCTTAAGCACAAACATGTGCATACACACATACAGTGAGAGATTTTATAATAAACCAAAAACTCAGGGAAAAAAAGCATCAACACAATAAATAAATTTAACTTTATTTATATTTATATATTCTCTCTCACACACAAATGTATACGTATGCATATAATACAACCAAAAAGATTAGAAAACACTTTCTTTAAAAGTGTACTTGGAACATGTATTAAACTCCAAAGGCAAGCCAATCCAGAGAGGAAAAGGGGCAGGAAAGAGAAGGTACTCAGAAAGGAGATTAAGTAAATTAAGTTATATGCATGCAAAAATACAGCATAATGAATCTTTTTGTGTAATTACAATGCTCCAATAAAAAATAAAAATTAAAAAATGTGTTTCTCTGATTAAAATAAAATCAACTACAGAAAGATATCTAGAAAAAGTCCACTTGTTTAAAAATGGAAAATAAATTAAAATTAGAAAATAAAGTTCTTAATAATCCAAAGATGAATAAAGGAAATGAGAAAGTATTTTTAATTTAAAAATGATTAAATATTAAGTAATTGTTGATTGCAACTAAAGCAGTGTTGAACAGGTTGGTAATGCCCTTTGATACATATATTAGGGAAACAAGCTAAAAAAAATTAGCTAGAAAAAGAACAGTCCTAAAGTTTTTACTGTTTACATAAAATGAACAAATTATTTGATAAACTTAGTAAAAAAAACTATAGGCATAGAGAATATAATATAAAAACAATTAAAGAAATTCAATCTTCCCACAAAGAAAGTTCTAGACTCAGATGACTTCAGAGGCAAAATCTCCCAAATATTTGAGGAACAAATAGTGTTAATCTTTATACAAACGCTTCTAGAAACTAGAAAAAGAAGAGATTCTCCTATACTTTTTTAATGATGATAGCATATCTTTGATATTAACTATTAACAAGGACATTACAAGAAAACTATACACTGGTCTGTCATGGATGCATATGTTAAATAAAAATAAATTAAACATTTGTAAACTCAGTAATGTATGTAAAAGATAATACATTATAACCAATTGTGATTTATTCCAGTGATGCAAAAATAGTTTAATTTTCAAAAATCAATCATAGTTATTCATCAAATTAATAGGAAAAAAGGATAAAAACTAGTTGATCATCAAAATGAACACAGAAAAAGCATTTGTGAATAATCACAACCAGTTCACAATAAAAAGTATCTTAGAAAACAAGAAACACAAATAATTAAGCAGACAAAATAAGTAAAAGAAAAATAATTAAATAACATTTACAATAGCATCAAAAAATCAAATATTTTTTGGAATAGTCTAACAGAAATGTGCAATGTGCACTAAAAATTGAAGAAGACTGTGACAGATTAGAAAACTCAATATTATGAAGATGTTAATCTTGTTCAAATTAGGGAAGATTTGGTTAAGGTCAGGAATGTGCCAATATGGAGCAACCAGAATTATACAACACCCATTAAAATGTAAATGTGCACAATCACTTCGGAAAATGGTAATATCTGAACATAAAGCTAAACAAAAATGTCCTACAAAATTCAGCAATTTCACAAATAGGTTTGTATCCAAGTGAAAGGAGTATAGTAGAGAGTTACTACCAAAGGTAAGAACAAGAATATTCAAAGCAGAATTATTTCTAATACCTTAAAATCAGGAAATAATCCAAATATTCATTGCCAGAAGAACAGATAAAATAGTAGTATGTTCATGCAATGGAATCCATACAGCAAGAAGAAAGAACTACAAGTTCATGCACCAATCTGGGCGAATCTCTCAGTATCATTGTACAAGAACACCCAACTACAAAAGAAGTACATATTGTACAACTCTGCACATGGCATAACAAACTAACAAGGAGTAGCCAGAAGACTGGCCACTCTCTGTGAGGAGAAAGGCAGGGAGTGAAAGAGGAAAGCCCTGGGTGTGTGGAACCACATTCAGTTCCTTAATCTCTGTGAGCTACTACACTGACCTGCGTACTCTCCTATGTGTGCACTGTACTTCCAAAAGAATGTCTTTCAAACTGAAATACATAACGGCTCCTTTCACACAATAAACATCTACAGGTAAACAGATGAAGACCACCAAAAGCTGCTCAGGATATGAATCTAGATTTCTGGTTTCCTTGGAAGTAAAAGAAAAGAAAATATCTTAAAACAAATTAAAGGAAGACCAGACTATTCTACCAGCTAAATGTGTAGCTCACTAGCCACTAGTTATTTGAAACTGCCAGGACACACAGGAGAGGATTAATTGACCACAGGCTTAAGTGAGTCAATAGTGGGATGGGTCTGTGAAGATTGTTATTGCTGGAATCTCAGGCTCTGGCAACAGAAGTACTGTGTCCAGAACATGGAGTCATGACCTTGTTCTGTGCTGACGTGGCCATACTACAGAAGTTTTTGTCAAATTTTAAGAGGGGATTGTTAATCAGCTGGAGAACACCCACATCATAAAAGATCATAGGGGCTAGAAATATGTCTTGGGATGGGTGCACAGAACTAATTTAGGTTTGTTCAAATGGAAAGACTCAAAGTGAAACATTTTGCTATTTCAAATATAGTAGAACTACAGTTTACAAGGCACTGAGCTCTTAAAGCTATCAAGTAAGGCAAAATTCACCGATGAAATTATCCCTGTACATCCCTGAGGAAGAAACCATATTAGAATGAACATACTTTCTCTCAGTAAGGCCAACACTACTTTTTGTTTAATTGGAGTATTTTATTATCTTTTCAGTTGAGCACCAGATGAAGTATCTGGATTATGGTGGAGACCATGTTCTGTGAAAAATTCTTAAACATTTAGACTCACACTAGGGCCAGAGAGACTCAACCACAAACACATGGGAACTGAGACAGCCGAGGTCAAACAGAGTCTCTCATCTGTTCTCACTCTAGGATAGAGGCTCACACTCAGCTCATACAAGTTCAATTAGCTACACTATTCAAATTCGTATCTTCTTCTTTTTCTTAAGTTATGGGTAAGCATATACAAATTAAAGGAGCATATCAGACTTCTCATCAAATTAGAAGGCTTCCACATACAAGATTCAGTGTGTTTTGAGTTGCTCCAAAAAAGTTGCATGGACAATAGACAGGTAGATGGAAACTGAGCATAAGAAAGACTCTCAAAAAAGGTCATCTGTGAATGGAAAAGGTAGCATGATGGAGTGTATACTCTGCACCCTGTTAGGAGTCAAATGGAGGCTAGGGTCACCATATCTCAAGGATCCTATAGGATAAAAAGAAGTGGACAGATTCCCAATGCTTGGACCTACAGTATCTAGAACCTAGAAGATCTTTGGGGCTTTAAAACCACAGGTACAGAAACTTCTTAAAAGAAATCTCTTCTATGTCATAAGAATAATAGATATGGCAGTACAGCATGATGCCACAATTACAATGCATCTCCAAACAAAGTCTACAGGCACATCTTATTTAAAATTTCCTAATCTGATGCTATTCAAGGTGTAATCTGAAAATTCTTTAATAAACAAATTTGAGAAAATATCAATCCCAAGATAAAAATAATTACTGTGGTAGAAGGAAAAAATAACAGAATTTTATTGATTAGAACATTCTTTTTAAAAAGAGTAATTTCTCACTCTAAAATGACACTCATCCCTACACACCTCCCACTGACCCCCCCCCCAAAAAAAAATCCTAAGATTTTTTTCAAGCCTTAAGTAGTAAATTCATAAATTTAAAACCTGGTAGAAATTCACTGGCTTCATGATTTCCTACAGCAGCCTTCCCGTCTAACAGGAAAACAGAACAGAGCTTAAACCAAAAGAAATTTCTCCATGATGTATAATTTTAAACAGAAATGATTTAAGTATAGAAGCATGGATGATTCCAGGGAATTCCTTTTATCTCATAATCCAAATTTTCAAAATATCACTAATAGCCTTTTCTTCTTTAGTAGAAAGAAAAAAATATATATCCTTTTTTTTTTAAATTCTAGGGTTAGACTAAACTTATTTGGGAGAAATAAGGAGCTTAATTAGTTAATTGTTTTTTAAAATAAAGAACATTTTAATTAGTTTTAAATCTACTATCCATATCATTGCAGCCCACTACGTCTTCACAAAAATATGGAAGTCTTTTTTTTCTATAGACCTAATAACAAGTTAAATGCTTACTCTTAAATGCATTAACCCTTACATAAATATCAGTATTAAATACAATGCACTCTTAAAATTATATAAAAAAAACAAGTATTAAAAGTCTGAAATTAACACATTTCAAATGCATTTAATTGAAACATGTATTTTTTTTTAAAAAAAATTCAGTATGAAATACTTTTAAAACACCCACATTAATAATATGAAATACAATGATTTAAAATAACTTTAAAGAAAACAGCTGATTTTTTTAAAAAAATCATGTTTTCCATTATTTGTTTCCAATGAAATTTTATACTCCAAAGCCCTCAATGCCAAGGTTTTAGAAGCTTGTGTGGTCCAAAGGAATGCAAAACCTACATCCAAAGAATGAAAGCAGCCCTCTCTCCAAAGAAAGTGCAAGCTGTTAATTTTTAAAATAATTTATCTCGTATAAAACCCTAAAAAATATTCTGCCACAAAATTAATTTTAAAAAGAATAAATTTTAGAATACAAATTTGTAATAACTCACAGTTTACTTAATGCAGCCAATTAAACTCAAACTTCCTTGTTGTTCTAATGCTGACACCTTGGTACAGTAACTCCAAAATATGCCTTTGACAATACTATTTCCCAGTTGTGTCTACCTTTGTGCATATGAACGAGGGAGAAAGGTTTAAAGTTTTATGTGGATAATAGCCATTGCTACTAGCTCTTTACTGGAACAGAAATTATGATACAGAAAGGAAAATTCTAATTTATAGCAGAAGAGGTACTGGTGGCAGTGTTTAGAAAAGTAGGTTAACTGCAAGATAAACAAATACCTCATCAACTTAATCCCCCATTTCACTGTTTATAAATTTTTTTAAGTAGGGCAGCAATATGAATAGTGAGGGATTATCTGTCTCTGATCTCTGAAAGTACTGGAGATAATATTGCTTGCTACTGTTAGTTTTGTTCTTCTAACAACAAAGTCATTCTTCTGGACAGCTACAGATGGATCACAGGTGTAGCTAAAAGAAAACAGCAACTCCAGAAAAGCAAGTAGGCAGAGCTGAGCTCACATATCCCCTTCTCAGACTACCTCTAGAGCTAATGCTCTACCAATTTTGTAATGATGAGGATCACAAGTTATCCTTATTCAATTATTTATTAATTTTTACAGCTTGATCTTCCCAACTAGTGCATAAGCTCTCTGATTCCAACACCTCTATGGTGTTCTATGTCCCTAGCTCTTAAAACTACTTCTGACATTGTGCATTTGTCATAGGAGTGAGGACTAAGAGAAACAGAATGAAATAACAAAAAAGTGGGGAAAACCTGGTGTAATCACAGAGCAAGCCATCGTATTTATACTTAGCACAAGCTCAAACCATGTGACCTAGATCTTTTGATACAGGCAATAGCAGTATGGAAGAAACAGAAATACCCTGGACCACACAACCATGACTGCCAATTACACAACAAGGAATGTTCCTGCAACCTCTCTGAACAAAATACAATTAAAAACCCAGCCTCTGGAAGAAATAAAGCTAAAACTTTAATGAAGGAAGAATAGAGATAATAATTAAACATAATTAAATGGTATGTTAGTAAGTGATAAGCAATTTGGAAAGAAAAGAGAATAGGGACGGGGTAAAGAATACAGCAATGTGTCTTTTAAAATAGGAAGGTCAGACCAGGCATTGAAAGAGTAACATCTGAGCAAAGACTGGAGGCAAGTCAGTGGCAGACGGGAGAAGGGAAATCAGGTCTACTAACACATGGTACACCCTTGGGCAAGAACCTTTGCTGTCATTTGTAAAAGTCGAAACTCAGAAAAAGAACCCTGAGATGACAGTGGGAAAACTAGTTCCTGCATCAGGTTGAACACGTAGGGAAGAGGTACAGAAACAGCACATGGTATTAACTATTTTCTCCATCATCACCAAGAGGACCCTGCCCCACACCAAGTAAAATTTTCCTCTACAAAATAAATTTCTAGTAGATTTATATCATTACTAAATATGGTTGTGGTGCCTTTTCTTTTAAATAAAAATATTTCCAGAAAGGCAGAAGGAACCTGTATGTTATTTGCCTCCCAAAAATGTCCTTCCAAACTCCTGATCATAAGGCACACCAATCTTAACATGGAATGTCCCACATAATGAGGATAATCTAGCCCTGTACACAAAATGAAAGTGTTTAGAGTGTGTGTGTGTGGGGGGGGGAGCTTTAAATCAATAAGAAATCCATGCTTCCCCACACAGTCTACCCTCACTGGATTGTGAGAAATTTACTACATATTCACGTACATATACAGGCATATGCATTGATGCATATATAAATATTTCCTTTCTTGGCACACCATAACCTTAAATCCCACAGAGGCAGAGCCATTTCTGTCTCATATTCTTCTGTAATCCCAGCATCTGACATAGCCCTCTCTTTACAACACATGTACAACAAACGTTGCCCATTATTACTACTTCGTGTAATTCCTGAAAACTGAGAGTTTTAGAGGGCAAAGAGAGCCTCTTGGCTTGGAAAACAAAGTCAACAGGATATGAGCAAAACGTCCAGAAACACAAGTATCCAATTGCAAGAGAAGTTTTTCATATGTCAAAATTTGGGGCAGGAGGAAACTCTCTTTCCCAGTTTTTCTCTGTGATTGAAATGTACTCTGTAGACCAATGTGGCCCATAAACTGTTGCTTTACATGTGCAATAAAATAGCAACCCCAGGGCTAGGATTGTGGCTCAGTGATAAAGCAGTCACCTAACATGTGGTAGGCACTGGGTTCAATCCTCAGCATCACATAAAAATAAATAAATAAATAAATAAATAAATAAATAAATAAAAGTATTGTGTCCAACTCCAACTAAAAGATTTTTTTTTTTTTTAAATGGCAATCTCAGAAAGCTAGAAGCCAGCCTTACAGGTAAATCCTCTTTCCCCACCATTCCTCACAGGTAATCAGATCAATGTGCTTCAACAAAATGAGGGACCCAGGAAACAGAAGATTCAATAGAGAAGACATAGAAAGGAAATTCTCAAATAGTGACATCAATTAATATGCTAACCTCCTGGACCTTAGAGAACAACCAGCCCTGATTGGATTATGACAATTAAGAGTTCCAGGAGCAGTCTTACTAGAAGAAAACACAAAACTGATAGATTTTATGATGGGTTTTACTCTGGAAAAAAATTGTAGTGAGAACCATTTTCTACAACTCTTAGGAGTAGAAAGAACTACTTGAGAAAGAAACTCAGCAAATAAAATACATGGATGTCAGAAAAACCAAAATTCTGCACAACAAACAATTCCAGTTATTGGGTCAAGAGTGAACAGTATCAGCATGGTCAGAATAGTAAAAAACACTAATTACGGAATTAACTAAAAATTCCAGCAATACTTTTGGGAGGCAAAGGAAAGAGGGCAAAGCTGTAAGCAAGCTAGTGTTTTCAACCACCTTAATAGGATGTAAACAGGTAATGTCTAAAATTGATGGATTAAGAAACAGCTGAAGATTCATATTTAGAAATAAAAGTATACTGCTATTCCTTGAATCATATTTTTTTAATTACAGAAAAAAATTAAAAGACAAAGGGTTTAAAGGGGCTACTTCAGGGACATGGTCTGCGTGGGAAGTTGCCACCTGACCACTGTTTTTAATGGAACTGACTTCATTGGCTTGAGTGCTGTCTGCGCTGCTTATGCACCACAAAAGCAATGTACATGTGATTGAGATCATATAATCTGTAAAGGCTGAAATACTGACTGGACTTTACAAAAATGTTTTTCCAACCCTGCTTTAAACCATACATAAGCATTACGTTGATTTTTAAAATTGAAATGATGCAGAGGCAACTCTTTTAGACATTTGTTTCAGTACTTTTGAATATTAACACCTTCTCTCTAAATAAGCATTTCTGATTGCCCTAAGTAATTAACTTCAGAAATCATCTTTTGACTTCCTTAGATCATTGAGGGGAACTTAATGCATTTAGGGTCCTACAACATTTCCACCTTTCCTTCTCCTAACACAGTTATTGAAATATTTTGTTTTCACTAGTAGTTAGCTTTATCATCAAAATGAATACTGTAAACTTCAGGGTTTTGTTTTTTTTGTTGTTTGTTTGTTTGTTTTTTTGGGGGGAGTTGTTTTTGTTTTTATTCTACCATCTAAAGACAGCATCTCTTTAGTTCTCAGGGTAAAAGAGCACCTCATAGTCCTAACTCTTCTCCCCTCTGCCCTTTCACTTCCTATATCTGTCAGTTCTATTTTACATCATCATTATCATTATTATTATTATTATTATTATTATTATTATTATTATTATGTAGTTGTAGATGGACAGATGCCTTTATTTATTCATTTTTATGTGGTGTGAAGGATTGAATCCAATGCTTCACACATGCTAGGCAAGCCTCTGCCACTGAGCAACAGTCCCAGGCCCCTACCTTTACTTTTATAGTATAAAAGTCCAAAATAAAGGGAGTGCTGGGGATGTGGCTCAAGCATTATCGCGCTCACCTGGCATGCGCGGGGCACTGGGTTCGATCCTCAGCACCACATAAAAAAAATAAAATAAAGATGTTGTGTACACTGAAAACTGAAAAATATTAAAAAGTTTTCTCTAAATAAATAAATAAATAAGTTTCCAAAATAGATATGTTCTTTTCTGCAAAAATAATTATACTTCTGGGTATTTTTATTCCTAAAGTTGAAAAAAAAAGACATTATTGACATTTACTGAGCAAATGTCTATTCATCATTCCTTGTAGGGATAAGCCACTCAGATAAGAATATTCAAATATGTTATTTTTTTATAGGCTACCTTTTACTCAGAATTAGATTGGGCTACTTTTGATACGTAAGCTATGAAAATTGACCTCAATATCAAATATATATAATAAATAATCCAATAGATATTTTTATAATCAATATATTCATAAAGGTAAATATAATCACATTCACTAGCAAAACATATTATGCCAATTTTGTATAGGTAAGAAATATTATTCTTTATGAGAGTGAACATGCTTTCCTCTGATCACACAAAGTAAAAATAGGCTAATTTTTCTTATTTTTTTTCCTCCTTGGTATCAGAATAAACCCAGGGTGCATAACTACTGAGCTCTTTTTATTTTTATTTTAAGACAGGGGTCTAAGATGCTGAGGCTGTCTTGAACTTGTGATCCTCCTGCCTCAGGTTCCCAAGCTGCTCTGATTACAGGTGTGTGCTTACCATACCCGGCTATGTTCATTTTTCTAGGAAAATTATAAATGCCTAGTATTTAGAATATGAGAAGACATTTATGTAGCCAAATAGCTAGGAAGGTTTCTACAAGTGTCCTGTAGAACCTTTCATGTTTTGAATCTAGTTCTGTTGGTCAGAAATCTGGCACAGTTCTCCTTAGGTTAAGATCAAGGTGTCAAAGAAGCTAAGTTTCTTTTTGGAGGCTTCAGGGTAAGTCTGTTACTCTGTATTTTCCAACTTTTAGAGGCTGCCCACAATCTTTGGTTAATGACCCCTACAGTCAAAATCAGCAGCAGTAAAGTCCAAGCTTCTAGCTTCTCTTCTGCTTCTTTCACAAATAAGAACCCCTGTGATCGCACTGGGCACACCAGGTTAATCAGGTTCATCTCTCTATTTTACAGTCAACGAATCAGCAGTCTTAATTCCTTCAGCTATCTTAATTGTCATTTGCCATGTAATGTAACATACTCAGGTTCTAGAGACTAGGAAGTGGACTTCTTCGTGAGGTCATTGTTCTGCCAACTACAAGGATCAAACAGACTATATTGTCCTTTGGGTGGAAAGATGTCTTAACAGTTCTAACAATCATTCCAAATCAAATATAATTTTTTTTTAAAAGTCTGTTAGACAACCTACCTCAAAGATGTATTTTGTTATAAATGAAGCTGGTGACATAACTAAAAATATACATCTTCAGAAGTTTTCAGTGTTAATTTTGAAGGTGAACCGTCACTTTTTGGTCTGACACTTGGGAGAATTATCCCTAAGAACAACATTAGTTTTTAGACAACTCAAGAGACAAGAGAGATTTTTAATTAGATAGAAAATTTATAATTAAAATTATTCTTAAAATACTTGGATCAATAAGAATTCTTAAAAAAACCCCAAAAGTTCATTTATAATTTCTAATCTAAAGCAAAACACAAAGGCACTTACCAATCAAAATAGATGCCAGAAGACTAAGACCAGTGAGATGTAACTGACTGCCTACAACGGCCTGCCGCTTTGGCCCCAGTCATGCTCATCACGGGGACAACCTATTTCCAACCAAACTGTTCTCTCACACTAGGGAAATGATTAGGTTACCCCCATGATGCATAAGACTTCAGACTTAAAAGAAGTCTTGGGTTATATGTATAACTCCTGCTACGATGGACATGCAGATTTGCCATCAAAAGTCTTTTTTTTTTTCTTTTTCTATACAGGAATAACCAAAGTTTTAACTCTCTTTTTATATTCCTCATTAAGTACACTATTTCTTATTTGTCTCTGAAAGTTTTCTATCTTTTCTCACACACTAAAAGGCAGAGTTCAAAAATTCATGTTGCTTGTTAACAACACCCTGATTTAAGCCAAAAACTTATTTAGTGTGATTACATAAAAAGCATAAAGCACAGTGGGAATACTGTATAAAGCTGTCATGAAAGCATTGTAATTTGCACAATTTTGACTCCCCAAGGAGTCACACAGGTGTGTGTGCTCACACACAGAAATTCCAGACCATAAGAGATTCCATTTTAAAATCTGTAACAGATGAATGTATTATGAAGAAATCTGAAGGTAGAAAAAGTATCAAACTTGAGAAGCCAGGTGATCCAAGTAAGAATGTTAACAAACAACTAAAAATGTAGGAATGGAGCTCAAAAGAGAGGTCAGACCTAAGACACATTTGTAAATCAAATGTACAGCAATTTGAAATATCTGAATAATTATAGATAAAAAATAATTATTTGAGTATTTGTCAACATTTTTTCATTGCCTTATATGCATAGACTCCAAGTTTGCTGGGATTACAGTAATGAACAATAAGACAGGTCTTTACTTTTATGAAGAAGACCTGAAGCAAAGAGAATAATGTTCAATATTTTTAAGATCATTCCTAAATAATTTTTATAACACCCATGATTGGGTCTTTCTTCCATTCTCCTTCCTAACCATATCTTTCTCAATATTTCATCACCCTCTTTCTCAAATGTGTCTGTACAAGTTTTCCCTTTTGTATTCATGCTATTAGACTGTATGTGGCCAGTTCTCAGTTTCTTTTGTGAATAAGCAAATTCCACACAGCCAATAGTTCTAAATTTCTCAGTGTTCACTGAATCACAGATACTCTGCTTATTTATACAGATGTTTTATCCCTAATGAATTCATCCATGCCTGTCCCTCTACATAAAAGTAGATGGATCTCAAACACGTCTACCAGGATTTGTTACTGAAATCAAATAATCTGACTTCTCAACATAGATGCCCAAAACTGAGTGTATGACTTTCTTTCTGAAAACCTTATTTCTTTTCTCTGTGAATGGCAGTACTTTTTAGTTATGAGAGCCAAAAATCTAGGATTCATTCTTACACTTCTCTGCTTCACCCCCATACGAAACGCCATCCAGGGGCTGGGGATGTGGCTCAAGCGGTAGCGCGCTCACGTGGCATGCGCTGGGCGCTGGGTTCTATCCTCAGCACCACATAAAAATAAAAAATAAAAGATGTTGTGTCCACCAAACCCTAAAAAATAAATATTAAAAAATTCTCTCTCTCTTAAAAAAAAAAAAGAAAGAAATGCCATCCATCCTATTTTCTAAGTTGACCTCAGTTTTCTTCACCTCCACAACTATTCCTCTAGTTATATAAGACACCATCTCTTGCCTACACTACAGTAACAGTCACTACTGGTCTTCCCCATCAACACTTTTCTGAAAAACTCCATTCTCTTCCCATAGACAGGTGCTCCATGTCCTTGACTGCTTCAGTCCATAATGTCCTTCCTTCCTTGCCCAAAATAACCTTTTATTTTCCTCTTCCTATTTTAATATTATCTCTCATCTCTGTAGGCCCAACTCAGGTATGTATTCATCTCACTTATGAATCCTTTCTCAACTCTCCAATTGGAATTTATTTCTTCTCCTACTACCTCTATTATGTTATTCATGCTTTGTTTCTATTATTTCATTTTGCCACTATTATTTGTCTCTAAGTTTCCATCTCAGGTGTATGGGAAACGTCTTCATCATCTTAACATGCTTCTTTTACCCACTATGAGAGAAACCACAGCCTGAGCTCAACAACTGCTCAATTACCAGTGATTGCCACATGGAAAAAAATATTACACTTAGGCATAAGAAGATTGGTTAGGACAAGAGTATTTAAGAAAACTGTACTGGGAAACCCTCAGTCATCATTCTATAAATGGCTACCAAAAAGCTTTATGCTCTACTTGAGAACAAAGTCATGATCAAAACTCTTCAACATTTGCAATCCCATACATCTTTCCAAAATAGTGCCACAATGTACTTGGAGATCTCTACAGCTTAATAAACAGCATACCAATCATGTCAGTGCCAAGCCTCATTTATCTCAATAATTTCACCTTTCTCATGAAAATTACCAATTCACCAAACAGGGCCTTTTATCTAATTACTTCATTTTGTGTATGAGGAAACTAAAAGCCCAGATCAAACATATTGCTTGATATCACAATATTGGCCAGTAGCTCAAACAAAATTTCAACACAGTAGTTTTCATTGATTGAGTTGGTACTCCTTGATCTGGGTTAAACAGAAAGGTCATAGGCATAGGCACATAGCTGGAATGGCTGGAATTCCTCATCCACTGGTTGAGGAATGTAGCTCACTCTCTGTAAAATAAGGAAATCTGCCTTTGGGTGTAAGACCACAGTCCTGAACCAGATGGCACAGAAGAGCCATACCAGGAAGAGCATCCTTGATGCTCTGGCAGAGACACTGTAGCCCTTTTAACAGAAGCCATGCAGCTGGAGGGTGGGGCATTGCTAGACAGGGACCCCACCTTTCACATGATCAGATGCCATAGTCTGCTCTTCAAGGCCATTCTCTCTCTCTCTCTCTCTCTCTCTCTCTCTCTCTCTCTCTCTCTCTCTCTCTCCCTCCCTCCCTCCCTCCCTCCCCCCCCCACACACACTAAATGTAAATATATATGTGAAACATTTTCTAAAACCCTAAAATGGAGACATGTTGTACTTTCTAAAAGCTTGGATTAAAGAACAAAATTTTTAAAAAATCAAGAAAATCATAGCCACAAACATGACTAACATACTGCAGGATTCTGAGGAGCCACTCCCCAAAATTCTTAACATTCCTAAATCAGTACAAACATTTTCTCTGTAGTCTTCTTCTTGAAAGAAATGGATTTGCTAAAATTGAGCCCACACAATGCTTACATCAAATATTTACATTTGCCAAAGTTCCTATTCAATGCAAGGCTTTTAAACTAATGCCCAATAAACACAGTGAAGAATGAGATGAAATGAAGGGAAAGAACTAGAAGGTAGTGATTATTCCTCAGACTGTCTCCTGCTACCTCATCCTGTATGCATCCACTAATGAGCACACAAGACAAATTCTTACTACTTCTGCTCTCTGACACTCACATATCTAACCAAAAACTATTATCAGGAAATATAGCCAGAGGAATAAGCCCTGCTAATGAGTCCAAAATTCTCAATAGCTATTTGCCTATATGTTCATCAAGATAGATTTTATCAAAGCCAATAATGGGTTGAAAAAGAAAGTTCCTCAAAGCCCAGAATGATTTTAAAAGTGAAATAAAATATCTTTTCATATTAAGAGTTTGGGACAATGTATTACTATTGATGTGCATCATGTCAAACAGAAAAATCACCTCTTAATGTACTAGACCAATGATCAAAAATGACTAACTTACAGGGAGAGTGGCAAGCATTTAGTTATACCCCAGCTGGCAACAACAACAACAAAAAATTATTTGCTTTATGTTACCTGCAGGCCATGTCTACAGCTCATTTGGTATGTGCAAACACATTACATGCTACCATGTAGGTATTTCTCTGTTACATGGAAAAAAGTCTAGCATCTGAGGAAAAGCGAATGATGCTTCATTCTATATTCAGTTTTATCACTCCAGACATTTTATGCTTTGTCATCTACTTCTGAGGTTGGAATTAAGAGGAGATTCTCCGAATAAAACCTATCCTTTGGCACGACCAGCCAATGTATAAGTAAGCTATTAGACAGTAATGGGGCTAGAATATATCCAAGCCACAGTATGAGCCTTAGATCACGAATCAAATAAAAATCCCATCCAATTAAGGGCTCTATTCTTTGAACAAGACAATTTTATTTGCTGTCATGTTTGGATATTGAAAAAAGATTTCTTGCATTTTTGTCTCTCATCTGCTATCCATTACTTATATGCTTAAAAAAGAAAAAAAAAGTGTTTCACAATTCAGCTATGCACACATGCCAAAAAAACCACTTTTCTACATTGCAAGGGCACAGTTTCATACTAAAATAATGCACTCTATAGAACAGAACTGGTAAATCTCTAATTACCAAGTTCATAAAATGTGATGTATTTTTTAAAACAGTTGCTATCTACTATGTGCAGCACGTTGCTTTCCATGCAAGATTAATCCTCACCCAACCCTTACAAATAAACATCATGAACACTCTTACAGAGAAGAGAAAAATAAGAATCAAAGAGGTAGCATACCTTATAGAAAGTAAAAGAGATGGTAAATAGAGGAATCACATCTGCAGTTTGCAAACCCAAGACCAACCCCAAACATTAAATATTCTGAGCCCTACCCAATTTGCTTTCAATAGCATCTTTACATTTAAAATAAATTCTCAACAAAATATTCCATGAGGATGAAGTGAAAAAAAAAAAGAAGCAGAAACCAGCAAAGAGAGAAACTACATTAAATGAATAGTTAATCAAAGATGAAACTAATTTAAATTAAAAACCAGAAATATTGGGCTGGGGATGTGGCTCAAGTGGTAGCGTGCTCACCTAGCATACATGAGGCACTGGGTTCAATTCTCAGCACCACATAAAAATAAAATAAAGTTATTGTGTTCACCTAAAACTAAAAAATAAATATTTTAAAAAACAGAAATAAACCAAAATGAATGGAAATACAAATAATATCTCAATAATAACCTTGAATATTAATTGCCTAAACTTATCAATCGAAAGACATAGACTGGCAGATTGGATTAAAAAATAAGACGCAACAATATGCTGTCTCCAGGAGACTCACCTCCTAGGAAAAGACATCCACAGACTGAAGGTGAAAGGATAGGAGAAAAACATACCACTATAATGGATGGCATAAACAAGCAGGGATTTCCATTCTCATTTCAGATAAAGTGGACTTCAAGCCGAAGTTAATCATAAGGGATAAAGAAGGACTTTTCATGATGCTTAAGGAAATTATACATCAGCTAGACATAACAATAAACATTTATGCCCCCAAACAATGGAGTATCTATGTACATCAAACAAAAACTTCTTAATTTCAAGAATCAAGTAGATCACAACACAATAATACTGGATGACTTTAACACACCTCTCTCACTACTGGACAGATATTTCAAACAAAAACTAAATAAAGAAACTAAAGAACTAAATAATAAAATCAATAATTTAGACTTAAGAGAAATATATAGAATATTTCATCCATCAAATACACTTTCTTCTCAGCAGCACATGGATCCTTCTTTAAAAATAGACTATATCTTATTCCACAAAGCAACCCTTAGTAAATACCAAAAAAAAAAAAAATGGAGATAATATCCTGCATTCTATCAGATCATAATGGAATGAAATTAGAAATCAATAACAAAAATAAAAATAGAAGCTACTCTAACACATGGAGAATAAATAACACACTATTCAATGAAAAATGGATAGCAGAAGAAATCAAGGATGAAATTTAAAAAAAACAACTTAGAAGTAAATGAGAATACTGATGCAACATATCAAAACCTCTGAAACACTATGAAGGCAGCGATAAGAAGAACATTCGTTGGATTAAGCTCATATATTAAAAGAATAAAAAGTCAACAAATAAATGAGCTAACATTACATCTCAAAGCCCTAGGGGGAAAAAAGAAGAAATCAACACCAAAAACAGTAGAAGACATTAAATAATTAAAATCAGAAATGAAATCAATGAAATTGAAACAAAAGAAATCATTCAAAAGCTGACAAAACAAAAAAGTTGATTCTTTGAAAAAATTGATAAACTCAAATTACTAAAATAGCTGATGAAAAAGGAAATATCACAACAGACAAAACTGAAATACATAAGATAATTAGTAGCTATTTTGAAAATCTATACTTCAATCAAATAGAAAATCTTGACATCAACAAATTTCTAGTGACATATGATCTACCCAAACTGAATCAGGAAGACATACATGATTTAAACAATTGTCAGTAATGAAATAGAAAATTTCATCAAAAGCCTACCAATCAAGAAAAGTCCAGGACTAGATGGATTCTCAGTCGAGTTCTCCAAGACCTTCAAGGAAGAATTAACACCAATAATTCTCAAAGTATTCCATGAAAGGGAAAAGGAGGGAATCCTTTCAAACTCATTCTATGAAGCTAGTATCACCCTGATGCCAAAACTAGACAAAGACACATCAGGGAAAGAAAACTTCAGACCAATATCCCTGAAGAATATAGATGCAAAAATTCTCCATAAAATTCTGGCAAATTACATACAAAAGTATATTAAAAAGATAGTGCACCACAATTAAGTGGGGTTCATCACAAGGAGGCAAGATTGGTTCAACATATAGAAATCAATAAACATAATTCATCATATCAATGGACTTAAAACCAAGAATCATGTGATCATCTCAAATGCAGAAAAAGCATTTGACAAGATATGTCAACATTCATGTTCAAAACACTAGAAAAAAAACTAGGTAGGAATATAGGAACATACCCCAACATAGTAAAAACAATCTATGCTAAACCCAAGACCAACATCATTCTAAATGGATAAAAATTGAAAGCATTCCCTTTAAAAACTGAAACAAGATAAGGATGCCCTCTTTCACCACTTCCATTCAACATCATCATTGAAACTCTAGCCACAGCAATTAGGCAGAAGAAAGAAATTAAAGAGATACAAATAGGAAAAAAAGAACCCAAATTATCACTATTGCCCAATGAGATGATTCTGTATTTAGAAGATCCAAAAAATTCTGCCAGAAAACTTCTAGAACTAATAAATGAATTCAATAAAGTAGCAGGATAGAAAATCAACACCCATAAATCAAACATGTTCCTATATATCAGTGTTGAATCTACTAAAACAGAAATCAGAAAAACTGCCCCATTCATAATAGCCTCAAAAAAATAAAATAAACTATTTGGGAATCATCTAACAAAAGACGTGAAAGACCCCTACAATGAAAACTGCAGACACTAAAGGAAGAAATTGAAGAAGACCTTAGAAAATGGAAAGTCTTCCCATGCTCCTGGATAAGTAGAATTAATATTGTCAAAATGGCCATACTACCAAAACAGATTTAATGCAATTCCAGTTAAAATTCCAATAACAGTATTCATAGAGTTATCAAAAGCAATCATGAAATTCATTTGGAAAAATAAGACACACAGAGTAGCCAAAACAATCCTTAGTGAGAAAAGTGAAGCAGGAGGTATCACAATCCCAGACCTTAAACTATAGCATAGAGCTAAAGTAACAAAATGCCATGGTACTGGCACCAAAACAGACATGTAGACCACTGGTATAGAATAGAAGACACAGAGACAAACCCACATAAACACAGTGATCTCATACTAGACAAAGGTGCCAAAAACATTCACTGAAGAAAAGATAGCCTACTATTCAACAAATGGTCTGGGAAAATTGGAAACCCACATGTAACAAAATGAAATTAAACCTGTATCTCTCACCCTGCACAAAACTCAACTCAACATGGATCAAAAAAGACTAAGGCACTAGATCAGAGACTCTATGCCTAATAGAAGAAAAAGTAGGCTAGTTTAGAATCTGACTTCCTTAACAAGACAGTGTAAAATCAAGAATCAATAAATGAGAAGAAATAAAACTAAAAATCTTCTTTTCAGCAAAAGAAGCAATCAATAATGTTAAGCGAGAGCGTACAGAATGGGAGAAAATCTTTACGACATGTACCTCTGAGCATTAATCTCCAGGATGCATAAAGATGTCAAAAAACACCAATAAAACAAATAACCAAATCAATAAATGGGCTAAGGAACTGAAAAAACATTTCACAGAAGAAGAAATACAATAGATCAACAAACATATGAAAAAAAAAAAATGTTCAACATCTTTGGCAGTTAGAGAAATGCAAATCAAAACTAAGATTTCATCTCACTCCAGTCAGAATGAAAATCATCAAGAATACAAACAACAATAAATGTTGGTCAGGATGTGGGACAAAAGGCACATTCACATTTTGGTGGTGGGACTGCAAATTGGTGAAACCATTATGGAAAATGGTGTGAAGATTCCTCAGAAAATTTTGAATGGAATCACCATTTGACCCAGCTATCTCATGCTTTGCTTTATACCCAGTCAGCATACTCAGCCACGTCAATGTTTATAGCAGCTCAATTCACAATAGCTAAACTATGGAACCAATATAGATGCCCTTCAACTGATGAATGAATAAAAAAAATGTGATTTTATACACACACAGAAATATTACTCAGCCTTAAAGAATGAAATTATGGCATTTGCTAGTAAATGAAATGATCTGGAGAATATCATGCTAAGGGAAGAAAATAAGCCAATCCCCCAAAAAACAGACTGAATGTTTTCATCTGATGCAGATGCTAATTCACAGTAAGGGTGTGAGGGCTAGAGAAGAATAGAGGTAATCTGGATTAGGCAGAAGGGAGTAAAGAAGTATGGGGGTAGAAGAAGAGTAGAATGGATTAGACATTATTACCCTATGTGTGTGTGTGTGTGTGTGTGTGTGTATGTATGTATGTATGTATATGTGTATATATATATATCTGCATGACCTATGTGATTCTACATCATGTACAATCAGGAAAAATGAGAAATTATACTCCATTTATGTATGATGTATCAACGTGCATAAGTGCATTTTACTCTCATATACTACTAATTAGAACAATAAGAAAAAAACAAATAGGTAATCTAATAATTTTCTTCATTTGGTAAAATCAGTAAAAGAGTTTCCAGAAGTGTGTTTGACCTTAATACATATATTTCACATTGCGGCTATATTTGAGCAAAGACCTTTAAGTACTGACTGTGCAACTGAGGGTGATATTCTCAACAGTAAAATATTAAAACTCAGTAGAAGCATGATTCAATGCAGAACTCAGGATAAGCTATGGGGAGTCTCAGGAAACTGAGTGGAAGTCAACATCATAATGCCAGGATGGACAGAGACCTGCCAAAGGAAATTTGAGAGAGGGGAAACTGGTAATTGAGGATAAAGCTCAGACCCAACTCATGCTTGTTATGGTAGATTGGGATGAGGAACTACCAAAATGTGGCAAGTGTAAAAAAAAATGTCTATTTGTTTTATTTTGGTATTTGAATAAAGGAGGAAATATAGCACAGCCCCACTTCTTCATGAGGGAATATCTGCTAATGTAACCTAGGGATTTAGAAATATGTAATAGAACAACATTCTCCAAGTTGGTTCACAGATTCCTGGGGGTCCTCAAGATCTTCACAGGGGTCCAAAATGTCAAAAGTATTTCCAAAACAATTCTTTGATAATATTACACATTACTGGTTCTAAGAAAAAATTAAAAAACAGAACTCCAAACACTTTCATTCTAAGGATTATAAATTTTATTAAAACTCAACCCTTGAATTCACATCTTTTTAATGTTCTGTGTGACAAAGTAAGAAGCATAGGTAAAGAACTTCTGGTTTATAAGGGTTCCGCAAAGAACTGAGTTGCAAATTGAACTTGCTGCACTTTCACTGAATGACATTTTTACTTGAACAAATGAATGATAGACAAAACAAGGATTTTTGCAGATGTGTTCTTGAAAATAAAATAGGACAGTTCAAGAAAAACAACTTTTAGTATTTATCATCAATAATAAAATTCTAACTTTCAGAAGAAAATTAGAATTTTGGAGAACTTATACTTGCCACAGTGAACTGGATAGCTTTCCAATATTTAAAGACCTTTCTGATAAGACTGGTGGTAATATTACTAAATGTGATGATTTTGATATGATATAGTAAAATGTGTCAACATCTGAAAGATTTGCATAACTCAATTCACAAATATTTTCCAAGGATCAAATGTGTACTGTCACAAAATCATACAGAGGTGAAAGATCCATTCAAAATGAAACATCAATGTACTTTAACAGTATACAGAAAGTTCTTTGAAAGTGTTTCAATCTCCCACCTGCAAGAAACCTGTAAGAAACCACCACTTGTCAAGTTTTGGTATAGTATTAAAGAAGAATTTCCACAATTACCTGAACAGCCTATTATGGTGATTCTTTCTTTTCCAACTACCTATCTGTAAGAGGCCCTATTTTCTGAAAACACATCAACTAAAATAGCATTTGACAACAGACTAATGCAGAGATACGTGAAACCCAGCTGTCTTCCCTTAAATCAGATGTGAAAGAATTTTGCAAAAACATAAAACTTTCCTCACTAAAGTTCATGGTTTTGGAAAAATCATTATTTTTCATTAAAAATGTTATTTTGTCAACATATAATGTGCTTATTGTTAAATAAATTTTCATGTAGGTTAAAGTCTCAGTACTAATGTTTAATCCAAAAATATTAATTAATATAAACCACATGGAGTTAAGCTTGCTGGAGTTCTTGAGGATGTAAGACAGAAAATCCTAAGGACAAAAGTTGGAAACACTGTAACAGAGTTCTATATTCCATGTGGAGAAGAGGAAATGTGCCTGGTGACCATGGTTCCTTCTGTTTCTAATCAGAAGGTACTCGGCCAGAATATTAAATGTCTTGTTTATGTACTTTAGAATGGAAAGTAAATTGCGAACTAGGATTTGCTCCTTGGGACTGGGGAGTCCACTCAAACTTCAACAACAGCACCTTTTTGATACTCCTCTAAGGTATTTTTGTTCAGTAGGTAGGAAATGTAAGCAAGGAGGAACAGAAAGGGCATCAGCACCAGGATAAGGCAGGTAGTAAAGCTAAGCATTCCCACCTTGTGTGAATCATGTTACCGGGCAATCTTTCCAGGGACAGTTATCATTCAAAAGTCTATTATTTGACTAAATAGTATTGGAGTGGTTTCTATTTTTTATCTTACGGTTGTTTCTAATTTCATTCCATTGTGATCTGATAGAATTCAGGGTATTTTATCTCTCTCTTTTTTATTTTCTAAGGTTTGCTTTGTTGCCTAAAATATGGTGTATTTTAGAAATTGTTCCATGAGTTGCTGAAAAATAAGTGTATTCAGTCATTGATGTATGAAATGAAATATTCTATGAGTTTTGAGTGTGAGAGGAGGGTTTAATAACCTGCTCTTAAGAGACAAAAAACACACTAATTAAAAAGGAACTGAGAGTTTCAATGTCCCTCGCTGGAACTATCAGTTCTTGCTAGGAAGAGCAACTGCTAACTACCACTTTGATTTAAAAGGAGTCCTGACTTGTGGAAACTGACACAGTGAGCTGGCCACATTCCCTGAACAAAGCATCAACACTTACCCGTTTGCCCAATATGGAAGCATTTAGAATCTGGAAAGGAAGGAAATTAGGGCTTAAATCCAACTTGGCAATTAATGGCTTCATTTTTTGGCTTAACCACATGCATGTTCTATAAATGTATTCATTAAAAAGTTATGTAGAGTTAAGATGTATTAGATTTTGGTAGCACCTTTCTTCAGGAATTATAAAACATCATGCAGTTGCTATTATTAGTGGCAATTAATGAGTTATGCTCCTTAAAAAAAATGAAAGACAAAGTTTTTCAGGAGGAGGAGAAGGAAAGAAAATCACCATCAGAAGCAGCAACTTGTTTAAAGAATCAAAATTTAGTACCAGAGTTGCTTCAGAAATATACTTCTATAACCTTGTGGAACCAGCACAGTGCCTAACAAGATGCTGGCTTGGTTCACTAATGATTTATTATGCATCACCTGCACTCCACCCAGAGAAAGTATCAACATTACAGTAAATTAGCATTTTTTTAAAGATCATACATTGCTATGTGTTATGAATTTTCATAGTCCATCCCCCCAATTTAGCATATCCCCTAGCAAACTATTGATGATGAATTTTGTTTTAAATGTTCAATAGCTGAGGCTGGAATGTAAAAGACATTTTTCTTTAGGAAATGTAGGTTTGTCTTCTGGCTGCTTTTATTAAAAATTGCAAAGAGGAGTTAGAAGAAGATGGCTAATTGCAATAACAAACATGGTTGAAATGGAAATTACTGATTGAAGGAGAAAACCTTCATGCCAAGGGACACAACAACAGAAGGTGGACATTTATAATTTAGAAGGTCCAATATCAACATACATTCGTTGAATGACTTCTTTCCTAAGGGGAACAGAGGAAAGAAAATGCGTTCTCCAGAGATCTCACTGAGATCTGTCAGAAAACACTTCATACCTCTCTTTCCTTTCAAGCAGAACCATGTGGCTCAGAGTCTCACATGTAGACCGAAATTAGGATTAGCTCAAGGTCTTCCAAACTTAGAAAGAGAATGGCATTAATTCCAGAATTATATTAATTCCAGAATTATATTAAACAGTAACAGTGGTTGATTTATGTTTAGTGTGAAAAGGAACTCTGGCTTGGACCTAAGTAGTCATATTGTAATCTTTTTTGTAAATAGTATCCATTGGTTATAAAGACAGATTAACATTATTTCAAAGCTGCTGTTAAATAATGTATAAAAGTTTTTAAAAAGATGATACAATGGTCTCAAGTGCCACTATCCATCTGTTTGGAAAACAAGATCATGACACAAACCATAGTCTGAGCCACGGAAGTACTTCTTTTGACTTGCATAGTATTTTAAAGATGGCAAGTTTTGCATAGAAATTGCAGATTTCCTGGAAAAAGAAAATCATACAATCTGTAAAAAGTGGGCCTACATTCCAGAGTGACAGTAATCAGCTGGATATGATCCAGGACATCAGACATGCACAACACACAGGTGTACCCTCTGCTGTCTAGTCTCCATCATCCTTTGCTGCCTTCATGCAGCCTATCTCATTCAGGGAATTTGATTTCCCCAATTCAGCTCACTGGTGGTTGAGGTGGCCTGCTGTCTCACACAGGAGTATCTCAGGGGTCTCTCCCTTTGGTGCCAGTTACACAAAATACAGGTTAAGAATACAGAAAGAAGCAAATTCTTTGGGTCTATCTTTGGAAACCAAATCTGAATATAATGAAAAACTACATGATTATCCAATTATATCAAGATTCTTTCCACAAAGAAAGAGAAAACTAAAACCTCTGCTATTGATAACTGTTTGGGTCAAATACATTTGATAACACTTGTTAAAGTAGTAACATGTCTAAAAATGCAAACAGAGGAGCTAGCATTTTTCTGGGCTTAGTATACAGGCACTGCTGTTACAGCCAGGGAATACTAAAACACCTGGAACAATGTGGCAGTTGGCCTGGCTACTTAAACCTCAAAGATGAAGATATTTGCTGTACAGACCCTTAAAGAAATGGAGCCAAGGTTGTGCCTTTTAATATCTACAAGGTTTTTAAATGTCTGAAAAGATCATAGGCATTGATTGGACATCTGACTATTCCTTTGGGATGGTTATTAGGAAAGAATAAAAAGATGATACAATGGTCTATAGATACATTGGCAATAGTAGATTGTACCCTGGAAATAAAAGGTGGGATGACTTTTGTTAGATCCTGGAATTTTTTTTTTTTTAACTATTAGAAGCTGACATAGTAGAAATGAATGGAAATTATTTGAAACTCATGCAAGCTTTACCCATAATTTCTAGAAATCTACTTATTGATGAATACAGCTTTTATATGTTAAGTAATCCATGTTGTTATCCAGGGTTTACAAAGGAAATAAAAAACTGCATATTCTGGAGGTTATACAACTTTACGTCATTTACCATTTCTTGACTTTGAGGTCACTAGCAGAAAGGATGGCCACCAACTTTCATGACAGGCTTCTTGTGTAGTGGCTTCCATGAAGGCAACCTTCCCTAGAATCTTTTGCTCATGGTGCTTATTTACTAACTATAAGCATGTTTTCCAAACTTAGAGACATTAATTAATACTTTTCATGTATTAATTCTTTAATCTTCAGAATCCAATAAAGTGGGAAGTTTACATGTATGGGAACATGCAAGAACATGTGCAAACCAACTCCATGTTAACTACTTAGTCCCAACTTATGTGAAACAACTTTATTGGCCTGTTCCCTTCTACTGCAGTTTGATTTCAAAGGTCTACAAGATGGATTTTTTTTTTAACTTTTAGTATTCAAAGTATCTTTGAATAAAGGTCAAAATGTAAAATTCTAGCATATTCCAAATGCAAAATGGAAAATTAATGTCACCTAGCAATCAGAAAAATGATCTGTCACAATACAGCACCTTATAATAGCTGTACATTTGTCTTTCCCGACCTGATAAGTTTGACCATGTCTAAGTCATTATACAGTTCACAGCTTCTGGCACAGGGCTTTACATCTGAAAGGTGCCAGTAAATAGTTGAATACTTGAAAGCTACAGGATATATGAAAATCAAATATATACACATATTACCAAAAAAAGTCCTTACTCTAATTTTTAAGATTAAGAAGTGTTTTGAAAGTATCATGTTTTAATTGCATGCAATCATGGCTTGCCAATATATACCTTCAATAAAATGCAATGAAGAAAAATTATGACCATAAATACCACTTAAAATTTAGTATAGAGGGGTTAGAGATGTAGCTCAGTAGTAGAGCTTGTGCTTAATATGTACAAAAGCCCTGAGTTCAATACCCAGCACCAAACAAACAATAAAAAAAAATGTATAAGGAGTGATTCAATTTATTTTGTTATTTGTTCTAAGTATAATCTTCAGACTCCTTAGTCTTTGCTTTTCCATGAGAGAAAGCCCAGACTAGCTTGCTGGAGGAGGAGAAACCACCAGAAATAACTCTTCCCAAATGAGTTCTTTGTGGAATCCTACAGCCTGTTGACCACCCAATACCCAAAAAACCCAGACAAAAATCAGTGGAGACAAGTTCTCAACCTGTGGCTAACACACCATGACAAACAATAGAAACCAGGATGACCAGCTGGGACAAGAACTGGGAGGCAACAATAAAGGCTCATGATTTTAAGCTACCAAGTTTGTGGTGCCTTGTTATGCAGCACCTGTTACCTGATAGAGGTGTATTCCCTGATTTTGAGTCTTCACAATGGAAAGAAGGTGCAATTCAGTGTCCCCACAAATATGTGATCACAGAGTTAGTGCTTGTCACATCACATCACAACTAAATATAGGTATGTCCAGAGTCATGAGCCCCTAGGGGAACACTTCACATTCATCTTTGCATCTCCAAATTCCTGACTTCTATATAGATGTCTAACACATGTTGCATGAAAACTAACAAGTTTAAGTTTGGAAAATGTTCTAAATAAGAGAAAGGTGTTGGAAGCTTTTGCAAGATGAAATGACTTTTCTATTTGGTTAGCAGTAGAGGCAAGATGCAGCCAGGAATGCTGGCAACAGAAAGGACATCACACCTGTGCAGAGAGAGACAGGGTTCTGAAGAAGGGGTACAGTTCAGACAGTACTCTCACTTGACTTCAGGCTGCGTTATTAATTAACTCAGGCACAAAGCAATCTATAGTCTTCAATGGAAGAGCATTGCTTAACAATTGAGTGAGACTTATAATTGAACAAGGAATTTAGCTACAGAATTAGAGAAAGAACTTCAAGAGATGTGTATTTCCAGAAAATTAAATGATGATGAGCATCTAACATTGCAAGGGCACTCTTCTACTCTGAAGAGCCATCATGGATATAACCAAGAGAAAAAGCTGAAAATCTAATTTTTTCAGGAGGGAAAGGATGTTGCTCTCTTAGAGTTGCTAATCCACAGCAGTGTATTTCCAGATCCTCTTATGTCAGAGAGGTCTCTGAGAGTTCTGCTGTGAATGTATTAGGTAGTTTGCAAAGTTTACTAGAGGGTATGAAAAATCTACCATTTCAGAAATTAATTTCTTTAGGGGATAAACTTGCCCCCATCAAGAAACTGGGCATTATGCCCAGAAATAAATATAAAATAAAGTATTTATTCCTATTCAAGTAGTTTTTGTGCTTAAAAATAAAAATGCCAAAGAAAAAGAGCTGGTGACAAACACCAAAGATTCAGTTCTTTAAAAAAAAAAAAAAAATCATTCCTTCAAGGGGCCCCTCCTAAAAATCTCAAATTTAGAGATACCTTTTATAGGGAACTCTACATCATCCATGCCCTCCTAGAAAAATTCAACTCACTATCTGGCTATATTAATCACTGCCCTAACCCTCAGGGCATAACAGCTTCCTATTGATAGAAAGCTCATCTCCTCAGATTAGCTGAAATGGTGGAGTAACCTAATGTCACCAGGTATCCAGAGCTATCCAAAGGGGACTGGAGGATCCTCACTGAGGAATAGTCCAGAACACATGTATCCATTCCCCCATTAAATTAAGAACAAAACCTTGTATTCATAATCTCATCTCAAAGGTAGAAACTAAACACTTTAGTTCAAGAACCTTTATTGGGTCACCACAGCCCTTTCTTGCTTAAATGGTTTTCCTCAGCCCAGATAAATCACTTTGCTTTCATTATATGAAGGGCACTGATGGAGTGTAAGCATCTCCACTACAAATTAGCCACAAGCCCAGTGCCAGGAAAATGCTCACCTTTCTTTCTGCAAATTCTACTCTTTACAAGACCATCCTCATATCAGGACTTTGTTGCAGGTTGTATAAACAGAACTTCACAAAAAAGAAATGCTGGATCCTTGAGAATGGTGAAGATTGGCAGGCCATGAAGACATAGAGAGGAATACACTTTGCCCAGGTTAAACTGAGTTCTTGCATGAGCTTCAGTCATGAAGCCTCATATGATTACTTGTGAAATTGTCTATACATATGCATGTTCTAAATATACTTTATCTGGGGAGATGATCTGTAGCTGTCAGAGTCTCAAGATGTTATCCCCAAATTTAAGAAATCAGTGCTGAATAGGGTCAAACTAGTCAACATCAATAATCCTTTAATCAGTAATTCAACATTTTCTAAGATCTATCTAAAGCTGACAAAGACCAAGAACAGTTATGCAAAGAGTTTGAATATCATATAAAGCAACATATTTCCATGATATTTATCAAAAACACATGATATTTACAACTAACCAAGTTTTCTTCATACTTTAAAAGTAGATCTAGGGTTGGGGATGTGGCTCAATGGTAGAGTTCTATGCCTAGCGTGTATGAAAACATGGGTTCAATCCCTAGCAACCCCCAAAAATAAAAATAGATTTAACTCAAACTGTTAGGGTGATCCTATTAATTTCCAGCTTTTCCAACACATACATGGAATAAAAAGTAAAGGGATTCCTTTATAGGGAAGGGTGGTTTAGGAATCATGCATCCAAAATACACAAGTAGCCAGTGATACTATCATTGCGAGTTTAAACCTCTCCTTAGAAAACAGTGGGACAGAGGACTTATACTCAAAACACATTTTAAAAACTCCATAACACCATGGGAAAGACTTAAGTGCTTTAACATGCTCTACATCACATGACATCACAAGCGTTAGCAGGGGTGTGGAATAACTGGAATGCCACACACTGCTGGTGAGGACATAAAATGATATAACGACTTTAGAAAACAATTTAGAATCATCTTATAAAGTTGAATATGGGTATGCTGTAATTTGTACTACTAAGCATTTATGGAGAAGAAATTAAATACATGTCTAAAAATAAATTTGTACATAAATGTTCAAAATACCTTTGTTCATAATAGAAAAAAAGCTAAAACAACTAACATGCAAATCCTACAACAGAATAACACTGGTGGAATTCAATGGTGAATGTATGGGAGAGAGTATGCACATCTGTCAAAACTCAAAGGACACACTAAAAATAGATGAATTTTATTGCATGTAATGTATACCTAAATGAATTTTGTTTTAAAATATGTATTGTGGTTATAAAGAAGTAAAATTGAATTCTTAGTATAACTAAACAAATGTGGCAAGGACCTATAATTTATATGGCTGTGAATATAATTACAAATATCATTCAAATATTGAGAAGCAGCATTGTTTTTTAAATACATACAAAGCCTCAAAAATTACTTCCTTTAAGGCTTAAGGATGTGATTTTTTTCTGCATAGTTAATAATAAAATCAGCCTCACTATTATGAGAGAGATCCTCTTCTGTAAGAAATCCAAATACCCACAAAATTATAAAAAGCATAATTATACTCATTATGTGCATAGTATTACTAATAACACTCATAATACATAATTCTCTAACAAATAAAACAAAGTAATGTGAAGATAGACATAAGTTATCATAATCTGTGCATTACCACCCAAACTTTAATATCTCCCTTAAATAACATATCTTCTGCCTTTTATCCAGTTACATTATTTGTATATTTAATGTTTCACAGATATCCCTATCCCTTCCAAAGCAATATAAATTAACACTATGTATATACTGAATTAAAATTAACAATTGCATACCCTATCCTTGCTCCTGTTAAACAAAATTCTAAGAATTTTCGCCCTTAAAAACATTTTAATCAGGCTTTCTCCTCCTCTGGAAATGGCCCACATTCTCCCTTGAATGTGTATTTTTTGCTTTACCCCAAGAGCTGTTCACACCGAAGATAGCCCACATTCTCCCCTGAATGTGTCTTTGCCTTCCTAAATAAGCCTCTGCCTATGTTTCTAGGAGATAGATAGATAAATAAACAAATAAATAAGTAGAAACATTTAAATCATACTTCTAAAATATGTCTGCAAATTACCATTGGATATTGCATATGATCATAGTGTAACACTCTGTATTTGTTTAGAAACAAAGCAATATGACAACTTTTTGCCCAGTCCTGTTACATATACCTTAGTAGGAATTAAAAACTTTTTCAGTTTTTAGAAATGATGAGTGAAAAGATAATTTCCAAATAAAACAGAAGATATGAAGCTCCTAAAAATAGCTGACAAGTTTAAAACTTCTGATTGTAAAATATAAAGACACAGGGTAGAGGAATATATTTATAACAAAATAATATTTAATAAAGAAAAGCTATTATAATATATAATGAATACCTCAAGAAAACAAGAAAGGCAACTCAATAGAAAGGCATGAACAAAAATCTCCCCAGTGAAGAATAAATGGCCAAAAAACATACGAAAGGTAGTCATCATTGTTGGTTAACATTAAGTAGAGGAGGAAGTGGAGAAATCAGAACTGTGAGTTGGCACAACTGTTCTGTAATACTACTTTTGTCATCTGATGAAGCTGAAAATTAGGAATATCTTGTGATCTACTCATCCATTTTAAGGTGCAGAGTGCAAGAGTACATTGGGATAGGTGTGTAAGAAAGTTCACTGTACCCTTCTTCATACTATCCATCCCCTGGAAACAAAACAAGTGTCAAGAGACGAGATGAGTAAAGCTTGGTATACTTATATGTAGGAATTTCATACAATTTTTAAAAAGTAACAAATTACAGCTTCATGCAAACATATGGATCAATCTCAAACACATTGCTGATGGAAAGATTTCAGACTCAACCCTGTATGAGTACATTCATATACAGTTCATAAAACTAAGCTACAATATTTACTAAGCTAAAACACTAAAAATGCTGAGCTAAAATATTTAGAATTCTGTATTTAGGTAGTAAAGAAAAACAAGGAATCACAAATTCAGGATAGTGCTTTTTTTGTTTTGTTTTGTTTTTGGAGTGAGAGAAGACTTCTAGGGTACAGGCAACACTGCATTTCTTGACAAGGGAAGTGGTTAAGCAGAGGTAGAGGTAGACATTAGACAACTTACAGTTTTTCTTTACATATTTCATGCATGTAGGTATGTATGCATGTGCTTATGTATGTATACATTCATGTGTATATGTGTTAGTGTATATATGTATGTATCTCATTTTTAAATGTTTAAAATATTTAATGTTTAGATATTTTAAGTGTTTAAGAAATGAATGTCAAATGAAATAGATCCATAAATCTAGAATGTTAACTACTTAAAAACAAATTGGTGGCAAGGTTAGAACCACAAAGCATCCTTGGATGAGGAAAAAAAGAAATGTTAGTGCAGTCACATTTAATATTAAAATTTATTAAAAACCTATTAAAAGACATTGGTTGTGTAGAAAGCATATTTCAAAAATACTGTGCTTCTATGTCAAGAAAGACAACAACAACAACAACAACATTGTACAAGTATTCTCCAGATGCTTTTGGAATTTGAAACTGTCCACTTTTGATGGTTAGGGAGATGTATTTGGTTCTGGTTAACCAAAAGCAGCTCATAATTCCTCTATAGTTTTGCATCTAAATAATGCACTCATCATTTAAGAAATACATAGAGCGCTTGCCTCGCATGTATGAGGCACTGGGTTTGATCCTCAGCACCACATAAAATAAAGGTATTGTGTCCATCTACAACTAAAAAAAAAAAAAAAGAATGGATTATTAAGATGAATCTGAGTAAGTTCACACCAAATTCCTACTAATTTACAGATTGATAAACAGAACTATTAGCAAAGGTTTAAAAGGTCCAGAATTGCCATGTACAGCAAAATGCCTTAACTAATATGTCATATTAAACAGCAGCACAGGCTACTGCCTAAGAAACTCAAGCTGAAAAGGTTCTTTCCCTTCAATAATTGGTGAACTGTTTGAGGAAGAAAATAGGAAGGTATGAAAACTTCTCCTGAATAATTTTGCTTACCAAAAAAGCCCATAGAAAATACATTTCATTGACTAAATTCCACATAGAACTCTCAGTGGGTGCACCTTATTATTCTTTCTCTTTCTAGAAAAACTATCATGTGTGAGGAATTGCATATTTTATATTGGAGAGCCTGAGATTCTCCTTGATGTTTGTTTAACATGATAGGGCAAACACTGTACAGCCAATGGAGTAACACTCAGTTCACTTCGATCTCGCCTTCAGTGACAGTGTGGGTGGTATTCAAATATGCGCAGAATGACTCTTCTCCATTTACATTCTCATGGTTTCAATATCACATAAAAATTCCCCAGAACCCTGTTAAGACTCTACAGGTACCCGCACTTATGTATAAAACCTGCCTAACCTACCCAAGATTTGAAAGGGAGGCTAGTCACCAACTTTCACTGGGCATCCGCAGCTCAGGAATGTAGCAACAAAGAGCAAAAACACAACTTTAGAGGTCCCTGGTATTTCAAATGGCATCCATACCTGCCATTTACTTTTATTCCCTGGTTCTTTGAGGAGGAGTATTTTGTTTTATGGAAGTCTCATAAGCAAATACAGCAAGTACAAAGGCACGCAGACTCAAGGAATGAATTGAAATATCATGTTCAGTAAATCTCAGTGGGATTCAGGGTATTATCATATTTTAAGAATTACATATGCTTAAAGGAAAACCTGTATATCCCAGAGGTGTTCCTATGGGAAACCCCACACACACACTTTCTTTTATTAATAAACTAGTATATTTTTATGCTCAATGAAAATAGTTTTAAGTTTCAAATTGTTCTGAGCACCTAACTAGGGAAAGATTCTAATTTTGAAAAGGACAACATATTTTGCAATTATTGTTGAAATGTTAGCAGATTTATTTTTACTTTCAGTTAAAATCATGGCAATGTGCTGAAAAGTACATTTTGGTATATTTAAAAAAATTTTTTTTGAGACCAACTGATCAGCACAGTTGAGGTACATTGAAAAAAATAATCACCTCTAAAGCATGTGTTGGCTATAAATACCATGCACTAGAATAAAGAAATGACTGTCCTAAATAAACTTTCAATCCCTGAGTACTGAAATGTATCCCTTTACAAACCTAACAAAATAAAGGAATTTGAAGGGGGGAAAAAAACAAAGCATCATAAAGACATAATTTCAATTTAGGGAAATGTAACTTGGCTGGAATTTGAAGGGTAGACAAATGTCACCAGACAATGAGAAACACGACCACATTCTAGATGATATGGAATGTGTGAATTAAGGGGTATAGAAAAAGGGCAAGCCCCCATCAAAGGACAAATGAATAAATTGGCAGTTACTACAGTAGAGAATTCTCACAAGGGGCATGAGATGAGAAAGACTACCTAAAGGCAGGCATCTACCAGTGTTTTAGTCAGCTTTCTTGCTGTGACCAAAAGACCCAATGAGAACAATTAGAGGAAAAAAAAGTTTATTTGGGGGCTCATAGTTTCAGAGGTCTCAGTCCATAGATGGCCAGCTTCTGGGCCTCAGGTGAGGCAGAACATCACGACAGAAGAGTGAGGAAAAAAAGAACAGCTGGGAACATGGCACCAGGAAGCAAAGGGAGCTCTGTTCATCAATGATAAACTATAAATGCCAAAGGCACACCTCCAGGGATCCACCTTCTCCAGCCACATCCTGCTTGCCCAATCCCCATCAGTGAATGAATGCACTGATTAAGTTAAGGCTCTCATAACCCAATCATTTCACCACTAAACTTTCTTGCATTGTCTCACACATGAGCTTTTAGGGAACACCTAATATTTAAATCATAACAACCAGAATCCAGACATGAGATTCTGAGCAGTGGACTTAGACAAGTTATCTTTGTTGTTTTAAATGGTATTCCTTGCATTAGCTTCAAGAGCAACTAGAAATCAGCCCTGAATCTTATGCAAAGCACATGTATGTGAACTTTCACTGTTGACCATATTCAAATAAGTTTGCAGTTCCTAATCAGAAGAAATAGGAAATCAGTAGTATCCTGTACATCTTCTCAAGTTATATAAGGAGTCAAATTCAAAGAAACACCAGTTCTATTTCGGACATGCTGAAATTGAGGTGGTGATAAGATAGTCAAGCAATAATGTCCAATGAGAGTGTGGAGATGAGGGACGTGGCTATAGCAGACATTGGAAGGGATCCCTAGAAGACAAAAGACAGAAAGAAATCAAACCTTTCTCTGGAATACCAGGATGGCCTTTTTTGTCACACCCAAAAGAACATATTCCTCATTCCTATAAATAAAAAAGATTTGGGTTTTGAAAATAAGCCTCAGATAGATGTTCTTATGCTACTACTGCCACGGGCAGAAATCAGAAAAGTCCCTAGCATCAAGAAACCAACTTGATAGTTTCCCCTGTAATCTTGGTTGTGAACTGGCAATCTACAAAACTAATGGTCATTATGATAATTATTGATGATCTATAATAATGTCCATTCAAATAACTAGGAAAGATATACATCATTAAATTGCTACATATAGATAATAAAAGCAATGTTCCAACCAATTTCCAGTGGATGCCATGGCCTGGTAAAAGCCTACTCAAGCACTGCGTTGAGCTCTGCTGATGCTCTGGTGGCCACTGCTCCTTCCAGCTTGGTCCAGTGGTTTCTGACTGGGCCACTAGTTAGTGGGTTCTGCCACAGAGATCAGTTCATGAATAGATAACTAGAGACAAGCTCAAGTAGAAGTTCATACAAATTTTCCAAGAAACACCATAGAACATGAGAAATCAGAGACTCAAATAGTATCACTTCATTCTGCATATACAAGTTCTTTCCTAAAGCCCCACTCTACCCTAAGGTTTAAACCAACTTAATTTTTAAATAAGGCAAAGTATAGCCTTCCGTCCCCCAGGCTATTTTTTTTCTGAGATAGTTTTTATGATTCTCTCTCCCCCTCAATAATTCTAAACAGAACATAAGTCTTTTGTGAATATTCTTTTTGATTTAAAGTTTTCTTTCTCAGGTTCTACAAAGAGCTGCCATCTCAAAAAGGAGAATTTTATTAGACATCAGTTTTGTTTTGAAGTACAATAGAAACTGATTTCTTAGAAATTCAAGCACTGGAAAAATCATTTGACAACTGGTACTAAGCACACTTATTTTCAGTATTCTAAATACTGGAATAGCTCCCAAAGAATGGACTTTATTGCTGTAATTACAAAGTAATGGTAATTATATATGAAAGTGTTATTAGAACCAAGAGTATGAATTACGACCATGGTGTGTTCAAACACAATTGCAGGCCTGACATAGAGTAAACAGATACTCAAAGAAACTCGTTTCCTCTCCAAAAAAGGACTAGTCCAGGCATTGTTACTACTTCAATCCAGTTTTTATTTACAATAAGCATGGACAACTATCAACATAACACCAATTTGGGTACCAAATGGTTTTGCAAGAAAGCAAAATAAAAAGACCAAATACTTTGCAATATAAGTACATATCTCACTTATTCCTGCTATTCCCCCAAGGAGCCTGAAGCCCCATTTGGATTCTTCTGATTATCTCCAAAATACATTTTTCAAATCCCTTCTTCCTTCTGTGTTTCCTGAATCCTATCAGTCCTGATAAGTGCCAACCACAGGCTTCCTCATCTTGTCACCAGGGCCATGAGAGCTCCTTACCCTGAAGGCATATTACACTTAGCCCACTGTGCCTTGTACTGACATTTTAAATGCATTTTCATTCTAGATGTGTTTTTCCTACTTATTCCTTATTATTTATTTGTTTTTATGGGCTGGGCGATGGGCCATTCTGCCACACCTAGTACAATGTCTTCTATTTTGTAGATACTTAATAGATATTTGCTGGCTGCCAAAAATCCAAACTTTCCTCTTAGCGTGGTTCATTTTCTGAAAATTAAAGAGTTGTATATCAGACCAGGTCCTGGCAAAAAGAGATGGCTCACCCTGCCTGGGCTAGTAAAGACAATAAAGGGCCTGTTTGTAAGAAGTGGACGTCACAATATGCCAGGTCTAGTCACCACACAAACTTTCCACTCAATTTGCCTCCTGGGCTGTGGAAACAGGAGTGGCCCAGTGCAGAGAGGTAAGGAGGACAATGACTCTAATTGCTGTCTCCCTTTGCCTGTGTTCTAAAAGGACATCAGAATTGGGCTGCATAGTGCAGGAAGTCAGGGCAAGGGAAAATGCTGATGCCACCTGAGGGGTCACCTCCATGTTTGAAGGTAGGTAATGAAGAAAAGCACAAGGACAAGCAGAGAATGCCCAGTTAAGTGTCAGAATAGCAGTCAAACTGCAGCCCTGAATTCAGACAACTCATGTTCTAATCTCAGAGTCACCACCTGGGTAACAGGTCACTGAACCTCTGGTATGGGTTACCTTGTTGGAGGAATAAAGATAATTATGACACCTAACTTAAAAAAAAATCCTTGACAGAATTTGATTATATATAAATATTTACTACCCTGTTTTGTACAGAATAAATACTTGAACGACAGTTATTAACAACAAAGTCATAGTTGTCATTTTCATTCTCATTGAAACCGTACTTCTCCTGGAAATTCTAGTTGGAAATCCTGGTCTTCAACAAACAAGAACAACCTAGAATATCTGAGTTTTATGTTCTGCCTGACCTTCCAATGTATATCTGAATCAGATTTGAATTTTAAGATTATATTTGGAATATTTTATATTTTCCTCCAATATGTAACCCCAGGAGAAAAAAAAATGTATGTATATATATATATATATATATATATATATATATATATATATATATAATTTTTTTTCCGTTCAGTTTTCCCAACCTCTGAGCCCTAAGTCTGTGTTCTGGAGTTGTCCCTGCCCACTCTGCAGTACTCAGGGAACAGGGTATCAATCTGTCAAGGACAATAGGCTGAGATGTGCCTGGAATTACTGAAGTTTAGAATTTATTGATGATAAATCCATCTCAGAAGAGTTAAAAGACAGTGGCCCCAGGACATATGGTTCATAAGCACACATGCCAGGGATGGATGCTTGGCCATGGAGGAGCACATCAGCCCATTAAAGGAAGAACAAAATGTGCCCTAGAATTTTTTTTTTTTGACACTCTGAGCCTTGAAGGAGTCTAAAATTCTGCAAAACAAGTCTATTATGAACCAATATGTCATTTTTCCATTAGGTTATAGGGTGAGAATTGTTTGATGAAGCACTAAAAAAAAAAAAAAATACATGCTAACCATGAGTTACAATTACCGTGCATTCAAAATCTTAGCACAGTTGCTGACAGCATAGCCAACAGGATAGTGAAATGGTTTAATGCAATATTCAAGATGTCTATTTTCATCAGTATGCTATAAAATGTTCTTTCTATGCTCTTGAATAGCTAAAGGCAACACCATTCCAAAGTCTAGTTTATTCTAGATAACAGAAGCATACTTTGCTTATGCTGGTTTAAATATATAGTAAGCTGTAATGCTCAGTGTGTGAAAATCAATTCACCACACTGCAGTGCTAGATCACAATTCCCTGATTTTTTATCTGCATATGAGCACATCCATTCAGATGAACTCTGAACCACATAATGACAATTCCATAAAGTAGTAAGTGATATCTCTGAAATTGCTTTAACAAACTTGTGGGTTGTTAAGCACTACACGTTCTTCAATGATTTCCTATAAACTTCTACTTTCCTGTGTGCTTGACATGCAGGAGGTTTCTAACTATGAAACCTGGTTACAACATCTTCATTAAAGTACACAAGTCAGAACCTATTCCTTATAAACCAAGACACCATTTCTTGTGGTTTTGTCAATTTTTCTATAAGAAAATGCACAGTCTGATTGCTCAGGATCTAACATGATTGTTTTTAAAATTTAGCCACAGGCTTTTTCTTCAAAATAGGACGATGGTACTTTACAGCTTAGAGACAGCTTTTTTTTTTTTTTTATCAGGGACAATGCCAGAAAAAAACTGGGAAATCAATTTGAGTTACCTTGCCACCCTCTGAAGTACTACCTCTCCTGTCAAGTCTTCCATAAACCCACATCTCTTTGGCATCTCCCTCCTGTGCCTGCTGTAACACAGTGCAGAGTCCTTTCCCAAACCAAAGGTCCTCCCAGGGGAAACACTATTTTGAAACTCAAAGGACATATTTAATCTCAAACAAGAAATGAGCTACTGTGTTTAGAAGGGTGTGGGGAGACTCTACAAGAGAAAATGGTAACCAATTAGTGTAAAACTGCAACCCCAGAAATATAAATTAGAAATAATAGAAAAAATTCTTCAATACAATAATATAAATTCAGAAATAGGGGAAAAATATTACTTTAACCTTCTTATTTTACTTCTGAGATTCTAATCTAAAGAAAATCCTAAAACATTAATAAATCTATGTTCACAAAAATGTTCACCCTAAGTATTTGCAATAGTAAAAGTACTAGAATTTAGTAAATGTCTAATAAGTAACATATTATGCACATATCTCAGACATTATGCATTCTTTAAACAGATGGTTATATTAAATCTAGAAGTATATTAAATCTGGAGGTATATTAAATCTGGGAGGCAATATAATGAACTGTTGACAATAGAATAAAAGTGCAATAATCGGGGACTTCAGAGAACTTTGAAAAATGTATCTATCTTTAAAAACTATTAGTACATTTTCCCCTGACAATAGACAATAAACTCAAAATTTGTCTTTCAGTTTTAATTATAAATTCTATGAACAAAACTCTCTGGCATTCTTTCGAGTCTATTGAATTATAAGGAGAAAAAATAAATATATATGTATATATTCTCCAACAACTGTACATAAATTAATGAGGATGGCACACAAAGGAGAAAACATTAATAAGAGTTGGCATTAAATAAAAATGAAAATCATACATATATTAATTTTCCAAAGTTCTACAATATAAATTTTTACTTCATTCTAGAAACACTAAAGAATAACTATGGGGGGGGGGGGTTTCTGGAGATTGAACTTAGGGGCACTTGACCACTGAGCCATATTCCCAGCTCTATTTTGTACTTTATTTAGAGACAGGATCTGAGTTGCTTAGTGCATCCCATTGCTGAGGCTGGCTTTGAACTCTAGATCCTCCTGCCTCAGCCTCCCATGCCACGGGATTACAAGCACTGTGACTGGCAAGAATAACAATTTTTAATTCCCTATGGGATATAATTTTTGGTAAGATACAAATGAATACTATGAAAATATATATAGTGTGAATATATATGTGTGCATGTGCACATGTGTGTGTGTATATATGTATATATATATATATACAAACACACATATTCTTGGAAATTTAATTTTCTTGTGACTATTTACAGACTTTCAAAGGACACACACACACACACATACACACACACACACTCACAGAGAGAGAGAGAGAGACAGACAGACAGACAGAGATACTCTAAAGGATTTTAAAAGTCCAGCCTGCATAGAGAAGACAACTGCCAACTGCAAAGTTTAGCTAAAAATGCTGGAAGTGTAAGAATGCAATTGTAATACAATAAAGTGTGAGTTTTAGAATATTACCATTGATACATAAGAAAATTTAGAAAGATATATAGGCACACAAAGTCTAGTTTGGAATTATCTCAGGCTATGAAATAAGAGAGAAGGCTAAACTCAGGGCCTTTGCAGCATAATACAGCAGGAGGGTAATGAAAACAGGGTTTCTAAAGACAGGGCTCAGAAAACATCTGAAGAACAAGGAAAGACAACCTGGCCAATTTTCTATTATAGCTGCAGGGGATAAACATGACACCAAGGCAGAAATGGCCCCTCTTAAGGAGTGGCAGAGTGCTTGCCTAGCAAGTGTGAGGAACTGGGTTCGATCCTTAGCACCACATACAAAAATAAAGCAAATTAAATAAAGGTATGCTATGATCTACAACTACAAAAGAAAGAAAGAAAGAAAGAAAGAAAGAAAGAAAGAAAGAAAGAAAGAAAGAAAGAAAGAAAGAAAGGGTCCCTGTTCTTCTGTAATTTAAAAAAGAATACCTCATGGTGAGGGCAGACTTCACCAGGTCTTTGGAGTCTTAGCTAAGAAAGACTTATGAAGCAAATAAAAAGAGAGAGATATCTGTCTTCAAAGGTGTCACTATGGGTCAACAGTACATGACACTACATAAAGGAAATAAGGCATTATCAAAAACAAGGAATAGACTTTGATAAAAAAAATTATACTATGAGCCCCATTCCATGTCTATTTTATAACATTATAATTAATATAAAAATATCTAATTGATGTTTAAGCCAAACAAATATTTAAGCCAAAGAGTTTCCACCTCAAAAGACATTCATAAACATATACATTTAACTATAGAGAAGATCCACTAAACGATAATTAGGAAGGTTCTCTTAGCAACTTAACAAAAAAGAAAAATGTGCCTTACAAGAGTAAACAAATCTTGAGGAAAAAAAGCTAATCAAAAGTCCAGTGGTTCAAAGACTATCTCATCATTTTTTAATAAGATGGGGAAGTGATTTCTATTACAAAATATTAATAATTTACAAAGCATTTTCACATATATTATCTTCCATAAAAAACTTGGGAAGTAGATTGCTATTCCCCTCATTTTACAAGAAAGGAAATCAAATGATGGCCAAGTTGGCAAAGTTGGACCTCAATCCCATACCTGGGTTCTGTCATTAACACCTCCATATACACATATCCATGAAGGATATTTTAGTATACTTCTTATATATTTCTTGACTTGACCAGAAATTCTACAGTGTTTGCTATACAATTTTATAAGAAATATTGGATAAATTATTATGTTCTTTTTAGGGGGAAATTTCAGAAAGATATTAGCTTACCTAAAATAGACTATGATTCAAAATCACTACAGTTTAGGCTATGAAACACATTATTAGACATAATGATAATATTAAAATTGTGGAGATATGGTGAGATTTAATGGGAAACATCACGTAAAAATCTAAGAACTGTACCTGATCCGGGGGACTACATAGGAGGTGGTTATTGCTGCTGCTGCTGCTGCTGCTGCTACACGTACTACCACAATTGACTATAGCTGCAACTGCTTCTGGAGAAATCATGATTAACAAGGATGAAAGTATCTTGAGGGTATTGAAATAACAGAGGAAGTTGAGAAATTAATCAACTGATAGACGATTCTGTAGGACTTAAAGGAGTTAACCATTGAGATGTTATTGTGGAAATGACACCTAATCTTAGGTTTTGAGACATGACTAAATTCACAAGGGTGCTTCCAATCCGTGGCAAGAAAACACAGGGTAGGGCATGATATGTCAAAATGTAAAGCAGGAAAGGGAACAGGGGACAAGTTTCTAATTCTTGGAAAGTTAATTTTCTTGTGACTATTCATACGTAGACTTTCAAAGGATATTGTTTCTCCACCTAAAGTCTTCCATAGAGTTTTGTTGTTATTGTTGTTGTTTGTGGCACTAGGGATTAAACCCAGGGCCTTGTGCATATGAGGAAATTCCATAGGATAAGGACATTAAGGACATTTTATTTGTTAACTATTGCTTCTCTTGGAACAGCTATAAATTTGATCATCTCTTGTTCTTCTGCAAAAATTCTGGATGTTATTCAACTTCATGAGGGCTTTGAAGCAAGTTTAGGCAGCAGGATGCACACCCTGTTGGATCTGTACATGAATATTTACCGATTATTATCTCCCTCAAGTTCTTACAGATTACATGTAGTGTTAGTGAAGCCAACACCCAACTCAGGCTTATGTACCTCCTACAGCTGCAGAGTATCTGCTTTCCTCCCGAACTTCTCCTCCAACCCCAATTCAAGTACCTGATATGCTTTTTATTATTTTAAGTTTTCTTTTCTTACAATTATTAATGCTTATTAATAATACAAATTAATAGGTTTTGCTGAGATGTTTCCATACATGCAGATAACATACGTTGATCAAATCTTCCCTCCCTTCTGTACTGCCTCGCCTTGTGCCACCCTCCCTGGTCTCTTTCTCCCACTCAATAGCCCTTCTACTTCCAGGGTTATGTTTTTGTTGAACTTTATATATTCGAGAAGATACTTGATATCTTGTGTCTGTGTTTTGACTTACTTCACTTAACATGATGTCCTCGAGTTTCATCCTTTTCTTGCAAATGGCATAACTTGGGTAAGATACAATCTCAATGAATTTTGATTTGCACTTCCATGATGGCTAAAAAATATTGAGCATTTTTTTGAATGTTGTATATTTGTCCTTTTGGGAAATGTCTATTCAGATTATTTGCCCATTTTATTGGATTATTTGTTCTTTTGTTTTAGTTCTTTATGTTTAGATATGAATCCTCTGTCAGATAAATAACTGGCAAAGATTTTCTCCCATTCTATCCTTTGACTCTTCATTCAGTTGATTTTCTCCTTTGCTGTGTAGAAGCTTTATGATTTAAAGTGATCCCCTTTGTCAATTCTTGCTTTTATTTTCTAAGCTGTTGGAGTCCTGTTCAGGAAATCCATGCTTGTACCAATATTTTGTAGTATTTCCTCTATATTTTCTTCTTGTAGTTACAGAGTTTCAGGTCTTACATTTAGGTCTTTATCCATTTTGAGTTGATTTTTTTTTTACAGGGTGAAAGATAGGTGTCTAGTTTCACTTTACCACTTATGGATTTCCAGTTTTCCCAGCACCATTTGTTTGAGAATCATGTGGCTTTATGGGTTTATTTCTGAGTCCTCTATTCTGTTCCATTGGTATACACGTCTGATTTTATGTCAATATCATGCTGTTTTTGTTAGTATGGCTCTATGGTGTATTTTGAAATCAGCTATTATGATTCTTCTAGCATTGATCTTTTTCCTTAGGATTTCTTTGGTAATCCAGTGACTTTTGAGCATCCATATAAACTTTAGAATTGTTTTCTTCCTAGTTCTGTTAAGAATAACGTGGTATTTTTATAGGAATTACATTCAATCTGTAGATCAATTTCAGTAGTACGGCCATTTTAACAATACTAATTCTCCCAATCGATAAGCATGGGTGATCTTTTCATCTTCTAGTGTATTCACTCTCTTCTCACTGATGAGTTTTGAAGACAATTGTTCACTTGCTTTTGTGCAGTTGCTATCTGCTGACTTAAGAATGCTTTTCAAGTGATCATGATGATGTAGGAAAATAATAAGCACAAAGAAATTCAAAACCATTAAAAAGATCTATTTTCTTATTTTTCTTCAAGTTTAAGCATTTATTGATCATCTTTATGGCATATAAGAAATTTCAGCAAAAAGTTTGCTAACCCTATTTCCCCAGTGCCATTACCACCAAATGCCCTGCCAGAACCTGTTTGACAGAATAAAACTATAGTTTTTTCTAAAAAGTAAAACTAAATGATCAGAATTTATGTCCAGGTCTACAAACATTATATACAGACTTTATAGTACTGTTTCATAAAATGATAGTCCTAGGATGAAAGTAGGGGGTAAGCAGAAGCAGGCCAGGTGAATACTTCCTCTGGTCTTGGAATGACAGTTACTAATCAAAGTCCAAAACTTTGCTCAGGGGAACAATGTTATGTGTAGACCCCAAAATCTAGATTATACAATTCATGCTCAAATATTAAAGTTTCCCAGATTGCAATTGTTAAGAAATAACTATATACAAATGGTGGGGCTATATGGTCTTAAAAGTTTTTTAATTTCTTATTAACATGTTTTAATTGTACATGTTAAATGAAATCTTTAAAATTTACCCTTGGGAATAAAAACCTGGAATCTCAGGTGCTCATTAATAGGAGGATATATAAACAAACTAGTATATTCACAAGGAGATAGTATCTATCAACAGATAATACTGTTGTTACTAGTGACCACATGGAAGGATCTCAAAAATACTAGACTGAATAGAGGTATGTACTGCATGACTAGTTTTCTATGGATTTTTGGAACAGGCAAACTTGTTTCTGGAAGATGGATACCAATTATGAAGCAGCACAAGTAAACTCTGAAATGATGATAATGCTCTGAATCTTGTTAGCTGTTTGGATTACAAATGCACATTTGTCAGATCCTAGCTAATGAAAGGACAAGTACACAGCCATTTTCCTCATCATTATTCCCAAAACATTATACTACAACAACTCTTGGCATTAATGCTGTATTGGGCATTGTAAATAATCCAGAGGTGATTTAAAGCATGTTTGGGGGTTACATGCAAATATTTTGCCAACTTATATAAGGGACCTTAACATCCTTGAGAAGGTCCAATAAAAAATCCCCCCCCCACACTAAGTCTACATGACCATTTTGTTTCATTTTTAAAATCATATTCCCTGGAATACTTCTGTGGAGAAAAGGATACTAAGCTGAAGACTGATTTGCAAAGCACTGATGTGGTATCAGGCCCCTCTCTAGTTACATGAGGATATCTCAGATAAAAATCTGCTACACAGATATTCATCCAAACTTTCACAAATTGTGCATTTTAATTGTCCACTTAGCAATTTATAAATATTTCTATAAAACTAAAGTAAAAGAAATGTTAGTACTTACATTTTTTCCAGAAACTGTCAAGCCTTCATGCTAAAAATAGTAAACCTGCCATTTACCTCACACATAGAAAACTAGGATTTTCCACTCCATGGTAATTTAAAACAACATATTCTGAATATCTAGTTGAACTAATTTCAATCTAAATTTTGTAATTTTAAACACATTTATAGCTTCTCCAACATGAAAAAGTTACAGGAAAATTAGGTAAAACAGCTATAAATGATACATTAGTACATCCTCATATACTTGTTCCTAAAGGAATATATTTTCTTTATACTATGGGGAAAAATTTCTTTATGTTATGCAGAAAAAAGACCCCCATGAAATGAGCCTACCACAGATAAAAGCTAAAACTATAAAATAACCTGTTCAAAAACAAAGGTTAGATCAGTCTTCATTGAAAATGTCATTTCAAGGCATGTGTTATAAATATACCGAAAGCTAATAGCAATGTATTGCTTTAATTAGACAGAAGGATTTAATTACTTGGAACGAACAAAGCTGAGGCAGGCAAAAGATGAGTGAAATCAGCTGGTACCAATGTTATGTCTTTTATAGATTCTCTTCCTTGCTGGTGCTTTATCAAGAGACTTAGTATACTAAGTCAACAATAATCTCCATTCTGGCAGGGATCCGTGGTGATTTTCTATTAAGTAGCAACAGTAATGTTCTCTATAATAATGGTACATGGCCCTCCCCAGCTACATCCCAAAGGAGCATGTCCCTTGCCCCCATCTGGTTGGAGTTGCTGTGCTAGAAAGCAGATGCCCGAGCTTCAGTAGATGGCAGTCTTTCCTCTGCCACAGCTGCCCGTGAACATCTGAGCGTAGAGGGCATGCAGACTGGCAGCATTCAATGTTTTTATCATTACTTTTGTTTTATTTTGAATCCCACAACTATTGCCCTGGCAAAAGGATGCATTTATCTCTTAAATAAACAAAAATGGGGATGAAAGGACAAACTACAGAGTGGAAGAAAATATTTGCAAACTGTGTATCTGACAAAGGACTTGTCTAAAACATATAAAGAATTCCCAAAACTCAACAGTAAAAACAAAATCCAATTTAAAAATGAATGTAAGACATGAATATTTCACTGAAAGCAAAATCATCACCTGGAAAAAAATGTTCGAAGTCACTAGCCATAAGGCCACAATGAGAGATCACTATACAATCACTCTAAAATAAATACAATATCAAATGTTTGTGCAATGTAGAAACTGTGTATTCCTTTACATTGCTGGTGAGAGAGTAAAATGGTAGAGCTACTCTAAAAAACACCTTGGTAGTTTTTTCAGAAAACTGAAGATTTGCATGGAACATGTGTGCATACACCATAAAAATACTAAACATAAATATACTCATTTAACAGGATTTATGCATATTAACATATGGCCCAGAGATCAAACCCCTAGACATTTATCCCAGAGAAATAAAATTTACATGATTTGTTTACTTACTGTACTTGATTGCTTACAAGAGTTTGTTTGTGAAAACCAAAAACCATTAAAAAAAATCAAAATACCCTACAATAGGTGAATGGTTAAATGAACTGCAGTATATCCATGCCATGGAATACCACCCAGCAATAAAAAAGAAATATGTTACCTTATCTCTCTATCGTGAATAATGCTGCAACGAATACACGAGTACAGGCATCCCTTTAGGACCTTGACTTAAATTCTTTTGGCTAGATCCTCAGCAGTGAGATTGCTGCACTATATAGTATTTCTATTTTCAAAACTTTTGAGGAATATCCATGCTGTTTCCTACAGTAGCAGCACCATTTTTACATTCCCACCAACAATATGCAAGGGTTCAAATTTCTCCACTGTTTTTTGTAATAGCTACTCTAAAAGGTTTGAGATGATGTTTCATTATGGCTTTGACACTGAGCATCTTTTCATGCACCTGCTGGCCATTTGTACATCTTCTTCAGAGAAATGTGTGTTTGTTCCTTTGTTCATTTTAAATTCAGATGATTTCTACTATTCCTTCACTGAGTTGTGGCAGTTCCTTAAATATTCTGGGTTTAACCCCTTATCAAATGCATAGTTTGTAAATATTTTTTCATTATCCAGGTTGTTTTTTCACTCTAAATGTCCACAGAAAGATGAGTGGATAGAGAAAATGTGATAGATACTTACAATGGACTGTATTATTCAGCCCTAAAAGGAGAACTGGCCATCAGAAACATCAGGAGTGGATCTTGTGGACATTATGCTAGGTAAACTGAGCCTTCGGAGAAGGACAAGATTCCACCTATGTGAGAAATCTGAAGTAATCCAGCACATAGAAGCAGGGGGAAGAACCATGGCTGTCAGGGATCAGGAGGGAGGGGGAAAAGGAGAAGCTGTTCAATAGGCATCAAGTTATTACATCAGATGACTAAGTTCTGGAGCTATCACACAACATTATGCCTACGGGTAACACAATTGTATTTTTAAATGTGTTAAGAGGGTAGATCTCATGTTACATGTTTTTACTATAATAAACAGGGGAGAAAGAATAAATTATCAATATAGGCAACAGCATTGTGCTGAACTAAAAATCTCAAAAGGTTATGCACTACATAATTCCATTTAAACAATATACTTGAATACACAAAACTATAGAAATAAAAACAATTTTGCTTGTCAGGGAAAAGGGATGATGGGGTAATGGATATTGGTATGACTATAAATTGGTAGCATAAGGGAGGTTTTTGTGGTGATGAAACAGTCTTTTATGTGGGGGGAGGGGACTGGGGATTGAAAACAGGAGTCCTTAACCACTAAGCCACATCCCCATCCCTTTTTTTCTATTTTTGTTTTGAGGTAGGCTCTCACTCAGTTGCTTAGGGCCTCACTAAATTGCTGAGGCTGGCTTTGAATTTGGGATTCTCCTGCCTCAGCCTCCCAAGATGCTGAAATTACAGGCATGCCTGACCCTTTATATGGATTGTAGCTTACTTCACAAATATGCACAGTGATTAAATGACAAGAGCTATACTATTTTCATACAGATACCAATTTCCTGGTTTTGATATTGTAGTACTCTATGACAACCAGTGGAAGAAACCAGATGAATGGTATGAGGAACCTCCCTGTGATATCTTTAGATCCTTCCTATGAATCTATAATTATTTCAAAACAGTTACTAAGAATATAGCTAGAAGCCATTATTATACAATAAGAAAAACACACAAATTTGCATTCTAGTTATTCAGAATTGAAGAACCAATTTGTAGTCTTATCATGTTAGAACAAGGGCTGCCTAAGCAAATGAAAGAGGCATACACCTTAAGAAAATATATCAAACTAACTACATTCACTTTAACAGAATTTATGCATATTCCAAATTTTAGCCTCAAAGTCTATCCACTAGCTCCTAAACATAAGACGAGGTCTCCTAATAATTCAAACATGTGGATAATCAACTATATGCAAGTCTGTGTATTCAATTGGGGAATGAACCCAAAGACTCTTAATCCCTGGGCTACATCCCCAGCCCTTTTAATTTCTTTGACAGGGCTTCGCTCAGTTGCTGAGGCTGGCCTGGAACTTGGAATCCTCCTGCCTCAGCCTGGCCAGTGGCAGAGATTCCAGGCATACTCCATGCACCCAGCTTGTATCAAGTCTTTGTGGAACAACAGGATGAAATTTAGAATAGTGATTATGGTTAGAGTTGGATAGTCTGAATTCATAAACTGGCTTGACCACCACTCCACCATCTGGACACGTAATTTAAGTTCTTCATAACTATTATGCCATCCACATGATGTCAGATCCATGATAAATACAATATGCATTACAAAAGCTGTAAATATATAAATAGAAATGTAAAATAGACAATGTTAATATTATCATCTAATTCTCTGAGTAAATGAGATAATTTACATGACACATTTAACCTAACAACCAGAATACACAAAAACTCAAAATTGTGATTTTTATCTCAAAGAACTTCTGATTCATAGAGGAGAGTTGTATGTAGTAGTCTGTACATACAGGTAATGAGCTCTACATACTCAATAGCAAATACCATAGAAGAAAATATGGGAGTGTCATGGTAGTCAGAGAAGAGATCAACAGGCTGGAGCTAGGCCTTGTGGGAAAAGTAGCACTTGAGTGGCCCTTGAAGAAGGACATGCAGGATTCCCGGTGAAAAGATGTAAGGGCAAGTTCTTTCAGGTCAGTGAGTATCACACACAAAGTACTGGGAAGACAGGAAAGTGAGAGGCATGCTCCACTTGTCCAGTCTTGCTCATTAGAAATGGAGAACCTAGGGCTGGGGATGTGGCTCAAGCGGTAGCGCGCTCGCCTGGCATGCGTGTGGCCCGGGTTCGATCCTCAGCACCACATACCAACAAAGATGTTGTGTCCGGCGAGAACTAAAAAATAAATATTAAAAATTCTCTCTCTCTCACTCTCTCTCTTCTCTCACTCTCTCTTTAAAAAAAAAAAAAAAGAAAGAAAGAAATGGAGAACCTAAACAAGGATTTCTGTTCAGGGCATATCAGAGGATCTCAGAGTAGGCTAGTACTGAATATTCCCCTTGCAAAACATCACTGTGCATTTGAAGACATAAGTGTACTTGTATCCTGTGCACCCAACTGCTTTAGAGAGAAATGCTGGAAACTTTGTCAGAGTTTAAATAACCAGTTCTTCCCGATAAAGGAGCAAGAGGTGAATTAAGATTAGCACAATGATTGCACAAATTAATAATTTCAAACACAAAAGTATTTGGTAGTCATCTCAGATGATTGTAAGGCACACCTTAACAATGTAAGATCTTACTGAAAACTGTCTATAAATATCAGCATCCCTACCCAAAGCAAAGCAAACTTAAATGGAATGCTGAATAATTTTTCCCTTTTCTCCCGTGACTCAAAGAAAGCCTTATCTTGAAACAATGGGGGACATGGGATATACAGACATTTAGGAAAAAGTACATAAAACATTTCTAGAAATGTTTCTTCATAGTTCAAAACAAAAAAAAAAAAGAAAGTGAAATATGCTTATTTATCTAGAGGAAAATTTTAAATGAGTCAATATTAAGATTAAAATGGAAAAGGTCACATTAAAATGTGAAAGGTCACAATTTAAATTTTATTCTACTTCTCTATTCTCAAGGTATATTGGGCACAATCAAATTAATTCAGGGGGATTATAAATTGGGAATTTGGGACTAGTTTGTATTATTTAGAAAAAAACATCATTATGACAGAGATAAGTTTCTGGAATTATTAAGTCATAGGGTTCGAGATGATTGTAAAGGCATACTGGGAGCAAGAACTAAATGAAATAATGTGTCATTGAACAGTTCATGTTTCATTGGCCAAAGTAAGTCACAGCTCTGCATCCTGACTTCTAAAGGAGCAGGAAGTCTGCAGCTATTGTGTGCTAGGGAGGAGGAGAACTGGACCATTTGTGAACAGTGCCAATATCAACCATATAGTATGGTGAAATAATGCCCGAGTTTGTAGAAGACAAGAAAAGGTGTTCCAGCCAGGTCTGAAGCACTGAGTGTCAAACAAGACCAAACTACTCAGTACTGAGCTTAGCACAAAGGGAAAATATATATTTACACATCCACAGACAACCCTCACTGCTTTGGAAGTTCTTTCCTCCTAACTCAACCTCTTGATGGTTAATATTCACACCTTCTAGCTGTGAATATTCCTTTAGCTATTTCTTGACCTGCCCATGGGATGGTACATCCTTTCATATTAGTGCACTAGTAGTCTTCTGCAATCCATTCACAAAATATTTAAAAAATTCTTATTGTGTGCTATTGAATTCTGAAGTCTTTTCAAATTCTCAAGAAATAAAAACCAAACACAAAGGTTCATATAAGCTTGGCATGCCATTTATTTTGATGTGCAAAACACCAGAGTGTTCGTTAAGCTACAGTAAAACACAGGTGCTCACATTTCTAAATAGTTAAAACTGTACTGAATTTATAATTTGCTGTAAGTGCATATCAAAGTCTCTCAACATAAGAAAAGGGCATTCAGAATAACCTACAGAATTCTTTCAAATTTCCTATTTTCCTTTCTGTTCCCCTAAAAATTTCAGATACACCAAAATACAGATTCCTTGCCATAGCAAGCCACCATCATTGCCAGGAAAATATATCTTTCTCTGTTACATCTGGGCTCAAATGCCCTGTGTGTCTAATACAACACAGCATTAAATGTACAGCATGCACCCCACACATGATTTTTATTGGTTACCTAATGCAAGTGTCCCCGGAATTCAGACCTGGATGGAACACCTTCTCCTACTTCTATACATGTAGGAATTATTTCATCATTCTACCTAGGGTATATTTTTGTCCCTGTTCAAAAAAGTTCCTGTTCATCTCCTTCTCAGCACAGGAGAACAGCATACCTCCTATCTCTTTAGAAGTTAAGATACAGGATTGTCTTACTTTGACCAACAAACCATGAACAGATGATGTGTGCCACTGCCCATAAGATCAAGGATGGAATAGATCATTCCATTTAGTATTTTTCCTGCTTCCATGTTGGAAACAGCTATGCCAAGGTGGAGTTTTGCCAGTTTGGATCCCTCAGTGACCACAATAAGTAGAGCCTCCTCCAAACCATTGGGGGTATTTTCCTAAAGTAACTTGGCGTATCCTGATTTCTGAATTGTTACCAAATACTGCAATTGTCTTTTTTTCCCCCTCTGCAAATTTCAAGATTTTTTAATCTTTGTCTTCTGTCCCTTTTTCAACTTTTGTATTAAAAAGCTGACCCTTTATCAGAATTGCTAACAACTTGAAAGTTTTTTGTTGTTGTTTTTCCCTTCTGCAAGTACTTGACCTGTCAGAGTCAATGGATAGAACTTCTGCTCTTTTACAACTCTACACCAAAATTTTATAGCCAGCTATTTTTAAGCAATTTCTTTGGAGAGATTGGGGATGAATGAGTATAAATAGGGGTGGCAGTTTGGAGACAGAGAAAGAAGTGTGTCTATTTAAGTGTTCAAAGAGCTTTTGGAAGCTACAAGGGTTACCGAAGACTCCTGCACAATAGTAAGCATTCTTTCACAATAATGGAATATCAGGGGCTTTAAAAATGAAAATAGGGCTGGTGGTATGGCTTGGTTGTAGAGCCCTTGCCTAAGGATCATAAGGTGCTGGGCTGGATCCTCAGTGGTAGGCAGGAAGGGAAGTTCAACTAACAGGCAGATGGACTTTTGAAGGTATTCCAAGGGGCTTAAAGCAAATCTGGCACTAGAACAAAATAAAATCAAAGCTCACTGCTTCCTTCTGGTTTTCTCCTTTCAGTCATGGCAATCTGAAAGAATTTCCAAATGTACTTGCTTCTAGTAATGCTAGTAGTCTTTTAGTTAATATAAGAGGGAAATGAGAAAAAAACAGAAAATGAAGACTGGACATGAAAGAGGTAACACTGAAAAACAGTGGTAGGACTTATAAAATGGTCACTGATCATTGAAGAATTAAAACTGTGGATAGTCACTCAGAATTTAGAGTTGAACAAACAAGCAAAAAAAGATTTCTTTTTCTAGAACAAGAACTGAAAATCCAGAAAGTGCTGTTATGCACCAAATGAGATCTGGAATGGAACTGTAACTAGAGTCTCAACAAATGTCATCTTCTGCCAGGTACGGTGCACACCTATAAGCCTAGCAACTCAGGAGGCTGAGGCAGAAGGATCCCAAGTTCAAAGCCAGCCTCAGCAACTTAGCAAGGTCATAAGCAACTTAGCAAGACCCTGGCTCAAAATTTAAAAAAATAAAAAGGGTTGGGAATGTGGCTCAGTGGCTAAGCACCCTTGGATTCAATCCATCATCCAAAAAAGAAAAAGTAATTCTCTGGAAATAAAATATAGAAATGAATGGACAAATTTTCAGTATAACAGGTGACTATAATGTAAACATTAAAGGTAAGATGGCCCCTGCAGTTCTCAGTCCTAAAGACTGTTACATTCCACTATGTGCCCTCTCCCAGAGTGTGATGTACTAGATGCTAAACCCATTTTGTCCCATTTTCCCAGATGTGGAACTATAAAAATTTAAATTTAGTATAGAATATATAATTATGTAACAAAAATGAAAATATAATTATAATATTTATAATATCAATATAACATATATGTATACATAAGCTCTAGATTATTATGTCCAACCTATTTTAATGTATCTGTGTCAATTATGTTGAAATATTTGCAGAACTGAAAACTTGGAGTTAATGGTTTAATAAATTTTTATACTAGTAGTTTAAGGCACTTTAAAAGTACCATCACCAAATTAGATGCCTGTTCCATGATTTTCAGTTTAATTTTTTTCACATGGCACTTAGTTGGAATCTCTTAGAACCCAAGTGAATAAATTACTACTTGTGATAGGACTCTTTGTTGTTGACTTCAGTAAGAATTAGTTTACCGAGATTCACTTTCTCAATGGGAAATCTCAGAAATTGTTCTCTATGTGAAAGCAAAAGTGGACCTAAAATATAAATGCACCTTTAGTAATCCTGACATATCTGAGGAAAAATAATCAACTGATAAATACAATTCTATACTAGGCTAATTATCACATAAAACCCCTGTACTACATACTACATTAATCTAATGGAAAATCAAAGCACATTATCTTTGCACACTAATTTTTAAAAACATACTTTACTGAACACACACAAACCATCAATCTTTCAGTTACCTCTACAGGGAAAAGATGGCTTAAAGAACATCACTAGCTATAGCAGGTATCATTGGCACACAAGGTACAGATAGAGACTTTTTAAAATTGTTATCTTAGAAAGACAGTACAAAGGTTTTTAACAGCCACTAACAGGGTGGGGGAATGGAGAGAGAGTGGTCAGGGTACAAACTTTGCACAAGGTTAAGTCCTAGAGATCCACTGTACAGCATAGTATCTATAGTAAACAAGACTATATTATATCTTCTGAAATTGCCCAAGAAGGTAGAGCTCATGTTACATGGTCTCATCATGAAACAATAGGAACAAAAATAATAAAGATGACAAGAGGAAACTTCCAGCGGTGATGGATATATTTATGACATTGGTTGTGGTGGTGAATTCAAAGGTAATATACTTATCTCCAAACACATCAAGGTGTAGCCATTAAATGTGTACTATTCTTCTATATAAATCATACTTGAATAAAGTGTTTTCTTAAAAAAGGAAAACCATGTACCTAATGAGGAAAACACTTACAAAGATAAAAACAGTGGCTCTTTCAGGGTGTTTTATCTTGCTACAAGGTAGTTATTTCTCAGGGTAAGTGACTTACAGAAAGGTTTTCTCATCTCAAGGACTCAAAATTGAACCATTTCTAAAAAGGAGCATATCAAGTGTGATTAGCTTTTATTGCTTTTTATCAGCAATTTAAGGATTTCAAAGGTATTAAATTTTAAGAGGTAATCAGATTGCTTTTGTAGAGCATGATCAGCATAGTAAGATTGGTTCATGTGGACTTAAAAGTCAATACCCACTAGTCATATTGCAATGATAGTTTGCACTTAACATGGAAACAAAGCAACACAACTACATTCAAGAATTTTGGTTTATTTCTCCCAATCAATGAGCCACTACGTAAAATGCCCTTTGCTCTTGTTTTTGTCATGTCATTCAGTCCATGTACAAGGACACCAGGGTGTCACTGATACCAGCGACAATTAGTGACATATTTGAGATTTGCTCAGACATTTTGTACTTTTGCAAAAGAAGAAATGAATGAACCTGAAAAAGGAAGCCCAGTATTCTGCCACCAAGAGCCAATGACAAGATGTCTGCTGACTAATTCTCTGGTGACCACACCTCAGCTCATACCAGAATCTTGAAGACATGAGCTCAGCAGCAGTATGCAGCAAGGCCACTGGACACACACATCTAGAATGCAAAGAGATGTCCAAAAGCAGGCCTTCTTCACTGTCAGCATCACAATCCAGGTCCACATTCAGCCCGCAACTACAAGGGAACAGAAGGAGGTGAGGACAAAGCCAAGAAAAAAAAAAAAAAAAAAGGCAGTCAGATGTGAAATCCAGAGGGCAGGGCCATCTCAGGGGAAAAGTACTGGAAAAGAGAAACCAAGGCACTCATGCAGAGCAAGGAGAGCAAACAGAAAAAGATCATTTGCTCAAGAAAACTATTGCCTAAATACTAAACACAAAATAAGAAGAAATCAAAAGTACTAGAACAAGAAAGAAAAATAGGTTCTCCAAGTGTATTCACCCTCGTGTGCAGAAGCCAAACATGCACAAATCTGCCACACAAGATACTCGTAGATAACACTGAAGGAGTTTATCCCCTCCCCCTGGCTGCTATTCATTTCACAAGTCTACTCTCATGTCAAGAATCTAGTTTTTGATGCCTGTCTTAAATGCAAAAAAAAAAAAAAAGAAAGAAAAAAAAAAAAAAGACCACACACACTCTAATCAAGTCACACTAGGAAATTAGTAGCTTGTTATCTTACTCCTAAGCAGATCCATTGTAAAAGAAGTCGATTAAAAAGAAATTTTTAATCCAAAGAAGTTTCCCTCAGAGATGGATTCTCTGACCTTAACTCTTGGGGCATCACTGCTGTCAGCACCCTAGTTGTTGGCATGTCCACTAAGGGTTTTAGTGCCATAAACAGCAATGGTGCCCAAATTTATTCCTTTGCTTTGATCATCACTTCAACCCAATAAAGTACCATTTGATCAATACAGAAGTTGAGACTCTGATGAATTCTGTGACTAAGTCCCTCCAACAGTCAGGACAGAACTGGGCATCAGTGCAGGCTCTGTGGTCTTCTTCCACTCATGTGCTCCAGGCTCAGCTCACACCAGGACATACTGCTTCCCTGTGGGGCTGGTTTATTATCTCAGGTGAAGACTGCGGACAAAACATAGCCCAGTAAGAAGAGCAAGAGTTCAGACAGATGTTTAACACAAAGAAATGATGCAGGAGAAAACAGTCTCCCATCTGATCTTGGACACTGGAAGAAACAGCATTGGAGAAAATACGACTGTATGGTTTTGAGTATTGGAAAACCCTCCAAGTGCCTTCTTTCTAGCATTGGGATGCAGACTGGGTCTGCACCTCTCTCCAAAATGACCTAATCTCTGTCCTCCTAGGGGCAGAACTGATTTTTGCCTGGGAAAGCATCAGAAAACAGGTGACACTTGAACTATGTCTTGAAGAGAGAAGAGTCACCAGGAAAAATGCTTATCATTTGCTTCCGAGATTTGAGTACCTCTACAGTCACAAGCCAAAGGAAGCTTGCAAGAATTGGCTGAGGATAAAGATGAGAAGGAGCAGCACAGCTCTAGAGGAGGCCCTGGAGGGCACATTTGCCCAAGTGGATTTGCTTAAGCCTTAGTGTAACCCTCACCTACAGGTTTCCCAGGAAGAAGGACAGCAAGTTTCTGAAAGGGGAATCCCAGGAAGGGGATGGAACATTTTTGAGAAATCTGAATGGATACACAGAGAAAATATATCAGATGATTTTCTAAATGAAGAAATATAAAGGCTTGGAAGCAAATGAAGATATAAAGTAAAAATTAAAATCATTTGGAGAGATATTAAGGGAAGAAAAAATAGCACATATGGCACACTGATGAATTGACTTAATGTAATATAATGTTATTATTATGCTGACATGGTATGTCCCTGTCCCTTTTAGCAACAGGAAAGAGAAATTCAGTGGACAGCAATACAATGAGGTGATGTGAGGTGGGGGGAGGGACTTGGCCCAATGTTGCTAGTTTGTAGGACAGAGGAAGAAGCCATGGGCCCAAGGAATGATGGTAACTTCTGGAAACTGAGAAAATAAAGGAAACTGATCTATCCCAGAGCTACCAGAAAAGAATACAGTTCTGGTAACCCTTGGATGTTAGTCTAGTAAGTCCATGTTGGTCTTCTGACCCCCAGAGAGAATTTATTACCTGATCGATAATAAATCTGTGCTGTTCTACACACTAAATTTATGTTAACTTGTTAAAGCAGTAGCAAGAACAAAAAATACACTATACTAATCCTCCTCTCCATACTCCAACCATAGAAGTGTGTCTATTGATGAGCTGGGAGGTGAATGGAAATATGAGGTGAGAGAAGAGGGGACATCTGTACCTCATTATACCTAGCAAGTGGCATCCTCACAGCAGATCTGTGGTTAAGGGCATAACCACTAATTTTGAGTGAAGTTTGAAGTGTCAGTTATTACACTAGACTATATTAGTCACAGACAGGAAGGCATTCTATTATATCAAGTGGACCAGAAGAGGCTTGGTATGTGCCTTGCATTTTTTCCAAGAGCAAGTGAAAAATTACTCATATGGAATAAATTTCAAAGGACAAAAGGAAACAAAAGTCTCACTATCCCCCTTGAATCTTGCTTATTCAACATAAAACTACATGTAATTGGAAAGAATGGGAAACAGTGAACCCAAAGAAAGGTATATCATGACAATTCAGAAACATGATGTCCTAGATCCCAAATTCAAAGCCAGCCTCATTATATAAAGATAAAAATGAGTGATTTTTTTGTCTTTTTAGAAGCAATAAACATCAAGATACTATAAAGCTACATAAAAAGTAAAAGATAATGTCAAAAATAAAGTAGGGTACCCCTGATTATGCTAGGGATAATCACATACAGAGACTGAGAAGGAAAGCACTAAGAATAAGGATTTGAAATTGTGTAAAATGAATGTAGAAAGAATAGTAGAATGAATCAGGCATTATTACCCTATGTAATATATATGACCAGTGTGATTCTACATCATGTACAATCAGAAGCATGAGAAACTATACTCCATTATATATGATGTATCAAAGTGCATCCTACATTTATATATAACTAATTAAAACAAATTAAAAATATTTTTAAAAATATGAGTTGAGAAATTTATCTTCAATTAAACTCCAAAACCAAATAGCTTCTAGATAATCTTAGTGGCTGAACACATGCAATTATCTAGAAAATTCCCCACACAACCCCTTACTATCACTACATGAGAATAAAGGAATTTATAATATCACATATAAAGAATAGAAGGAGCAATGATCACCATTGAGAAATGGTAGCACATTATGGAAGGTTGAAAACAAATAGATGGGTAATACTCAGCTTAAAGCAAAGGTAGCAGATATCAGAGCCAGTACAGAAGGAAGCCAAAGATTTAGAACATAGACATACCAGGTACCCTGAAGGTAGAGGTCAGGACTGAAACAGAGAATGTAAGCTGATGTACAGGAAGTCACTCCCCAATTCTTAAGGAAGACTTGAAGGTTACTATATGAAGAAATTAAATAAAAGAGACAATGAACTTGGGATATGAACTTCTCAGACACCAAGTGCAGCTGAGCAACAGAAAACACTAAGAAAAAGTCAGCATTAAAAAAATGAATACATGATAAGGTTTGCCTGGCCCACTTCTCATTCCTATTCCTGGATGCTGGTTACTCAGGTAATATACCTGGGGCATAAGATTGAAGAATTTGGCTGGGCATGGTGGTACACACCTGTAATCCCAGCAGCTCAGGAGGCGAAGGCAGGAAGATCCCAAGTTCAAAGTGATCCTCATCAAAAGCGAGGTGCTAAGCAACTCAGTGAGACCCTATCTATAAATAAAATACAAAATAGAGCTGGGGATGTGACTCAGTGGTCAAGTGCCCCTGAGTTCAATCCCTGGTACCAAAAAAAAAAAAAAAAAAAAACAGATTGAAGAATCTTTCTAAGATAGTGGTTCTTAGAGTATATGGGAAGGGGAGGAAAGAGTCTATAAGGCCAATACCATTTTCATAGTAATACCACATTACTTGACTTTTTTAATAGTAAAATTTGCACTAGTGATAAATAAGCAACCATGAAAGAAAAAAAAAAAAAAAAAAAAAAACAACCCCTGATAGCTCTTTAGCAAGGATGGAGGCAGTTGCTGGGTACTGTGATACATACCTATAATCCCAGCAATTTGGGAGGCTGAGAGAGAATCACAAATTCAAGGCCAATATCAGAAACTTGACCATGCTGTTGGCAACTTAGTGAGTCTCTGTCTCAAAATACATAAAAAGAAAAATAGCTGGAGACTGGGGATAGACAAAAAAAAGAGGCAGTAGCAACTCTACACTGGTAGTCACTGGTCACCATATTTTTTACCTTACATACTCAGAGCCGCTTTGTTGTTTCTTTTTAAATCAATTTTTGAAATTTGTTCACAGCAAAATGGGGGAAAGTACATAGATTTCCCAAATACCCAGTCCCCACATGCATAACCTTCTGATTGGTCAACATATAAGACCAAGGTCGCATATTTGTTGCAATCAATGAATCTGCATTGATACACTGTTACCAACCAGAGTCCACAGTTCACATTAAGGTTCATTTCGGGGACTGTGGACGTGACTCAGTAGTAGAGGGCTTGCCTAACATGCATAAGGCCTTCAATCACCAGCACTGAAAAAATTTTTTAAATTTTTTTTTAAAACTCATTTTTGGTATCACTCATTCTATGAATTTGCAAAGGTATAAATAGATGTGTTCATCACCACAGTGTCACGTGAAGTATTGTCATTGCCCTGAAATTTCTGTGTTCTGTCTTGTCTGCCTCTGACCCAAACCCAGGCAACCACAGCATTTTTTTTTTCTTATCTCCGTAGTTTGGCCTTTCCCAGAACAACAACATATAGTTGGAATTGTACAGTTGGTAGCCTTTAGAGTGGCTTCTTTCACTTAGTAACATGCATTTAAGGTCCCTCCATGTCTTTTGACACTGACAGCTCATTTCTTTTAGCACTGAATAGTATTTTCATTTTCTTTAAGTACCACCATTTATTTACCTATTCAGTTACTGAAGGACATTTTGGTTGCTTTCATGTTTTGACAGTTATAGCTACTGTAAATATCTATATGCAGATTTTTTATTTTTTATTTTATTTATTTATTTTTTGTGTGTGTGTGTGTGGTGCTTGGGGCCAAACTTAGGGTCTTGTGCCTGGCAGGGAGGTGCTGTTCCATCAAGCTATGTCCCCAGCCTCTTGTGTAGATTTTTACGTGGACACACATTTTGAATTCCTTTGAGTAAATGCTAAGGGGTATGGTTGATGGATTGCATGGTAAAGGTATATTTAGTTTTGTAAGAAACCACCAAATTATCTTCCTAAGAGGTTATATCATTTCGCATTCCCACCAACCATGCATGAGAGTTCCTGTTGCTCAACATCCTTGGTAGCATTGCATATTGTCATTATTTTGGACCTTTATCATTCAAGCAATTATGTAGTTTTTCATAATTGTTTAGTTTGCATTTCCCTGATGATATATGATGTGATACACCTCTTTGCATACTAATTTCCATCTGTATGTCTTCTTTGTTGAGGTGTCTGTACAAAACTTTGGTCCACTTTGTATATCTTGGATAGCAATATTTTAGTAGATTATTTTCTTTTGAAAATAATCTCACCTTTATGTACATATATGACACTAATTTAAAAAATTATAATAGCTGAAAGATCAATAGTGATGATGGGAGAAAGGGGAAATCTGGGGACTGAATTAGAACAAATTATATTCCATGCTTTTATAATTATATGATAGTATATTCTATTTTCATGTATAACTTAAAAAGAATCAATTAGAAAAAGAAATTATTTTCTTTCAGTGTTTGGCTTGTTTTCACATTCCTTGGCAATGTTTTTGTAAAACAGATTTTTTTTTAATTTTAATGATGTGTAGGTTATCAATTCATGCATTGTACCTTTGGTGTTGGATCTAAAGTTATTGGCATACCCAAGGTCATGCAGGTTTTCTACTAAGAACTTTATATTTTGTTTTTTTATTTATCTTCTTCTAAGAGTTTTATAGTTTTGCTTTCATGTAATCAGTCTATGACTCAGGTCTATGACTCATTCTGAATAAAATTTTGTGAATGTCCACAGTTTAAAAAAAAAAAAAAAAAGCTGACTTCACTTAAAAGTCTCGACAATGCAGTGAACATTAATTTTATTAAATCTCAATCTTTGATTATATGTCATTTCTACATTCTATATGATAAAATGAGATTTAAATAAAAAGCATTTCTGCTGCAACCATGAGAGTGATCTTCAGGGGAAAGATGCATGCTAGTGTTTGGCTGGCAAACTGACTTAGTGGCTTTTCTATGAAACATTTTTATTTCAAATATTGACTGACAGAGAAACCATGGTTATTCAGATATTTGACACACATTTTCAAAAAATGTACACAGTGAGCCTGTCCCTTTCAAGGATAACAAATAATAAACTTTGGACTTTTAAGTAAAAGATAGGATTTAGATAAATTATATCCATTATCATGAGCTTGACAGTTTCCCATAATTAAGATGTTTCTGATTAAATTTATGCTGATGTAAACAAATATGATCTTTTGATATTGTTTAGTAAGATATCCCAACATTTTGAAAATTGGCACAACTTATTAATACTTTCCAAATGATCAATGCATGTTACACACACATGCATGGATAAAAGATCCCTTAAAAGGACAAGGCAGACACAAATGGGTTTTAATGTAACAGAACATGAGAATGTTGATATGACTTTGTATTCCATCTTGCAACTAACCTGTAAGAAAGCACCACTTGTTAATTTTTGGTGTACTATCAAAGGAGAATATCCATAATTATTTTGAAAAAAAACTATACAAATACTCTACTCTTTTCGAACCTCTAGTATATATCTATATAGGCCAGATTTTCTTCCCATACTTAAAACAACATCTTGCAACAGATTGAATACAAAGGTAGATATGAGTAATGAGATAACTCCTATTAAGACACACGTTAAGGAAATTTGCAAAGATGTAAAATGCTACTCTGCTTACTGAATTTTGTCTTGAACTTTTTTTTTCATATAAGTAAGTCATTTGTGTTAAGAGGTAATTTTAAAATAATTTTTTATTGAAGAAACCTTTTTTTTTTTTTTTACAGTTTCACACTTTTAGTTTAAAATACAGTAAATATTGGTAGATACAACCCACCTGAATCAAAGCTTTAGGTCTGTGCTGTTCATATGGTAGCAATTTAGCCTCAGAAGGCTACTAAACTCTTGAACTGAGATATACTGTGTGAAATATACAATGGATTTCAAAGGCTTAGCAGAAACATAAAAAAATGTGAAATGTCTCAATTTTTATATCAATTATATGTTGAAACAAAAATTTGGATTAAATTGGATTGAATGAAATATATTAAATTCACCATTTTTTTACTCTTAATGTAGCCACTATAAAATTTTAAATTACACATAGCCTGTATTTTTGGTTTGCATTGTATTTCTAATGGACTGAACTATTCTATAAGATCCTTAATTTAAGTGTATAAATGGATCATGAGAACAAAGACTTAAGGACTGTTACTCAGTGCACAAGGAGACCAGTTGAAGGAGGACACAGAATGGCCCTGCAGGGAAAGTCACTCCCAATGAACAAGGCTAGTACAAAACTTCACTCAAATATAAACAGGTGGAATGTTCACCAGACATTTGGAGAAATCTTCTAACGTGAAAGTCAAACACTAACATAAATAAAAATGAAAAATTAAAAAAAAAAAACTTTTGAGAAGACAGCTAGTGTAAATAGCATAGGAAAACCTCAAAAAGACATCAATAAATATCTTCAAAGAGTGGAGAAAAGTCCATCCATAAACAATAGCTATGCTTTAATAAGAGAAAATTCTTGAAGCAATAAACAGCCCTTAGAAATTAAAAATTTGATGGCAGAAATTAAACTCAGTAGAAAACTAAAGTAAATCTTGGAAAAACCATACTGAACAGAACAAAAAGACAAAGGGGAAAGTAGGTGAGAGGGAGAAAAAATTTTTTTTTCCAAAAACTTAGAAGAGCACTCCAGAAGGTCCAAAAATGCAATACAGAAGAATCAGAAGAAGAGAACTGAAAAATTGTGTGTGTGGGAAGGAGGGAAAAGGATAAAGAAATAGTGTTTCCCCATCTGAAACAGAAGTACAGATTGAAAGTCCCCAGTAAATTCCAAAATGCACAGCACAATAAATGATTAAAAACTCAACACATTGTAAAGCTTAAGAGAATCAGAGGAGAAAAGAGGGAGGGTTGGGGGAGTAAAGCAAGTAAAAAGGAACCGTCTTGATAATTACACTTAAAATTGAAACTAATAACCCACTGCCTTCAAAATTCTGGAAGAATGACTTCCACCCAGAATTTCAGACATTGGTAATCAAGTGTGAGTGAAGAACAGAGATTTTTCAGACATAACTGTCAAAAATATATATGACCCAAGAGTCCTTTCCCAGAAACTGACCAGATGTGTTTGAAATATATTTAAATGAATATCACTACGCAAGCAAAATGAAATCATTATTAAAACCAGGAAAATAACTTGTATAAGAATACTGTAGGACTCAAATTTGAACAATATTTTAGCATCATACTAATATGAAAACTAACTATTGTTCTTTCAGAATCTTAAGGAATGAAGCAAGAAAAATTGGAGGGAGGCTAGGGAATGTGAACTGGGAGGAAGGAATGAAAATAACTGAAGTCTCATACCTAATAGATCAACTGAATATATCTTAAATGAAGAAACATAGTCCTCATTCAAGAATATTGTTAAGAAATAAGAGGAAACCTTGAGGAGTCTGGAAGAGGTTGCCCCTAAGAGTAGGCAGGGGTGGGATGTGGAATTGCCAATATCTGTTTAAAACTTTGTAACACATGCACAGCCTTAAGTGCTTTACTTCAATTACTTTATAATTAAACCTAAAAATACATAAATTATATCAGATAAAAAGAGGAATATTCAACTTTATAAACAAAACACATACAAAAAAATAGATATTTGCAAAGAAATTTGGAGATCATGAACTTTTGTTGAAGTAGCAAACCAGCTAATGAAAAGCTAAGAACAAACAAGTGTATTTTAAATTCTGTGAATAAATTTCCTGGCCAATTTTTGTTTTAAACTATTCATCACTCGGAAGAAAAGAGGGCCACCTGTCGAATGATTCACCAGGGTTCACAAACCCAGGACCCATAGGCTCATTCAGCCTGTAATTCTATACTGCTGGGCCACATAGTTTGTTGTCATTTAAAAATCAGAGCAGGCTGCAAAAGAACTAAGATGGCCATTTTCTCTTATAAAAGCAAAAGTATGTCCCCAAATGACCTGTATTCCCTGAGCAGGAGCATTCCATCATCTCCCCAACATTTAACATCATACATCTAACAGTATAAGCTTTATTGTATACAGCCCTATAAAATAGCAAAACAGGAGATCTCATATTTCAAGAGTAAAATATCATATATATTTGAAGAAATGAAGAAAATTCCCATTGTATACAATGCAACAGATGTTTATTTCTCTAGTTACTTTTCTGGCCCTTATAATGATTTGTATCTGGGCCTCCTGGTTTAAAAGTTGATTGGGTTGAACAGAATCATAATCTTCAAAGATCCATTTAATACATATTTGTTATGTACTGCAGGCTTGTCTTCACATACTTTTCCCATATTCTGCAAAGCTTTTCTGTATATTATGTGTATATGCAGATACAATTAAAATAGATCAGTATATTTTAAAATAATTGCAGAATTTGATTTAATCTGAAACTAATACATTAAGAATACTAATAATGTGGGACTGCTTCAATATTTTCCTCATTTTGTTTTTGACATATGTGATGCATACTGTAATCCTGTTCATGCTAAAAATCTAGAAGGCGGAAATCTTAAATAAAATGAGGGGGGAAAAGGAGAGGCAATACAACTTTAAAACAAAGACTTTGTTATTTTTATTTACATGCCACAAGGCAATCTCTAAATGACCTCAGCCCTCCAAAGTAACATTTTAACTAAAGTGACAGAGAATGGAATGCTACATTAGAATTGAAAGCAAGATAAAAAGGTAGAAGTCCTAACTACTGCTCTACATGGCATTATTCATGACAAGGGTTTCCCCGCTTTCTCAGACAGGGTTCAAAATGTCAGCTTTAACTATGTAGCAAATTTTAACAGGATGTTTCAAAATGGGTATCATAAGAGAGCTACAAGTATTTCTTCTTCTATATCACATTTGGAATGACACCAGCTACTTCTCACCTGACCCCAGGAGTAAAACCTCCCCAAACATTTCCTTTAATCTCTGATGCATTTAAGTTCACACTGAGCTAACCACTCCCAAAGCAGGACTGGAACCAAAATAAGAATTTTGTTTTGTTTACAAAACATCAAAGTATGAGCAAGAAAGCTCTTGCTGAAGGTCTCTCTGCCCTGGTTACAGAATTACTCTGCCAGGAAGGTGCTACTGTAACCTGTGACTGCTGCTGGAGAAATGGCAGCAGAGAAACAGTTCAGAAAAACAGAAAACGCAGTTTTTGACCATTTTCAGTGTAAACTGTAAAATACCTTTGAGGTCTTCAAAATTTTTAGATAATTTTATCAAGTATGTATAGATTGAATTTTATGTTAGAAATGCAAATACTGCTATGCAAATACTTCGCTGTGAAAATTGGTATGCGGCAGTAGCCTGGTAGACCAACAGGCTATGTACTGTTTTTAGTGTCCTCAAAGGTGGAAAAATGATGCTTCTCCTCTTATCCAGAGAGAAAAGAACCTGTGAGGCATTAGACTAAGGAACCAAAGTGATTTTTGTGAAGGACAAAGGAACAATAAGGTAGAAATATTCCAATAAACTACTTAATGAATCACTGTTAATATTTGTCATGTTAAACTAAAACACCCAATTTTATAGTTCTTGAACATTGAACTTCAATATTGCTTAGATGTCATTTTCCAATTGTAAAACATCTTGCAAAATATTTTTGGAAGTTTTCTTTAAAAATGTTAGAATATATTACATTTTATCTGGATGCTCTCAAAGACTTTAAATTTTAAAATGAAAATTTTCCCAGTAAATACCAAAGCCTACTAGGGAAAGAAAACAACTTAACCACATTCAGACTGAACTTTAGAAACAAAAATCTGAGTAAAAATATAACCTGTAACTAACATAACTTAGAAGTAGCATAACCCCAGAATAATAAAACATAATGTCATAATGATATCTCAATTGGAATTATTGAGGATATGGGAAGACAAAATCAGACCACCAAGGACATAGGTAGTTCCACACCTTCATTTTAAATCAGACTTTGAAACTCATCTCTCAAAATCAGGGCTGGAGTTGTGGCTCAGGGAGAACGCTCACCTTGCCTGTGTGCAAGGCCCTGGGTTTGATCCTCAGCACCACATAAAAACAAACAAACTAATGTATTGTGTCCAACTACAACTAAAAAATAAGTATTAAAAAAACACAGCATATTAATATCTATTCTGCTAATCTCAGAAATTTAAAGAATTAAATCTTTTCACTTTCCCCAACATCATCAGCACAACAGGGACACCCGTTCCTTAAAAATGCAGGAGAAGGGAAGAGAAAGCATACACACCCAAACTCATTCATATAATCTATTATCTGAGCACAGTATGCCCTCTGTATCCTTGGATTGCACATCCATAAATTCAACCAACCATGGATCAAAAAAGCAGAATACAACAATTACTAATAGGGCATTATGTAAAATTGTGGATGTGTAACCGACGTGATTCTGCAATCTGCATTTGGGGTAAAATTGGGGGTTCATAACCCACTTCAATCTAATGTATGAAATATGATATGTCAAGAGCTTTGTAATGTTGTGAACAACCAATAAAAAAAATATTCAGGGGGTATACTGAACATGTATGGGGTTTGTTTCTTGTCATTATTCCCAAAAGATACAATATAACAAATACTTACAAAGCATTTGCATTGAATTTGGTATTAAAAGTAATCTAGATGATTTTCAAAATACAGAAAGATATGCTTAGGTTACATGCAAATATTATGCAATTTTATATAAGTGACTTGAGCAACCACAGATTTTGGTATCTCTGGGGAGTTCTGAAACAAATTCCCCACAGATATCAACAGAAGACTTTCTTTCCTGGGTAATGAAATCCCTAACTATGCAAGTTACAAGCATTCCCAAAATCTATTGAGCCAACAAATTGATTCATTTGTGTTAATGATGAGTTCATGCTTTCAGGGCATACCACACCCTAATCCTGTCTTCTTCCAGGCATAACCCTGAGAAATATGACCCAACCAGTTCAGAACAATTCCATTTGGCTTTAGTTTCTGAGAGCAAAGAAGCATTCTACACAGTTTTGCTCCCAGTGCCCTCCGCATGGAGATTCACAGTCTCCTACACACACTAAGGGTAGGGGAAAGGAAAAGGACAGACATTTTTTTTCCTGGGAAAAAAAGCCAGAGTGAAAGTTTTGAAAGATACAAACATATCACAGATAGTGGAAAGGCATGCAAACCTTCTTACCCAGCAAATGTGCTTTGCTGTAAACTTTCCTTGCCCCTGACAATATTTAGTAGTGTTAAAGCATTTTTTTTTAATTCACAAGCATGTGTTGTTTAAAATGCTTAAAATTAAAAACAAATTCCCCCTAATTGCCTGTCATTACCAACACAATCAAAGTAGCTTACTATTAGGGATACAAACCGTTTCCCACACTTTCCCAATCCCTGTTCTGCCAGAATTCTAAGCTAAGGTTCTACTGAACAGTAGATGTTAAGCATGGCACTGGAATTCACAGATCTGCATCCTTCTAGAAAGAGGGTTCTTATATGTTCAAATTGCCAAAGGTGTCCGAATCCTTTCAAAAGTGTCATAGCTGTAACAGGATTACAATTTACATTAACAGGTCAATTCTTCTAGGCATCTAGATCAACTGCTCTAAAATTCCTAAGAAATAGGACGATAAGCAATCTTTCAGCCTAATCTCCCTCTCAGCACATCCTTCAATCTGGGTTTCATACAGGAATATGAGGCAACACCCTTAACTGCAGTCTTTGTGGGGACTTCATGGGACAGCCACCCACTCATGGTCCTTTGAACCCATGGTTCCTTTTTGCTCCCACTGTGGTTTTCATAATTTCCTGACCTTTCCTAACCTCTACATATTTTTCACACTATTCACAAAGTGACAAGAAGATACTCAAGTACTGTTTTCCAGTCTTTATAAAGGCCCAGTTGAAGACATAATGCTGCCAACTTAACAACACATCCAGTCACTGTTGACCCTAGGTCCTCTGCCATCCTTATGTCCATGTTAACCTGTCTATTGCTTAGAACTCCTTAAAGCACAGTTCTGTAGTGAGCCTGCGTAAGGATTATGCTATAAAAGATACAAAACCTTCCCGATTATGTTTTTAGATTTAATCTTTCGTAAGTATGATAGCGTGCCCCTATAATGTCCTTTGGGTTGCTATTTTAAACTTGGGCCACTGAACATTATTATATGTATATGGGATGTATTTTCAATTTACTAAGATCACTATCACTTCAAATTATTAAATATGTTCAATTTGGTAAAAACCAGAAACCTAATGACTATGTGAAGGATTCTATTTTGTAGCCTCATATCTTGGCAGTTCCTCATATCTTGCTACCAATTTATACTCTAAAGCAAGAACCAAATTGGAGTGTAGGGGGACAAAAACAATGTCTTTTTCACATTTTTAAATATATGAAAGAAATGAGAGACTATTAAAGGCCTTATCATTTAGAAAAAGCAGACCCACAAATGTAGATGATACTACATGATTTTGATTTGCTTTCCTTGGGTAGAACAGCTTCAAAATGAAATATGAAAGATTGTGTATAGCCTCAACTGAATTGAATACTATAACTTAATGAGGTACACATTTGTGAAAACTTTATGGCAGTTTGGACATAATAACCTAGAAGCTTCTTATGGGGATAGGCCATGAGACAACCAAGTCATCCATGGCAGCCACCGATGCTTGTTCACAAATGGTTGATTCTCCTGTCCTGAGTACAGAATCATACTTTTCCACCCATTTGAATATAGGTGTGATCAAGTAACTATTTGGCCAATGACATATGAGAGGTAACACAGGCCTCTCTTTGGAGAAGCCTTAACAACCAGTGCATGGATCTCTACTTCTTTTTTCCCTGTTTCTATAATTACAGAAACACATTTTTAGAGTGTTCATCAGCCAAAGACCCTGAATGACACAATGAGCAGATCCTCTTATTGACTCACGTGGACTCACACCATCACTGAGAAATATAGTGTTACTTTCAGCAAGTTTTCAGAGTTAGGTTTTCAGATTGTTACTGGAGCACAACCTGCTTTTTCCTGGCCCATACTACTACCAACTTTAAGCACTAATATGTACAATACCATGCTGTATCATATGTGTGGAAAATTCAAAGACAAAACCAGGCCCAGGTATTGCCCTCAAGAAATATATATATATATATATATGGGGCTGGGGATGTGGCTCAAGTGGTAGCGCACTTGTCTGCCATGCGTGGAGCGCTGGGTTAGATCCTCAGCACCACATAAAAATAAAATAAATTTGTTGTGTCCACCAAAAACTGAAAAATAAATATTAAAAAACTCTCTCTCTCTCCCCTCTCTCTCTCTCTCTCTGTCTCCTCTATCTTTAAAAAAAAAAAAAAACGAAAGAAATATATATATTAGGGTTTGGAGGGACAAAATCCAACCATGCATAACACTGAAATGAGGAATAACGTTTCAGTTTCCATCTACTGGAAATCTTCTAGTGCACCTTGTGGTAATATCAGTTTCCTAAGAAGAGAGAGACTGAAGTCCACTTTCTATTGAGAGGCAACAGCATGAGTGAAGGTAGTGACAAAAACATGCAGACAGTACAGGAGATAACTGAATGAGGCCGCAGCATGGGTTACAAGAATAGTCACAGGAAATGAGGCTGGAAATACAAAAGGCAACAGAGCATGACAGGTCTTGAATGCTATGCCACAAAAATATTAACAACAACAATAATAAAACCACCATTTATGTCCCAGCACACTCTAAGGACCTTATGTATACTATTCATTTAATTCCCACTAGCACCCACTGAAGTAGATCTATTATAATTCTTTTTTTTAATATTTTTTTTAATATTCTTTTAGTTGTCAATGGACCTTTATTTAATTATGTGCGGTGCTGAGAATCAAACCCAGGGCCTCATACATGCTAGGCAAGCACTCTACCACTGAACTACAACCCCAGATCGATCTATTATAATTCTTACTTTATAGATGGAACACATTACCCAAGGCTACAAGTCTTGAACCCATACCTTCTCACTCCAGAGCCTGGGATACTAACCATTATAATATACTACCACTCACAGAACTCCAGACTACCTATATAGTCCTCTGCATTAGATAATGAGCCAGTTCCACTTATAGTATTAGGAAATAAAGTTCCATAATGAGCATCATGCTTCAAAAAGCTTACCTGTGCCATGTATAAAATGGATTGAAGAAAAAGAGGTGCTGGTATATAAGTAGATACACCTTTCCCAAAGCACTGAAACCTATCAAGTGAAAAGAAAATGTGTCCCCATATTAAGATAGTAACTAATAACTATGAACCAATAGTTCAGAAATTTGTGATATGATACCTGAGGCATGCCTTCTGCAGATTAGTGAGTGACAGTTTCAAGACAGTTGCAAGTTCTTTGCTATTTCTCAGGGAATAATACCCTTCCTCTTTGAATCTAGGCTTCCTTTCAGAGGTCGTGGCAGAGGTGATCCACAGGGACTTCTGACTCCAGGTCATAAGAAGCCTTCATTTCCTCCTTGCTCTCCCCACTCTCCTTGGCAACACTTAAAGGAGACCTGAGTTGCTGAGGGCCATTGCCAAGTAGGAATGACGCATCAAAATTTCCTTGCCATGTTGCTTAGAGGACATTTGCTGTGACATTGCATGTATGCTTTAGTAAAGTGACCTTGCTCAAGGACCAGGGCGGATCCGGGTTTAGAGCTGATCAGGTTTTAGGGAGTATCCCGTCCTTGGGTTTAGGGAAGTTCCAGGTTTAAGGTGTACCCTTCGGGGGAATAGGGCGTATCCTGCTGCCTCAGGCACACCCTATCCTTGAGTTCCCGTTGAGTTCTCCTTGAGTTCTCCTGGAATTGAAAAGTATTTGGGACGTGAATTTGGGCCCAGAACTGGGATTTCCCCAAAACGTGTGTAGAGGCAGGTGTGAGTTCGGGAATAAAGAATTGCTGTTTGAATCTGCAAAGCTGTGAGTGGCTCGTGATTCTGTGCCCAGCCAAGACTGTGGCACTGAATTAGTTTGCAACAGGTACAACAAACACCTTGCTCAGAGGCTTTGTCACAAAGCCCCAACCCTACATGGTGAGGGCCCCAGCTGGACCCAGCCTTGCAGTCATCACTACACCAAGGTGGCAGGGATGTGAGCTAAGCCATTTTGGATACTCTAGACTAGCCACCAGATGAGTATTGCCAGGACCCCAGTTAACACTGCATGGTTAGAAGACTGTCTCAGCCAAACTACCAAATTCCTCAGGCCCAAGAGATATAATAAAGTATATATTAAGCCAGTGTGTTTTGAGATAGTTTGTATGCTGGACTAGTCAACTAGAACACTGTTAAAGGAACTCTGAAGATAGACCAATTTTATCAAAATGACTCAGGATCCTCTACCCCTCACTTTACCCTAAAATGAACTAGGCTCTAAATATAGAGGCCTCAGATGAGCATTTTTAGCAAGTCCCACCACCCCAAGTGCTTCCTACTCAACTGAAAGTTTGAGAAAAATAAAGTCATTTCAAAAGTCAAAACTATCTACATAATAAAAAACGGAACCAAAAGGGCTTGTTCACCACAAAATGAGTGCTGTACAGAAACTTACATTGTCATTTGTCTCCTGCTCTCTCCACTGTCATTTTCCACCCTGGCTGCCATCAAAACCACCTGCAGGGCTGTTAAAAGTTGCCAAAGTCCTGAGCCCAGTCAGTGGGAGGCATGCCCTGGTGATTCTAATATGAAGCCAGGTTTGAGAGCCTCTGGTCTACAATTCACCAGTAAAATTTTATTGCTTTATGTGCAAAGAAGGTAGAGAAAAGCCTTCCTAGAAGAGAGTCACCTGGAAGAGAAAACAATGTTTTTGTTTCATTCCCCAAAACCTTAGAGATGATCTCCAGATACCACTTGAGAAAAAAACAGATCTGAAAGAAACTAGAATTTCTTTTTTAAAAAAATCTGAAAATACTTGTATATATGTATTATTTTGGTCCAATTTTTAAAAAAATGTAAATAATTTTTTTAAATCCCAAAGCATTTGGGGGATAAAGTATATGGTTTTCAGATTTATATTTCTGCTTTAAAAATATTATAGAAAGTCTGGATGATAAACAGCCTTTAAGAAGAAAAGGCAATCAGTAAAAAGTCTAACTTTCATGTGAGAACACTTACCAACAGATTGTATTCTCTTACTGAGCTGCCATTAAAACTTTCTAATAAAAAAAAAAATCCAGAACAGAATCTAAAGAATATTAATAGTCACCCATTCCACTGAAATAAAAAATAAAGTATTGCCATTGTCCAATGCTCAGTGGGGAGGAAAAGCACTCAGTATATCAAACACATAGAAGAGTAGGTGATTTTATTTCCTACAAAACAAATATTCTCTCTGAGCACTGTTAACATTCAGAAATTAGAAAATGAGGTCATTAATGATACACGTAATTGTCTCAGCAGTTGTCTTCTCAATCAACTGCTGTCAAGTCTGGATACAAACAAGCAAATACCCTTCAATAAATATTTATTACTTCTCCAGAAAATAGCACCTACTGTGTGCCAGGCAGCAGAAGATCTGGTGAAAGGAAATCCCCCAGGGATTTACCAAAGAGCAAGCTGAATGAACCAGATGGTATCACTTGGCTTGTGCCCCAGGCTAGGGGGATTACCATAGAAAGATGTGCAGTTGTTTCCTAAAATGGAAGTTTAGCTGGAAAATAAACAAAGATCTTTCACATCAACAGGAAGCACTCCTCACCCTTTGAAGTGTTCTAAAAGTCCCCTTGGGTTTATGCAAATGGTTCACTTTCCTCTGGCTTTCCCTTTACCAAATGCATTTATGGCTGGATTGAATCAAGTAGAGTCTGTCAAATGGAGTTTTTCATCAGAATGCAGGTAACAGGCATGAAGGGTCTACAGGTAATTCTGAAGAAAATGAAAAATGTCCTGTGTCCTGATCTATAAGAAAAATATTAAAGTTGGTCAAGTAAATTTTCAATGTTGTCCTGTTCAGTCCTTGATAGTCCTCAGATATCCAAATAATTCCCACTGACTCTCTGGATGACTTTACTTCTCAGCACTTAACTTGCCCCAGTAGAGAAATTAACAAATAATAAACACTGAATTGCTTTTTATGAGTACTCCTGAAATAACACTAATGAATTAATCACTCCCTACAAATTACTTCAACCATAGCTAAAATACAGCATGTCTAACACAAGGCATGCTATTAGAAAGTCAGATCCAGAAAAGTTAAGAAAATTTCAAAGAGGTCGACAGACGGCGAATTTAATAAAATAGGAGTCAGAAAGGCATAAAAGAAAAATAAATTAGATGCCTCAGGTTATGTAATAAGGATTCAGAATTTTTAACTTTTCTGACTTAAAGGTTATTCCTTCTAAACTTTCTTGTTCGTATGCAGAACAGGAAGGCTCTTTCATAGAGCACTTCAGAAGATAAAAAAAAAAAAAAAGGCACACCACAATCTAATTCAGAGAAGTATATTTGCTTTCTTTAGAGTATCAGAGGATCTCTTACCTGACATCAGTAACAACTGTCCTTTGAACTGTTTTTTCCAAAAATAGGAAGGGGTTTATTTCAGTCATCCTGGCTCTATGGCTTGATTAAAATATTTGAGTATCCACTAAGGGAACAACTGTGTTTGTCAATATAACAAGACAAAGTTGTGTTAAAATAGCTCCTTATCCATTCCCCACATAGCCAGAGAAGTAGAGTATATCTTATAAAATCCAGATGACAAAGTGAGTGGTTTTGAGACACTTAGAACATCAGCAACTGACATATGCAATATGCCACCTTTTGACCACAGTAAGAGGTGGAAGGATTATCTGTCATTTACCTTTGGACCTCACTTGCCAGCCATCAGCAGAGAGCCATTCACACAAGAAGCTTCCAAAACATGTGGTTTTATTTGGTCTCTTTTAAATACCGACTGACACTAATGAGAGCTGGCGATGCAGTCTGTGACAATGGAACAAAGAAACAGACCACAGTGCACATTACAACCCAGCACTGTGACCTAAACTGACATTTGCGGTTAACAGTGTGTTCAGAACTAGTAACACTCCCCTTGAACTCAAGACCACCCAGATTTTCACTGTTTCTTTATACTATTATTTTAGAAAGTGCTTAGGCAGGTTTGTGGAAAGATATCAAAATTAAAAGACTGAATATTGAGAGACAGGCATATAATAAGTACATTTGTTTGGAGGAAACTTACCTGTGAATGAAGGAAGTTTCACCTAGAAAGCAACAAGGAAATGTCTGATATGTGTATTGTTTAGCAGATTTTTAAAGTGTTTTCACAAGCAGTTTCTCACTCATTCTGTCCATGGGGGAGACTCATGTGTGTTCAATTGTGCAAAACAGAATATTTAGGCTCAAGGAGTGCATGGAAAGTGGCAGAGCTGATGGAAAAACCCAGATGTTGGCTCATTCTCCAAGATGGTGCTATCTACCAATTCCCTTTAAGGAGGAATCAAAACCAATGATCTCTTGTTTTAGCCTCTTCCAAGTCTAAAATTGCCATAATTGTAAAAGAAAGGATTACCAATTTACTGCATACCACCTGCAGGAGGGCCAGAAACACAATACCTTACATCAGATTCACAATAATTAAGCAAAGGGAATGTTCCATGTGTTTTTAGAATTCATTAAGATAAACATCACAATTTGAATAATTTAGGTGAAGTCTCACCTTAGAACCACCCAATATTATTACCAGAATGTGTCTTTTAATCTTACAGAAACCACTGGCATAGTTAAAGTTTCATCTAGATTTGAACAATAGCATTCCTAGAGTAACAGTAACAATCTCCTTCACCAATTTTTCTAGGCCTAAGTTAAGCAGTTCATGAACCAGACATCTATATCAAAGCACTGGTCCCTACTTCACAAATAAATTCATTATGGGAAGTCTATTTATTTTAAAAAAATATATATAATTTACATATAAGAATTCAAAATTCCTATCACATATTATAATCATTCTTCAATTAATCAAATTTGATGAGGAGTTCTAATAAGGTTTCACAATTAAGCTTTTTATATATTAAAAAACAATATAGCAATCACCATCTAATGTGTAAGACCTAACCACTGCAAAGATGATGTTCTAAATTTGAACTTGAAAAGAAAACCCATCAGCGTGCCTGCTTGATTTCTTTAATCTATTCATGTAGGTTAATTACCTGACACTCATTAAGATGACTCTGGGCTTCTTTAAATTTCTGACCATATTAACCTCTCCAACTAATCCTTATTAGAAAAATATTAAAGAGTGTTCATTGCTATTACAAATTGAATCTGAAATGATGAAACAATTATCAAATAAATGGAGTAGAAAACGAGGTTATATGCATGAGAAGATTCAATGCGTCAAATATTTTACTTCCATTATTATAAAATATAGGTCTTAAGGTCTATATCCAGGAAATGTGCTTAAAAATCAGTCCTTAAAAGAAAGCTCTCCACTCCACTCTTTTCCAATGGGCTGATAAACAAAAACCTCAAATTCATTGCAAACAATTATTTCAATGGGGTAAGGAGGGTCTTATTTCAATCTAAATAACTGGACAGAAAGATCCATCTAGCTCAATAATTTTATATAAAATACTCACTTAATATTAAAAGTGTCATGTTTATCTTAACTCATTTTGTAAATAAAATACCAGGGAGAAGTGGTCAGCATCACAATTGTCCAAGAGAATAGAATACTGGTTAAGATCACAAATGCATTAAATATGATTGAGATAACAACTGAATCCTCATCAATGCAGTTCTAAGACTTAAAAAAAGGTGGGGGAGGGGATTCAAAGACTTTTCTTCTTTAGACAAACTCCACTTACACACATGTCTATGTCTATCTATCAACAATTGATGTGCATCATCTGCATTTTGGAAGGGAGTGTGGTGTTGGGTCCTGAGCTTGTGAAGCATGCTGCAGAGCTATATCCTCAGCCTCATCCTCTCTTTCTAGATGTTGTAAGTAGGGTGTTCATGATGGTATCTTATAAACACTTCTGTTATCTATAAGCTAGCAGGCAAAGCACACAAGAGGTGGAGAAATTTAGATTCACACAATGGAGTGAAGCAAACGGCAGATCAAGGCAAAAGATATGAGAAAAGCAGGGGTTAAAATTAAAATAATTAATACAGAAAGGATTTCAGCTGGGTTAAGCATATATGCCTGTAATTCTACTGGCTCGGCTGAGGCATGAGGATCATGAGTTCTAAGCCAGCCTTAGCAACTTAGTGAGGCCCTAAGCAACTAAGTGAGACCCTGTTTTTAATATAATATAAAAAGGGCTGGTGTTGTGGCTCAGAGGTAGAGCGCTCACCTAGAATGCGTGGAGCACTGAGTTCAATCCTCAGCACCACATGAAAGTAAAATAAAGATATTGTGTCCACCTATAACTAAAAAATAAATATTTTAAAAAAGAGCTGGGGATGTGGCTCAGTAGTTAAGGATTATTTTTTTCTCCTTTCTGACTGTAAACATTGTGGGAGACCAACCTTGCACGTGACTGGGTCACACTCCATGGCTGGGTGCTGAGGTGCTCAGTCACAGAAATGTGACAGAGCTTTCCCCACCCTTCTTGGGTTCAAGGGTCGGTGTCTCTCATGCATGGATGTGTCTTGCTACAGCCCCATGGGTGAAGCTACGCTCACCTGTACCTTTGTAACATTACCCCTTGCCCTGTTTAGGATAGAATCTTCCATGGAAGTGCTCTGTGTGTGTGTCCCCTTCTCTTACTGTACCCTTGGGTGTGGCCTATCCAGGTGTCAGTCAACCTGCTAACAGTGGACATCATGAAGATAGACTCAGCCCCCTGAAACCTGACCCCTTGCCTCATTTGAATAGCTTCTCCTCAATAAAAGGGGTCAGTGCATGCTCTGGCTCTCTCTCTTCCTAAGGACCCTTAAGGTCAGTCACAGTGACCCCAAACAAAAAGGTATTTGTGTCTCTTGTGTGGTTATTTTGTGCAGCCCAGTCAGCCCAGTTCAACTGGAGTGACCCCTGAGCCTTTTAGTCGTGAGAACGTGCAAGGTTGGTCTCCCACGAACAACAACAACCAAAGAGGAAATACAAGTGTTAAATCCATCTATACAGCAGAAATTAACTTCATTAGTAATGTTCTTTAAATGTGAAAAATGTCTTATCCTCCATGTTGACTAAAATAAAAAAGGAGAATGTTCTCAAACCTGGCTATTGGCAGCATTCATTGGTATAATCTTTGTCAATATCTTGGTGAGAATCCAGAGTTTTAAAAACATACATATCCATTGACCAAGCAGTTCCAATTCAAGAAACTGAACTAAGAAAATAATGGTGAATACTCCAAAAACTGAGGAGGACAGTTGCTCATTACAATGCTATTTATCATTGTAAAAGTTTTGTAATTACCTAAATATCCAAAAATGAGGCACTACTTAATTTTGTGGTATATGCATACAGTGTAATATTGTATACACACAACTATGCATATGAGCACATATAGTCACACATCACTTAACAACAGAAATGAGTCAGTAGGTGATTTCCTTGTTGGTAGAACATCACAGAGTGTACTAACACAAATCTAGATGGTGTGGCCCACTACACCTCCAGGCTATGTGGTACAGCCTATTTGTTCCTTGGCCCAAACCTATACTGCACATTATTGTAGTGAATACTGTAGACAACTGTAACACAAAAGTATCTGTGTGTTTAAATATAAAAGATAAGGTAAAAATACCAGAAAATAGGAATATTTTAGATCTATTATTATCTTAGAGGACTACCATCATATGCATGATACATTATTGTCCAAAATGTCATTATGCAGCACATGAATGACTATATTTAACTCTTCTATAAATTTCATGTGCCAAAAATTGTTCTAAACAGTTTACAAATATTCCACTTAATTCTCATAACAGCCTTATTATATGGGCACTCACTATCATTTATCTCCATATAACAAATGAGGAAATCCAGGCCACAGGGGAAATATCTTGCCCAAAGTAAGAGAAACAGCTGAGATTTGAAACCAGATAGACTACATCTGCCTATCTCTGAGACAGTTATCTGTGATAGGATTATGGTCATGATAATATATTTTGCCTATTATATTTCCTAATTTTCCAGTTTGAACATGTTGTAAGAAAAAAAATATTTTGCTTTTGTGTTTTTGTACACAAAAAGACCATCCAGGAAAAAGACAGGAAATATGAGGTTTAAATCATCAAACTGGAGATGACAGTTGCTGCTTCAAGACTGGGACCAAAGGAATAAAACTAAGACAAAACAGGATAGGTCAAGATCTGAGCTTAAGTTTTACTTTGGTGGCCTTAACTGCGAAATGTCAAATACTCTGGAAAGCTATTCATTTGCAGCTATTTTTTTTTTCCAATGTGCTATGATAGGAAGGAACCACAATTGTTTAGTTTTAAACACTGGATTAAATAAAGGTAAAGTGGTTTCTTTGCAGAAGGACATATTCAATCCTTCACTGACTATCCTGGGGAATAACATTTTCTAAACTTATCTTTCCATTAAACCCCTTTTTAAGAATCTCCTCATAATAGCAAGGGTCTATAAGGCATACTCTGCAAAAGCGGATTTGGAGTGTTTCCACTCATCAATCAACTCATTCATTCCAACAATCACAGAGCATCTATAATGTAGGTGGCTCTACTCTGGGCAGCAGCACAGGCCAGCTACAGAAGACTCGAGTTCTAGACTCTCATTACTGAATGGTCCATCTAAAACTGTTTACTCAAGAGTAAAATAGGGTCAATATCACCTACTCCCCAGCCTCTCTCAGATGTTTAAGAACTGACTGAAATGAGTTTGCAAAGCATATTCACACATTAGCTGCATAATCCTTTACAAACAACTGCACTGCCTTCCCTTGCTATCCTAGGGCTAAGTTAACACCACTTGTACTGGTTTCCCACAGTTCCCACTACCCTGGCTGCAAGATAAGTTTTTTTTTTTTTTTTAAAGCACTTTCAGAGTCACTCAGTATTAGTATAAGACATCCATACTGTGTATACTAGTGAGGACTTACTTGTAGAAACCTTTTATCTTATAAGCATCAGTGGTTCAGATCTCTACCAGAAAAAAATTTGCCTCAGTTCCTGCTGCATAAGAAAAAGTAGCCCATTCTCAGATTTGAATTGCAGGAGCATTACACAGTACTACGGCTTACTATGTCCTAATCAAAGATCCTGAGCGCCACAAAGATGGAGCCAGAGAATTAAGCAAGTTAATTTCCCATATCCAATTCTGCAGCAAGATTAAATCCTGGGAAGTCTGAAAATGCTGCCTATGCACACATATATAGGCCACAAATACAAATGTTCCCTGCAATTATTTTTCTTGTTAAGCTTAACTTACTTGAAAGAGTATTTAGAGAGTGTTCTATATTACGCCTAATAAGGGTTTGGGTTTTGTTGTTTGTTTTTTTCAGATACACCAACATGCTTTTCTGCCAGGCAAACAAATCTCCCAAGCTAGCAAAGGAAGGACCCTTTATGATCAGCAGGATTCATCTTTGAACCCTGAAGTCAAATAACCATTTTATTGTCCTTTTGCTGAACAACTCAAATAACAGTGATGTGTTCATACATTCTTCATTTCCAGAACAGTCAAATAAAAAGGATACAAGAAGTCATTTGAAAAATAATGTTCAGCATGGCTCTTTTATCACACAGAAAGCCCTCCTCCGAGATTCACAGCATCTCCAAAAGGAAAAAAAATAAGAAACAAAACAGGAGAAAAAAATGAGAGAAAAGTAGATGAAACCAGATTGACCAGTGGTAGATGATTTGAGGGGCTGGAAAATGGATGCTTGTGGGGGGATGGGAGCGGGTCATAATGAAATCTGACTACGTTTGAAATAAGTTTGAAACTTTTCACAATAAAACGGACTTTTTTCAAAGAAAAGAAGGAGGCAATCATGGTTATTAGAGAGTAACAACCCAGGACATTATATTCGTTTATCTCATGATTTCATAATTCTAAATGTAAGTATTTATTAAATTCATTCTCTAGCAAAAAAAAAAAATCATCATCACAAGACTCATTACAGTGCTGCATTGTTTTTACTTAATTGTCTTTATACCCAGTAGTCAGCGAGCGGCGTGATGAAGAGCACATGTCTTGCTCGCAGCATCTAGCCTAGCACCTGCAACTCATCAGTTGATCAAAAAGAGAAAAAAAGAAGAGTTTGCTGAATGAATGAATAAAATCCTGTTCCTTTGTGTGACTGGAGAACTCAAATGGAGCCCAAGAGCACAGCATTCTTTCATTTTCTTTAAAAAAAAAAAAAATCTGAGTCTCCACTTTGACCTGATCTCTAATTACCACAAAACATTAAGACAAAGACAGAACAAATGAAGCATTTGGAGTGCACCCTCCTCTTTTTATCCACGTAGATTTACACAAACACATTCGACTCTCTGAATCTTTATTGCCTCTGAAAGAAATGAAAATAGCCTCACACAATGACTTTTTTTTAATTGGCTAAAACAGAGAAAATTCCCACCCATTAACCCATCATGTTCCAGCATTCTATATATAGAAAACCTATAAAACAAACTGAGTAACAAAGATATCATAGTCCGGTCACTAGCATTGAGGGAAGGTACAGCAAAATGATAGGAGGGAGAAGAATCCAGCGGAATACTCTCTTAAGTGACTGTCCTTGTCAAAGCCCTCACCAAACTCCATTTCTGTTTCTCATCTTTTCAGTGCTTGACCTCATCCCAAGATCCACCATCAATGGTTGAAGATGGAGAAGTGCTCCCACTGCCCCAGGACAGCAGGTGCAAGAGGAGCAAAGGATGGAACAGGGAACAGACTAGACTCTGCTCTCCTTTGGAGACAGTGGAATAGGGTGAGACTTCTTGGCATCTCCAGTGCACATTTTGCATGAATTTTCCAACAAAACAAAGAAACTTCCATCATGTAATTCAGGCCCACTAAAGTTCAAAGGGTATTTCTTCAACTAATGTAGTACCTGGGTATCCTATGAGACAAAGGGCAAACTTGCAAATAACTTCGGGAAATTCTTGGAAGCACCCCTTTAAAATAGACTCAGAACTAACTGTAAGGGATAGATATTTCTCTAGCCAGGTCACTGTAGACAACATTTGTATTTCTGTACTTAAAAGATAGCAATAATGGGAGAAAATGAAAGAAGGCACCTGATCACACCACTTCACAAACACCACCATAACTGAAGCCTTTATGTTTCTTTTGTTCTGTGCTATTTATATTGTGGGATTTCAAGTACTTTTCTTCTTCATACTTCAGTTTCTGACTTTTTTCCCAATGAGCATGAATTACCTTCATAGTTCAAAGAACAAAATGACTATGAATAGAGGTATCTTAGTACTTTCACTTTGGAAGCATATTCACACTGAGTGTGGCAACACTTGCAGGGAGATTAGGATTCAGGGTCACCTACAGGTGGCAGTTCATCACTGGGATCACATATATGCAAGCTAGAGTTCATGGCTTGGGGACATCTGGCTCTACCATTTGCTGTTTCACGTTAGTTAAAATAACTGACCCCATATTTGCTCACTTGGAAGACAGAAAAATGAGTACCATTCCTTGATCTTGGACTCTACATTTATGCAATTTTGGACTTTGCTTCAGGCAGTAAATGTTGATGGGACAAAAATGGGGCATCATGGAGTGGCATAAATACTAATAATATTGGTATTTAAAACAATATTTGTGGGGCTGGGGATGTGGCTCAAGCGGTAGCGCGCTCGCCTGGCATGCGTGCGGCCCGGGTTCGATCCTCAGCACCACATACCAACAAAGATGTTGTGTCCGCCGAGAACTAAAAAATAAATATTAAAAAAATAAATAAATAAATAAATAAAATAAAACAATATTTGTGGATTTGAGGGAACCATCAGGACACAATTGTGGAACTCCTTAAGTTAAAGCGTTCAGTAAGGTTGTTTCCATACTAAAACATTCAGATGCCAAAGCTGAAGTTTTAGAGTATTCTGGCTATGGTTGGTAAAAGTTAGAGAAAGAAGATAGGGGTAGAGGTACAGAGGTGTGCAAACAACAGGATACTTGAGAAAAAAAATGCAAGTTCTGCAGCTGCAAGAACTGGAGTCAAGTTCTACTATGCTGTTTAGTACAAGTGAGATCTTGCCTAATTGCTTTCTGATTCCTAAGTTTTCTAGTAAATGAGATTATTTCCTACTCAGAAAAAATATATGAAGCTAGCAAAAATAGTATAAATGACTAAGTACTCCAGTTACAAACAACATCAAGATAAATCTTATTTAAGTTGGAGGGCATTAATTTATGTTGGGAAAATTGGGAGCCTGCACACTGTTAGGAAATTTGTCCTCTTAAAGAGATTATATATATAATGGACTCAGAAAGAATTAATTGAGTGCCAACTGTATGCTATACATAGTGTGGTGCTGTAGAGGGTTCAAGACACTAGCACATCTATCATTGCCCCCTTCCCACTTACACTCAGCTGCTACCCATAAGCATTTCTCCCAGGTTTGAGATCCTTGACACAGTGGGGGTGCTCAGATCCCAACAGATCATGCTGTTTTACTGAATTTTGTGCCAGGCCTGACAAAGCAGTCCAGGACTCTATACTTCTTTTAGTAACCACCATAAACTTAAGTGAGACAAAGCTTTTAAAACCAAATAGAAGACTTACCATGTAAAAGACAAATACTCCATGGAGATAATTTTTTGAACACCAAATTACCTAAAGTACAAACTCATATCCCTCAAATGAGAGATGTTTATTCACATAACAGACTATTCAGCCACAAAAGGGAATGAAGTAGAGATATGCATTGAAGCACAGATGAACCTGGAAAATACGTCAAATGAAAGAAACCAGTCACAAAAGACCAATGTTGATTACACAACCCTATTCACATGAAATATGCAAACTAGGCAAATCTACACAGACAGAAAACAGACTAAAGGTTGTCCAGTGCTATGGAAATTAAAAGAGGAGGGATTTTTTTTTTTTTTTTTTGGATGCAAGGAAAATATTTTTAAGTGGACTGTGGCAATTGATATACAATTCCACAGCTACAAGTTATTGAATCATACATTTTAAAATGAATAAATTCTGTGGTAAGTGAATTTTATCTCAATAAAGCATCTATAAAAATAAACTGAGTGTAAAAATCATGAAAAAGGTTTACATACAAAATTTAAAAATAAAAACATATTCTAGAAGGTTTATTTTTAAAAGCAGAATAGCTTCTTTTCATCTTTGGGTGTTTTAGAAAACATAATTGTTATTAAGGTAGAATCTCATTGTAGTCTCCCATGTATGATTTCCCACAAACAATAAAAATAAAACATTCCTTTTGCTCCAAAAATAATTTTAATGTTAATTAACACATAAAAATTGATCACATTTATATGGTAGCATTGATATTTCAATACATGTGTGCATCCTATAATTTTCAGATCTACATATTTATTTCCTCAAACATTTTTCATTTCTTTGTGGCAAAAACATCCAGTGTTTTTCTTTTAACCATTTTGAAATATACAGTATAACTTTAGTCATGTAAAGTAGGAGTTAAATAAATGGATCTTGTACTAGGACATAAGAATACTGCACTTCATTCATTTCATTAAATTCAAGGGAAAAGCAGGGTCAACTTACAGCTCACTGCTGAGAATGAGAGTCAATCCAGAATTTTTTAAAGTAGCCTAGCTTCTGAGAAGGCATGTGGCTGACCCCCATAGACCCTTGGCCTTCAGCCTTCTCCTACATCCCTACCACAGAGGTCACTGTGGGGTCACCAGTTTCCCCTTTGCTCTCCAGGCAGGTCTGCACTTCAACCATATCTAAATCATAACTGTCTACCATTACTTGGTTTCCTGATTACAAAATTTGCTGGTATTAGAAAAGTGCCATTCAGATTATCCATTATAGGTACCTTATGAAAAATGTATGTGTAAAAGACAACTGTAGCACAATAAAAGGCAAGAAAACATGGTAATTCCACATTGTGCCTTCATGGTGAAACATATGTTACACACGGAACACATCATTTTTAACTCCTCTTCCACAGTAATACTCCAAGAAATTATTGATGGGACAACTAAAAAGTATGTAAAAGTTTGGAAAAATCTATGCAAATCCTACATGCTTCTAAAAGATACTACTACTCTTGTCTAGATGTAGTTACAAAATTAAAATTCAGAAGAATTATTTTATAACTCCTCTGTCCTTTCCAAGCCTGACACTTGGATACACCATTTGCTTCTGAACCTTAGCCCCTGAGCCCCAAAGGACATTCTTTTACTATACCATTGAGTTGGCAGCTATTGTTCTAATTTCCCTACTGATGAGCCAAACAGTTAATCTGTTTTAACACAAAATGCATAAAAGGTTTCATTTCAGTCCAGAAAAGAGAAAGAGACACTTATAATCACTGGGCATTCATATTTGAATGACAGCTAAACATAAAGGAGCATCAGGCACGCAGCCATCTGGAAAAAGCTGGTATTCTTTCGTATTATCTGTTCTCAAACCTTTAAGACAAAAGGGTCAGAGGTTGGCCAAAGACTTCCATTTAGTAAGATGCTCATTTCAAATCCATGGCCATTAATAAACATTCTGTCAGCCCCACAATAAAAGACAATCAGCTTCTCTCTCCTTCCATTTGGTACATTTTGAAAGATGGCTTCATAATAAACATATATGTGCACACTTAGAATTATTTTATTTACCATGATAAATTGTGTGTGTGTGCTTAGAAGTAATACTTTAGTTCCAGATGAAAATGGAACATAATTTACTGAGTATTAACACATAGTAATTGCAACATTCATTTTAATACAAAAGACAAAGTAGGCAGTCAACCTGTGCTTATTATTGAAATAGCAAATTTTCCCCTTTGAAGTTATTGAACCCCAACTGGATATATTAAATTTATTACAAGATACTGGTAAAAACCATAGCATAGAAAAAGTGTCACTATCTTTGAAACAAAACCCTGTTCTATGTCATTATAGTTAACTTGAAAGTACCTTTTAAGTATTCTTTTGTCATTCACACTCAGGATTTGGGATAAAGAGTGGCAATTCTACCCTTCCAAAGAAACAAAACTCAGATCTATTTACTAATTTTCAACCCAGATACAGCCATGAACTGGGACAATTTACTTAACAGACTGAGTCACAGTCCTTCTAAAGGAAGTTCTAGTAACTGCAAGATACATTTTCCTAGAGACACCATTTATTCTTCTGGCTGTGAGCAATGTTGTCTCTCTTGGTGCTAAAACAGCCTCAAGACAAAGAGGTCCTTCCCCACAAGTTACCAGCCCCCTCTTTTCCCAGACCAGCCATCAAAGCCTGAATCTCACCAGCCATATGCCCAGGACAGAGGGTTCTTAATAATGGATCACCCACTAGATTGACACCCATGTCGACAACAGTGAACAGCTACGTAAAAAAAAAAAGGGTCTATTTACATGGCATCCTCTTCAGCACTTCCCCCCTCATCATTCACAACCACTGTTACAAACTGCATTCTGCATTCCCCAGAATTCTGTTGTTGAAAATCCAGTCCCTAATGGGATAGTATAAGGAGGTAACCAGGTGAGGACAGGGCCTTCACAATGGGATTAATGCCTTTATTAGAAAAGACAAAAGGGAGTTTGTGTCCCCTTTCTCTGCTTTCCACCTTGTGAGGACTCTGCAAACTAAGAAGCAGGCTTTCCTCTGCCAGCAGCTTGATCATGGACTTCCCAGCCTCCAGGTGTTATCTCTACCTGAGTCAACCAGATTCTTCTGCCTTGTCCACAACTTCCCAGTTTATAGCTGCAGTCCAGGTTGTGTGTGTTGTGTAAGCACCCAGCCTATGGCATATTTGTTACAGCAGACAAAACTGACTGAGGCATTCTCTTTCTAAGCAGAGGCCTATTATCCTTCTCATTTTACATGTGGGAAATGAGATGAGGAGGGGAAGAGACTTGCTCAGGACAGCAGTTGATCAGGACGGCAAGCCAAAAACCAGAATTCTAATTCTTAAGATGCAAATTCCCATCCACATCCCTCACTAGCCCACTGAGCCCACTCTTAACTGTCATATCAGGGACCATGTTGGATCTGCCTTCCATGGAACCACCTACCCAGAACGTTGCCATCACTCCTACAGGAGTGGGTGGTGGTACTTAGATCCTAACTCCACCCCCAGTCACAGCTTTCCCATTTTTTCTCACTAAGGAGGCTGTTCTGCAGAGTTGGGTCCTGCACTTGACCTTAAAAACAGTCCAAGGAGGAGCATGTGCAGATATAACTCACAGGCCTAAGTATGTCCAGGAACAGCCTTGTCATGATGTAACCACTGAAGAAAGTTATCTCTACCTGAGTCAACCAGATTCTTCTGCCTTGTCCACAACTTCCCAGTTTATACCTGCAGTCCAGGTATAACTATGAGCAGCACTCCTCTCACTCCCTGAAGTATCTTAGTCTGAACAATAAGTGACAAGGTTACCCTTTGTGACCTGTCTGTAGGAGTCCTGGTTTTAGCCTTACCTTTTCTTCCCGTGGTCCAGGACCACTCCCTGCCTCCCTTTCCTATGTTTGGGAAAGTCCAAGGATAAGTAAGCACAACTGAAGTCCTACATGCATCAATTATTGACAATATCCACAAAGGATTGATTGAACACACCCTTTTAAATACACTTCAGCACCCTTACTCTTCAATTCTTTTCCTCCAGACTCCTACTTTAAAACCCAGTTGGGGTCATCTCTTCTAGGAATTGCACAGCCTCTCTCTCCCCCAGAAAGAATACCTGTATTAGATGCTCCTCTTTCCACAGCACCTTATACATCCAGCTGTTATCAAACACTGACCTGCACCTTCTGCTGGACAATGAGACCCTTGAGGCTAGAGACTGGACTTCCATCTGCATGCAAGCATAATACAAAGCAATATGTAGCATGCAGTGGGCCTTTAATAATGCTATAATAGAATTTTTTTTAAAAAGCCTTTGGGGATAGAATGTGAAACACCCAAAGGATATGCTCAGGGAGTAGAGTTTCTTGCTATGGACAGTAGAGAAAAAAAAAAGGAGGTTTTTTTTGTTGTTGTTTGTTTGTTTGTTTTTAATAGGAAATGACCAGATTTGTTTTCAGAAAGGGGATTTTGGGAAAAGAGCAGAAGATGATCTGGGGCTTACCTTGAAACAAACTACCAGACAGTTGGAGAACAGCACCTTGACCTTATATTTCATAGCAAACTCGTTACCTGTCTAGTACCACACCACTTCCTTTAAGAGTGTCAACATCTTGCACTCACAAAAACTTTGGAAGTTCTTTTGGTTTTGTTTGCATGGTCATGTTCCTAAGGGTGAATATATCCCATGATTTGCCCTTAAAACATCTAATATATTAAATTTCATTTATCCAAGAGCACATGCCTAGTCAATTCCATAGTTCAGTTCTGAAATATGAAACACAATAATGCCCAAAATTCTTCCAATGGCAGCAGCATATTCCTTGACACCTACAGTAATGCTTACAGTAACCTTATATTCAAAACCTATATCCTTGCCAAATTTCAATAATCCTTTTGATTCCTCCCTTGGTTCTTTCCTTTGTGCTCCTTCCATCCCAAGAGCATCCACCCACATCTTGGGGGTCAAACATGCCTCAAATATCTTGGGGGTCAAACCAGAATCTCAAGCAATAGCTGTACTTGCTTTCCTAGATTCTATTCTCTTCCTATTGCAAAGCATTCTCAATGACTCAGAAGAAATAATATTGACATTTGTTCTCCCTTTATTTGATCACACCCATACTAAGAAGCTTATACTAGCCCCTAGTAACTTTAATTCAAGTTCAAGATCAGCACAGTGACATTTGACACCTCTTGATCACTTGGTCCTATTTGATGTTTCCTGTCTTATTGTTACTGTCCTCCAATATATTTTTCCATCAAATCAGTCTCCTTACAATCATCTGCTCCAACACCATACTCACATGTGTCTCAGCTTCTCATCCACCTATCAAGGCTGAGTTCTGTCCTCTTCCTTCCCATGGTCATTCCCAGCCACACTACTTCTAGCAGTAATTTTAGAATATGCTTTGTTACCTAATTACAAATTTCTTATATTCTACCCCATTTATATCACAAAAACAAATGTCATCATCCCAACTATATGCAACTCCTTTGCAGAGTCCTCTCCTAGGTCTCTACTGGTACCACTTGCACATAGTCATCCTAAAGCACACTAGTGCAATTTCTTGATAAATACTTCTCTGGTCTTACATTAAAACTTTAATCATATGTTAAACCCAACGTCAACATCATTCTAAATGGAGAAAAATTGAAAGCATTCCCTCTAAATACTAGAATAAGACAGGGAAGCCCTATTCTACCACTTCTATTCAACATAGTCCTTGAAACTCTAGCCAGAACAATTAGGTAAAAGAAACAAATTAAGGGGATACAAATAGAAAAAGGAAGAGCTGAAACAATTACTATTTTCTGATGACATGATTATATACTTAGAAGATCCAAAAACCTCCAAAAAACTTCTAGAACTCATAAATGAATTCAGCAAAGTAGCAGGATATAAAATTAACAGAAATCAATTGTGTTCTTATATACCAATGATGAATCAGCTGAAAGAGTAATCAGGAATATTTCAAAATAGCCTCAAAAAAGAAAAAGACCTTGGGAATCAACAACAGAGGTGAAAGACCTCTACACCGTAAATTACAGAACACTAAAGAAAGAAACTGAACAAGACCTTAGAAGATGGAAAGATCTCCCATGTTCTTAGATAGGCAGAATTAATATTGTCCATAAAATGGCCATACTACCAAAAGTACTATACAGATTTAATGAAATTCTTATTAAAATTTCAATGATGGGGCTGGGGATGTGGCTCAAGCGGTAGCACGCTCGCCTGGCATGCGTGCGGCCCGGGTTCGTTCCTCAGCACCACATACAAACAAAGATGTTGTGTCCGCCAAAAACTGAAAAATAAATATTAAAAATTTAAAAAAAAAACTTCAATGATGTTCTTCATAGAGAAAGAAATTTTGGAATTTATTGGGAAAAATAAGAAACCCAGAAAAGTCAAAGCCATCCGTAGCAAGAAAAGTGAAGCAGGATACAACACAATATCAACATTAAACTATACTACAGAGCTACAGTAACAAAAAAATTGCATGGTATTGGTGCTAAAACAGACATGAACACAAATGGTACAGAATAGAAGGCACAGAGACAGACCCACATAAATAATTATCTCATACTAGACAAAGGTGCCAAAAACATATATTGCAGAAAAGATAGCCTCTTCAACAAATGGACCTGGAAAAACTAGAAATCCATATGTAGCAAAATGAAATTAGACTTATTTCTCATCCTGCACAAAGCTCAATTCAAAGTAGATCAAGGACCTAGGCATTAAACCAGAGAACCTGCACCTACTACAACAAAAACTAGGCCCAAATCTCCACATTGGCTTAGGAAACTAACTCCTCAACCAGACTCCTAAAGCCCAAGAAGTAAAATCAAGAATCAATAAATTGGATGGTATCAAACTAAAAAGTTTCTTCACAGCAAAGGAATCAATCAATAACATGAAGAGAAAGCCTACAAAATAGGAGAAACTTTTTGCCACTGCACCTCAGATACAGCATTAATCTTCAGGATATATAAAGAACTAAAAAAAAACTTAACACCAGAAAAAAATAATAATAACCCAATCAATAAATGGGCAAAGGAACTGAACAGGCAATTCACTCGCATAAGAAGAAATACTATTGGTCAACAAATATATAAAAACATGCTCAATTGCTACCAGTAGCAATTAGAGAAATGCAAATTAAAACTACGTTGAGATACTATCTCACTCCAGTCAGAATGTCAATTATAAAGAATACAAACAACAATAAATGTTGGTGAGGATTTGGGGGAAAAGGTACATTCATACATTGCTGGTGGGATTGTAAATTAGTTCAATCACTTGGGAAAGCAGTATGAAGATTCCTCAGAAAACTTGGAATGAAACCACCATTTGACCAAGTTATCCCACTCCTCAGTACATACTCAAAGGACTTAAAATCAGCATACTACAGTGGATGCAGCCATAAAAAATGTTTGTATCATCTCATGTCACAATAGCTACACTATGGAACCAACCTAGGTGCCCTTCAACAGATGAATGGATAAAGAAAATGTGGTATATGAACACAATGGAATATACTCAGCCATAAAAAAAGAATTATGGCATTTGCAGTTAAATGGATGGAACTGGAAACTATCATGCTAAGTGAAATAAGCCAATACCAAAAACCAAGTGCTTAATATTCTCTCTGATATGCAGATACCAACACACAATAAATAGGGGAAAGAAGAATAGAAGTTCATTGGATTAGACAAGGGGGAATGAAGGCAAGGGAGGGGAGATGGGAATGGAAAAGACAGCAGAATGAGTCAGACATAACATTCCTATCTTCATATATGAATGTATGACCAGTGTAACTCCACATCATGTTCAACCACAGAAATGGGATCCTAATTAGAATGGTATACTCCATGTATGTACAATATGTCAAAATACATTCTACTGTCATGTATACATAAAAAGAATAAAAATAAAACAGAATGAAAAAAAAATTAATCACATGATCAGTACGTTTTCAATTGTGGTATCCTAAAGAGCCTGAGAAAGAGCAAAAACCAAAGCCATGCGCCATCTGGAAACCACATGTTAGAAGGGATGTCAAAGAAACAGGGAATTTTATATTAAAGTACACATGCTTAAGACCTTTCTATATACTCTAGCAAATGAACCTCAAGCATTTTGGCATCAACTGGAAACTGATATCAGTAATTTCCCATTTTAATGCTTTGATTCAAAAAAGGATTTTGCAGGGACTCTTCTTTTGAGGAGAGAAGGGATTAGATTTTCCTCAAATTTCTTCATTTCTCAAAGAAACATGATAATCCATTTTAAGTGAAATATTCTAACTACTAAAAGAAGAAGAAAAACACCTTTCTTTGAAGTATTTTAGGATAAAATTTTACTTAAAAATGAGGAATTCTTAACAGTATACTAAGAATATGGAATTAGCAAATATAATGATATAGTGTCCTTGAAACTGCAAAAGAAACCAAAAGCCCAATGGAAATATTTGCATTTCAAATAGTGGGAAACAATGTTTCTATTGGAGATGCAATAAAAATCCAGCACCAAATGATAGTGAAAACCTTTTCCAAGATGAGTTCTTATACTTCAGTTCTTGAAAGAAATATATAGGTTCCCTGTTTACCTCAGGAGTTTAAGTACCTTAATATCAAAAAAAAAAAAAAAAAAAAAAAAAAAAAAAAAAAAAAAAAAACCCAAAACAAAAACACTGTGTAGGGGCCGGGGTTGTGGCTCAGTGGTAGAGCCCAAAACCTACCATGACTAAGAGTATCTGAGTAGCAATCTATATAGCACCATGAGAAGCAATTTCTTTGAGTTCTAAAGTCAGATACCATGACTTGTTTTGGTGTATTTCCACTTCATACCACAGTAACCCTAATGCACACACACATTTAGAGTATTGTGAAAGTTGGGTGAGCAAATAAAAGCAGTGGGGATAGCCACAGTCTGCTCTTCTCCCTGGGAGCAAAACAGAAAACAATTGAATGTATTTGAGCTAAATGAACCTATTTTAATAATGGAGGATTTACAAAAGGAATTTAGAATTTGTGAAGTGTCTTTCTTTGCTTTTGATCCAAAACATTTAAAAAAAAAAAAACTTACTGATATTTAAATGTCCCCATAAAGGAATTCAAATATCTTCACATTTCAATTATAGAAGAGCTCCAAAGTGAAAGTGTCTATCAACAATTCTATTTATCTGTGGACAATTCATTGCTCACAATGAATAAAACCCCAGAAAAGTAATTAAGGTAGATATAAAATAGAAAATTAAATTTTTAAAAAGACTCCTTCAGTTTTAAATAATGCAGCAATCTGAGCAGAATTAACCATCATAAAATAGCTTTTTATCTTCCTTATATCCTGTAAAAGATAAGATTTATCCTATAAACATCTCTTACAATGAGCTTTGTGGCTTTTCTATATAAGTCATGTCTTCTGATTCTTACTGGTATTTCCTCTATAGTCTCATTGGCACACCTCCAGCATGTAAAAAAAAAAAAATTACACACATGCACACACACAATTTTATAAGACATGAGACTCAGTAGCTTCCTACAACTGAATGTTTCCACTTCATTTTCATACTGCAGCTTGTCTGTGGGATCTGGGTTTGTGCCATTATCCAGCGCCCCTGTATATTTCAAGAAATCATTGCATTATCTGGACCACAACTTCTCTGTTAGAAGTATCAACAGAAATAAAATAATCATTAGAACATGTCCTACTCCTCAGCTTTTAGTCACATGTATTTTTAAAATTAGTAGTGGTACAAAACAACTAAAGTTTGAACTTATTATATTTAAAATTTACTATTAATAATTCACATACTGTGGTAAAATTAAAAAAAAAATCATCCACACACTAAAAACAGTCCAATTAACTAAAGGAGAATAGATGCACCACAGGAGTGGGAAACCACTCCTGTAGGTATTTTATGGAAGTCATAAATTCCAGACACCCGTGTTGTTTTTGGTTGTGAATACTATTATTAACCACAGATGAATTCCTTAATTCCGAAGGAAGATAAAGTCCGAACACATTGCTGAGACCTGTGGCTGGAAAGTTAAACACAATTCTAGATATTAGGAACCAATTCTGACCCTACCTCTCAAGCCCCCTTGCTGGTAGCCTCGGGGCAACATTTAATCTCTTAGTGTTTAAGTAGCAACATCCTCAAAACAGGGTAAGCTTTAGTATTTAATTACTCTCACAGCAGCTAGTGAGATAGGTTCAACTAGACGCTGGTCTTCAGATCTCAAAATAATACCATGCGGAAGTAGGCATCAGTAAAATCACGCTACTAACAGCACCTTGACACCTTCAGTACCACTAGTGGAAGTCCCTTTGCTACCTCTATGGATTAAAATAGTGCCAGGTCTGCACTTATGACGGAATTAATCAGAACTCCCTTAGAAAGGAAATATGGTACTGTATTCATTTTAATAAAGCTCCCTTTATGACATCAGACTCATTATCCAAGTCTAAAGAATGCTGTGCTCTACAGGGGAGCTGTGGTTAGAACAGCAGGAAGGCAAGGCTCAGCTCTGCTGGGTGCAAAGCACTTGGCCCCTCAGGCAGAACAAATAAAATGCAGTGCACTATAATTCCATTTTTTCTTTAAAATGTCTTTTAAAAATATAGTAAAACCAAGGTCTGTCATTGCATATGCATGCATGAGATTGTCTGGTTTTACATAATATATCTAAAAAGTAACTAGTCCTCAAAGGAACTAACATTTAAGATTTAGTGCAGATAAGATTACCAATGGGGGACTGGGGGTATGGCTTAGTGGTAGAACGCTTTCTTTGCACTGGATTCAATCCTCAGCACCACATAAAAATAAATAAAATAAAGGCATTGTGTCCATCTACAACTAAAAACAAAATTTTTAAAAAGATTAACAATGGGTCTTTTTAAACCTATATGTATAGGTTTAAATATAAAGGCCATCAAAGTATAAACATATTGAATGGAGAAGAGATATAGGCCTCCATTGCTAGAGAAAAAAGATACTAATTTAAAAAATGCATACCCATATTAAAGCTGTCCATAAGCCTTCCCATCATTCCATTTATCCAAATGGATATGAAAAATTATCTGCTTTAATATGGCTATTCCTTAAAGAAAGGAGCAGTTCCTTCCTGCTATTGTGGTTTGTATGTGTCCCCTTTAAAACTTAGGTGTTGAAACTTACTGGACAATGTGATGGTGTTAGCAGGTGGAACCTTCAGAAGGAGATTAGTTCATGAGGACCCTCCTCTCTTGAACTGGATTAAGGCATTTGGATGAGGCTTCCTGCAGCCCTCAGCTAGCTCACCCTTCTGTCTTCCCCCACTGAGGGGACAATGCTCCCCTTAGAAGGATGTCGCCCTCACCAGACAACCAAACTGCTGATGCCTTAGATCCGGCACTTCAGTTTCCGGAACTGTGAGAAATAAATTTGTATTCTGTACAAATGACCTGGGTTGTGGTATTACACAAATGGACTAAGATATCTCCCCACCTACAGTTTACTGAGAAACTCCTCTGAGATGCTCCTCCATGGACATGAGTCCACATGGAGTTCTGCCTCAAACACAAACCTCAGCTAGTCATGCCCTCTGCTTAGTTTTCAGGCCCTTTTCCTCCTCTGCTCTGAAGGAAACCAAACTTCCTGACTGATCTGGCAAACAGGAAGTACTGGTAGAAGGCCAGATAGCATGAAGGAAGAAAGGAGAAAGGAGGGTATTTGCATCTCTTCCCCTAAAGCTTCAGATGGCATCTCCAGCCCCCTCACAATCTCAGCACCCAAGAGGCACAGCACCACTTCCCCACCATGGCCCTAGTTTAGTCCATGATTACCCCAGTCCTAGAGACAATATTGCTGCTTCCTGCTATTGCCAGACCTGGCTTCTGCCTTCTCAACCCTTGCATCACTTGAGTGGACAATTCTGTGCTTCAGATAGCTTTTGTTTGTAAGGCCTGGAGTAGTTTCTGTACAGTGAGTCAGGAGGAGACAAGATTAAATAATCTGGCCTTGGGAAAAAAAAATTGCAACATCTATAGACCTGAATTTCCTCACCGGTAAAACAGAGTACCAAATAGCTGTTGAAATCTCAATGTTATGGCTTAGACATGAAGTGTCCCCCAAAAGTTCATGTATGAGACAATGCAACAAAGTTTAGAGGTGAAATGACTGGGTTATGAGAGCCTTAACCTAATCAGTGCATTAATCCACTGATAGGGATTTATTTGGGTGGTAACTGTAGGCAGCCAGGGGGTAGGTCAATGGGACAGGGCCCTTTCTGTGGTGAAGGGGGCTGTCTGTGTCTATGCTTGCTGGTGCCATGTCCTGAGACACTTTATTCTACCACACTCTTCCTCCATGAACTTCTGCCTCACCTCAGGCCCCAAGGATGGAGTTGGCTGTCTGTGGACACATACCTCTGAAACTATGAGTTCCAGATAAGCTTTTTCTCCCCCTAAAATTGTTCTTTTGGTCACAGCAGTAAAAAAGTTAACTGTAACACCCAATGTCCATATCATATCCCATAGCCATTAAATCTGAATGTCCATCATTATATTTTTAAAAATATTCCCCAGATTATTCCTGTGTGGTTTGGTGATCACTGCACTAGAATGTTTACTTGTATGCTTTTGGTTGTTCTAGGATTTTCTAAGACACTAGGTTTAGAGTAGGAATAGTTACATTTTCAAAACTTAAATCAGTCTATTCTTAGCAGTGGTACTGTGGTCCAACTAACTATCTTCAATTTTACTCTTTGTTTGTAAGCAATAGATATGCTCAACCATGCAATGCATAATATTCATAATCCACATATTCAATAATCAAACAAATGCCCAGTAGCTAGACTGAAAAACTCACACCATAAACACCTTGAGGAAATGGCATGAGATTAATTAGTTCCAAAGGTCCCTGGTCCAGGTCTGGCCCCATAGCCACACCCCATCATTATTTCACTGAGCTTCCTGGGGCTTCTCCCACCTTGCTGAATCCACTGTCCCTTCCCTGACTGCAAGGATTGGTGAATTCAACTCCTTTGAGCACAGGTCACCCACCTTGATGAGGGGGAAAGGGAGAGGTCATGCATGTATTCTCTGAACCGTGCTTTCCTCTCCAGCCTTGCCTTGCTTCACAGGCCTCAACCCTCTATACCCTTCCTTCTCCCCAGCATGCTCCACAACCCCTCCCAGCACAGCTCAACAATGAGGTCACCTGGAACTCTGGCAAGCAGGCCCTCACTGGCAGCAATACACCATGTCGGGAGAAAACTAGCCCTGCAAAGGTGCCCCATGATTGAACAAGGTAAAAGGAGGTGGTAAATGTGTATTGCTGCATTTCATCAAATAGAAGTTTGATCAGCACATGAAAAGAATATTTTAAAATCATAAAACTGCACACTGTAGTTTGGATCCAATGGGTATGGGATGAGAGCCGAGAATTTCTTTATGTTAAAAATAGCTGGGGGGATTCTCATGGAGGTAGTCTTCAGACCACACCTTAGTAAATGTCACAGGTACAGATTCTGCTGAGTTTTATTTTTATTTTTTTAGTTTTCAATGGACTTTATTTTATTTCCATGCGATGCTGAGAATTGAACCCAGTGCCTCACACATGCTAGGCAAGCACTCTACCACTGAGCCACAACCCCAACCCAGACGCTGCTGTTCTTAACAAAGCAAATGACATTAATCCAAAAATTCTCTCCAACTATATAAAGACTTTTCCTCTTCCAACCAACTATAGGTAGGAATGCGGCTAGTTGGGAAGGCAGTGGGTGAAATGGGGGTAGGAGAGTATGTCCGTAAACCAAGCCTGACTCAAGCCTTTATACACTACACAAACACCACCCCTGCCATTCAAGAAACCCAACAGTTTGATCATGTCTCTTACTCTTGACCTTTGAGTAATTCATAAACAATATGCAAAAGAAAAAAAAGGGAAGACAGCACAATGTATTTTCACTCATGCTAGTCAAGAAAAACTGAATCCTCATAAAGAAATCAGATAGATAAATGCCTTAAGAAGTCAAGGGTGCTAGTCAAAATTCCTTCATATTCCATGGAAAGCGTGCTATCTGGTTGTGCACACATACAAGCAGACAACTGCAAGGGTGGTCCCATGCTTTACCAGATTCAGTAGATGGACATAAATTTTTGGGGGGTGGGAAAGGGTATAGGGAATTGAATCCAGAGGCTTTACCACTGAGCTACATCCCCAGCCCTTTGTCGTTTGTTTGTTGAAGTGGGGTTTCACTGAGTTGCTTAGAACCTAAGTTGCTGAGGCTGGCCTTTAACTTGTGATCCTCCTGCCTCAGGCTCCCAAGCCACTGAGATTACAGGTATGTATCATCACTCCTAGCCATTTTTTTAAATAAAATTTCTCTTTGGGACACCAGAGATCAGAGTCAGAGGAACCCATTAATAACTGTCCAGTTGAGTAGGCTATATGTTTAAGCAACCTGTGCAGACCTGAAAGAAATTCTCAGAGGCATCTTGCACCTTGAGGATATCTCAGAGGTGTCAAGGTGCAATCTGTCAATGCCACCTCTCTGGGACAGAAAATGGAAGGGCTTAAAGGTAACGTTCACCAAGCTTCTTCTACAAGCCAAACCATTTACACACATGGCCTTATTGAAAACGCTCCACACTCCAATGCTACAAAGTATTATTATATTCACTTCTCAGAGAAGTTAAAATAACTTTTTCCAAGTTCACATGGCTGGGAAGTGATAGGATAGATTTTGAATTTAAGTGGATCCAATCCTAAATTAGCTCTTTTGTCAAGAAATTTCTAGGCTGTCAGCACATTGTCTGTATTCAAATTCAGTTTCCCACTTCCTTTCTGTGTATCCTTGGGCAAGACAACAGTATTTTCGTGCCTCAGTTTTTGTGTCTTTAAAATGGAATTTTAGTATCAGTCTGATAGAATTGTTGTGAGAATCAAATGGGTTAAGCCAAAAAAAAAAAAAAGCCCTGACATACATGGCAAACCCACATAAACTTGATCACAAGTTCAAGGTCAGCCTCAGACCCCGTAAAATGAGCACTCCAGACATAGACAGGTAAGGCCCGGGAACTTCTGCCACTCCTCCCCTGTGGGAAGCCACATTGAGTTACCTACCACAACTTCCAGTCCTGATGCACCATGGGGATCTGAAAGATCACTGTAGTCTGGCGCAGTAGTGCCATGACTTGAGACTCAGTCCCCACCACCACCACTCGGATAGCAAGGCCAGTCTTCTGAGTAGGCATACCCCTGGGATTGAGCTATACTCACCTATTCTTTTGTAATCCTATCCCTTTTCCCTGTTTGGGATAGAATGTTCTATGGAAACTCCCTTTGTGTATCCCCTTCTCTTGCTCTGCCTTTGGGTATGGCTTTCCTAGATGTCAGTCAACCTGCTGACAGCAGACATCATAAAGCTAGACTCAACCCCCTTGAGCCTGACCCCTTGTCTCATTTGAATGGCTTCTCCTCAATAAAAGGGTTCAGCACATTCATATTCTCTCTCTCTCTCTCCATGGACCCCTAAGGTCAGAGGAGCTGTCACAGAATCCTGCGCTAACCTAGTTCCTGTATTCTACACTTCCCTAACACTGTTCATTTCCTCTACCACTTTGCCTTTCTCTAGTGATGTTTTCAAAAATAAATAAAAATCCATAGAACCATTCAAGTTCAACATTTTAGCTGTGGGATAATTATAAATCATTTATCAAGACTTAACAAGGACACAGCAAGGTTTTATTTATTTACTCTGAGAGAAAAAGTGAAGAAGGCAGAAAAAGAAGATGTAGTTTACTTATAACTGCAACCTAACATGTGAAACCCTGATAGGAGAGTTAGAAGACCTCAGGAAGAACAGGCCCATGTTAGAAAGCAGTCCTGCAAGCCTGTGCACAGAGAGATTTAACAGGAAGCAGCTCTCTCTTCTTCCAAACCCATCCAGTAAATGAATCGACTTAACAGGTCAGACTTCTTGTGTATGGAGCCTGAAATAGTCAATGGTTTGACAAAAGGTAGTAGGACACATCCATTGACTTGCTTTTATTACCCTATGGGATTCAGAACTATAATATGCAATCTGAGAGTGAGCAAAAGAAGAAGGCAGAATAAACTATCTGAGTAAATGTGAAATAATCTTCTCATGGAAATGTCACCTCTTTTCTGTAAGAGTACTGTGATTTTAAAATATACTTACACACAAAAAATATATTTTTGCATCTAAATTTATGATTCTATTCTCTTTCTAAAGAAGGGATTTCTTCTGCATTTCACAGATTGTTAGTATAGGGTTTGACAAGGTCACAACCTCTCTTAGCCTTTTCCTACCCCTGGGGGTGATAAACCTGTGGTACTCTAGAGTCAGTTGTATACAATACTTTTATAGTATGGTTTTAAGAAAGAAGTCATCCCAAAAAAGAAATTTAGGAAGAAGGTACACTATGAACCTGAGGTGATGCCAACATGATAAAATGCTCCTCACCACAGTATGGCTTGCTGTATATATTTGCTATGTATTTACTGGTACAATACTTTCAATATCCCGTGCTTCTGGACACCAATATGACAAGGGATAGGACTGGTTGGAGTTAGATGACCAAACGAAAAGGGGTAAGAATGTGAAGTGAAAGAAACTGGGTACCAGAAAAAGGCAGTGGAATTCTAGGCATGGCTCTGGGCATGAGCAAAGAGGAAGGAAAGATCCCCAGGGAAGAAAGCACAGAGGTGGTGGCCACCCTGCTGGGCTTCCCAGGAAGCTCACTCTGTATGAGAAGAAAACATCATGGATTTGAAGGGCAAGGTGTCAGTCCAGGACAGAGGATGGGACAAAACAGAGAAAATGCCCAGAATTAAATGTTCTCTCCTTCACTCTGCCCTCTCCCTGCTCCCAGAGGCTCCTGAGCATTTTGTTCTGCCTCCTGTCTCTTCGTTCTTCACACCCTCACTGCAGTTTTTGGTTCTCATGACTGCTTTTTCCTCCAGTCTAGACTACGTGCCTCTCCAGGTCAAGGACTGGCTTAGTGAATCAACTCTTACTGAATAAATGAATGAGGAAAAGAATTCTCTTTGAGCCCTAGGTTAAATTAGATACAACACTTGTAACACAGTAGCTTCAAAGAACAGTAACTCACAGAAACAACTTTTTTGATGTATTACTAACCTGTTACTCTCCTGAACAACCCCTAGCCTTCAATTCATTGTCATGAGGATAGGAGGAAGGGAAGGTATAAAATCTGAGTGGAAGTATATGGTAACCTAGGCTATAATGGTCAAGCAAGAAACACTGCTTCTCCCTCTCTACTCCCTCATCCCAATATGGTGTCTCCTCTGGGTAGAGGGAAAGGCTGAACTGCTGTTAGAGTCACAGCAAATCCAAAGAGCCAAAAGATTCCAGATGGGCCTGAGCCTGACTCTGTTGGAGCAAAGCTTTTTGGTAATAATTACCTTTTGTTTGGTCTTTAGTTCACTCTCATACTCAAATTCCTAAATTAATCACTGTGGCTATTACAACTCACACCATACTTCTCTGATTTTCCAAGTCACCACACCACATCTCCAAGAATTCATATAACATAGAAAATACCAGAGCCAATTTCTTTAAATGAAACTTGAGTTTACTCCTTTTGAAAAAGCTGTATCTAAGGCATGTCTCCAGGGGTCCTACTTGTCTCACTACAACACAACTATGCTCACATCACCCCCTGGTCACACAGGGAACCACCAAGCTATACCAAGATGGGATGCTGCCTGAAGCCCACAGGAGCCTGTAGCCATGGACAGGACACTGGACTTGCTAGATGCCAGCTGCCCTATCTGTGATGATTAGAATATCAACCTCTTGACATTGCTGTGAGGATTAACATAAGTCTATCACAAAGCCTCTACTGGTACTCTTTAGATGCTCAAAAATGACAATGATGATTGTTCTTCTTGTGAAGATGGTGGTGGTGAGGAGGAAGAGGAAGAGGAAGAGGAAGAGAAGGAAGATTTCCTTTTACCTTACCTCCCCAACTTGCCCTCAATGGGCCACACTTTTGCCTAAGCTGGTATTCAATGCGAACCACTCCTAAGTTTCTCTTTAATCAAGATGCACTTCAAAAGCCACCTCCTCCCTGACCACTTTTCCTATCCTGGGTACCCTCTTCTCAACACAGCACTCACCCATGCTTATCATAAGCCTGTGCCTACAGCTTTACTATGACACTACTCTACCCTATTATCTGGATGAACACCATCTTCCCAGATTATGATCTCTCCCATGGAATAAGCATCCGAAAAGTCCTGACCATATAGCACATAGATCATATTAACCATGATCTGTGGAAATATCCAAAAACAGCAAACTATCAGGACAAAGGGGACACTTGTAACTGCTTAGGGGAAAGGCCAGACTTCAAAGACACATACTGAATTTTTATAAGCTGCTTAGTTCTTAAGGTTTTACATCATTGGAGATGGGGATGATAAATCAAGCACCCAAATATTACATCATTATAATAAACTAGTTTACATCTTTCTCATGAGACAAGAATTACTCATACCCTTACCTCTTCAGTAAGTACATTACCTGCTGTGTTCTGACTTCTGGCAGAAGCTATCTCTTATGAAGTCACTCCAATACACCACACAAAAAATATTATAAACAAAGATGTATTCACCACACAATGCCCAGAGACACAGACTCCACGCAGTTCCTCAAACCCGGCTATGTGGATGAACTTAAAGGTGTTGTCCTCCTACCTTCTAGAATGTGAAAGGCCCTTCAGTTGGTAATTTAAGTGATCTTATGTGTCCACTGAAACACAGATTTTTAAATCAAAATTAATCCAGCTCATTGGTCAAGAATGTCCTATTTAAGTTCAGCATCAGTTCTACCCTCTTCCCTTTCACTCCTTGGCCTAAATTTATGTTTTTTTTTTTTTTTGCATAAATTTAAACTAAAAGATATTGATGCTCCTATGAGAAAAGACATAGAATGAGACACTCTAAACCAGGGCTTCTCAATCTCAGCACTACTGACATTTGGGACCAATACTTCTTGGTTGTGGGTAGTGCTGTCCTCTTCATTGTAAGATATTTAAAGGGAATCCCGGCTCTCAGGCAGGTGTCAATAACACCTTTTAACCGGTTGTGATAATATAAAATGGCTCCAGACATTGCACAATGCCCTTTGGACCAAACCTAATCCTGAAAGAGGGCCACTGACCTAAACAAATTGTCACTCCTTGCTAACCACTTGAAAACCCCTTTAAGAAACCCCTTTAAGAGTTGGAAGCATGCTCTTCTTCCCTACTCTGTTCTTAGTTACTCTCCTTATATCAAAGAAGACATTTGGCATTTGTTTTTTAGGGATTGGCTAGCTTCACTTAGCATAATCTGCTCTAATGCCATCCATTTCCCTCCAAATTCTATAATGAGAAGATGACTAACATTAAACAGGGATGAGAGGTGGGAGGGAAAGGGAGAGAGAAGGGAAATTGCTTGGAAATGGAAGGAGACCCTCAGGGTTATACAAAATTACATACAAGAGGAAGTGAGGGGAAAGGGAAAAATAATACAAGGGGGAGAAATGAATTACAGTAGAGGGGGTAGAGAGAGAAGAGGGGAGGGGAGGGGTGGGGGGATAGTAGAGGATAGGAAAGGCAGCAAAATACAACAGACATGAGTATGTCAATATGTAAATCAGTGGAAGTGTAACTGATGTGATTCTGCAATCTGTATACGGGGTAAAAATGGGAGTTCATAACCCACTTGAATCAAAGTGTGAAATATGATATATCAAGAACTATGTAATGTTTTGAACAACCAATAAAAAAAAAGAGTTGGAAGCAATGTAGCTCTGAGAAAAGATGTGGAAACAGACAACTTAGGTTCAAATCACCATTCTACTACAGATGGCAACTTGAGCAGATGGCCTGGGCTTGGAACCTGGGTCTGCCACTCACCAGATGGGTGGCCTTGGATTGGGCATTTAACCTCCAAATCTCAGTTACTTCACCCATAATGTAGTGATAATACTAAATGGTTCATGGAATTGTGAGGATTAGATAGAAAGGGCTTGGAAGGTGTTTGGCACAAAGTAAGCCCTTGTTAAATACCAGTTATTGTGATTATTGCATCATTTAAACAAGCTCTGCCTGGTTTCCTCATCTGCCACACAGAAAGTATCAACAATAAGAATTAACAGTGCCACATAGTAAGATCGGCCACATAGTATCAGCAAATATTTGTTAGCTGTAGTCTACATTTTATGTATATATGTTTTTTTTATTTCTCCAGAACTATAATCAGCATACTCTTAACAATTTATGAAGTCCACTGAATACATCCCCACTTACCCACCCAAAGAAGATGATTTGTGGACCTGACTATATTTTAATCTGTTTTTTTAAGTTGTATTTCAAATTCCAATACTATCATGGTAGAATTATAAAGTCAATGCCCTAACTCAGCAGAATAAAATTTTTTAAAAAATAAAACCACTACACACTTCCTAGCACAGAATAATTGCTTAATAAGTTTAGCTACATTTCCTATTATTATTATCCACAACCAATGACTATAAGCTATTCATGACTATGGTCTAAGTATACCACAAAAGAAAACAGATGAGAGCTAGATGATTCAGAAATATCCACTGCCACCCCTGAAAAACCAAATAGGTAGGAGGGGGTAGAAACTAGATGTGTATACTGTGGGAAAGCATCCTTGATGCTTCACTTGTGTAATACAGATGCATTCATGTGTGCCCATGCATGTGCACAAGTGTGCACACACGCAGCTGCCACTGTCATGTTGTGAGCTACTGGCCTATAGCCTTAGCTTAAGATATAAAGAGCTCTGTATTTCTAGCATAAAAAGATGTTCCTTGCTGCAAGGTTCAGATATCCTTAGGTCACACAGAGACACATTGAAACATACATCATGCCCCAAAGGACCTGGCCATTAGGGTTGGCCACTCTTCAAAGAGAGCAGCATCAGTTGCTGTTCAGCAGCAAGTCCAACCTCATCAACAAGGGCTGGTAGGAGGCAAGTCCCTATTAACCATCATCTTTAGTGTGTAATAACTCAATCTACTATATAATTTTACAAAAAAAAAACAAAAAAATTTAAACAGACCAAAGGTTAGGTAGCATCAGGACAGAGGCCTTAATTTCAAAATTTGAGTTCTTACTTTAGTGATTATAAAATAAAAGAGGTTGAAGGGAGAGGGGGGTTTCAAGAAGGAAAAACCAAGAGGTTTGTAACCTGGACCTTATAATAAGGGATACAATCTTAAATAGGAGAGTCAATTAATATTTTGATCTAAGAGACATGTATCAAAGCTTTTCCCCATAACAAGGGCCAAAACCATCTGAGGAGTCAATTCTTGGGACAGGATTAACAGACTAGGATCTCCACAAGGCCTTATGACCAAGAGGCTAGCAAATACTGATTCTACTAAAGGCACAGTAGGAACCATCCAAGACCACAAACTGAACGATGTGAAGAAGGTGTCAAAGCACCACCATTCTCTGTCTTGGACATTGCACTCAAGTCAGACCTGGCTGTGCTGTCAGATCCAGCACCACATCATCCAAAAACACTTCTACCTAAGTCCATCCCACCCAAGAGGGAAGGAAAGTGCCAGTTCAGCTACATCAATGAGACCAAATGAAAGGCGAAAATTTGAACTTTCTTACCATCAGTGAGTTTTATAAGGTCAATTTTTCCCTTAAACTAAAAAGGAAGCCTTCATGCCATATTTTCCAAACTATACAAGTTAATCTTGGGTTCTCTATAACTTAAGGCTTTCATGAGCTGTTTTATGTCTAGAATTTAAATTTCAAGATGCAGTTAAGCAGGTCACCTATAATCCCAGAAGCTCAGGAGGCTGAGGCAGGAGGATCATGAGTTCAAACCTAGCCTCAGCAAAAGCAAGGTGCTAAGCAACTCAGTGAGACCCTGTCCCTAAATAAAATACAAAATAGGGCTGGGGATGTGACTCAGTGGATTGAGTGCTCCTGAGTTCAGTTCCCAATATCCCCCACCAAAAAAAGATGCAATTAATATTTTAAGGGCTCATCACAACTGTTAACTAAATGCCTTTAAGAAAAAAAGAACAAATTATTTGAAGCACAGAATTAGGAGCCACATAGTAATGAATGGCCATTTTCATAATTTTAGAATTTATGCATGTATAACAACCTACAGATCATAATGAAACCAGGTACATTAATGTCTTTCATTATTTTTTTTTGGACAACTTAGAATGAAAAGCAAGTTCTTATGAAATTGCTGAGTCTTTTTGCGACCTAGCGACTGCTACCATGACAGCCAGAAAGAACATCAACAAACTAATCATAATGAATCAATGAAAATGCAGTAACTAAAGCAGAGTCATCCAAAGAGCAGAGAACTGGAGCCTGGAAAAAACACTTATCCAATTAAAAAACAACAAGACCAACAACAATAAAAAGAATTAAAGCTCTCACAAGATTGAGTGGAGGGTTTATTGAAATGTACTTTCATGTATCTAGTCAACAAATCTCTCACTGGAAAGTATTTGTTGGGCCCTTCCTAGGTACTGGGAATAGATTGCATGGTCAGACCAGCTCATAGGACACCTGAGAAAGATAGACTTTATATTGAAGATACACCTAAGTTGTTAGTGTGTACACAATAGGGTCAATGAACTTTAGGAATGTAACCTCACTTAGTCTTCCAAAACCACCACCTAACAGATGGGGAAATGGAGACACATTGAGTGGAAACCACCCAAGGTCATACAACCATCATATGGTAAAGCTTATATTTGAATCTGAGTGACCTTCCTCCATAGCCCACACAAATGGTAACTGTGCTATGCTGCTGCTCAACAATGAGGCATGTCTGTAGCAGGGGTGGAACCTCAGACCAAGAATCTTTAATCACTTATGCATATTAAGTATATCCATGTAATACAGGGAGATTCAAATTGCTCAATGAAGGGAAGAGTAATTCTATCAAAATCAGAGTTAAAAATACAAAATACATGTATTCAAGTAAAATTTATTATGAATAAAGTATGAGATAGCTGCTAGCTGGGTTTCATAAAAAAATGCCATAATTTAAGAATAGACAGCCAGCAATGGAAATAAAGCTTTGGGAGATTAATAGATTATTTTGTTTCTAATCAACGGTCACTAATGCAATAAAGTATTTTTATGGCACCAAAGTTATTAAGTAGCTCCAACCTGGAGCAACAGAAATAACTAGAGACTTTGTAAGAGTAGGTAGACGGGTAAATGATGAAGCCTGGGCTAAGGAAAAGTCAGCAATGGCAGAAAAGTCCTAGGGATTATCTGCCATGGCAGAAGGGCATGAGGGCAGTGAAGCCCAAGAGCAGAAGCTCAGGAGGAGTGCTGAGCTGCACACTCCCTAACAAAAGAAAGGAGGCAATGATGGCAAAAGGAAAAGCAGAAGAGCAAGGCTGAGGGACAAGCTGGCCTGCCTCTCAATGCCTCAGGCCCAGAGGGCCTGGGGCACCCTGACAGCATGCCAACAGAGCAAGGAGGAGACCAAGGAGCATAATGGGGCTACAGATTTGAATCAGCCACTCATCAGTACTTGCCACAACTAAAACCTGTAGTAACCAAGTAGGCAGTAAGGAGGGAGGATGTGAACTATATGAACACAGCCATAAAAAAAAGGAACAGATAAGTGACCATCACTTCAACTGTCTGCAGACAGATACAGGAGAGTCATCCAACCTCTCAAAGTCTCAATGACATTATTGGTAGGGCAGGAAAGAATGACAACGCAGAAGGCCGCAGATGAGATCATGCATACACACTGTCTGGTGTTCAGTATGCTCAGTAAATGTGAGGTATTATCTACCTACTGCCACCACCACTGATATCACTATGGTTATCTTGTCCACAGGGAAGTTCACTTCCTAGTAAAAAGGAGCAAGAGTGAAAACTAGCCCAGATGAGGAAAGTCTGGAGACTGTGGAGTGTGGAGATCTAGGTCAATTTCAGAGAGCCCCTTACATATGCCTCTAACACCACATAACCTGGACCATAAATGAAAGAGTAGATATGACAGAATGGTTTAGCTGCCAACCCAATTAGGTTGTCCTCAGTCATCATCTATGTTGACACATGGTCTCTGTGGCTTCCAGAAATCACATGTGAGTCAGTAATTTAAGGTAGCAGGGAAGTTTCAAGTTCTATCTCCTCCGGGAGGCCTTCTGAAATCCTGGCTCACCAAGCAAGTGGTTATTTCTAAGTGCCACCCCTGAGACACATATAAAGTGATGTGTACCATCACAATTATAATATCCTACAAAAAGTTAGAAATCGTATGTCATCTTTATTGTAGCTCCATGTGCTGGCAAAGTTTCTGACATGCTTGCCAGAAAAATTTAAACAGCTATCTGGAGCATCCACCTGTTAAGCTCATTTCCTTAGAGGATCAAACAACTCCGATGCTGTCAGGAAGATATATATGTGCATACATGAAATACATGTATGTATGAATATACATTTATATATATATATATATTCATATACAAATATTTTTAATTATCTTCATACAAATGTTTCTGAAAATAAAATACAAATCTAAATATCCTCTTAAACTGCCTTTTGATGCAATATCTTGAAACATAGGTCAAGCAGCCCCATTCTCTTTAACTACAGATCTGATTTATCATTATGAACATCAATTCATGCCCTGGGTTAAGAGATATGGACCGTCCATTAAGCTATGGATGAAGAGGGCTGCAGCCTCCAGCCTGGGGAGCCCCTTCAGCAGGGTCTTTTTCTCCCCTCCTCTTCCCTAATAAGGCCTCTTCTTCTTCATCCTGCTTCAAGTTCATCTTTTTATCCTCTCTGGTCTCCAACTCCTATAGAGACTACATGTGGAAGTCAGGCAACCATATCTTAGAAAGCTTTTATCTCAAAAAGCACTTCTCATCAAGAAAAGTGTTCTTTTTCCTTCTGGCCAGAAAACGGACACAGTGTTTTGTTCTCAATGTAATCGACCCCTATCACTTCTGAACTGTTGACTTTACTTTTTGTCTCTCCCTTTGTCAATTTTGAGGCACTATGCTGGATCCATGAAGTTATTCAAAGATGATGTTGGAAAAATAACATTTCCTTTCAGTGAAGAGAATAGATGTTACACAATTATGAGTCAACCCCTGTGATTTTTTTTTTCCCTCTGTGTCAGTTCACTGTGATTGACCTTCTCGGCCATGCCTACATGTGGCCAAGCAATGACAATTACAAACACATTTAATTCAGGACAGAAGTATCACAAACCTAAACCTTTATTAATTCATGTTACAATATTTCAAAGTTCATAATAACTTGATCTGAAGTCACATTTATGTCCCAGCTACTCATTCACTCATATACTTTATTAAGTGCTTTGTATTTTCATTGTGCTATTTAAGGCGTTATGATGAATTAAAACAAGCAGGCAAACAAAATAAAGCTTTTGCTTTCAAGGAGGTTACAATCTAATTAAGGATATGAGATATGTATGTCTCCGAAAAAATTCATTTTCCAAATAAATTAAAGATGCAAACAAAATTTCAAGGGATTAACCCTACTTAAGGGAGAAAAAATAACTTACGAAAAACTTAGAGCTCAGAAATTGTTTTCATGGAAATACACACTTTTAATTATAAATGAGTCATTCATTCATCATACTTCATCATAATAGGCCCCCAAAAGACCACTCCTTGGCAGTATGTAGAGGTTAGTACTTAGAAATGTGTGCTTGAAAAATAATAAATCAGGCACTAGAAGACATTTTCATGGCTGAGGAGGATCCTTAGAGATAAGCTATATTATACCTAGGTCTTGAGAGTTCAAAGGCCTTGCTCATGTTTTCAGAGTTAGTTCATAGTCATAGAAAATCTAGGGCTATACCCCAGTCCCGGATGCCAAGTCCAGCACTTTTCCAAAAACCCCATATGGATCTATTTGACATTCTTTGCCATCCAGTCTAAATCTAGTTATTTCTATTCTAAATACTGCCTAAAATCATAGAAATAAGCATACAGGAATCAGAACTAATACCAATAGGATTTACATGTCTCCATAATAATGGCTTACCCATTTGATCTTCCATTTTTCCCACTTCAGTCCCTCCTGTACACTGGCCCCGCCACCTGTCTAAAATATCATTTTTAGCATATCATGCCTCTCTTGCCTTTGAAATAAAGTTCCTAACCATTCAATCAGGACTCCATAGTTTTGAAATTCCATAAAGCATTCAGTTCTCAAGCACCTGTCTGCTGAGATTGAGTCCATTATTCCAGCAAGATGGACATCATCATGATCAGAAGGATAAATAAGTTGGCAAGCTTCACTCTACCCACTGATCCTTGCTGGGCTAAGATAGGAGGAAGCAAAAGTAGCATGTGTATCAATACAAAGGTTGACATCAGTGCTAGAAGTGGAGTGTGATCCAGCCCCTTTGGGGTCTTAGAGCTCTTTCCTTCATAAATGTGGACAAATTCTTTACACTTCCTTGGTGGCATCTCTTGGGAGAAATGAACCAAACACTCTTCAGAAACAAAGCTCTCCCCATTCAGAGTACAGAAAGCTTTTCTTCACACTGACTTGAGCTGATGGTTTTCTGCACACTTGGTGGTTCTATAGCCTCCATCTATAAAATCTCTCCCCTTTCAGATGGTGCATTCCCCAAAGTGGACCCAATATTTTGGCTCTATCATCATGGCTCAACAGACAATTCCAATCATCAGAACTACTATTCTGAGTCTCTTGCAGTCCCATAATACTCTTTAACCACCAACTTTTTAAGATCCCAACTCAATTTGTAGGAGACAAAACGAGACATATTTAGCAAAAAGACTTTCTTTGGTGTCATCTTGATGATGTTTGACCTGGTGAACTTTGAGTTAGAGTAGCAAGGGGCATTATGAACAGAGGCATCCCCACAATAAGCACTATCTCACCACTTTTTGCACAAATGTGTAGTTTTTATTTGTTCAGGGCTCTCACCACCCACTCCACCCACCCTCACCCCCACATACAAGTTGATTGTCATTATTGCTGCCTGGAACAATATAAATTGGTATTCACAATTGGATACCTTGTGATGTTAAAGTCAAAGGGGAAAAAACTAAAATTTATTTCAAATTTATAATTACAAAGACATACACTATCTTATTACACAACTATCTATCTAAACAAATCACTCAATAATAATAAAAAAAGGCACAGCAGAGACTGCCAGGAAGCAGCATGAAAGACCACCCATGCTGTGGATGTAGGATATTCACTTTGCAGAGAAATGCACAGTACTATTCCACAGCCAGCGATCGCATGGATGTCCATCAACCAACTGATGATTACTATGTGTTATCCATGTGGTCATTTCAACCTACACATTGAAATGTAACATAATATAGTATTATATATTATTATTTAAACATATACACTATACAAACACTATCAATAGAACTTTCAAAAAGGCATTATGATTTCTAAACAGTGTCTACATTAAAGTAAAATGATGAGTAATCACCACCTTTTGTTTTTTGAAAAATTAAGTATGGGCTATACACATGGAGACAATTCAAGATATTTAAAGCAGTGTTTTCCAAGAGTGCCTGAATCTATAAACCGTGTGGTGAAAGTACAAAATGCCCAGCGGCCCCTAGCCTCAGGTGAAACTGTGATTCAGCTCCTCCACTTCAAATGTTCAATGGAAGGTTGATGGAAAAGAGCAAATACTGTTATTTAAATGTTGAAATTTTGGGTATGTCATTTTGAGTAATGATATTTCGGGTTATAAAATACAAAGTAATGTGCATAACTTTTATTGTCATTTTTTTCATTAATAGGGTTTCAATTATTTCATATCATCATCTAATCCAACAGAAACTAATTTGTTACTTTCTTAATCTAGGCAACCTTATACTAGAAAGCCCCAACACTAGTTTAACACATTTAAAATAATTGCAATTGCTGCTTCAGAGAAATTCCTTAACTTGAAGATTCATGTGTGTGTGTATACACACATACACATACATCTTTCATAGGATGATCTTTAAAATATTTTTCAAAATTAAGAAAAGACTTAAAATATTTGTTGTTAGAATAGTGTGACTTACTTCTACCTTCTGTTCCTGGTCCTACATAGATCAGTGATATAACATTCCTCCTTCCCAACCATAATTCTAGGTTGGTTTGTCATTCCTTTTTGTGTTGTTATAAAATAAAATCTTTGGTAGAAATTGGGGGAAAATATTTTAACATTTTTAAGAAATACATTTTTAGCTTTGTAATGTTGTGAACAACCAATAAAAAAAATTTTAAAAATATATAATTATATAACAGTCATTAATATATATGCTCTAAATTATGATTTACAGTCTATTTTAATGCATTTGTGTCAATTTGAAATATTCACAGAATTGAAAACTTGGGACCTAATGGGTTAAATAAATATCTATTTCAGAGAAAAAAAAAAGAAAGAAATACATTTGTAAACCTACAGGAATAGTGCTGAAACAGCTGTGAATTTATTTCCAATACTTCAGCAGCAGCACTCCAAGTACAGTCTGTGAACCCCTGGAAATCCCCAGGCCAAAAATTTCCTTGTTCCTAAAAGGTTATTTCCCCCTTTTATTAATCCTCTCACAAATTTACTATACTTTAAATTTTTAAAAAAATTCTTCTGAAAGTTCTAATTTTATGAAAAATCTGACTTATAAATTTCTCTTTCATTCTAAAGTAATTTTGAATTTTTATATTAAAAGATAAGTTACCAGTTCAAAAGAGGAAATTGAATACTTTAAAACCATTAGGATGGCTATTATTAAAAATAATAATAATAAGTAAGTGTTGGCAGGGACATGAAGAAATTGAAATTTTATTCCTTGCTAAGGGGGAGATGTAAAATTGTGTGGCAACTCTGGAAAAGAACATGGGGTGCCTCAAAAGATTAAATGTAGAATTATTATATAATCCAGCAATTCCACTTCTGGGCATACATATGAAGAATTGGAAGCAGGGACTGGAGAAGGTATTTGTACACCAGTGTTTTATCAGTGCACTATTTGCAACAGCCCAAAAGGTAGAAGTCACCCAAGTGTCTTTCAAAAGATGAATGGATAAACAACACATAGTACATATCTGCAATGTGAAATGGTTCAACTTTGAAAAGGAAGGAGGTTCTGACATGGGATATAACACAGACAAATCTTGAAGACATGTTAAATAAATGAGTCACAAAAGGACAAATATTACATGATTCCACTTATGAAATTCCCCTAGTAATCAAATTTATAAGACAGAAAGTAAATGGTGATTGCCAGAAGTTGAGGTGAGCCAGGAATAGGGAAATACTGTTTAATGAATATGGACTTCCTGTTTAGTGAAAATGAAAACGTTCTGGAGTAGATGGTAAAGATGGTTGCACAACCATGTGAATGAACTTCACGGTGCTGAAACGAACTCTCAAAAACAGTTACGGTGGTAAATTTTATGTCACGTACATTTTAACATTTAAAAATCCAACATAAAATGGGGAAATTTAAAAGCCTGCTTTCTTAAGCCACAGCTATTCTATGTCTAAAGACACTCAAAATATCAAAGTGACACATTAGAGCCATCTGATTCATATAAAGAACTGGAGGAAAAAAATGATAAATAAAAATTGTGAATGTAACTTTTGTCTTTATAGATACTCTATTGCATAAGACACAAGAAGGCAACATAGTATCTTCAAATAGTTCAGTTGTAGCCTCATTTTGAAACCAACCATTAAAAATTTAAAGGAATTGATTTTTTTAAATGTAGACATGATGAGAACTTTAAAAGACAAACATTGTTACATTTTTTCAAAGTAGAAATGAAAAAGCCACTGCAACATCTTACAGGGCAAGCTGTTGTATTACCCAGAGAAGCACACACAATACCCAAGACACCAAAGAAGCTTTGAACAATTGACACTGTGGAGTGCCTGTGGAAAAGTATGGCAGAGCCACTTTCCAATGACACGATAACTCCTCATGTGAAAGGCTCGTCTACAAACATTAAAACCAACTTAACATCCCAACTAAGGAATCCTACTTTTCCCTTATAAATGAATTATGACTAACTGATGCTCATACCAAATAAAGAAATTTTAAAATGTAAATGCCTGTCAACAAACACTAGTGCTGAACTAGTCAACATGTTGAATAACTCTGGGAATCTCATTATCACTGAACAACTACATTGACACTGACACTGCTGGTGAAAAGCAATGGTGGGTAAAATTGCTAGTGTCTTAGCTTGGATCAAGGCAGCAACACTAAGCTATTCCAGCAGTTACCATATTGTTCACTGTCACTCATTTGTAATTAAAGGGGGGGGGGAAATGGCACCAATTTAACCTAAAAATGCCCATGATGAAGCAGTACAAATGTTATCAACTCTTGGCTATTAATTTCTCATGCTTTCAACATCATATGACACTTGTAAAGTACATCTAAAATATTTCTGCTGCATCCTCAGGTACAATGGTCACCTCAGGTGATCAAGTTGCAAGCTGAACTACCTACCTTTTCCATGGAGTACCATTTCCACTTGCAAAAAAAAAGAAGAAGAAAGAAAGAAAGAAAGAAAGAAAGAAAGAAAGAAAGAAAGAAAGAAAAAGAAAGAAAGAAAAAGAAAGAAAGAAAGAAAGAAAGAAAGAAAGAAAGAAAAGAAAAATGACTCTCAGATAAACTATAGTAATTTATATCTGAAACTTGGCAGATATTTCTTGAAAATGAATTATGTGCAACTGAGCACTTCAAAGACAACCAATGGCAGTATCTGTTATCAATAATAAAGCAAATATTTTAAATTTTAGAAAACCTGCATTCACAACTTTGTGCTTCCTTACTTAGAACTTTTTGATATGCATAACAATATGTTAGCATTTTAGAAGATTGATATAACTCAATCGATGTTTTCCAAATAACCAATGATTAGTGTCAAAAACAAAACTTCATGATGACAGATGATCTATTCAAACAATACAATATAAAGTAATGGATTATAACAGAGTATGAAAAAAAAACTACACTGGTATGGTTTCAGATTCCACATTGCAGCCAACCTTTAAGAAGCCATGTGGAGATGCTGTCTTGTGAGTATGGCATGTCCTATAATACTCCATCCTGCTAGCTCATGCACTCTAGACACTCTCTGCTGACTTGATGAAGTAAGGACTTGAGTTGGGAAAGCTCACAGGACAAGGAACTGCAGGTGGCCTCTAAGAAGGAAAGGAGGGTGGCCTCCAGCAAGTAGCAAGGCCCTCAATCCCACAGAACCAGTTCCACCTTCCCCATGGACTGTGGTGAGCATTGAGCAGTTCTTTACAGTCAAGCCCCCAGATGAAGACAGAGCCTAGTTGACATTTGATTGCAGTCTGGTAAGAATTCAAGAAAAGGACTCAGTTTAAAGTGCTGGCCAGACTTCTGACCCACAGAAGTTATGATATAATACATGTATTTTGGTTTATGGAGAAAAAGAATCAAACTACTACTTATTGGATCTTTGTGTAATATACCTACCAAAAGCCTATCTATAATTACCCAACAAAGCTATTAAAATGCCTCCCTTTTCCAACTACATGTCTGTGGTGAGGGAAGATTTCTTAGTATGTTTCAACCAAAACATATTGAAATCAAATGAATGAAAAAGTGGATTTGAGAATACAGCTATCTACTAAGCCCAAATATAAAGAGATTGGCAAGAATGCCATTTGGTGATATGTTTCTGAAAATAGTCATTTTTTCATAAAATAACTTACAATGAACCTATTACTTTAAATCAATATATTTTAAATTTCTTAGGCTTAATTTCTAATATGGTAAATATAAATTGGTGTAATGCACAAAAACCCACTATTTCAGAGCCTCCAAAATACGAGCAAAGGGATGTTAGGGTCAACAAATTGAGAACCCCTGCAATGCTATTTCTTTTTTTCTATGCCACATGACACATACCCCTCTCCATTTGTTTAGAGAGTTGGCATCCTTTGCCCAGTTGGCAATCCCAGACTAAAGTGAGCCCTTTCCTTCTGAAAACCCAGGGAACTCATCTGGCACCAGCTGCTGCTTTCTTCAGTTTGAACATATATACACATCTAGAGTGAAGCTCGGAAGGAAAGGGACTGCCATATGTAGCATGTGATGAACACTCACCAACACCCCACCTGTCACCTCCATAGATGACGGAATCCTAAACTGAACAGAAATGCAATTCATACAAGACACTGGGCTTCCACCCATGCCTGAGAAGCAGACCACACAAGACATGTGATAAGAGTGTAGGACATATGTCTCTCAAAAGGGGGTCATTGAGAGCTGGGGTTGTGGCTCAGTGGTAGAGCACGTGCCTTCCATGTGTGAGGCACTGGGTTCGATCCTCAGCACCACATTAAAACTAAATAAATGTATTGTGTCCATCTGCATCTAAAAAAATATTTTTTTTAAAAAAAAGAGTTATACTAGAAGAGGCAGATGAGAACAAATACACAGATACTAAAATTTCTATATGTAAAAAAAAGATAATATAGATAAGTGATATCATACCGTAAGACCTTGATTCTCAATGAACAGAAAATAGGTTATTGGAGGATAATTTTGCAGAAAAAAAAAGAAAAAGAAAGAAGGGAATAAAGAAAGTACCATTGTGGGGCTGGGATTGTAACTCAGAGGTGGAACGCTCGCCTAGCATGCATGAGGCACTAGGTTCGATCCTCAGCACCACATAAAAATGAGATATATTGCGTGCACCTATAATTAAAAAATAAACATTTTTTAAAAAGAAAGAAAGAAAGTGCCCTTGTGGGAAAGGCAACAGAAAAATCAATACAATTTCCCCAATATCTCTTCCTGAAAAAGAAAAAAAAATACATGAAACAGAATATCAATTACTAGAGGCTGAACTGTACCCTCCCCCCAAAGTGAGTATGTTGGGATCCTAACCATTAGTACCTGTGAATGTGACCCTCATTTAAAAAGAGGGCCTTACAGATGTACTCAAGTTGAAACAAGGTCAATTGGGTAGACCCTAATGCATCATGACTGGTGAATAGACAGACAGGGCCTGTGGAGATGGAGCCAGAGATTGGAGGGATGCTGCCACAGTTCAGGAATGCCCAGGGCTCCCAGAAGCTGCAAGAGGCAAAAAAAAAAAAAAAAAAAAAAAAAAGATCCTTGGCTGATGGCTTTGAAGGGAGTGTGGCCTTGCCAACAACTTGATTTTGAACCTCAAGCCTCCAGAATAGTGAGGAATTTCTCTTGTTTTCAGGCACCCAGTGTGTGCTACTTTGGCATGCAGCCCTAAGAAACTAGTGCAGCAATAGAATGAGTGTTCCTTCTCTATTCAGTCACATTTCCAAGTGGCCTTTCCTCAGTAAAAACAAAAAGGGAAAGAAATCTGAAATGCAGATCTAGTAATAGTAGAAAAAAAATTTTTTTAACTAGGAATTTCCTGAGTTAGATTTTTTTTTTTTTTTAAGGTTCTGGAAACATGTTTCTGATCAAACACTGCTGTCAAAACTCAAGCCCACTGAATCTCTATAAATGTGCCTATAAATACAGAGAAAAAGATTATTTATCTCTCTCACATTTCCTCAACTCTTTGCTACAAAAGGAAGTAATCCAGACCTAATATTTAAAGTTACCAATACTATTACTATGTCACAAAAGAAATAAGAGATGACAAGTCAAACACAATTCTGCCCAGACTGTATCAAGCCACAGGGACTTCTGGGCTAAGATGAAGCTTGGCTCATATACCAACATGCCAGCCATTCACAAGTCTCAAGACCCAGATCTTATCTCTAGCATATAGAAAAGGTATTTGGCATTATATAATTCATAGAAAAAAATCATTTGAACATATAATCAAGCTTCACTTTATGAATTTAGCTTCAGTCTCACTCTTTGTTTTAATCCATAAAACAAGTAGATCTTAGAGCTGTGGGGATTTCCAGAGTCACTTGAGCTGATGGCCCATTCAATATCCATAAACATCAGGTAACTCTACTGGTTTTCTAACTATGGGCCCTAACCCTTTAGAGGGCAGTGAAATTGATTTAGTATATTCCAACCACCATTTTTTTTTTTGGGGGGGAGCAAAACAATATTCAAAAGGCTCCATTCCTAGTAAAGGTAAGTATTCTTTTGTTTCAGTTATTTAAGTATGCAGATGCTATAGGTACTATTGTGAAGGAAAACATTTTTTGTTATGTGCCTTTCATTCCAAATTCTGTCAGGAAATAGATGACTTGCTCAAACTAGGCACTTAGGAATTTAATGAAGAAATTATTTCTGAAGTTTTGCCAGGGCTACAGGAAGTCATCAAGGAGTAGTGTTTAGACAGTGGTAAGTCCTTGCCATAGACTCAGTCCCATGGAACCAAGGGTAGGAGTGATCTGACACAGAGAAGAATGACTTATGGGTGTGTCACTGGACCTGAGCTATGGCCTTTTAGAAAAGGATACAGACAGCTGACCATGACCTGGTAGGAAGGGAGCTACCCATCCTCTGTTCTATTGCTGGGTTCTCCTTAAGGGCTGATCAACTCTAACTAAAAGCCAGAGGGCAAGAGGGTCGATGCTGCTCAGCCTCCTGGGTCTCAGGGGAGACTGGAGAAGGTACGGAGTGGGTCTTGCTGGGGCAAACAGGATGTGACTATTGAAAACAGTCTAAAAGCCCTTGATTTTATTTACACATTCATTAATTTATTCTAACAACTTTTATTCCTTTGGACACATTGTTACCACATCTGCACTCAAATCCCAATCTTGAATCAAGAATCTAATTCAACACTGAACAATTCATGCAGAAGATTGGCATCTCTGTGAAGTCATGGCTTATGATCTCAGCCAGGCCCAGGCCCTCACAGTACTCATAAACCCTTTCATCTGTCCTTAGTCTCCTACCTCTCCTAGCCCTACCTGTGCACTATAAGGGCACAGACCATGTCTTACTTAGCTCTGTATTCCCAGGCCTCAGTGGCTTAGAACACAGGTGCACTCACTGAAACGCCCACTGAACCATGAATGGGCAAAGCCTAGCCTGCTACCTCTTCCCCAACTCCCCCTAAGTATTCCTGACCACAGTCAACCCCCAAGCTTGGTAGCTTTGGCCCCTAATCCTCAAAGCTCATTTCCTCTTCTGCTTCAATCATCTAAGCTCCACTCACTCTCACAGCAGGATCTGAGCCAGTTCCTCCACCCCCAGTCTCAGCTCCCTCTATCTTCATTTTCCAGATCAATCAATACAAAAGCAAATCAAACAAGGTCCCCACCCTGCCCAGAATACTGGACTCCTCCAGCTCATTAGCTAGTCATAACAAAGGCCTCCTGGCTTTGACTCCAACTCTTCCCTCAGTACTTCCTCCCACAATCACTCTTGGGAAACATGCCATTAACACTATCCTTTTCTCCCCTGCTTCCACCTCCAAAACAAAATAAATCAAACAAAAACACCCACCTTCCCCATCCTTCACTGCCTGCCCTGGTAAGAATCTGAATATCCATTCATCCTTCAAAAGCTTGCCCAGGTACAGTTCAGAGTGATCGTTGCCCAAAGCAAAGCTACCCCACCACTTCCACAGTTCTCTATCATGATATGTATGTTTGGTTACAATGTCTACTTTGCCCTCTTTGTCCAGAAGCCTGACTTATGTTACTCTATAACCCAAGCAGAAAATATGAATGCTTGACTCAGAGTCGTTCCCTAAATCATCTCCCAAGTGACTAAAGTGACTTTAAGTTTGTTACAGAAAACGGTAGCAAAGTACTACTTGGAGGTCTGAGACCTCACTGAGTATGAATTTTTGTTTTTGTTTTATGGTATGCAGATACAATTAGGAGACTGCAGCTATTTCACATTATACTTTTGTTTTTTTCCCCTTTTGAGGTATTGGAAATCAAACCCAGGGTGCTTGACCACTGTGATACATCCCCAGCCCCCCCCCCATTTTTTTTTTTTTTTTTAATTTTGAGACAAGGTCTCACTAAGTTTCTGAGGTTGTCTCAAACTTGCAACCCTCCTGCCTTAATCTCCCAAGCAGTTGGGATTACAGGCATGTACCACCATGCTCAGCTTCCCATCATTCTTAATGTAGGTACCCCATGACCTCTATACCCCTCTGCATAAACAGGCCACCTCTCTGCTGATAAAGGGAAGCACAAGATTTATCTCAAATCCTTTGTCAATAGCACAATGTCGCTTAGAGGTCATATTTAGAGGACTTGTGCATCTAAAATAATAGTGGTGAAATTTATCTTAAATCTGCCTTAAAAGGCATCAGAAATCTCTGAATGCAACTGCCTGTAGACCCTTATTTTCTGCCCCAAATGAAGCAATAAAATAGATCTGATCATTTCCCCCCCATGAATGTGCTCCCTGCTCTTGCTAACATTAGCCAAAAGTTGAGGACATTCTTTCTGTCATCTGTTTCCATCTCCAAGTTGGCCGTATCACCTACTCAGCCAGGGTGCAGAACCACCCAGAGAGTTTAATAACCTCACCCTGAAGTAGAGGACAGGAGCAACATAGGCCATGTATATCTAGATGATACTTGGCACTGCGTCTGATTGATAGAAACTAAATTGAGACTAAAACCTTTTTAACAAGCTTGTTTCATGATATCCTGCGATCTCATCACACTGCAATCCAGTGAGAGCCCTGCAATCAAAAGAATGGCTAAACCCAGCACCAGGAAGCAGACCTAATTTTAGCAGCCCCCAAGACAGACATCAGGCCTTTCAAAAACAGAGAAACCATCAAAATGGGGATCATCTAGCATCGTCCTTAAAATCAACATGAAATTAATGAATACTATCTTGAAAATCAAACATTGTTCAAATATTAAGAGATTGCATTGCACAAATCTTCATGAAGCAAAGTCACTCTGATGTTACTTCATTGAAAATCAGCTACAGAGCACTCAGTCTCAAAAAAATCTAAGAAGTGAGTCAACCTGTCAGAATTTGAAGCTGTTATTCAAGACAATCAGTGTAATGGACCACTAAACTACTGCCTACAGCAAATGTGGATATGATGAGGCATTTGACGATAATCAAGAGAAAAGTTGCATTTAGAGTGTTTTTTTAAAAGAAAAAAAAGTCTACCTCATATAACAATTTCAAACTTACAAACCCTTTGCTGAGTACAAGGTCATTCTCATCTTTATAAAGGAAATATAAAATTCAATGTAATTTAACAAGAATATTTGGAACCCATACTATGTTTCAGGTACTGTGCTGAAAACAAGGACAGAAAGACAAACAAGACACACTCTGTTCTCAACCAGTTCACAGAGTAGTGGGGGAGATACAATGGTCGCAGTATGTAGCAGAGCCTGCCTGGCTACTCGGTGATATCCAGGTGGGCTACTTCTCCCAAGCCAGTGCACTTGGGGAACATGGCTAGTCTCACCAGTAAAATTCAGGCAGAAGGGATTTCTGCCATTTTCAGGACAACCCCAAAACTCCCAATGAATCCTTCACATATTCTGAGAAAAACTTTGCTGTGATAAGCAAAGTTGGGAGCTGCCGTTACTCAGCAGATCCTAATAAAGAGTGTAATATAAAGTGTGTTTTACAAAGCCAAAACATAGACATGGCGAGCTCTGGGAACACAAGTGTGAGGTCTGTGAGCTACAGAAAGAGAAAAGGAGGGAGGGGATCCTAGTAAAGAGGAGACTGGAAGACTCACTCCAAAGGATGGGCAGGATTTACCCTGATGGAGAAAAGCCTGAGTAAACACTAAACTGCCAATAGGAATTTAAAGGGGAGTAAAAGAATAGAGAAACTGGGCAGGGCAGCAAAGTTTGGGTTTTCACTAAGAGCAAAGGGAACCACTTAAATATTCTCAGCAGCACTGAGGGCTTCATTAGATTTTCACTACAGGAAGAATGGTTTGGAGGAAAGGAGAAACGGTAGAAATGGGAGGTCAACTAAGGATCTGCTGTAATTTCCTTCTATAGAAATGAGAAGTGGTGTGGCCTTGGGGTAGAAAGGAGGCCACAAATGCATGAGATGTGACATCTAAGCATCAAAGGAATTTTGTGACATGTGGTAGAGGATGAGAAAGGGTAGGTCACCATGGAGGAAGGTTTCCAGGTTTCTGAATTAGAAAACCAATTAAATGATGGCACCCCATACAAAGCAACAGACCAAGGGGGATTGGGCAAGCAGATACAGATGGGCAAGCAGATGGTTTTGCTCTAATGGGACCTCCAGGTGATAAAGTCTAGAGGAAGGCAGCTGTTGGGGTCTGGAGAGCACTGAGGGCTAGAGGTGTGTATCTGGGGACAGGATGAGATAGAGAACAAAGCCAGAACCCCAGGGTATCAGCACAGAAAGAAGTAGAATAGGAGGTATTTATGAAGACTAAAATGAGAAAGAGGCATTTATAAGTTCTGAGAAATTCACACAGTGGTGGGATAGCAACAAGAATAAGTATAAAAGGTAACCATGAATTTCAGCTACCAGATCTTGATAATCTTGTTGAGAATAGCTCATTTGGGGAGAGTGTGAAAACCTAGTAATCAACTGGGTAATGAGACCTTAATAGAAATAGTATCTGATTCATTATCCAATTTAATGAAAACTCTCCACTTTTAAAAAATTGATACAAATATTTTAAACAAATTGACTAAATTGTGAGTGTATTTGTAACATAATTGTATGCCTACAACTATAACCCCTCCAAACACACTCCCTGTTGCTTTTTCATGCTTTATTTCTACCCACAGAATTCATCCCTCCTTACCCTAAGGCTTATTTTATCTTTTATCTCCTCCCACTAGAATACCAAGTTCAATAAAGGTAGAGGTCTTTGCTGAACCTGTGGCTCTGACAAGAGTGTCAGGTGCAATAGAGAGGGTGGTTGGAGGCTTATAGTTGTAAATAGCATAAACAAAAAAGCTTGTAAGAGAAGGAAACAATCATCTAAGATGGAAAGGATGAGGGAAGCAGACAGGTGGACAATGGTTAGAAAATATTTTTGGCAAAGAAAACAACATGGGTGTTGGGGACTTGTCTAGAAGTTGGAGAACATGTGAGAGGCAGGGGCTGAGGCAGAGTGAGAGACAGACAGGTAACAGAAGATGAGAATGGAGAGGTAGAATATCAAATGTCAAGGTCCCCAAGAACATCCAGCTTCAGTGGTTCACTAAAAGGCCTCAAGGGCTTTAGCAGAGGAATGCTTATGGTTATGACTTACTAGTGAAACAACACAAAGCAAAATCAGTCAAAGGAAATGGAATTTGACATGAAATCTGGAGGAGACTAGGCATAAGCTTCCAAAGGTCTTCACTGTGGAGAGGACATGCTTAATTCCCCCAGCAATGAGTTGTGATAGCACATGTAAAATGTCACCCAACAGGGAAACTAATTATTAGAGACTCCACACCCACAGCTGTTATTAGGGACTGGTCAGGAAGGCACCCTTTGATTAACATGTGAAAATCCTAGAATTCCTGGTCCCTGAAATAGAGCAGGTATTCAACAAAAGTCATGTCGTTTGCATAAACAGTTTTGGGACAGTTATGACATTCTTATAGGGAAATTATGAAAACTCTCCACAAATCTAAGTGACAGGATGCTAGCCAAGGGCCAAGCTTTTCAAGCAAGACTTTCTAAGGATTGCAATTTCAGGTCTGCCATGTTAACTTTCTTCTGCACAGATAGCCAGGTCAGGGAGCACTTTATAGGCCATATGAGAGAGATGGAAGCAATCAGAGGACCTTGAATAGAAGAATGGCAGGACCTGACTAGATTTTGAATGATCACCCTAGCTTACAGGTTGAGAAGGAGTTATAGTGGGGAGTATAGAGGGCAGAAATAGGAAAACTTTAAGAAAAAAAAAAAAACAGAAAACTCATGAGAGCAAAGAAGTCATCAAGGATGAGGATGAGGACTTCTGTCTAGAACAACTGGAAGGATGGTATCACCTTCTAATACCATGGTTAAATTATGAGAGGTGTGGATTTGGAGAGCGGGACCAGGACATGCTTTTAGTGCTAAGTGCCCACCTGACATCCAAGCAAAAGTGTCAAGGAGAGCCCTGGATGGAGTTGGTAGTTCAGAGGAGAGATCTGCACTGGAGCTATACAAATGGTATGTGGAGTCACATTACTAGAAGAACTCACCACAGAATAAGTAGAGAGAGACCAGAGGAGGTTTAAGAACTGCGTCCTGGGGCATGCTAATGACAGGCTGTAGTGGAGGAAGGAAGAAAAGAGCCAAAGAGACTGATAATAGCCAGTAAGGAAGGCAGAAAAATCAGGAAAGTATGAGATATAGGAAACATACTCTTCAAATATTTCGTATTTTTTATAGTCAAGCAGCATCTCAGTTTCACTAAAAATGGTTCTGATAATTGTCCAGAAATTGGTTCAATGGCTCTTTGTTGGTCCATTTCTTCCTGGTACATTCACAGGCTGGTACAGCAAGGTAAAAACTGGGGCAAGCCTTGACTTGCTCTCCAGTCCAGCTGCTTTTTTATCCCTACTGTTTACATGGGGGATTTCAGATTTAGAGTCTCTCTGCCACCTCTCAACAACAAAGAATAAATGAAGATCCTTTTCCAATGGCAAAGTTCTTATCAGTACAAAGTGGCAACATCTTTAAGAATGTCAAGTTAAGAACTGCTTGGGATCCAGGCTTTAAGGAAGTGGTTTTCGGAAGCAGCTCAGAGAAACCATCAGAAGAGCACAGAACCTGAACTGTTCATATAGGCAACCTGTTTGTGGCTAATTAAATGAAAGTGAATTAAAATATACAATTGAGTCCCTTACTTGCAGTAGCCACATTTCAGTATTTAACAGCCATATGTTTCTAGTAGCTATTCTATTAGACACAGATCCAGAACATTTCCATCGTACCAGAAGGTTATTTTGGGATGCACTTCTGCAGACTTTCCAAGATAGGCCTAAAGCTCTGAGTTTTTAAGTGATTCCTCAGATGATTTTAACTCTCAGTCTCTTTAGAAAATAGTTTCATAAAAATCTAATGCCACTTGTCCATCTTCCTCAAAAAGATTCTAACACAGAATGCCTGGAAATGAATACTTCACTAACTAAGCTATTTGAGCCCAAGATACCAACCTCCATATCAGAGTTGTGGCTCCTAATCCCACACAATGCAATTACCCTAGCTCAAATGAACCAAACTGCAGTCAACCCCTGGTCAGCAAACCTTGTGTGCAGGTTGTAAATGTTGAAGAGAGAAAGAGACGGTCCAGGGACATAACTCAAGTGTCTTCCAGGAGGCCAGACAAATAGCAACAATGCATTAAGTGGGCCATAAGTAAGAGAATAAGAACAGAGGGAAAAGTTAAACCCAACAATAATCATTTACCCTCAATGGGCAATAATGGAGACTGGAGCATTAATAATTCCTTCTAAAGACAAAAGAGGTGTCTTAGTTCCAACTGATAGATGTCATGTGGGAAAGTAAAGCCCAGTATTATGAGAGTTTCTGATTTGTTTTTCCCCAAAAGATGATCGAAATTTGTATTTTTATGTGAAATCTCAAAAATTTTAGACACTGATAACTAAATAAGAACAGATCATTAAGACCTAAGAAAATATGTCTGTGGGTCACAGTAGACCCCAGGATCCCAATGTTTACAAATTTAGAAGCTTTTCAATACTCTAGTCCAGTGGCAGAAGCCAAAGCAAGTTAGAGCTGATAGTGAAACAGTTCTATCCACATTCAGGGAAGAACATCTACTCTATACAAAAGAAGAGGAGAAGACTGAATAGGAAATAAAGCACTTAATTAAGTCAAACACCCAATAAACATTTCAGGAATTCAGTCTGGACCTAAACTATGTACGTAAGAACCTTAGAGCCTATTTAGGTAACAAGGCATCACATGCTGAAAAGTTCAGAAATTCACGTTAGGGCCTACTTCTCCAGGGTAATATCACACCATATCATACGAGATTTTTGTTACTGCACAAATTCACTTACATCCTGATCCCACAATTAATCATGGAGTTGTTAGTCTTATCAGAGAATTCCAAGTTCTGGAAAGCTGGTCTCCACTTATAAAAACAAATTCTCCAAAATAGCTGAATACAGAAAAGCTTCATTTTGAAAAGCCTATCAAATATTTATTTTAATAAAAACTATATTCATATATACAGTCAGATCCATACGTTTGCATTTTTAAAATTCTAGCATGCTCACTAGCTCATGAACTTCTTATCTCAATCATTTGAACTCCTGAACACACTATACACTCTTATTACTATAGGAGTCTCTTCCTATTCACTTGGACTCATGATGTGCAATTTCATAATTTGAGTACTTTCCCAGGAAATAATTGATTCAGGGTAAGAATAGAGGGACAGTCACCTAATGAATGGGTAGTTTACAGGTATCTAAGACATAGAATCTGCTATCAAAAGAGTTTAAAGTGGAGTTTTAACTTTAGCAAAAGCAAAAGATGAGTGCTAGATAACCTGTTCTCAATTCTGGCTGGGCTTGGAATAACTTGGAGTGCTCTTTGAAATACTTATGCCTAGGCTCCACTCCATACCCACTGGATGAAAAAAAAATGGCAAAAGGGACTTGGGAATGTGTCCTGTTCAAAATGTTAAACATTAAAATTGGAGGCCTAGATTGAGAACCCCTACAGGTTGTGATTCAATTATCCATTCACCTGTGACACCAGTAATTTTGATGATAAATTTAACTAATTACTCAGTGATTCCCATCTTGACCACTTAAGAAGACAATCACCTTTCCACTAACTACTTTGCTAAATTGGATTTAGAGCCCAGGACACTGATAAAGTACCAGGATCCAAAGATAAGGCATCCTGTAATTCTCACCCCTTAGACAACTCACCTCTCTAAGGGAGTTCATGGGCAGCAGGAACCTCAAAGTCCCAAATTTCAGAATATCATTAGAGCTTTCCCAAGAGTTCCCTGGTTCTTAAGTATCTCACCTACTTCTGTTCTGTTGATTCAGCAGGTTCCCAACATTCCACAAATACCAGTTTTCTTTGTTTATTCTCAACAGGTGGTGGTTACTCCTCTGATGCTGTTTACAAAATCCAGAAGGGCTTCTATGGGCTTTCCCCTACCTTCTAAACCTCAGAAACTACAACTTCCATCCTAATCTTAAAATCTACCTTTCTCTAATATCAATTATTCAGGAAAAATATATTTCCCCCAAAAGTGGAAAACTCAAATTCATGTTCCAGTCACTGTGTTTGCTTCATTATAGCTCTCTCCACCTGGATGACTAAAAGATCTTGATTTTTTTTTTTTTTTTGTAATTAGGCTGAGGATTATTATTATAGTTGCTTTGAAAATCCTACAATATTTGTCTCAGATGTTGTCCCTCTCCCTATGACATGTACACTTGAAAAATGAAAGATATAATCAAAAGAAATTTGTTGATGTCCCATGGCTTGGGTATAGTTCAATTATAGAGCATTTTCCTTACATATGTAAGGCCATGGGATCAATCCCCATTACTGGGGTGGTGAGGGAGATTGCTATATTGAGGAATCAGTATGGGGCAATTGTCTTTTCAAAATCTGTAAAAAGATGCATATATTCTGGTATATAACATATGAGGTGAAGTTGTTAATGACTGATAGAAAATCCAATTCAAATTTACTATTTTTTTTATTCATGCCTTTTTTCCCCAATCTGTGAAATGGGGACATCTACCTTCTAAGATTGTTTTGAGAGTGAAGTCATGTAATATACATAAAGTTCCTGGCATAGAAGCTACATGCAATAAGTACAATACACGTTAGTTGTTACTGAGTGCAGGGCTTAAACTTTGCTGTCGGGGGGGGGGGGGGGAATCTTTTAAATCTTTCACTAAATTTACAGAAAAGTGAATTTATTATAAATTGTTTTTTAATTGAATTTTGACATTTATGGCCTTTTTCCATTATTTTTAAAATTCAATGAATAAAAGCAGAGAATTAGAGTATTTCTTGACATTTTTGTTCCATTGTAAGTGCCATTTATCAGTTGAGCCTTGTTATGATTATATTATTTAAAAAGAAACTAGAGGAAAAGAGTATGGGGAGGAGGAAAACACCACTTGTCAAATTGAAACTTTAAAAGCTAAAAATGAGGAAAATTTTATAAGCTGCAGGTAACCTTTAAATGTCACATTCACTAACATATAAATGTAAACACAGAAAAATGTAATGTCTGTTAATAGTAAACCGATCAATGCAATTACATTGCACATTCTCTGATATAAATTATGCTTCCAGTCCAGAATCCCAACAGTTTTTAACACCTTTTAAGATCAAATTACATTGCATTAAAAATCAGTTGGTTAGTTCTCTGAATGTTATTTAGAAGCTTGTGGTTTACCTCCATATTTGGACAACTTAGCCCTGTAGTAAACTTCTAAATGTGTAAGAGTTGGGAGGTCAAATTATTTTTAATAATAAATTAAAAATAAATTTATTATCTTAATAGTATATCTTAAAGGATTATCATTACTCCTAACCCTAGCCAACTTTCAGAAGTTAAGGAAATATGATTTCAAAAACAATTGGTTACACATTTAGATCTGTTTTTAACTGACATATATAAATAATACATGCTAATGTAGTAATGCTAAGGGGTGAATTCTCATATTGCTTTATAGACCACCTTAAATTTTTTCCCTCATCTCAATTCTATCAGCAAAGAGTTCAGCTTCACAGATTATACTTAATATCCCAATAAACCTTTCACTGTACTATCCTCCAGTTATTGATGCTCAAAGTAAAATACACATGTATTTGTCCAGAATCAGATTTTTCTATAGAGTAATTCATAGTGGAAGCATAGAAGGTACAGGTATTTCTTAAATTCCTCTACTATATACTTGAAAGAAACAAAACTACTTGATTACTTTGGATATCCTATGACCTTAAAAGAAATTAAAACTTACATTTTTCCATCCCAGATTGGCCAATGTACACTACTTAGGTAATCCCATAACATGAGAACAAATATCAAGAGAACTGCTGGCACCTAAAACAAGAGTTTGTGACTTGTCCTGCTTGAAGAGGATTTGGGGCATATAAAATGTTCCATGTGAGAATTCAACAAAGTAAAAGATATCTTTCAAAGTGCTCATTTAAGAAAGGCACAAAGGCACATATTACCCAAACACCTGAGTGAATTCTAGAACATAGCTAGATTTTCTGCACATGTATTGCATTATTTTTAAAAAAGTTAATTTTTACTTGTTACTGACTTCAGGGACAGAGCTGAGGGCATCTTCCTCATTTTAATAGTCACTCAGGACCTGGCAGGACTCACCTAGTAATTGCTCATAGAATCTACAGTTAAACTGAAAACGCGTTCAATGTAGACTGATTGATGCAGGCAAATAACATCCTTCCACCTAAATCCCTACCCAGATCCTTAAGAGGACAGCTCATGAGGCTGAAACTCCAAAGGCCTTATCAGTTATAACTTTGTGTAAGTGTTATTTGCACCAATAAACTTTCTAACTCCACGGAGCCTAAGTGAGGCGGGCCTTAAGGGGTCAAAAATCACACTTCAAGTGAGCAGCACCTAGTGTCCCAGCAAAAGAGTTCTAAACCTGTGAGTCTCAAACTTCTTAGGGTAGTGCAATCACCTGGAAATCATATTAAAGAGCAACGAGTTGGTGAGTTTGGCTTGGAGTCCCAGATTGCTTATTTCTAAGGAGCCCGCAATTGAGGGCGATGGGATGCTGTCATTCCACACACAAACGCCCAAAGGCACCTGAGTCACTTATGTTAGCAACACATCAAAGTTGTAGCCACAACATGAGCCCAATAGTCGCCTGGGTGCTGTGAGTCTCCTTAACAGCGCCTTCAGGTCTCAGAGCACCTGGCAGGTGCACTGGCCTCGGGGCACTCGTGGGTAGCCCGCGCAGCAGCCGCGCCCCCTTTCTCGGGTCCTGCCTGCACGCCCACCGCGCGGCGCTCACCTTTTCCCGGGTCTTCAGGTACCGCTGCAGCGCCTGCTGGGTGAGCTCCCGGACGCGCAGCTGGCCCTCTTTGCAGGGCACCACGATGCCCGTCCTGCCGAAGCACACAGTTACTTTCATCCTGGCTCCGGTCTACCGCGCCGGGTCCGACCGACAGGTGTCTGGCCCCGCGGATGCAGCCCCCACTCGGGGGATCGCCGGGCGCTGGCGGCCCGGGAGCCCGGCACCTCTCCCCGGAGACCCCTCGGGGACAGGGGCTCGCGGCAGCTCCCCTTCCACCTACGTAGGAGGCCGCTGGCGGGTGGGAATCGAGGAGGGGGCGGCGGCGGGAAGGGCTACCTCCCAGGTGGCCGGTGACCGTGACGACGGCTTGTGGCCCGCTCCTCCAGCTGCTGCTCGGCCCGGCCCAGGCGGCTGCTGCTCGACCGCCAAAGTGAAACCGTAGGCTCGGCCCGGCCTGGCCCTGAGCTGGCCTTGGCCCTGGCCCTGGCCCTGGCAACGGTGGCAGGGCCGGCCCCAGGCCCCGGGCTGGAGTGGGCGGCGGCGGCGGCGGCGCGCGAGGCCGGAGTTGGGAGGAAACTTTTGCGCCCGCTCCCAACTCCACTGCGGCGCGCGGCGCTCTGGGCTCCCGCGGCCCCAGAGCCGGCCTGGGCCCGGCTCTTAAAGGGGCCGCGGCGTTCCTTGGCCCCGCCGCGCGCTTGGCGGTGTTGCGCGGCGACTGTGAGGACAGGTAACTGGAGCCTAGATTCTCGTGCCCCAACTCTGTCTCTCCCCGATTCTCTCCTCCCGCACACACGCACTCGGAGCTCTAGGGAATTGTAACGGGACCTGAAAGCTACCACCGGGAGATTGAAACTGGATCTCATAAAGCACACTTGAGGGAATAGCTAGGAGACTGCAGAACTACTCCTTTAAAATAAGCAAATTGGAGCAAGATTCAGGGAAAGCCCGGGAGCAGGTGCTTCTCGCCACGCCCACCAAGAACACCTCGAGGTGAGGAGCGGCAGCTCCCAGGTACAAAAAGGCAGGAAAAACCCTTTAAAGACCCTGTTAGGAACGTGCGTTACAGTTACCCTCTGGAGCCCTGAAAAAAAAAAAAAAAAAAAAAAAAGCAGAGCTGAAGGGAACCTTAGGGGTCAAATGCCAGTGAAACCATTATTTTCACAGTTGAGGAGGATACTGAATATTCCACCAAAGATCACACCCCAGATCCAAATATGATCGCGTATGTTTGCACGGATCTTCTTGAAATGTGACTCCCATTATGTATTTAAGTAGGGGGAAAAATTAACACCTGTAGGTACTTGATATGACAGGTGTATATTCATCACCAATTGAACCCCAGGTATCTGGAGGGGAGGTGAACAACAAACAGCATTTGTGTCCTTTTTAGTCCTATAAATGAGATCCTTTGAGCTGTAAGGTAGATATTATTTTTTCCACCTTTTACGGAAGAATGGTGCTCAGGGAAGTTAAGGAAGGGAGCAGATGATCACTGAGATGCTTATGTTGAAAAGAATTTAGTTCTTTCCTATGGAATCTCTGGCCTCTCCTGGCAGTTTTCTTCGGAATTCTATTCATTCAACAAGGTCCTCTGGACTAATATGTTTCTCTACAGAAGAATTTGCTTCCTGTGCCAAGACACACTTACATTGAATTAGAATTACCTAGGATGATATGTTGATGCACAAGTGATTAAATTAATGTATTTTTTAGAATTTTTATAAATTTTAGATCATTTATATGTTTAATAAACATATATTCTTTTGTGTATAGGACCCTATACAGATAACAAAGAGAATCATATGATCCAAGTCAAATTGAAGAAGATTTGTATTAGACATTAAAAATTGGTTGCAAATCCAACACAAACTGGTTTAAGAATCAATTTCCTCATAAAAATCAGAAGATCCAAAGAGCACACTCCATTGAGATAAGATTGGAAACAGAAACTCAAACCATGAGACTTCTTTCTCCCTCTCTTGGCTTTGTGTTGTTCACTATGGTGTCTATTCATACGCAGGCTCTCCCCATGGAGATACTTCATGCTCCTTTTAGAGAGGAGGAACTGAGGCCAAGGGAGGATAAGCAATTGGCTTAAGATCCCTTTCCCAGAGAGCAGCTGAGCCTATTTGGAAACTAGGCAGTCTGACTCTAGAGGCTTCAAAAGGGGAATGCTGACTGAGTGAATCAAACAAATAAATACTAAAGACATGTACTAATGTGTGGCCCTCACTTCTAGTATTGGGTATTATATGGACATGTCCAGAGCAAAGGGTTTCAGCAGATGAAATACCTGATGCTGCCATCCTTCCTGTTTTACTGTATTTTTTTTTTCTCCATAATTCGTCCAGATTCCTCTTGTCCTCTGGCCATGAATAACTCCTGATCTTTCTGACAAACTCCTTCTCTACTCATCCTAAGACCCTCCCCAGTATCTAAAGCCCCTTCCCCAGTCATGGCTTTGCGAATCCCCATGTGAATCAGGAGGAACAACCAGGCTCACCCAATTCCATTTGAAACCAGGCCTTCTGGGGTGCAGAGAGGCTGTGCCATTGTGAGGTAAAGATGCTCAACACAGATGTGCACAATGCACCCTGCAGTCCTTCATACCATGGAATGAATGTCAGGACCCCCGTTAGTAATTATGAAGGCAGTTGAGTGTTTATAATCCATGTTTATTAAATAGCCAGGCTTAATTTGTTTTTCAGCCTCATCATAGCATACATAAGAACAATTTATCATATATTAAGAAGTGATATAAAAGAACAAGTTGCAACACAGTCATGTCCAGAAAATTCCTAAATCAATACTTCATGCTCTATGGGACTTCCCAGACAGAAGACAATAAATAATTAGACTTGATTGAGTACCAATGGAAGACTCTAGGCCTGGGTTCTATTTTCCCGTTTGCCGGCTAGATGGATAAACATTGCCTATGTGATATTTTCTCATTTGTGATCTAACAGCAAATGAGAAAATAATACTGACTGATATTATTAAACTTTCCTGATTTGTAATAAGTACAACTAAAATGTCAGGTATTGTTAGATGTATGTTGAATAAAGAATGATAATGTTTAATCTGTAGTTGACCAGTAACCCATTCTTATGTTTTGTACTATGAAAACAGAAACTACTTTTATCTTTTAATGAACTGCTTATAATCAGCATTATTTACCCCTAAAAATTAACTGAATTATAGATAATTTTATTTGCAAGACCATTGAAAATTGGTATAATAGATTAAAATTAGTACAGATTAGTATAGTATAAATTAGCATAAGTTATAAGAATATAGATATATAATAAATATAATAAATTATGTTCGTATCTTTTATTCTGAAAGTAGGTACCAGAATGATCTCATAGAGGAATTGGAAAATGGGTATGATTTTTCATTGTTCCATATTTGAAAGCAAAGTGTTTCACTTACTGTTTCACTGGGTAGAAATGAATTACTCTTAATAGGTTTTATCTACAATTACTTCATAGTATTCATTTGTTGATTATTTCATTGTTACATTGATGATTTCCTGTTTCATTTTTAATGGATACATAAAATTGTACACATTTATGGAGAGTACCATGGATATTTCAATATAAGTATACATTATATAAGGGTCAAAGCAAGGAAAGCAAATCTGTCTCCTCAAATATTTATCATTTGTGGTGAAAACATTTAATATATTTTCTTTATTTGAAACATTAAAACATTATTAATATCTTATGTTACCCTACTGCAAACACCAAAACTTATTTCTCCTAACTATAACTTAGTATCAGTTGACCAGACTTTCCTGGTTCTTCAATCCCTCTACTTTCCCCAGCCTCTGGTAACCACCATTCTATTCTAAGCTTCTAGTGAGGTCAACATTTTTAAGATTCCATTTTTAAGATGAATAAGATCGTGTGGTATTTGTCTTTGTGTGTCCAGCATGTTTCATTTCAGTCCTTTTAATGTTATCACCAATGAGAGGATTTCACTAGTTGATATATTAAATTTAATTTTAATACTTTACTGTAAAAGTAAAAAGTATTAAAATTAAATTTAATATATCAATTAAGTTAAATTTAATATATCAATATATTTCACATACAAAATTAAATTTGTATGTGAAAGATACAAAGATAACCACACTTAGCCCTGCCTTCCAGTTTATGTGAATAGTATTCCATTGTGTGTATCAATCACATTTTCTTTATCCACTCATCAATCAATGAACCCTTAGGATGATTTCATTTCTAGACTACTGTGAACAGTGCTGAAATAAACATGGGAGTTCAGGTGTATCTTCAACATATGATTTCATTTCTCTGGGTATATACCTAAGAGTAGAATTGTTGGGTCATATGGCATTCTACTTTTAACTTTTAAAGGGACTTTGTACTTTTTTCCATAATAGCATGATGGTACTGCTAATTTACATTTCCACCAATGGTGTGTAAGAATTTTTTTTCTTCCCAACTTCATACTTGCTACATTTTGTCTTTTTGATACTGTTCACTCTAATCAAAATGAGACGATATCTATCATGTAGTGGTTTTTATTTGCATTTTCCTGATAATTAGTGATGTTGAACATTTTTCATATATATTTGTATATCTTTTTCCAGAAATGTCTATTTAAGTCAATGGCCCAATTTAGAATAGTTTTTCCCTTATTGAATTACAAAGGTTCCTTACCAATTCTGTTTATTAAACTTTTATTAGATGTATAGTTTGCAAATATTCTCTACCATTTTGTGGTTTATATACTCTTCCTTGTTTCCTTTGCTCTGCAGAAGCTTTTTAGTTTGCTATAAATCCATAATTTTCCTTTGTCATCTATGTTTTCAACTATTATCCAAAAAACCTTCAATCATTCCAATGTCTTAAAGCATTATGCCTGTTTTCTTGTAGTAGTTTTATAGTTTCAAGTCTTACATGTAAATCTTTAATCAATTTTAGCTGATTTTTGTGTATGGTGAGAGATAGGCATCTAGTTTCATTCTTCTGCTTGAGGATATTCAATTTTCCTAGCTCCACTTATTGAAAAGACTATCTTTTCTCCAAGGCTTATTCTTAGCCCCTTCCTCAGAGATCAATTGGCCATAGGTATGTGGATTTAATTCTAGGCTCTCCATTCTGTTCCATTGGTCTATGTGTCTCTTTTTATACCAGTATCATGCTGCGTTTTGTTTGTTTTTGTTTACTTGTGTGTTTGCAGTGCTGAAGGTTAATTCCAGGGGTTCTTATCACTTACCTATCCCTTTCTAATTTTTTTTTTGAGACAAAGCTTCACAAGATTGCTCAGGCTGGCCTCCAACTCCAACTTGCCAAGGTTGGTCTCAGTCTTGTGATTTTCCTGCCTCATCCTCCTCAGGGGCTGGAATTTTACAGGCATGTGCCTCCACACCCAGTTTGCTGTGCTGTGTGTGTGTGTGTGTGTGTGTGTGTGTATAGTCTTAAATGCTTTAAGATATTAGAATAGTCACATTATAATGCATATATGTGTGCATTATAACTATATATAATAGTGGGGTTCATTATGACATATTCATAAATGCATATAGTATAGCTTGCTCCATTTTAGTCCCCAGTACTTCCCCCTTCTGTAGTCTTTTTGAAAGAAATTAGTGTATATCCCCTACTTTGTTGGGTTTTGCTCAAAATTACTTTAGCTCTTCAAGGTTCTTCATGATTCCACATAAATTTTAAGACTTTTCCCCTTGTGAATAGTATTATTGTTAATTTAATAGGAATTGCATTAAATATATAGATCACTTTGGGTATATGGAAATTTTAACAATATTTATTCTTTCAACCCATCAACACAAGGTGTCTTTTCATTTTGTGTATATATGTGTCCTTTTCAATTTTTTTTCATTAATGTTTTATAGGTTTTTATTGTAAAGATCTTTCACCTAGTTGGCTAAATTTATTCCTAGTTTTTATTTTATTTTATTTTTTAGACCTTATAAATGGGATTGCTTTCTGGATTTCTTTTTCAAATAATCTGCTAGTGGCATATAGAAATACAACTAAATTTTATGTGGATTTTATATCCTGTGACTTTTCTGAATTCATTATTGTTTTGATGGAGTCTTTGGGGTTTTCTACATATAAGGTCATGCAGTCTGCAAAGGTGACAGTTTGATGTCCTCCTTTTCAATTTGGATTCCCTTAATTTCTTTCTTTGGCTTGATTGTTCTGGCTAGGATTTCTGGAACTGTGTTAAATAAAAGTGATGAAAGTGGTATCCTTATCTTATTCCAGATCTTAAGAAATTTCAGCTGTTCCCCATTCTGTATGATTTAGCTCACAAGCTTTCTGTATATGACTTTTATTATGTTGAAGTATGATCTTTCTATACCTAATTTTTTCAGTTTTTATCATGAAGGAATGTTGGATTTTATAAAATGCTTTTTCCAGGTCTATTGAAATTATCATACGGTTTTGTATTTCATTTCATTGATGTGGTGGTGTACCATATTTATGGATGTATGTATGTTGAACCATCCTTGCTACCCTGAAATGAATCCTACTTGATCATGATAAATAATCTTAATGTGCTGCTAGATTTGGTTTGCAAATATTTTTATTGAGGATTTCTGAGAATATACTAATCAGGGATATTGACCTATAGCTTGCTTGCTTTCTTGTGTCCTTGTTTGGATTTAATATCAGGCCTCATACAATAAAAGAATGGAAACATTCTCTCATCTTCAATTATCTAGAAAAATTTGAGAAGAATTGGTATATGTTTTTTGGTAAATGTTTGAAAAAATTCAGCAGAGAAGCCATCTAGTTCTTTGGTTATCTATTTTGGGTATCTAATTCAGGCTTTTAGTTAAGAGGGGACACAAATAATAGGAGAATTTCTATTATGTATTCAACCTTGTCACTTTTTCTTGGTCTTATGGAGTTTTCCATTTCTTCATAACTCAGTATTGGTATATTGACTGTTTTAGTCAGCTTTTTCCCTGCTGGGACTGAAAGGGGAAGTTTATTTAGGGGCTCATGGTTTCAGAGGTCTCAGTCCATAGACAGCAGACTGCATTCCTCTGGGCTCAAGGTGAGGCGGGACATAATAGAGGAAGAATATGGCAGAGAGGAGCAGTTCACATGGTAATCAGGAAGGAGAGAGAGAGAGAGAAAGAGAGAGAGAGAGACTCTGCATTTGTCAGATACAACTATATAACTCAAAGTCACGCCCCAATGCCCTACCTCCTCCAGCATGCCCTTACCCACCTTCAATTACCACTCAACTAATCCCATCAGGTGATTAATCTGCTGATTGGGTTAAGGCTTTCACAACCCAATCCTTTCCCTCTGAACCCTCTCGCATTGTCTCACACATGAGCTTTTGGGGGACACCTCACATCCCAACCATACCATTGACTTTCTTTGTTTCTGTAGCTCTCCTGAAAGTACAATAACAGTGCTGTACACTCTGAGGGGAGTACTGTCAGTACCCACCTCTCTGGAAGCCCCATCTTTATGATTATCCTATAAAAAAGATCTCCAAAAGTGCTATACTAGACTGCCTCTCCTTACACTGAATCCCACTCCATAGACATGAGCATCCTTCCTCATTTTATTTCTCTGAAAAGGACCTGAATCATGAAATAAGTCTCTTTAAAAAACAAACTATAATAAACCAACCAAAAGAAAAGAAATTGTTCTGATGGTGTTGTATTGAGAGTTGATTTTTAGTTAGATGTTTTCCCTCATTGTGTGATCTTCTGTGAAGTTTCTTAGGGCCCCTGAGTTCTAATCACTAGGAATAGGCCTGACACAGGGCAGCACTAGGTCTCTCGACCTCTAGGCTTTGACAATAGACTGTTAAGAAGGGTCAGGGATGCTCTCCAACAGCTTAGTTATCCAAGGATAGTCCCCACACTGAGGTGAGTGTGCAATAAAGCTTCTCTTGTCAGTTCTACTCACTTACTCTGAGTTCACTTCTGCTGCTCCTTTGTTTCCTGCAAGGTGGAGAGAAAGCAAACTGGTATTCACATTATTGACAGGAAGTAGGGAGCTAAGATTTAGCCCTGGATGCTTCATGTAAAAATGGACTGCAAGTCAAGGAATTTTGGGGTTTCTAATTCAGGCTTTTAGTTAAGAGGGGACATAACTAATTAAATCTAAAGAACTCTTGAAGAAAGGTAAGGCCTGGGGAAGATGAGGAAAGGAAGAAGTTCATTTGGGACATTCTAAATTTGATGTACCTGCAAGGAAACCAGGTAAAAACATTTAGTCAGGTGGAAATAGGAAATTTGGAGCTCAAAAGAGAGATGGAAAACTAAGGATCATAGATTTGGAGTTGGACTTATTAGAAGAGAAATTATCCAAAGAAGGAATTGAGAATGAAGAGACAATTGGGCATGGAGAAAGTCAATCATTAACAAGAGGGAGATCAGAGAAGTCATGTATTTGTATGATGATGAGCAAATTGATATTCGAATTTCTATGTTAGATATTATCAATGCGATAAGAAAGGGTGGTGCTGTCCCATTCAAGACACAGTGATGGAGGACAGGAAGTTGAATGTTAAGAATAGAAAGCAAGATAGTTAGAGTGGAATGGGACAGGCTTCATTGAAGCATAACACAGGATATAAGGTTAAAAAGGTGCCAAAAAGGGGGAAAGATTGAGGAAGAGCTATTAAACTAGATTGAGTTTTGGTTTGATACACCAAAGAGATGTCTAAGGGTTGAACAAAGGAATTATATGCATAAAATGGCATTTGATAATCATTATTTTAACATCTTTGTGTACTTACATTGGAATAGAAAGTGAGTAAAAATGAGGAACTATCCAAAAGATGGAAATTAAAGAAATTCATATAAGGCTACATTTAAGTGAAACAACAACACGCGCACGCGCGCGCGCACACACACACACGCACATTTGTAAAATATCACCCCCCATGCATATGTGTATCCAAAGTAGTGGACCACATGATTGCTTCACATCTGGCCCAAATGGAAAAGTGTCATATGATTCCAGGTGCATCAAGGCATACTGAAAGCATACCCTATCTCAAACTGAAGAAGTGGACATCTGAAATTAATTACACTATTGATGAAGGAGCTGAGAAGTCCAACAGGAAGGCAAATCAGAGATTAGCCACAGCAAGAAGCTGTTTCTTTCTCTAGGGCCAGCTAGATGCACAGAGGAGGTAGTTAGCAGATCCCAGGAGTTCAATGGACTGGCAGGAGCTAAAACCTTAGTAGGCTCTGCCTGTCAGAAGCTGGACACATGAGAGAGGTGCTGTCCAGAGAGAAGACCTTGAGGAGAAGTTGCAATTGTAGCTGGAAATACAGAGTGGGGATGTGGAGCAGGGTGAATATCCCCTTTTAGAGCCTTCTAAGCTTTACCCCCAGCGCCTCATGCTGACTGAACTTGCTGGATGCCTGTTTAGCAAGAAAAAGCACAGAAAAGTATTTGGAAACAATATCAGGCCCAGAAGGTCTTGCCCATTGGTCTTCTATAGAAATGCATGGAGATTTTAAGTCTCATTACTATTTTGAATTTAGGAAAAGCACACAAAATGTTTCCAATTTAATTTGGTGTATGTATAAAAATGAACATTTTTTAAAAACCAGTCTAGGCTAAATTCATGCTTTTCTCAAGTCTTTCCCTGATTGCCAAAATAACTATTAATTTACATCATAATTTAAGAAATAAAAAAATTCCTACTCTTGCTCAATCATCAAATTCAAATTAATCATTTTGTTTAGTTATGATTGCATAGTATCATAAGCAGCAAATCTCAAAAGCCTGTTAATATTGAATGCTGATGTAGTCTAACAACAATTCTATTGGGTAATATTTCATTTATTTTATATGCTATAATTTCAGACACTAATCCATGGATTCATGATGGAAGCTTTGAAAGACTAAGCTTAAAGTTATGATTCTTTGGATAAAATTATTTCATAAAGTTATTAGTACTTTACCACATGTGTACATGAATGATGATGTCTAATTTTTTATTTCAGTACTATCAGGAATGCTTGATTTAATTTGTCTCTTGCCTTCAAAAGTGTTACTATACGTATGTGTTACAACTTTTTGCCATGATTTTCAAATTCCTTCATGTATAACCAGAATATAATTAAGAATATGAGGCCTGGGGCTGTAGCTCAGCAGCAGAGCACTTACCTAGCACTTGTGAGGCACTAGCTTCGATCCTTATTACAACATACAAATGAACAAATAAAATAAAGGCATTCTGTCCATCTACAACTACAAAAAAAATTTTTAAAAAGATTTTGAAAAACTTATATGTAGATATCAATATATTTCACAAGACTAGAAGGAGGTAATTTCACAGCACACAAAAGTCAGTTTATCATTCACAGTACACAAAAGTCAGTTTACCAAATAAACAATAAACTTTTTGTGCTCAATACCAACAAATTGGTGTTACAGATAAAGAGTAACATATGTAGGTCATAATCTCTACCAAATCCACTGAATTTCATCAAGTTCCAAGTCCCTTACTCAAATGCTGCTAGACTGAAGGACTAGGATAGTTGCTGATCAGATCAAGGTGATCCCTGACTCAAGGATAGCCCTGGCTAGCTGATGACCCAAGACATAACTTGATATTAAAATTCAGTGTAGTCAGTGATGATTTTTAAGCTGATCAAAGTGGCTCATGGCTCCTTGTTTTGAGGGTGGAGACAGAAAGGACTGTCTACTTAGTAGTGAGATCATTAAAAAGCCAAAACTTTGAGAAACTAGTGGCTCCTGAGACAGAAGAAAGCACTTTTGGAACTGTGTCAATCCTCCATTGACCTTCTACTACCAACCTGCAGTCATTGTCATAACAATCAATCCTACCAATTGTTTTCTATTACATTATTTTGAGTGAAGCCAATCCTTAAAACCAAAACTAATTAACTTTAGCAAAAACTAAAAATATAAGCAAATTCAAGAGGAGAAAATTCATTAACAATAAGTCATGGACACATTGGCTTAAATATGCTTTTTCCATGATGAACTAAGGCCTGCTGGCAATAAAATGGATTATAATTAGAGTAATTGGGTAGTCAATGGATACTTGAATACATTTTCTTAAGGAAAATAAGTGAACGCTAGTTCTCAGAAGTTGGTTAGAACATCAGAAGTGGGAACAGAATGAAGACCTGTGACTTTTCTGCCCCAGAAGGGAAGGATGGACTTTTCTTGCTAAATTACAGCATTTGATGATTGCGAATAGGGCCAACACATCCACAGGCAATGGAACTGTGTTCTGGAGAAGGAGCATGGTAGGAGGAATGAAGAGGCTACTGTAGAGAAGTGACATGCTGTGGTGCATGACATCCAGTGCTGGAATTATTGTCAAGTAAGGCTCTCAGCTGTGCTGCCATCCAGTAATGTAATCAAGCCTCATTGCCCGAGATCTCACCCACAGGCAAGTTCACATACCCACATCCAATGAGCAGCCCTTGTATATGCAAATGTGTGTGTGTGTGTGTGTGTGTGTGTGTGTGTGTGTGTTGTGTGTGTGTGTCAGGGGTGGGCATCTAAAAGTCCTGACCTCTTAAGTCTGACCAACTCTGAATGGTCATTCTGGCTATAGAGACCTTTGTTGCAAATGCATTGTTCTTTCTCTGCACAAACCTACTTCCTTCATTTCCCCACAAGAATTGATTTTGAACATATTCCCCAGTGAAAGTTATACATATTAATCTGAGTTTCATAGTCTGTTCTCCAGGTAACCTTACCTAAAACATAAAGGAATAAAAGAACCTGGTAAAAATTCAGATACAACACTTTGCATGGAAATGAGAATTCAGGTCATGCCTGATGAACCAACTTCAAAATCAAATCAATGGATGAACAGATGAAAGAACGTGTTGTTAATGACTCCAGTTATTTTTTAAAAAAATACATCCCACAAAATGCAGATTAGCAGTAAATGGAAGCCCAAGAAACTTAGGTAATAACTCAGTAGTGGTGGCTTGCCTGGGCCTAGGTATAATGGCCAATTTTTATTACATGCCTGTGAGCAAGACTCCTGAAGGCACAGAAAAGGCAAAATGAACTTGCAGGACCTTGGGAAGGAAGCCATTGCAGAAAGGCATAACTCTGATGTTTCATATTCTATCTGAAAGGAATAATTTAAATTATGCATTCTACTCTATAGTGCATCCATCTTGTTTTAATAACAATATGTTTTAGATTGCTTTCCATCAGGAAGAAGTTTCTTCACTGTCTCCTTGGCTAAAGGATGAGAGTCTGATCCAATTAGTCTTTTTTACTTCATCTAGGCAATCTCTTCACTGCTTTTAGGTTTACAGTGTTCTGAGAAGTCAATCACCTAAGTGCCTACAAATGAGAATAGTTTTTCTACAACTTTATGAACTAAACCAGCACAATCGCTAAAGAAACACCCATATAGATGTTCAGCAAATACTTATCAAGTGATTACTATCTGTCAGGGTTTTTTGTTTGTTTGTTTTTTGAGGGTATGAAGTGGTAAATAAGAAAAGCAATACTTCTACTCTACTAGAGGTTACATCCAGGACCAAGATTCCTAAGGTATAGCCCAGGGGACATTTTGTACACATTTTCATACAACAGTTGGGGAAAATTTCAGTTAAGTCTTTTTTCTGTCACTTCTAATGTGTGGTAACTAGTAAGAGTTTTTGACTCAGTGTAGATTCATTGTATGCCCTAGAGAATTACTCAAAGGACATTTTAAGTGATAAAAGATGGCTGATGACAGTGTTGCTTATTTTATTTCTAAGTCTATAATTTACATCAAATTTAAGAACTAAGAGTGGAAATCCACACGATGAATTCTTTTTGCCAACTTTCAAACCTGGTTTTTATTATAGCCATTTCACCTGATGCAATGAAATCTCCCATAATTTTATCTCAAGGGTACTAATTGCAAGATCTTTCAGAAATAATCTGCTCATCTAGCCAAATTTTAGTGTCTCCTTAAGTTATCATTAAATGAACAATGAATTCATTCTTTTCATCTAAGTTTTTAGCTCTAGTAATGGTATCATCTTTTCCCTTTCCCTCCCTATGAGGTAAAATAAAAATTCAATCTTGAGGAAATTTATCCTTGACCTTTTCCTATCTAAATCAATGTGCATCTGCATAGGTGCCTAACTATTCAAAATGGCATCTTATTTTATTACAAATGACCTCACCTAACACTACTGGCTTTTAGCTTTAATGTTTATTTCCTTCAGATTTCTAGAAAGAATCAGATGATCTACTGGAACAGAGTTAAGTGATGAGACATTTATAAAGGAACCACTTACAGGTGTGGGCAGTTTAAGCAATCCAGCAATGAGGGTGCAGGGGAGGATTCAGGGTAAAATGGGGGAGGAAGCACCAGCCTATGCAGAGGGATGTGGAAATGGCTGCCCCATGCATCAAAAACAGTAGCCTGGGTATCGATGCAGCCAGCCTACAATGACACTGCAGGAAGACAACTGGGGGACCTGTACACCAACTGCATATTCTCCTACATCTGGTGTCCTATAGGTGCACTTCCCTGGTTGAGCTCAGTAGAAGGCAGGACACAGAGACTCCAATAAACTCTTGGAGCTGAAAGTAGGATGAAGGTAATATGTCCAACTCTGTTTTTGTAATTTTTTCTTATGTAATTTTTTTCTTTTTCCCACCCCAATGAGCGTTGTGACAAAAATCCAGACTCTGAGGTAAAGTAATCACATGAAGGAGGCACCTTAGGTTATACAATGGTGTGGAATGTGGACTTCTTCTCTTGTAATTTCACCCATCCATTTGGATGGATATTTGGCTCTATCCATCAGGCTTGGTTAAGGGACAAATGTTTTCCATGTCTCTTTGGTGTAACTTGATCTCTCAATAAATATGACTTTCACTAGATAATAAAGCCCTATGTTATTGTCGAACAAGGGAAAACTTTACTGGACAGTTAGGACATTGAAATGTCTTACCCATTCTCTTGGTGTTGTGTTTTGTTGTAGAGACTAACCAAGCTTTGATGCAAAGTATCTATTGGAATCAGCATTAGAATAAGATCAATGACCTGAAAGTACTGTTTTGTACTCCATTTGGTATTTCCATTGTTATTATATTTGTTCCATTGTTATAAATAATTTTATATTATTATATTATGCATGCTATATATTTAAAAGATTAAATTAAAGTCATGTGCTGGACTTATGTTTCAGAGGAATATGTAAATATGCTCAGACTTATGAGCCACTTGTGAACCACATAAGTTTATAAATGGGTAGTTGGATTATATGCTTCCTGGGTTTGTGTCCTTAGGTACAAAGTGATGGTGGCAAACACTGTAGAAAAGAGGTGAAAATGAGATCTTTCTTTCAAATTTCTTTTCCTAAGATTTTTTCAATGATCCTGATAACAACCACATCAACATTACCGTTTTAAAAAGTGCCACTTTTCGAGATTACCCCATGCAGACAAGTCCTGCTGCTTCTGCCTTTGTTTTATTGAGTACAGAAGAGCCCTGGAGTTTTAATATCATCTCATCTCTCCCTAGCACCCCCAGGAAACCTTCTTTCATCCCTGTACAGTTGACTTCAGGGAGCTTCTAACAAAACAATCAGAATAAAATAGCACACCAAAGGTGTAAATGCCAGGGGACACTTGAAAATGGTTGACTTGGAAAATTTCCCCCAATATTACAAAGGAATTTAAAAAGCTCAGCTTTAGAAAAGAGATAATTTTGAAGTTACATAAGAACTACAGTAAAGCATCTCAGAACTCAGAGAAAACTAAGCAAATCGACCCAAAAGGGTGAGACCAGAGTCAGTAAAAGCAAACCCAGAAGCACGGATCAGGGAGGGCTGGTAAGCGAGCTCCCAGATGGAGTTCCAATGACGAGATGAGAGGGTAGCTGTGCCCAAGCGTGGCGATCAGTACGTTTAAAACTGGTACAGATAATGACTTTGGCATAGCAAAGGAAGAAAGGGTTAATAGAAAACTCTGAGTGGCAGAGTCGGGAAGAAGAGTGGGCCAGAACTTGGCCTTTTGATCCCTAACCCAGATCCAGAAAGAGGTGCCCTTAGCAGAAGATTCTAGTCACCTCTTTGGTTGGTGCTTTCCTCAGTGGGGGAAGATCTCTCAAGTACTCTCAGCTGAAGAACCCTTCATTAAGAAAAACTAATTCCTTTCTGTTTGTACTTAATATTCACCGAGTAATCTTGACTGGAGGCTGCATTTCCATCCTGTGCCTCAGGGAGAAATAGTGCTATCAAACACCACAAATGTCTAGTCTAAGTGCCACCTTGAAGCGTGATGCACCTGTGTAGGGCACAACCCCTGAGCTGGCTGCTGGGTCACAGGCCAGGCTCTGCCACTTACTTCTGTCAGATCTGGGCCAAGTTACTCATCCTTTCAGTCCCTCAGTTCCTCACCTTACTGGAAATTAATAATAGAACCAGAGTAGCCTTCAGGATTGTTATAAAGAAATGACATTGGTCTATACCTCATTTTTTGTGACTTTAGTTGGCTTTAGTCAGTTCCTCAAGAATTTCTTGTTGGGCACTGAAACAGCTTTGTGTGTAGACACAGGCTCAGAACTGACAAAATCTCTGGAAAGCACCTCTGGACTAGACAATACTCCCATTCTTTCACCTGTAGGGAAGGGGAAAAAAGAGAGAGGGGGGGGGGGGATGGACGTTGCTTACCTAAGGGAAATTCCTGTAACTTCATGGTCAAGGAAATCACAGTCCCACGGCTTCCAAGGGCAATAAGGGAGTTTAATCTGGCTGTGGAAGTTAAGGAGTTTCCCAGTCTCTTTAGTTGCCTGTTCCCCCAACCTTCACCAGGGTGGGAAAAATCTGAACTCAAATGGGTTAGAACTGAAAGTCCTTGGAAGAAAGGACAGTGTGCACATAAAAGATTTTATTGCTCAAATTGCTTTGACCACGAGCTCACATTGCAAGGCCAAAGTCTAGCCTTTGAAGAAGTCCACATGGAGAGGTGTGTCTATCATCTGGCCCAGCAGAGGAAGTGGAAAACTCAGGCAGAATGTCAAAAGAAAGTAAAGTGATACTAGCTAAGTATGAGGGTGAGATGTCCAGGCAACACCGCAGAAGGCATGCAATTTGAAAAGGAGCACGAAGAGGCTAGTTGGTGTCTGCTCCAAAAGCCAAGTTACTCAGCACTGCAGAGAAGGCAAGATACTCTGCAGTGCTGGGGTTTTTGTTTGTTTCATTTTGTTTTTTCATTGTTGTTTTGAGTCCAAACAAATTCTTGCAACAACTCTTAGAAGGGAAATGGCACTGAAGCCCTGAACGCCATCCATAAACCTTGCAGGTAAACTCCTCTGAACCATCATCCTACTCTCTTCACATTTCCCACAAGAAGTCATGAAACTACTAACTTTATAATTGGGATTCTGTAAATTCAACTTCTTTCATAACACTGTCCCACCTGAACCCTGACTTTTGAATAATGTCATAACTTTTCCAAAAAATGTCTTCAAGCAAATCACTTTTTACCCAGACATCTCTCTGCTCTTGGAGCACCAGGCATCTGCTTGTGCCAGCTACTGTATTTCTTAACCATCATCCCAGCCAGGGACTGGCCAGGGGCAGATTGCACTCAAAGGATTAACTGGAAAGAGTTTAGTGTGCAGACACTATGCAGGGGTAGGAAGGGCAAAGGGACCCAACAAGGAATAGTGTTCAGAGGATATAAGCAGGAAGCCATCTGCCCAGCGACCTGAGGAGGCATGGGAAATAGATCCTGGACCTCTGTCCTGGCTTTGGGAAGGAGCTGCCCCACAGGATCTGTGGCCACAAAGTAGCATAACCACTGCCCAGTGTTCCAGGTTCTACAGAGAAAAGATGCCAGATTTCTGGGAGAAGAGAGCCTAACTTCTTTCTTCAGTTCCCATTCTCCTCCAGTGCCTCTTATGGACCAAATTCAACCAGAATTCGTGGGCAAGGAAATCCCAGTGATACACATGGAGGGTTGAGGTCAGCTCATCCGATGACGGGTAAAGGACCATATGTAGTATTGGACAACCTAAGGCAGGCACGGTCTCTAAGCCACATGCTTGTTGTTTAAACAGAGAGGGGGAGATGTTGAGAGCCACAGCCAAAGGGACCCCAGCAAACTTCCAGCTGCCAGCAAACTTCCAGCTGCCGGCTGATGATTGGCTCACAGCGGCCCAGCAACATCTAGCTGATTGGCTCCTCTGCAGTGATGCTCATTGGGCTGTTTCCCTGCCCTTTCAGACCACGGAGCTGCTCATTGGGGGACTTCTTTGGCTCTGCCCACGCGACCCAGCCAATCGGCCTCAAGAGCAGGAGGATTGTGGGAGGTGGAGAGGCTGGTGTTGGGGAAAGAGGCTTGTGGGAAGCCGGTGGTGGCAGTTGGGCTCTGAGGGTTTTTTCCTGAGGAGCTGTTTTGTTTGGCGTGTGTAGTTCTAAAAATAAAGTTAGTTTCTTTTGACAAGTGGCTCCTGAATTGTGCCCAGCCAGACTGCGGCAGAGGGTAGCATCTCCCAGAGCAGGGAGTAGGACAGGCAGAGGATCTGGGAGGCAAACAGAACAATCAGCAGGAACATGGCTTCTATTGTTGTTTTAAACGTAGCATTTATGAGCTGCCTTTACCTTGATTATAATATACGTTCATGTAGAAAAATTTTTAAGTGCATGAAAGTTTTTTTAAATGCATGGAAATTTTTTTAAATGCATGATATAATAAAAAAATAACTGATAATTACATTACCCAAAGCTAACTGCTGTGAACATACTATCTGTATAGATGTGGGTTTTGCTTTTCATAGTTTATGCAATACCATGAGTATTTCTCCATGTCACCAATAGTATTTAAAAATACTATTTATTTAAATGGCTATGCAGATTTCCATCCTTTGGACATATCGATTTATGTAAACAGTACATTAATACTAACATTTAGATTAATTCACATTTATTTATTACTGTACCTAATATTGGAGTTAGTACTGTCATATGTCAATCTGATTATTTTCAAAAGGGAAAGTCTTAGGAGTGGGACTACTTAGCAAAACATTTCATAAATATTTCAGGGCCCTTTACATACAGTATTGCCAAATTACTCCTGCTGACAGTATGTAGGCATCCCATCTCCCCACGCTATATCATCTTCTTCCTTTATTTATTATTGTATTTATCTTTTTGTACAATTTTTGTTGTTTCTTTTTTGTCATATATATAATCAATGTGATTCATTTTGATAAATTCTTTTAAATGGAATATAATTTGCTTAAATTTAGTCCCTAGTTCTTCTTCTTTCCCTCCCTTCCTCCCTCTCCTTGTTCCCTTCCTCTGTTCTACTGATATTTCTGATAATTACTTTTAGATTTTTTGATTTTTCTTAGTGTCTTGTAGATATACATGATGGTGAAATTCACTATGCTGTACTCATATATGTACATAGAAAAGTTAGGTCAGAATCATTCCTCTGTTCTTCCCTTATTTCTCTCCTTGAAGCCCCTTCATCTAGCTCACTGGTCTTCTTTCTTTTTTTTTTTTATGTAAACTCCCTCCCAAACACACACAATTTTTCCTTTGTCTCTCTTTCTTGTTTTTTCCCTCCTTATTTTGGACTAGTTTGTACATACCAGAGAAAACCTTTGAACTTTGGCTTTCTGAGTCTGGATTTTTCACTTACCATAGTCCCCATTTCCATCCTTTTACCAGCAAATGCCATAATTTCATTCTTCTTTATGGCTGAGTAATACTCCATTATGCATGCATTCAGCATTTTCTTTATCAGTTCATCTGTTGAAGGGCACCTTTGTTGGTTCCGTAGCCAAGCTCTCATCTGAAGAGAGTCAGTCCAGCATCTAACCTTGCTTGTTACTGCTATGTAGAATAATGGTGTTAAACTATCAAACGGTAAAAAGATATAATATGATAGATCAAGCAACATAAAGAAAGAGTGGTTATGGGGGGGTGCAGAAAAGAGTCAAGGGCACATATGTTTTAATTTTGTAACTCTAGGATCTGTCACATTCTCTAGCATGAAGAAAATGCTCGTTAAGATTGTTAAACCAAGGAGTGCAGTTTCTAGCCTGAACACAGGCTGATAGGAATGCTCTAAATTGGAATGAAATCCACCCTGGCTCTGTCCTGTAAACAAAGCCAGTCCTTCCTTGACCTGTGGACATTGAGCACTCATAAATCAGTCCTGATTATAGTGGGCCCCTACACAATCCAGGATAATCTCTCCATCTCAAGCTCCTTCACTTAATCACATGTGCAAAGTCCCTTTAGCCATGGAAGGTAAGGTAACATATTCACAGGTTCTGGAGATTAGGACTTGGACATCGTAGGAGGCCATTGTTTTGATTACCTAAACACCTCATACGATTGCCATAAAGTCATAAATGATAATAAATAATTATCTATGAAAACAGTAACTTAATGTTCAACATATAAGAAATATGCAGTACATGTTGGCTACAATTTTTACTAACCTTTCCCCCTCCTCTTTCCCTACTCCCCATGCAAAAGACTCTCGATGTACTCATTTGGCCCAACCTTCTTCCCTCTATTCTTCCTTGGGAAGAATTTTACAAACAAAAGTGAAGGATCTGATGTAGATCTATTTCAAATGTGGTGCATTTGAAATGCTCCCAGGGAAAATTGATGAAAATGTTTAGCAGGCAATTGGGGAAAATTGGCTCAGGGCAGAGATTGAGGTGAGATATAGATTTTAGAATCATGGGTATTATTAAATTTATAGGAGTTGATGTAACTGATGAGTGTATAAAACAAGAGGAAAGATTGAAGTTGGATCCTGGGAAGCCTCAACATGAAAAGCAAGGAGGGAGGAATAGGGTTTCCAAGGAGACTGAATAATGGATAAAGAGGTACCAGAAGACGTGGAAAAGAAGGATGCAACCGAGACTAATGTGGGAGGGGATTCCAATGAGGAGGGATTGGGTGGCAAAGTCTAACAGGAATGAGGAAAATGAGGACTGAATATGGTAGATACGTCAGTCGTCTTTTAGGATAGAGTTTTAATTGAGTGGTAGATGCATTGTTTCTTGTGTCAATGAGTTGCAGGAGTAAAGAGTTGGTGTGGAATTAGGAAAGGGAGGCATCATAAAATGTGGTTGTTAAAGGGAAAGAAAAAGATGTGGTTGCAGCTTAAGTGATCATTAGAAAGGAAATATTCATTTTAGAGAGAAATAAACTTACATTTACAGGCCCTGGGGAAGGATCCAGTAGAAAAGCAGATACTGTTACTACAAGCTAAAGGTGTAATCATGGGGCAAGTTTGTCAGAGTTGGAAGGAGTTTGGAATAAGGCAAATGGCAGAAAGAGGTAAGGACAGTAAAATTATGCAAAAGTCTGAATATAAAAAGGAATGATTTTAAAGAAGTCCCCAACTGATTGTTTCTATTTTTCTGTGAGGTTGGAGGTAAAGTTGTCTGTTGAGAATAAGAATGGCAGCAAGAAGGGCGGATGGCATTGGGTTTGAAATATATATAGTTGTGAATCAGAAGGTGAACCAACTAGGATCATCTAAGAGTGCTGGGCATGGCAAGGGTCTACATGGAGTTTGAGAACCATAAATTTCCAAGATTGTCCATGAAGTGGTGATAGTTTTCTCTAACAGTAATCTAGGGATAAGCGTGGTGAGAGGGAGAGTTAGGGGGAAGACAAGAGAACAGAAGATTTGGAGAAGTATGTAGTTGGTGTGATTACTAATAGGATTTTGTTTCTTCACTATCAACATTCATTGAGCTGCCCATAACATTCCCAAATTTCTGAATTACTGGTGGCCTTCAAAACTTGAACTCACACCTCAGTTCAGTCATCCATACACTCAACTTCCATATCATTTAAAATCACTACCCCTTAAAGTTTTTGTTTCTGAAATTACTCTCTATGATTCATGGGTTTATTATTCTTCCTGTTCCTTCTTTCTTCTAGTTTTCCCTTTGTCCTCTCCTTGACCAAAATTCAATCTCCAGTCTCCTAGTCTAATACTTTTCTTTTGAGATAATTTGCTTTACTTTCCAGCTTATTCTCTGCATTTAGACTTCATACACCTCCACTCTTGTATCTATGTGAATACCAAGAAGAAATTGATATCCTTTACTTCCCCACATCTCTTTCCTAGAAGAATACAGTCTAAGAGTGAATATCAGGCTTTCAGTTATTCTGCAAGATTCATACTATTTGAAATAATTCTGGTCCTGCAAGAATGGTTAAATTTCATGGTAATTCCCAGGGTTTAAGTCTATTCTTGAGTGGATCCAGCTTGGGTAAGCCAACATGTGGGATGAAAATCCTGGTTCTGATTAGCATCACACCCTACTCATTCCTAGCCCTGGACTTCCAGAAGGTTCACATCCTCTCCCTAACTTTTATTTATTACTCTTCTCCATTGGGAGAACAGAATCACTTTCTGTCCGCTGAAAGGCAGGCTGTTATTTCACTGGGACTTAGTATTAAGTCAATTGTGGGAGTAAGATTCAAATTTTGCACTCTGAGTTTTCCTATCAGCTGTGAGATTACAATGGGTCCTAATCTGGAAAAAGAATACTTGGGAAATCTTGACCTTCATTTGTAAAATTCATCTAACATAAACCCACTTATTCTCATATACTTTGTTTTATATAATAGAAAATATTAGTTCTTATGTTAACAGTAATTTGCAGGATTCTTAAAATAAAAGGGAGCTGGTCTTTCATAATTCACAGGAGAAGGGATGTTATGATAAAAAGCTTGAGAAATGTGAGTTCATACCTTGTCTCTTTATATGACTTTGAATAAGTAACTACATTTCTCTGACCCCAGTTTCCTACATCTCTTTCATCCCAATAAAATGGCAATAAAAATACTTACTCCATATGATTCCTGCTAGCATTGTGTATAACAGTGTCATAAAGGGCCAAGGACAGTGGCTGGTGGTACTTCTGCTGTGCTGTCTGTTGTCAACTCATCACCACCAGCACCATACCCTCCTGAGGCTGGGAACTATATTTCCCAGAATCCTTTCCCTGGAGCAATTCTGAGTCACATTTTGTTAATGAGCATCAGACATAGCAGGAGCTCCCTCTATGTGACCCTTTGAAGAACTCTTTGCCATCCTTTACTGGAGTCCTGGTTTCTGGTTTTACTTTTCTGGGTAGATTCTGTGGCTTCTAGACCCTCCTGCAAGTTCTGATTATGCTATCCATGCTGGTGCTTTGTTTTAGTTACCTTTTCCACTGTTGTGACTAAATGACCCGACCAGCACAACTGTAGAGGAGGAAAAGTTTATTTGAGGGCTCATGATTTCAGAGGTCTAATCCATTCCTTAGAATGGACTGAGGCTGGCTCCATTCCTTGGGGCTCCAGGTGAGGCAAGAAATCATGATGGAAGAGTGTGGCAGAAGGAAGCAGCTCATGTGGTGATCAGAACACAGAGAGAGGGGTCTCCAGATACAAAATATATACCCAAAGCCACACCCCAAATCCCACCTCCTCCAGCCACACCCTACCACTTCCATCACCACTCAGTTAATCCCATCAGGAATCAATCCACTGATTAGGGTAAGGCTGTAACCCAATCATTTCTCCTCCAAACCTTCTTGCATTGTCTCACACTTGAGCTTTTGGAAAATACCACATCTAAACCATAACATACTTCAAGAGTGGTTTGAGACTGTTTCTCCCAAGAAGGGTCATTTTATGCATTAACTTGTCTGGGTTAAGGAATTCTCAAATAGTTGGTAAAACATCACTCTGGGTACGTCTATGAGGTGTTTCTGGAAGAGATTAACATTTGAATCAGTAGACTGAGTAAAACATGCCACATTCACCAATGTGAATAGGCATCATTCCATCTGCTAAGGGCTCTGACAGAGCATAAAGGTGGAGGAAGGGCAAATCCTCGCATTCTTCTTGAGCTGGGACATTGTCTTCTCTGGTTCTCAGGCCTTCAGACTCCAGGACTTAGCTCAGCAGTCTTCCCAGTCTTGGGCCTTTGCCCCAGATTGTGGATTACCCTTTGACTTTCCTTGGTGCTTGGGTCTTCAGAAACAGAAAGAATATACCACCAGCTCTCCTGGTGGAAATACCCTGACCTCTCTCTCTTCTGAAATCTGGACTGCCTATTAAATGAACCCCAGCAAGTCTCACTGATGCTCAGTTGAACTCCTGCAGCACAGAAGAAAAGAGTATGACCTTTGTTTAGTGGTGAGAGCCAAAAGGAGAACAATCAGCATTACTTTATAGTTTCCAGATAGCAGATTGTGTACTTCTTGGTATCTCTAATTGCATGAGCCAATTTCCAAAATAAATCTCATCTTACATATTACATCCTGTTGGTTCCGTTTCTATGGACAACCCTGACTGATGACACATTCCAGTTCTGCAGTTTTAGGCTTGCAGCCCCTATTTCCCCCAGCTTGAATCAATTATTCTCTTAGTCAATCCTAGATTGGTATGGTACCCAAAATGTCCCTGGGAAAGTCATTCCTACAATTATGTAACTCTAGGTTTGGAAATAATCTCCCTAAAGCATTCATTCTTTGCTTTAAAAAAATTTAAAGCTATTGGCTCTATTTTTTTTATACCATTCCAAACTTCTTTACTAATTTTCAAAGGCAGATTTTACACTCTGTCAAAAATCAGAGTTTACATTTATTTAGCCATTTCTGTAAAACCTCAAATATGTATAATTGTCTTAAACTGAGACTTTATTGATATTTTATTTGCTTCTACAATTAATGTGACAAACTGAAATTTTCCGTGATTGCCATTGCTAATCTATGATATTATTCCAGTCCATTCTTCCCTTCATAATATACTGAGGATTCGTCTCCTGTTCAGAGGTTAACTATTAGCTTTTCATCTATTTCTCTTTAAATTATCATGCTGCATACATATTCTAAAGCTATAATTCATGGATGAGAGTTAATAATGTGGCCACTCAGTGTATTTTCTCATTGTCAGGGCAATCGTTTTAGATTGGTTTTGTTTAACAGTGGAATGTTTAATTGTGTACAAACTCCCTACTAGTAATAATTAGAAAATCAGGATCTCAGAAGCTGGGCTTGGGTGGTAGTGGGAGGAGGGGAGACATGAGTCAGATAGAGATGATTGTTTATCTCTAGGCTGAGATGGAAGGCAACTCAGAAAACCAGGGCTTCAATGATGGGAGAGAACAAGATGACGATGACTGATGTCTCAGTCCTTGTTCTAAGTGATCTCCCCATAATATTTGCTTAATCCTCAATTGACAAGGAAGTACATATTACTATTAAGCTCCGGTACCAGTCAGAGTCCAAATAAAATACGAAAAGCACATGCTGATGAATCATGGGGACAACTTAGTGAAAAGACTATTTGCAGGTGTGTTGGTAGGGTTAGGGAAACCAATAGGGATGGGCAGATATCAGGGACTAGCAAGAGTGGGCTGCCCTAAAGTAAAGGGGAAAGGGCAGGAAGAGTGCTCTAGAGTCCAGAGATTGCTAAGACCATGGAGGAAGAGCCACCACCAGGGCTGGTCTCATAGGACTGTGACCAGGGGCATCTCTGCAGTATGGAGAGGCAGAGAGAAGATTAAAAAAATACCCTGACCTCTCTCTCTTCTGCACCTGGACTGCCCATTGACTGAACCCAAGCAAGTTTCACTGATGCTCTTGTTAGGGGTTGGACTCCGAGGGCAGTGAAAGAAGGCGTATGACCTTTATTTAGTGGTGGGAGCCCAAAGGAGAACAACCCACATTACAGATAAAGAATTGAGGCTCAAAGATTTAAGTTTTTTTTTTAAGGTTGCATAACTACAAAGTGATGGGGCCAGGATTCATACCATCATATCTCATTATCTGAAAGGATTGCTTCTGCAGTATTCTGCAAGAAAGCAGATTGATGGGGTAGGCAAGTGCCAAAATCTTTTTAGTTAACAGGACAAAAAAGGCAGAATCCAGACAGGGGAAGCTTATGTCTGAAGGTATAGCTGAATTCATCAAAAAGAGCAGTTAAGTTGAGAGGAACTGAGAAATATTCTTTTTCTGACTAAAATTTACTTCACTTGCAGAGGAATGTATTTGCACAGATTTTTTTTAAAGATTCCCATGGATGTGCTTGTATGATGCCAAACATGTAGATTTAAAAAATAAATTTAACTCACATTTCTCAAAAATCTAAATTTTTGGCAGCAAAATATTTTAATGTTACAGTGAATTCATAAGTTAGTTCTTAAAATACTTAGATTGGAGGTCTTTTTGTTTTTTACAAAAACTCATGTGCATTATCCCACTTAGTCCACACAACAATCTTGCCCTCAGCATTACTATTCCAATTTTGCAGGACCATGACTGATACAGACAGTATAGGAAGAGAAAAATGAAAGAAGCTGGGAAGATGTTTCCCTCCCTATACATCAACCTTTCTGCCTCTTCTCTCTGAAAAGCTCCTGCAAACATTACCTGTCCTATACAATGGAGTCACCCCCTCCTGTCTTATGGCACAGACTGCAGCCTGTGTCCCAGTGTCTATGCCAGTGGCAAGGACTCAGATGACAAGACACACATATCAGCAGTCTGCCCTATAATTGGAAGACAACTCTAGAGAGAAAATCACTTACTCTGTGTCACCACCATGGAAAAGGACCATGGAAAGCAGAGGAGTAAAGAAATGCAGACCTGAGAAAGAGACAGAGAGTGAAAAGAGAGAAGAAAAATTGGTAAAAGGAGGGTAAAGAGTGGAGAAGGCAGCAAGACCATCTATTGACATTAAAATACAAGCCATTAAAAAACAAAGGGAATGTAGGACTAAAGCATCTTCACTAGGAAAAGCACTTGAGATACAAGTCTGCTTGATGCACAGGTGTAAACTGTACCCATAAACAAGCCAAGAAAGGTGAGGCTTGGTTGAATTGGGCCATCATAGTAGCATGAGTCCAAGCAATAAAATGTTGTCTATTCATTCCAGGCAGAAATCAAATATTGGATTCCAAAAGATGATTAAACTCACTATTCAACTAATCTATGTGAATTTTCCACTTTCCATACAGATACTAATATCACGTTGACATAAGTAGTAGCTGGATAGTTTTGCAAAATGACCTTGAAATTATTGAAATAGCTCTCTGCCCCCAAATGCTGTATCCTATTTTAGCTCTTCTGATGGAATGCAAGGAAGGAAAGTGAGATCTGCACAGGAGACCCCCAGGTGATCTGTCTGTAAGAGCTCTTTCATGTGCAGCAGCACAGTTGGGAGTGCACTTCAGAGGCTGATGACATTATTTAATTATGCTGCTGTTTCCCTGTGTTCTGTGTGTTCTCTGAATGGTATGTTAATACCTTGCCAGGTGGATGGGCAGGAGGGATGTACAGAGGGAGGGGTTTCCTGCAAACATTTGTACTATATTTAGCCAGCTCATGTAGAAGACAAAATTGATGAGAAATGATTCAATATCCCCCCCCCAAATTACATCATGCTAATTGAGGTTTAGGAAATCGAAAAGGATTTTCAAAAAAAGTTTAGAGCTCTCTTTTATATCTGGATACTTTTGTTACCAGAATTTCAACCTTGGGTTCGGGTTTTCCTATACATGTTAGTGAATGAAAAGTTTAAAATAACATAAAATATATGAGAAAAAGGAATCTAAATATAAGCATTCCATATCTTGCCATCTTTTTAAACTTGTCTTTCAAGGGGTGTCTTTGCTTATTTCTCAGTTCTCTAATCTCTAGTTTATTACTGTGCTCCTATCTTGTTGGGCTGTCTGGTGCCAATTAAGGAAATTTATGCTGCAAGATGGGCTCCAATTTTTAATATAACTGTTCTTATATCACAAACTCTTCTTGATATTTTTCATCATTTTAAAGCCAAAATGGAGTCTAAACATTTTAAGAGCACTTAATTCTAACACATACATATCCTTCATTTGAAATTGGAATTGATTTCCATTTGGTGCTATTAAAATAAATGTACTATTCCCAGACATTTAAGGGCCTTATGGTTGCTTGATTTCTCTTCTATATCATCTTTAGTTCATCAACCCAAACATAGCTTCTCAATCATTTTAGGACATAATCCATTTTTTGCACATTGTTATGAATATAAAATCAGATGCCAGAGTGACATTTATTTCTCTATCCTTAAACTCCCGAGTATCTGGGATGAAAGTAAAACCTCAATGGAATCAGTTTTTATAATAATCTCCGTTGTTGTTACCTTCAATCTCTTTAATTTGAGGTGCTGGAGGAGTCATTTAATTCTCACTTGTACAATTAATGGAACATTAATAACAATAGTATAAATAATATTTAAATAATAACAATACAAATAGAAGTTAACACTTACTGAGGGCTGTGACAAGAACTTCTAGTTGTCTCCAATATCAATTTCTCTTTTCTTTCCTTAGTAATAAGTCTTTTGGTTTTCAATTGACAGCTGCTCACAGTAAAAACATTTCCAATGTCCATCTTGACCCATGATGACCTTGGGAAAGGCAACCACCCAGCACACAGTGACAAAATGGGAAACCCTCTCAGTCCCCACCCGAGTAGGCCATACAACCCTGTTTTGACACCTGTTCACTTCTTAAATACTGGACTAAAATAAACTTTTTTAAAGCCTCTGCTTTTTAGGATATTTCAGTTACTTGTACTTAAACTTGACCCTAAATAGTATAAATAGTTCCTCTAACATTCACACTTAGCTGATGCTTTACTTCTTTTAATTTTAATATCTCTAGGATATAGTTTATCCCATGTATGTGGGCAAATGATTTGCCCATGATCCTATAGTTGTTGAGTGAAATAAGCTCTCTCTGTTCTAGTCTGTGCTCTTACTCACGTTGTCTCTATGGGCTAGAAGGAACCTGAGAATTGATGCTCCATTTTTATAAATGAGGAAATCAACTTTTAGAAAATGAATGTAACTTGCTGACGGTTTCTCATTGAGTAAGAATCAGTGCTAAGACTGTTAGCCAGGTTCTGGCTCAAGTGCTCTTTCCTTCACCCGACTGTTTTTGGACTGTCTTACCCTGGCTTCTGGGACAGGGTTCCTCCCCAAGCAAGAAAAGGATCAGCCTTGGAAACTTAGCATGGAAATTTGCTCTGCTCTGCACTACCTGCACTATCTGCAATGTCTTCTTCCCTTGCCCAAATATTCACCTGTCCACATTTCTAGTAATTCAGCCCAAACTTTCCCCCTCTACCTCATGCCTGAATTTTCCCTAGAGCGAGAACCTAGAGGTTGTTCCAGACCCTGGCTGAATGCCCTATTCTCTGACTTTATTGGGCATCCATCCCTATTGTGCCTGGTGCTGGACCTCATCTCTTCAGTGGATCTCTACCTGCTACCTAATGCCACACTATCTTGCTCTTGACCCACATGGGATGAAGGGCCCCAGGGAATAAAAGAGCATTAACAGCCCCAGCTTTGAAGGTGTTACTGCATTTGGATAATTTCCTTTAAAACTCTCAGCATTTTAATGAAGTAATGATAAGGCCATCATAATATTTATTGTCCAAATTAGAACCTTTTGAAAGAACAACAGGAAGCTGGGACAGATAGCCACTTGGGGTGGTGGTAATGATGAGACTGATGCTGATACAAACCATTGGTAACACTCTTCTCAGGGCTGTGTATGCATCATCCCATTTGATCTTCCCAACAATCATATAGCAAAGGAATTTTATTCATCCTAGTTGGCAGGTGAAAAAAATTAGGTACCTAAAATAAGTCCCTTGCCTAAGATCAATCAGTTAGCTATTTGGAGTGCCAGAGTTTGAACTCAGGCTGCCTGGACTGGGTTTTAGCTCTTAGTCACATGACTGACTCTTTGCTATCTATTCCTGGAGCTCTCAGTCAATCCTCACAGCAGGTTAATCCTGTAGAGAGACACTCTACTTTTTACATCTTGCCTACTACTCTCTTCTGAAAAAAAAATGAAGCCTACATAAAAGCTTTTTTTTTAAAAATGTGCAATGAGCATTTCTATATCATTATCTAAATTCACCAACGATTGAAATTTTGTCATATTTGCTTTTCTGCATGTGTATTTTAAAACTTTCAAAGCAAGTTGTAGACATCATTCTACTTTACTTCTAAATATTTCTGCATGTGTTTACAAAGAATAAAGATCTTCTCCTAGTAGCCAAAAGATCATTACCATGCTCAACAACTATATTGTTTTTTAATACCTTTATTTTGTTTATTTATTTTTATATGCCTCACATTTGCTAGGCAAGTGCTCTACCACTGTGATACAACCCCAGCCCAAGAACTATATTATTGACATAAAAATGTTACCTATAAGCAGGTCATATTCAAATTTCTTCAGTCATCCCAATGTATTTATAAACTGTATTTTAAAAAATCTTGTATCAATGAAAAATAATGCATTACATGTAGTTATTTGTAACATCTCTTATATAGATTTTATTTTGTCCTAATTACAGAAAAAGGGGGGGGGGTGGAGAGGGTGCCTAGAGGTGTGGCAAACACTGCTAACGCCCTGCCTCACAACACCCTGGCACCTGCCACTTCAAGTGGACACTTAGTAATGTGAAGACAGCCTCTGGCCTCTGGCCTCTGGCCTCTGTGCCTCTGATCTCTCAGCCTCAGGGCCTTCTCTGGCGCAGGGGAGCTTGCTCAGCTTTCTCACAGGGCAGTCTGAAGAGCTGGGATTTCAACAGCCCTAGGGACAATTCTCAATCAATGAAGTTCACAGGTTGATGCATAAATACTTCAGCTTTGTCCTCCCTGAGGTCTGCCTGATTTTCAGAACACTACCTAAGAGGGACCTGAACCCCAGTTCTCTCCATATGGAACTTGCCCTTCGACATAGTTTTTAGGTCTTTAGCCCCCTCCCCTGTTCCTTGCCTACTCACATGTGCTTCTTCAGATTACTCCCCAAATATACTGCCTGCACCCAAATCCTTGTTGTAAGATCTGCTGTTGTGGGGAACCTAAACCTTGGTTGTCTGTCATCACACCACTCTAGCAACAGGATTTGTACCCAGGTGGCTTGGTTGTAGAACTGATGCTCTTAACACCTAAATCAAGCATCATTTCATACACAAATTTCCATAGTAGGTTAACTCATTTTTGTAAAGTCTCAAGCTGAAATGGAAATGTAAACTCATGTTTGACTCATTCCAAAACTCCCAACAACAACAACAACAACGATCTTATAACCCAATAGAGCTTCAAAAATATACAACATGCCATAAGGTTAGCAGAGACTAGATTACTTTCTTTCAAACGATAAATTTTAACCTTGTCTCTATTAAAGTGAAGATTTTCTTCACTAAAATCTATAATGCAACAATTATTCACCAAACCATGATTGAGACCTCATGGCTATGTTTGTTAAGAAGTAGTCTTTAATCTTTACCCTAAAGCAAATTACAGTATGGTGATTGCAATTTATTACTATAGTAATAACATGTTCATAAAACAACAACAACGTTCATAAAAATAAAACATTAATACCCACATACATGCACACAATACTTCTCTCAATAGAGAAAATTAATTTGTTAATTTTCTCTCTTTTTTCCCCAAATTTCTTTATAAATGTTCTTACTAAGACCCTTCTTATGCTTTATTATAGTTGTCTATTTATTATAGTTATGTCTCCCACTATACTCTGAATTCCTCAGGGACAGGCATCCTGTTTTATACACGGTATCTGGTGTCGGTTTTAGCAAACAGTTGATAATTTATCTATTTCTCCCATGTGACCAGGGACTATGCAAAGCATATTTAGTCTGCAAAAAATCCTATGGCATAGGACCTATTATTATATTCATGTTGCATATTCTTTAATAGAGGCTGGTGAGAAGGTGCTATGTTTGCATAGCTAGTAAATGGCAGAACTGGGATTCAATCCTGAAATTTGATATGACCCTTTGCTCCTTTCTACACTGTGTGTGACCCTGTAACTGAACTCTTCTAAAACCAGAGATCACTGAAAATGCTTCTGATCATTTTAAAGTCATGAAAAATATTGCCATTGCCAAGCCTCTCTGTGTGGGATGCACCCCCCAGCAGATGAGACAGCTGCCTTGTCTCAATTAACCTTTACCGCGATTGAGTTGGGTTGACATTAGCTCCCTAAGCACCTCTTCAATCACTCATTCATTCATTCATGCATTCATGGGTTTTCATTTCAAATCACTCCTTTGTGAACCAAGTTGGGAAATTCTCATTTTCACACATCACCTATTTTGATGGATTCTGCTCGGTTATTTTCTATTTTCATGATTGACCAGCAGCCGTTTATACATTTTTCCAACCATCATCTCCTTTGCAGCAGTGGGCCTTCGACCTGTGATTGCTTTCAAGGAGGTATATTACCAGTTGTTTTCCCTTTTTATTTTTTTTTCCACTGTGGTTCCTTGGTAGCTTCAGTTTTCAAATGAAATTGAACAAAATGAATCTTTGTCACTTCCAAATCAATGAAATTTCAGAATACACACACACACACACACACACACACACACATGTGTATATATATATGTGTATATACAAATCCATATATGTCTAGTATGTGTGTATATACAGAAGAATACTTGTATACTATACATACATACTATATATGTACATAATACATAGCATATATGTATATGTAGTGCATGAATATACATATTGTTACTATATATAGTATATAAAAATATGTAGATTATATATATATTTCCAAACATTCAGCACCTTTATTAGTACTGATGGGCAAAATATTAGCCATTGACTTTAGGGACATGCCAACCATAGACATTCATGGTGGGTAGCAAAGATGTTTTTGTAAATAAAGTTTTATTGAAACACAGCCATACTCATTCATTTATGTATTATCTGTGATTATTTTGTGCTACAATGACAGTGTCAAGTAGTCACAACAAGAGATCATATATCCTGCCAATCTAAAATGATTACCTGTTTTTTTTTTTTAACAGAAAAAACTTTGAATAGAGAAAGGGGCATAGTTATATACTCTGAACCCTAATTCTGCCATTTAATAACTTGGACAAATTCAGATATATCACAATTTTTCTGAATGAGAGTTTTCTGATTTGCAAATTTGTTAAAAATGAAAGAGGAAATACAATTAAACTTATTTGTAATATATAAACTTTTATCAGAACAACCGTAAAATATTTGTGGAGAGAACGGCATTGTTGACATTATTAATTAGCTATTATGGCACAAAATACCCCCCAAATTTGTAGTTGAACCAATTAATAATTTATTCTTTTTCACAATTATTTGGGTGAATTAGTCAGCTTTCATCACTGGGACCAAAATAACTTATAGGAAGAAAAGTTTATTTTGAGCCCCTGGTTTCAGAGGTTCAGTACATGGTTAAGGGACTCCATTTCTCTGAGCTTGAGGGGAGGCAGAACATCATGGCAAAAGGGCGTGGCAGAGAAAAGCTTCTCAGTTTATGGAAGCCATGGAGCATAGAGTGTGACCAAGATGCCAGGGACAAAATTCAAACCCAAAGGCACACTCCCAGTAACGTATTTCCTCCAACCACACTCTACATGCCTGATTACCACTCCATACATTAGTCCTTTCAAATTATTAATCCATCAAAAGGATTGACCCACTGATTAGGTTACAGCTCTCCAAATCTAACCATTTTAGTTCTGAACATTTCTGCATCAACACATGAGTTTGTTTTTGTTTTTTGTTTTTGTTTTTGAAGGACACTTCATGTTTAAACCATAACATCGTGTCAACCCCATGAGTGTTGGTTGATCTTGACTGAACTCCAACAATGAATTTTCTGGGCTCTGATGGACTCAGCCACACATTTTGTGGCCAATTGGAGGGTGGAATATTTTGTGTTTGCCTTTCTCCTCTGCCTGGAAACAATAGGCTAATCTAGACAATAACAGGGGCCCCAGAGAGCAAGCCCAATTGCATAAGCACTTTTAAGAATTCTCCATGAATCACAACTGACTAACCTGTTGACCAAAATAAGCTCACAAGGTCAGGAGCAAACACAACAGAAGACCACTTACTACAAGACCACATGGCAAAGGGTGTGGACATGGGGAATAATGAAGACTTGAGATCCTAATGAAATGTATTGAAGCTATTATTTGAGGAAATGAGATTTCTCCGACTATGATGGTGAGAGTAACAATTGGCACAACCTCTTTGGGCAACAGTTTGGTAGCATGTAAGAGAAGCATTATACATATGGGTAGCATTTGACTCTGGGACCTTATTTCTTAGAATTTGTGCTAGGCAAACAAATCATCCTGTATATAAATAAAGATTTATCAATAAAGATGCTTACTATGATATTACTCATACTGGAAACAAATGTTCAAAAAGTGAAATCATGGTGAATAAATTATGGTCTATCCACATCATATAATAACATGAAGCCATTAAAAACAAGGATAAAGAGGAATTATGCTGTGGGAAAATAGTCATACTATTTAACACATCATGTAGTGAAAATGATATGAAAGTTTCTATATATATATATAATGTATAGAAGAATAATATTAATAATATTAAAACAGTAATAGTTTCTAAATGTGCAAAATAACAATAGCATTGGAGTTTTATTTTTTTATTTGTAATATTTTGGGGTTGCTCAAATTTCCCAGCGTTCAATATTACTTTTGTAATAAAATTATTTTATACAAAACAAAGTAAATCTTCTTTAAAAAAAAAAAAAGCATGGGAAAGAAGTATAGCAGAACAATCAGCAAATATGCCATGGGTTGCCGATTCTTGCTTTCAGATTTTTTTCTCCCAGAGGCATTGTAAGATAATGTGCACTTCATATATTGATTGAAAATGCATTTTATTTCAAATGAGTAACTTGTTGGACAAGAATCATTTATAGCTATGTAGCTATGCATCAATTGTATTGCTCTTGTTTAAGTTATTTATTGTGAATTAGAATTATGATTATTCTCTCTCTGCCTAAACATTTTTTATGTATAACTATTCCCTTGCCACTTGCAAAAGCTTATGTTTTAACTTTGAAACACCTAAGTGAATGCAGTTTGCAATAGTATTGTCAGTTTTTATACTGAAGTATTAAAAGTAGTATAATTGCCAGTGTTGGATGTATTAGAAGCACACTAGATTTAGACTACATATATGACTCATCTAGATTCTTTTCTCCTCAGTATTTTATCTACTTCTCTATTATATTTCATGTTGTTGTGCCTATGAAGGTTTATATCATGGAAAGAAAGTTTTCCCCCTCCATAGCTCTTTGCTCAATAGAAATGTATCCAACAAAGCTTTAATTCTATTTTCAACTGAACACTACTATGAATGTTCATAGATGCAATACAGCACTGAAATAGTTGTTAAGAATGTATGGAAGAATAAGGCAGTGCCACTCATCTTGAGAGTCATGTAGTCCACCTGTTTAGAACACAATGATGATATTTATGACAATAAATCTGATCATCGTATATGCTTAAGTCTTTATACTTGCAGATGATTTAAAATTGACAGTTGTGTTTGTTTAGCAAAATAAGTGGCATATCCACATTCAACCCTTGAAGCATATATGTTTCAGGGTCTTCCATGGAGAAAAGCATCCTAGAAATACTATGCTCTCTTTTTAATAGCTTTAATGCACACCAAAAATTACAAAAATTTGCTTGTAATTCATGGATAATAACAAATGGTTTTATAGGAAACATGTTTAGGGAACTGGCTACATAAATTTTGGTATTATCATACAATGCTATGCAATGGTGAAAATAAATTAACTAGAGCCACAGTATCAACAAGGATGAATTTCATAAACAGACTGTTACAAAAAAGCAAATTGCAAAAGCATATTTACAATATCCTTAAATGATTCAATCCATGTGAAGTTTAAAACATGCAAAATAATAGTGAGTATTACTTAGTGATATACATTTAGTATATACACATAGCATGTCTATATATTACTACTCATGGTCTATACATTGGGATTTAGGAATGATAACCTCTAAACTGAGCAGAAGGATTATTTTTAAGAGCAGAGGGTAGACTGCATTTGAAGAAGTGTTTATATGGGGCTTCAAATACACTGGAAATATTTTAAATTCATTACTTGGTGAGTGAAATGGAATTTATTGTGTTACTTGTAGGCCTTTCTATATGCCTCGAATATGTTATAATCAATTAAAGAATAAATGTTCTGGATGGCCCACATAGATGCTACTAAATATAAGCATGACTATAAGACAGAAAATACTTTCATCAATAGTAGATTAAAAGGTAACAAATGGATTTGAAAGGATTTACACCATCTGTTGAAACAAAACGCTGGTAAAAACTTAAACAGAGTTTTTAAGAATATGAACTCAGTTTGACTATGTAGACCAAAGGAGATTTGTCCATCTAGAAACCTATTTATGCTGACACAAATATTCATACTTGAAGGCCCTAAAATTCAAAATGCTGCTTTGTGAATATTGGGGAAAGTTTCCACACCAGAGAATTTAGTGCTGTTAATCTCCTGCCACATTTGTGCCAGGTCCATTAGACCATTTCAGGTCTTGTCTGTTTTTATTACTTGTTATATTTCTAGTAAAGTTAAAGCTTTTAACACTGCATGGGCGCCTATGAAGTTGATGAATTCCTCTGCTACTGATGGTGTCTCATGCTGATCCTCTAATGGGTGCATTGAAATATAATCTGCTGGGTTATTTTCTTTCCCTGGCCCATGCACAATTTTATAATCATCACCATGTAGATAGTGTAAACCCCATCACTCAGCACATTGCTGCCTTGAACTGTGAACTGCCAAATATTGTCGTGAGTACCTGATGATCTGTTACGACAGTAAATGCTGAGCCATAAATGAATAAGAGACAGTATATGAAAACTGGGATCGCTGGCAGGCCTCAGTCAAACCCCCAAGGAGAGTTGGGACACTCTTAAAATCAGTCTTGCATAGAAGAGAGTAAGTGCACTTTCACCTAGGTGGAACACGAGATATATTTTCATAGATTTAAGAAAGCCTTCATAAATCTGATGGTTGAGACTTTTTTTTAACTGTTAGGTAATGGCCTGTGAGTTTGAATATTGCAAAGCATGCAAGAGTTATTACCTTCATTTTCATTTGTCAAGTGGCTGAGAATACACAAAGATTATTTTACAGTGCTTGACACTGACAGCTTCCTAGTCAACACAACAGCAGAAAAGCCATATTTCTGACTGACTGCCCCTTTCTAATTTCCTAAGAAACTAAGCCTTGCTTGGTCTTTGTGACTCAGCTTCACTATCTGTAAAATGGATATGGTACTATTTTCTATATCCTGGATGTTCTAAGGAGTAGTTCACGAGCTTAAAAGGAATTTTTAAAATGCAAAGAATTGAATGGAAGCCAGGCAAACAAACTATAGAATATCTAAATTTTGATTTTTCTTTTTGACAGTAAAGCTCAATTATATGTTTATTTTATTCAATGCCTTTATTTATATTTTTCATGTTGAAAATGAAAACTAAACTTACTCTACCAAATGTTCCATAAACCTTAGGGATTAAAGCAGCTTTTATGTATCTTAATGAGTGCTAAAGATAATAAAACACTTGTCATTTCTAAAAAATTTATCTTATTTGTGAAGCTCTTTGATGTGGTTTAAAAACATGAATGACTTTTCAATATTCTCTTTCAAAGATAATTTTTTTTCAGTTAAAAATTTAAAGGACACAAGATTTTTAAAAAATTACTTAGTGCACACAAAATGTTCTCAGTGTGTACATTCAGCATGTGCCCTTGTGCCTAGCTCTCATCCCTTTTATGGCATGTCTCAGTCTTAATTACAAAGTTTCTGGTCTGTTTATTTCTAGTACTTTGGTACATATAGCTAGAGTCACACATTTTTGTATCCATGACCTTCTAAGGTTCATGGCAAGGTGGTCCTTTGAATCACAATGTTCTGTTCTTTTAGCATCTCTAACAATTAGTTAAGTGAAAATATACAGCAGTTTAGTGAACACCTATTATGTTCCAGACACTGTAACTAGGTATTTACATATTTCATCTGATTTAGCTTCTCCTAAAACTCAATGAAGTAGACACTGTATCCATCATTGTTTCCTAGTTGAAGAAAGAAGCTCAGAAAAGTTAGTAATTTTTCCAAATTTACTAGTAAGTGGAAGAGGCAAGATTCAAATTTATGCCTGTTTAGTAATTTTTGACTCCTCCTATTTTTAATATGTCTATAAATCAACTATTGTGGTTTTAAATATATCGGCAATTCTTTGACAGTTCTTCTTTCAGAAGGTGGAGTTAATTCCCTCCACACAACTTGGCAGAGTGACTATGTGGCTTCTAAGACACCTCAAAGACATTACAGACAGCTTTCTCCTTGCTCTTGCTCTGGGTTCAAGCACTGGGGGAAGTCAGCTGTAATTTTGGAGGATTCTCTGTCAACACTAGGAGGCTTGAGGACCCCTACCAACAAGGAGCACAAACTTACCTGTCACATGAATGTGTCATCTTGAAGTGGATGTTCTAGCTCAGAAAAGTCCTTGGATAACTAAATCCTTGGATGACTATTGACCTTGGCCTTATGAAGCATCCCTCTGAGCTAGAACTACCTAGCTAGGCTACTCTCAAATTCTTCACTCACAGAATCTGTGCGAGGCTATAAATGTTAGTTGTTTTAAATTGCTAAGATTTGGGGTAATTTCTTATGCAATTGCCAATGTCTTGGCTGGGCACAAGAATCACGAGCCACCACACACCTTGTAGATTCAAACAGCAATTCTTTATTCCCGAACTCACACCGGCCTCTACACACGTTCTGGGGAAATCCCAGTTCTGCTGCCGCCCAATTCACCTACTCCACGAGGCTTCTCCCAAACTTTTTTTCTGAATCTCACGAGAACTCAACGGGAGCTCAGGTAGCAGGAACGCCCTATTTCCTGCAGCAATAATCTTCAACCTCCAACTTCCCTAAAACCCATATTGTCTTAAACCGGGAACGCCCTAAACCCAAGGACCGGGATACTTCCCCAAACCTGATCAGCTCTAAACCTGGATCCGCCCTGGTCCTTGAGCAAGGTCACCTTACATGCAATGTCAACAGCGAAATTCCAAGGCAAGTCCATTTAACATGGGGTATGCTGGCAAGGAAATTTCGATGCGTCATTCCTACTTGGCAATGGCCCTCAGCATGCAATGATATACTAGCTCATAGAACAGATATCAAAACTAAATATGTGAAGTGATCATAACAATTTGGAATCCTAGAAAAATTTTAAAACAGCTACTCTTCCAAACACTTAGAATCAATTGTGCAAGTTCAACTCCTGATATGGGACCAGTTAATTTTAAAATAACTGGAATTGATCAAAACTTCACATTCAGCTAACAGTGTGATTCTTAAAAAAAGAATCAATGTTTGTGTAGTGTTGAGGTATATTAATGGAATCAAAGTCCCACTTTCTCTGCTGTTATAGCTGAAAATCCAGTTTTATTCTGGGGACTCTGTTTTGAGAAGCACCTTGACAGCCACATTTCCTGGGGATGTGTCCAGGATCAGGGGAGGCTGGAAACCATGTCCAGTGAAGTACTGCTTAAAAATCTGGGACTCTTTGTTTCAGAGAAAAGACAATGAATAGGATTTTGCTGGCTTCAAATCTTTGAAGTATTAGAGCACAGAGTGGGAGAGAATTTGTTTTGCTCCTTGAGACAGACCTAGAGCCATGGGAAAGCAAGCCTGGGATGTAGGGACATCATATTGATGATTCCAGTCCTTGCGCAGCAGGACTGGAATATCTAGGAGGAGATGGTGCTCACACTTCGTGAGACTCTGGAAGGGATGATTACTCTTGCTGGGAAGTTAGTCTAAAAAACCCAAGAGCTCCAGACCTAGTGGCACATGCCTGTTATCCTAGGTACTAGGGAAGCTGAGGCAGAAGGATTGCAATCTCAAGGCCAGCCTTGACAATTTAGCAAGACCCTGCCTTAAAATAAAATAAAAAGGGCTAGGGGTATAGATAAGTGAGAGAGCACTTGCTTAGCATGTGACAAGGCCCTGGGTTCAATCCACAGCATTGCAAAAATATAGGTGGATGGCTAGAGAGAGAGGAAGGAAGGAAAAGGGGGGTGGGAAAGATATGCAGACATAAATATTGGTAAAAATATTAAATTAAACAAGCAAACAAAAACAAAATCCCTTTATAATGCAATTCAGGGCCATTCGAATCCATTTTGGCTGTTAGTCGGGGTGGTAGAAGTTATCCTGTACTATTCATACACTCCCTCCATATTTCCAACTTGGTCCAAGAACTTTATGATTTTTATACAATGCAGGTAAAGGACTATCTCGTTACTGTTGCTTATAGGTCAGGGTATGTTCACTCTTCTGGGAGATGTCTGCTGCTTGGGGTTAATTGACAAAGAAATAAGCTGCCCTGTACCTTGCCAGTAATTCTCCAAAGCAAATATACACTGAACTTGTTGAAAGTTTTACCAAGTTCTATCTTATACTTTATTTTTATTTATTTCTATAGAATTCAAAATGTGTTCATGTCATATATGCTTTTTAGTGTGATCTTTTTTTTTCTTTTTTGTTTTCCATTCTCCTCCTTTCTACTCTATTCACTTTAGACCTCATTATCCCAAAAGGTTATTCATGTTAACAATCCAGTATACACACCTTCCATGCACATACACATCTAAACTCCTATGTGCAAATATATCGATATATACAGAGGGGACTTTTGGTGTTGCTTTATGATGTGGAATAATATGATACATAATTTCCTGTATCTTGCCTGTAATGTTCTCATTGCCCTTTGCAATGTAAATGAATACTCTTTTGCCCAAGGTATAATGACTCTCGGTTTTTTTTACAAACCAATACATGCTTTCCCATTGTTACTTTAACTTGTATTTCCCTGACTTATTTGTAGTTTGAGAATTTTTGTATAAAGTCTGCTGCCATTTGGATTTTACTCTTGTGTGAGTTGCCCATTTGTATCTTTGATCCTCCTGCTATTGGGTCTTTTTCTTGACAGTGTTAAAGAGGCTGTAGGTTATTAATGTCAGTCCTTCTCTGAATGCTAGTGATTAAGCAGGCACTTGTAAGCTACCATAAGACTGAGGAATGCCTTGTAGAACTCTCACTCTCATTCAGATTCCTTGGGAATTCTTGTGTGATACCAGAGTGTTGACATATTGAACAAATGGTGTTGCCATGGTCATCTTCTCATTAAGTTACTATTAGAGCAAAAATGAAAATTAAATAAAAATAAAAGGTAGAGCATTTTCCTTCTGCATACCATAGCTCATTTTAGATGTCACCTGGGAGAATGTGCCCACTTGTTTAATTTCAACCTTGTTTAATGTTAACCTTCAGGTAACATCACTGTCATCTTGGTTCTTGCAAGATAACACCTTATTTTGATGAAGCACTATAGGGACTTATTTGGGTCATTTCGGGTACTAGTACCTCCTTGATCACTATTTTTCTAAATGCTTTATTAGAAGACACACATTCTTCCCTGACTGAAGTGAGAAGAGTTAGAGAGGGAACTAGGAGAGGAACTGTTCAAAATCATCTGTCTCAGATTCAGTGTAGCAAGATAGCAATAAGTAAAAAAAGAAAATTGCACAGTAGGATAAGAAAGAAAGATTAGTCAGGAGTAAGATTTAACCTATAAACTTGTGGAAATGGGCTACAAGTCTAGTATTGAGCTTTCTTGCAGCCAAATAAAAGAGGGAAAAGCATTGCCCATAAACTTCACTGTGTTCTGCAGTTCTTTAGGTTTTGTCAAATGTGTAATGTCATGTATTAACCATTATAGTATCACATAAAATGGTTTCACCCCCATAATTTTAGGTAAGATGGCCCCAATAGTGTTTTAACATTTTAAAATATCAATGGGGCTTTCTCATCCATGCTCAAAGATAAAAATTATAAGATGCATGACTGCCCCCCAAATATGACTACATATTTTAACTTAGTATATGGCCAATATATCTTTCTTAGGGTATTTATTTTTGTGGAACTAGGTTGTCATTTTCTATAGACATAAAATGTTGAGGGTGCTCAATCCCATTATTAATTTATTATTCCAAAAGATCATATAGCTTAGCACCACATTCTGATGTTATGTTTAACTAAACATCTAAGACAAAGCACCTAAACAGTCCTTTTCTGGGAAGCACTGTTATTTTTCAAAATATTTGATGAATTCAACAAAATGAGATAGTCCTGTGAAGTCCTGTGAATTTTAAAGTACTGTGGATTTTCACCCAGTTGGAAGCATTTCTGTCCCAGAAATATGAAAGCATGCAATGCTTATTTTATTTTACCATATGCACCTTAAGTTTATTGTGCATACAAATAAAGGAACTAAGACATCCTTACATGTCTTTACTGGATGTTTCCATGATGTTTCCTGAGGTCACAGGGGCACCTGGGGTCATCAGACAACGGAATACATCCTCAATGAACATATCCATATGGGTCAAAAGAGATATTTATATTTATTTGTATGTGATAATTCATTTAATCAACAAATATTTATAGAGTCTCTACTGTGTTTTAGGTATTGGGTTAGACATAAGAACAAAAGACTCCAGGGATGCAAGTGATGAGACAGGTAAGTTTATAGGCAATTACAAGTGAAGGTGAATGTGTGTGTGAATCTACTTTAAGGCTCAGGGGTATTTAAACCTCTTGTTTAATAGCTGAGTACCTTTAGGCTAAGAAAGGTCACATACCAAAAGAACACCAGAGCCAGGAATAGAACTAAGTCAATCACACCCACCCCGCCCTTTTTCTTAAATGACACTATATTGTTCTGAAAGATGTGTGATATCTTTAATATTTTAATTTGTTCCAACTATATTCCTTGGGATAATAGTAGAAGAAGGAAGATGCTTATTGAATTCTTGTGAAGTTTACTTTAATTTGCCTTAGATAATATTGGAGCTAAAATTGTTAGCTGAAAGACATACATAAGGAGGTCTGAAAACCCAAGAGTATTGTTGTTGCTCTTTTCCAAGTTTGCTGCAGATTAGAATTTCATCACTGGAACTAAAAGCATTGGGGACATGTTGAATTACTTTTCTGATTGTATCTTAAAAATTTTTCAACAGCTGAGTTTATTTTAGGCATTAATCTTTGAGACTGTCTTGAGAAAATACAAAAATAAAATGTTGTTCAAATAAAAAGATCTTGTAACGAGTTCTGAGGGTCACCTTTGTTCAAATCTGGCTCAGAAAAGACAGATGAACCATTGAGCAATTGAACTGTATCTGTTAAAATTGACCAGATAATATATGTGTCTCCTTCTTCCTATCTCTTCATCTGAGTGATTCACACCAATGCAAATTCTGACCTACCTCTATTATTCAGTTTAAGAAGAGAAAGTATAAAAGATATATTAGTGCATGGTGCTGGATCAGTCACTGTCCTGATTTTTATCTCTGCCTTTTCCATTCTTTAAAAGTAGATTCTCCATTTTTCTTAAACTTTCATGTTTCTTCATTTTTATCATGCAGCGCCAATAATTTCTCTACATTTGCAGTTAAGTCAGGCTGTAGACTATATCAACTATATTTTTAATGGTATATATGAAATTGCACTGTAATATCCCAAAGGCAGAAAACCGATTTTATTAAATTACAAATATATGTAGAACATTCAGGGATGCTGGAATTATAACAAATGGTACACCATCTAACATATGGAATAGAATGTTTTCTCAATAGCTTAAAAGTTGCTTTTATAGTATGACTGTCATAAAGGAGCTTTAAGTTGTATTTAAAGCAAGCTAATAGAGTGGAACATGAACTTGGAAGACATATAATGTTACAAGCTAACCAGGTTCTAGGGAGCTTTTCCTCTTTGTGGGTGCCCTGCGTCTAAGGATTAGCCTTGACTAGTGGTCCATCTGAACCAATATAATAATGTTTCAAAGATCTCAGAGTAACTCCTCTTTGCCTTTTACAGTTCATAATACTGCTTTCAAACAATTATCCTGTTTATGATCACACAAGGGATATGACTCTCAGCACCTTACTTATTATGCATATGGTGCTTTGTCCTCAGGGGGCTGAGTAGGAAGGGAACTGACACCCTTGGATGCTACTATGGGACTCATTTCTGAGAGCTCCTCTTCAAAGAGTCTTTTGGAATCTTTTTGTTACCAGAAGATGTAAATGTTCTGAACATGAAGCACTTCTCATCTTAATAAGAACCAATCAAGTTGGAAAGTGATGAGAAAAGTGGTAGGAAAAAAAAAAAAACCCAAATCATTCCTTTTACTTATTCAGATCACTGAGAAAGAAAGAGCAAAGTGAACTTAATCATGGCAAAAAAAAAAAAAAAAAAGATTATCTTTCCCAACAAAAGTCTGGAAATATTTCCGAAAGCTCTCCTTTACCCCTGGACATAGAGCACAGTTATTTATTTACACATTTGAGCAAATAAGCAAAGTGTAATCCTAGTAGCAGACACTGTCACTATAGTTGCCCTGCTTAAGCACACCAGGAGCCACTAACTGTTTTCTCATAAGATACTTCCTGCTGACAGTATTTGCTGGCCCTGGGAGCATGTGGACCCAGTTTGTGAGTTAGACTGAAAGCACTAAGAAGTTAATGTCCCAGAGGGACCGTCCACCAAGGAGTAATGGTTGGTGGTAAATGTATTAGTGTGGGTCCTCTGAGAAGTGGACGTTAAGAGGATATTAAATAAATACACAGGGGAATTACTGTGCAAAAGAAAATAGGGAGAGGGATCAGGAAGGCTGGGAATACTCTCAGACCACAACAAAATCTGACCTGAAGCAGATGAAGAAAATGTTGGATAAGTGCATTGTATACTGTGGTGAAGTCTCAACTATCAGCAGAACTGTCAGGAAGTCCTTGAGCCACAATCAGCAAGAAAGGAGGGATTCCCAGGTCTCCCAGGTGCAGGTTTGCTTGAGTGTCTCCAACCCTGTCAGTCACTGATCAGGAACAGCCCATGGGAAGTGTGGCCCAAGTTTACAACTGGCAATGGGCTTTGAAGCCTGGCCACTGGGCCTCGGTCAGTTAGCTCGGGTAGAATTAGATCCGTAAGGTGCATTCTTCCATCAGCCACACAGGACAAAAGCCAGCCTCTGTAAGGGGACAGTTCTGAGATGAGCTCATGCAGTTGCCCAATGGGCTTCTGGTATGACTGAGCCCAGGAGTCCATTGGAGAAACCCCCCTCTTATTGGCTTTTCTTGTCTTGTTGTTCCACATTCTCACTATGTTTCCTGGGGTCACCTCCCAAATGAACTATATGCTCCCAGGTTCTCCTCTCAGGGCCAGATTTTGGAGACACCCAAGATTAAGACAATGCTTTTTAAGGACCATTATTTACTGAAACTCTGCTTACCTTGAAGCAGGCCCCTCTTCTATGGCAGATATGGGTCAGCATTTTTGTGCTGAATTCTGCCTTCATCCTGATTTCATAATTTCTTTTTTTTTATTGGTTGTTCACAACATTACAAAGCTCTTGACATATCATATTTCATACATTAGATTGAAGTGGGTTATGAACTCCCAATTTTACCCCAAATGCAGATTGCAGAATCACGTCGGTTACACATCCACAATTTTACATAATGCCCTATTAGTAATTGTTGTATTCTGCTACCTTTCCTATCCCCTACTATCCCCCCTCCCCTCCCCTCCCATCTTCTCTCTCTACCCCATCTACTGTAATTCATTTCTCTCCTTGTTTATTTTCCCATTCCCCTCACAACCTCTTATATGTAATTTTGTATAGCAATAAGGGTCTCCCTTCATTTCCATGCAATTTCCCTTTTCTCTCCCTTTCCCTCCCATCTCATGTCTCTGTTTAAAGTTAATCTTTTCTTCCTGCTCTTCCTCCCTACTCTGTTCATAGTTGCTCTCATTGTATCAAAGAAGACATTTGGTATTTGTTTTTTAGGGATTGGCTAGCTTCACTAAGCATAATCTGCTCTAGTGCCATCCATTTCCCTGCAAATTCCATGATTTTGTCATTTTTTAGTGCTGCATAATATTCCATGGTGTATAGATGCCACATTTTTTTATCCATTCATCTATTGAAGGGCATCTGGGTTGGTTCCACAATCTAGCTATTGTGAATTGTGCTGCTATGAACATCGATGTGGCAGTATCCCTGTAGTGTGCTCTTTTAAGGTCTTCAGGGAATAGTCCGAGAAGGGCAATAGCAGGTCAAATGGTGGTTCCATTCCCAGCTTTCCCAGGAATCTCCAAACTGCTTTCCAAATTGGCTGTACCAATTTGCAGTCCCACCAGCAATGTACAAGTGTACACTTTTCTCCACATCCTTGCCAGCACTTGTTGTTGTTTGACTTCATAGTGGCTGCCAATCTTACTGGAGTGAGATGGTATCTCCCTTTCTCTCGCCATGCACAAAAGTTAACTCAAAATGGATCAAGGAGCTTGATATCAAATCAGAGACTCTGCGTCTGATAGAAGAAAAAGTTGGCTCAGATCTACATATTGTGGGGTCGGGCTCCAAATTCCTTAATAGGACACCCATAGCACAATAATAATTCTTTAATAAAAAGAATCAACAAATGGGACTTACTTAAAGTAAAAAAGTTTTTTCTCAGCAAGAGAAACAATAAGAGAGGTAAATAGGGAGCCTACATCCTGGGAACAAATTTTTACTCCTCACACTTCAGATAGAGCCCTAATATCCAGAGTATACAAAGAACTCAAAAAATTAGACAATAAGATAACAAATAACCCAATCAACAAATGGGCCAAGGACCTGAACAGACACTTCTCAGAGGAGGACATACAATCAATCAACAAGTACATGATTTCATAATTTCTAACCCCAACCGAATGAGTTTGAATGGTCCTCAACAAGGTATTTCTTCAAAAACAATTAGTTTTTTAAAATGTGTTCTAATTAGTTATACATGACAGTAGAATGCATCTTGACACATCATAAATAAATGGAATATAATTTCTCATTTTTTTGGTCGTATGTAATGTAGAATCACACTGGTTGTGTAATCTTTTATGTCCATATGTGCATAATCATATGTAATGTCATCATTACCCTATGTTTCTTCAAAATTTTTGCTTAGAACTGGTTTCTTCCAACTTTAGTAGCACAAGAATATGGTTACTTAGGACCAAAATAGTTATGCCAAAATATCCACAGAAATATTCCATTTTATCTTTGAGAGACACACATGGCCCAGATATGGTTTGCCTGATGGTGGGGCCATGGTCTGACATAGCAAGGAGAGAAGTATTTGATTGCCACCCTGGGCCCATCACCGGAGCCTGGGAGTATGATCTGCTTCCCCACTCTGGCAGAGTTGAATGAGTTTTGAGTTTTAAATTCTGCCTTATCTTGAACCCTCTACTAGGAAAACAATCAGGTGAACAATTCAGGGGTCTAGTCCCTGAAATCTCAGGTTGGGTTTCAAGGTAAGTTTGCCTGAAAGTTACAGTGGCAACGTGGATAAGTGTGCTGCATTGTATACTGACCCTCTGGTGGAGGCCACGGGAGTCACCCAGGCACCTCTCAGCTTCTCCTTCTTCTACCCTGAGGGAGTCAGCTGGCACTGTTCTGTGTGCCGCGTTATTACAGGGGGCATTCCTTACCCCTTCCCATAACGGGTGCGCTTGTTGCAGTTATGTCCTTACATAAGCTCCTCGTTCCTTTCTGAGCCAGTGGGTCACCTAGCACTAGAATTGAGATGCCACTGTCAATGGCAGCCCTCCTGAAAAGCCCCTGATCCTAACTCTCTTCTGCTCTTTTTTCCCATTTCAACCCCAAATAGTAATGGGGGAGTGAAAGAGTTATGGTATAGCTGAGGCTTTATGATTCAAATAAATCAATGCCAATCCCTATCATCATGACAGAAGTATTTCAACTCCTCAAATTAGAAAGAATATCACCCCAGGGTAAGGGAAAATTGTTCCCAAGAAAACCTTTAAAAACCTTTCACAACCAATACTAGTCTGTGAACCTGTGTTTGGGAACTAGTAATATGAAATATCAGTAATGAATCTTTATTGTGTGCTCACTATGTACCAGGCACTGTGCTATTAGTTTATAAGCAGTATCTCATTCACACAATAACACTGAGGTAAGTTCTGTTAATTCTTCCATTTTACAGCTGAATAGATGGAGGCAATAAGAATAAGCTTATCCAAGATTATACATCCAGCAAATGGCAAAGCCAGGATTCAAGCCCTGCACTTGAACTCCAGAGCCCACATTAAAATGCATCTAATTTAATTTGATGATTCTTAAAGTGCAATTTGAGAACCAACAGCGTCAGCATCACCTGGGATTCTATTGAAAATGCAAATTTTGGGGTCTCACTCCAGGTCTATTATATCAAAAATAAAGTGGGGCACAATAATTTGTGCTGTTAACAGACCTCTTAGGGATTTCAAAGAATCTAAAATTTGGGAACCACTGCTGTAGGTCATTCCAAGATATGCACAATGTTAATAACACAGTAATTATTTTCAACTTATTTTATACCTCTTGGGGAAAAAAAGTCACTGTATATTTCCTCAGGATGGGACCAAGTCAAGTTCTTTTATTCTGCATAGTACAAGTGATACTGTAGACCTCCATGAGGCTTATTAAATTGGAAGGGAAATGCTACCATTTGTCTTGAATGACATAAGTTCAATTGGGTCTAGAGATGAGATGCTAGATTAGAGAACTTCTTGAGATTCTTTGCATTTCTGGCACCCTAATATTGCTCCTGTCTCTCGTTGCATGTGTCTGTGATAATCAGGAATTACATGAATATAAAACTAATATAGCATTTTGCTTGCATGTGCGATAATCATTAAAAGCACAGCATGAATCATAGCAACATATGGCATTTAAAAATAAGGTTTTCAATTGTGCCAGGAGATGCAGAGCTCATTTTGTTTTGCCAAAGAGCGTGTAATACTGGTAAGTAAAGGTTTGAAGAAGTGGCTTTCTTTGGAATACATTAGAAATATTTTTTTCTCCTATGCACAACATTGGCGTTGTACTTATCTTACGAGATCAGTCAGAGAATTCTCAAAACTTGATTTTCACATAAAGCCCTCTAGGAATATGCAGCATTATTATTATTATTAGAAATATTATAGCCCAGAAGCCTTGCAATCCCCACAACTGAATTACCTTTCACAAGGTAGACTCCGGATATTACATGTGATTGAGCACAAACAATATGCTTTGGAAAATATCAAGATATATAATTATAAGAAGAATTTAAAAGTGCATAGGTATTCTGCAATTTCTTATCAAAGATTTAATTGAAGACTTCCTTTATTTTCCTTTCTCAATGATGGCATTATATGCCCATCACTGAAAAGGAGAGATAAACAAATTTCATGCTCATTTTTAATCTCTTTACAAGTAACAACATCTTTACCCATCAGGCTAAGTTCTCATACATAATTTGTTAGATTATTAAGATTTAATAATAACTATTCACAGCAATCCAAAGGGTACTTTACTATTAACACTGTGCTCCCAGGTAGTTCTATTATCTTTCACTAAATATAATTGACAATATATGCCCAAAGAGTTCTTCCAGCAGAAGTTTCTCTAGTGAAAATGAAATTTGTTAAATTTCATTTCTCCATCTTATTCTTTTTACTATTTTTCTCTTTTTTGCATAAGCTATGTCTACAAGGGGTAAAATGTTAGGAATAATAAGTTTTATTGAGATTGCTGGTCATTTCAGGAAAATATTAAATAAATGAACACTTTTGCCTGAAGACGTATTTGTCTTATTTATATGTCTTTGATTTTGGATGCAAGCTACAGAATTAGTTCTGTTGATGCCAAGTTAAAGAATTCTCTCAATTGATTTTAAAGAAGAAGGATTTTGTTATAGGATCTTGGAATATTTTCCTTGAGAGCATGGTCAGGACCCAGGAGTGGAGGAGCAGAGTAAGGAGCTGATGTGGACTCCTCCTGACTTAAGACACCAGGGCTTTGGCTTATGTTGCATACCTTTTCTGTCCTCCCTTCTCTCTGCAGAGTGGCTTTCTCAAATTCCCCTAATGTACATCACCAAATCAGATGCCTTCAGGGCTACCACCAGCCCATATGGTACTTACATGTCAATTAGAAATAGGTTTTCTTCCTTAATAAACTTTGATTCCATCCGTCAGAAATTTGTCACAATACATTGATTTTTGTAGTAGCAAGACTTTACTGCCAGATAAATGTAAAAATGAACATGCAAAAAATCCAATAATGGCAATGCAAATGGCGTCCCCTAAGATGTGATGGTCTGATGCAGTGCACAGTCCCCTAAGATGTGATGTTCTGATGCCATGACCCTGGTTTATGTCCTCTCAATTGAAACCTGGATCAAAAAGGAAAGGATAATCAGGCGATGGTATGTTATTGATTTGGTGGGAGTCTGACTAGCACCTCTGTTTTATCTAGAGGAGGTAGGTGTCAGGCACAAACATGACTGCCAAGTGAGATAACCAATCATCCCAATTTGCCTTAGCCTCTGAGATCTTGGGGGACAGGTGGAAGAGTGAAAACTGAGCAACACCTGTATACACCATGAAAGTTTTTACCATTATATCAAAGACCAACTCTAACACATTGGGAATAGTTCTCAACAAGAAGTACAGGTGAAAAGACACCCAAACGGGTATAATGCATATCATCTGTATTATTGTTTCAGTTGATTTATCAAAGCTAGTTTGTTATTTTGACATTGCAGAGGCTCAACCCTCTAATTCTATTGCTTTTGGCCTTATAAGGCTATCATAAGATATCCTGGTAATCTTTATTTGTGTATACTAGGATATATATCACAGTGTTATTTCTTTTCTGTTCAAATTCTATTTCAGCAAAGGAATTATTGTTCTATGTTAAATTTGGGGCTTTTTGGTCTTGACATTTTGCTTAGGTTAATGTTACCATTGTTTTTTTCTTAGGGAGTTTTGAAATGTTCTATTCTTAAAAACTTTCAAGAGGAAAAAGAAAAGCATTTGTGAACTGGGTTGTAGAATTTGTTATACTTTTTAATGAGGATGGATATCCATACATGACATCTAGATAAATAGTAAAGCATTCATTTTCTCAAATTAATGTTTTCATCCATTCTGGTGTTTGACACAGACAAAAATGTGGAGCAGGAACAGGCTTCTTTTTTGTGACAGAGCAATAAAGGACAATGGTTATCCTTGGAACTCTACTCCCTCCAAAAAAACAAAACTTATTTTGATTTATCATTTCTAACTTTTAGAGAGAAGCAAAAATAAAATGTCTTACTTTCAAATAAAATTACTTTCAAATTGTATTTTAATCTATAACCCACTTCAAGACCTACAAGAAGAAGACTTATTGAAAATCTTAAATACCTACTGAAAAACTTAATTGACCTGATGCTGAATTTTTGAATGAGAAAATATATTTGGTAGACAAACAAGAGTCAAAAGTGAACTTCGATTCCTATTGAGGGATAAGGTAAGTCATTGAGGGAGAGATAAGCAGAGGAAGGGAGAAGGATGGAGACAACATGAGAGGAGACGGTGAAGAGGAATGAAGAAGAGAGGAGATCCCCTCAGGATGAACCAGAATGAGAGCTATTTATTTATTTATTTATTTATTTATTTTGGTAGAAGAAGCTCAGCAAAACCAGAGATAGATCCAATCCCAGTCCCACAGCATACGAACTGTACCAGTGGTATCACCAACTTCCTTTTCTTCTGTGAGCCTCGATACCTGATAATAATATGTAGATGACAGTGCTTCCCCTGTGAGGCTGTGGTGGAGGTTGGACACATGATGCTTGAAGGTCTGACACTTATTGTTTGCTTCGAAAGTAAATTCTTTTGCTTATTCTGTAGAGTGTTTTCATTGTCTTTGAAATGCTAATTATATGGTGAACTGTTGCTTTTCCAATTTAATATGATTGAAGTCATTATTTATGGACGTGAGATGCTTTGTTTGGTTCAAGAGGGGGAAAGGTATAATATTTTTCCTAACCTAAAGTTCTCAAAATCCTATTAGAATGAGAAGTGGACAATAGAAGTGTGTGCTAAGGCCCTTGACTGGAGAGGCTTAGAGAGGTGGCTTCAAGCTCTGAGATGAGCCTCAGGAGTATTTCTCAAACTTTGACGGGCATGCAAATCACCTGTGTATCTGGTTCCAAAGTCAATTTTGAGTCAGTAGTACAGGGTGAGTCCTGAGATTCTGGGTTTCAAGGAGCTTCCAGATGATGTCAGATTGCTGGTCAGCAGACCGACATTGAGAGGCAAGTAGAGAAGTGGTTCTCAACCACACTGGCACATTAATGTCACTTGGGGAACATTTAAAAGATGGCTGATGTTTAGCCCTCACCTCTGAAATAGTCTATTTCATTGCTTAGGGAGTGGGGCAGGCCTCAGAGTTCTCAAAGCTCCCAAGGTGATTCTAATGCACAGGCTAGGCTGAAACCACAGCCTTAAAGGATACGCTGGAACTTGCCAAGAGTCTTTGGCAGAGGAGACTGCTTTCCAGAAAGAATGAACAGCATGTGGGAAAAACATGGATGTGTGGATCCAAATGATATACTGAGGAATTGCACGTCATTCCATTTGAAATTGTGACTGGAACAAAAGATGGGTGGGGATGCTGAGAGGTGAGACTGGATGGGCAAACTATATTTCTTTTTTACTTTTTAACTTTAAATCATATTGTTTATCCATTCATCTATTAATGGATTAGGATCCTTTTTAGTTGAAGAGCAATAAAGGGTAAGGATTAACCTTGGAAACAATACCTAGGTCGTTTCTACATTTTGACTATTGTAAATAATATTGCTTTGAACATGAATTCTACTTAGAGATCAGAAAAACATGTGGAACTTTAAGAAATCATGGCTGCCTGGTTGTTAACACAGGACAACCAAATTAAGCTCTCTGGAGATGAAAAATTGCTGTGGCTTTAGACTTCCCCAAGTGATTCTCACTTTGCACCAAAGTGTGACCTGCTGATTTGCATAAGGCTAGTTGAGTCTAAGTCCCAGGTGTGATTCCTGCAAGAGTTAATTACTTTAAGAATTAGCATAGAGGACAATCATTGGAGAGATTGTTGAGAGAGCCTGGACTCTGTATCCAGACTGAGAGAGTGTAATTTCATAAGGCTTTGGACAGGCTTTAGAAATTCTGACATAAGGAACCTGAGTTGCTTACTTCTTTGCTTTTTGCTGAGCCTGGCTTTGAACTCCTGATGCTCCTATCTCAGCCTCCTGAGCCCCACTGGGATTAAAGAAATAAGCCACCATGCCAGCAAGAACACATAGCTTGACACAGACATTGCACATCTTTGGAGCATTTTGATACTACCTATACATCTTTAATTGCAAGAAGCATTTTACTACAAGAGAAAGCAAATAAGAGGAAAGAGGTAACCCAAAAAAGCTATTCACCATTATGGAGAAATAATACAGGCCAACATCAGCCATACAACACTGGAAATAATAGACATGCTTATATCAGTAGAGAAGAATCTTGGGACTCCCTCTCCTACTTTCTCATTTTTTAAGTCCGTTCCCTATTGTAATAATTACTACTGATATTTGAAGAATTTTACAACCCGATTGCATCTACTAGTAACTTACAAAGAAAGAGGCATTAGGATGATTGAGCATTAGTCTTATATTCTTTCTGATCCTAAAACTCTGTATTATATTTGGATCACAAATGTGTATCACATGGATACACATTTTGAGACTTCACCAAGTTGTGTCCACATTCGTTAAGCCAATGTTTATTTTATGAGATAATCCTTTAGATCACAATATTTAAACTCTGAAGCATGCATAACTTTTTTTTTAAGAATTAGAATGCTTTTTTTTATTGGTTGTTCACAACATTACAAAGCTCTTGACATATCATATTTCATACATTAGAATCAAGTGGGTTATGAACTCCCATTTTTACCCCAAATACAGATTGCAGAATCACATCGGTTACACATCACATTTTTACATACTGCCATATTAGTGACTGTTGTATTCTGCTACCTCTCCTATCCTCTACTATCCCCCCTCCCCTCCCCTCCCATCTTCTCTCTCTACCCCATCTACTGTAATTCATTTCCCTCCATGTTTGTTATCCCATTCCCCTCACAACCTCTTATATGTAATTTTGTATAACAATGAGGGTCTCCCTCCATTTCCATGTGATTTCCCTTTTTTTCTCCCTTTCCCTCCCACCTCATGTCTCTGTTTAAAGTTAATCTTTTCTTCCTGCTCTTCCTCCCTGTTCTGTTCTTAGTTGCTCTCATTATATGAAAGAAGACATTTGGTATTTGTTTTTTAGGGATTGGCTAGCTTCACTAAGCATAATCTGCTCTAGTGCCATCCATTTCCCTGCAAATTCCGTGATTTTGTCATTTTTTAGTGCTGCATAATACTCCATGGTGTATAAATGCCACATTTTTTTTATCCATTCATCTATTGAAGGGCATCTGGGTTGATTCCACAGTCTAGCAATTGTGAATTGTGCTGCTATGAACATCCATGTGACAGTATCCCTGTAGAGTGCTCTTTTAAGGTCTTCAGGAAATAGTCCGAGAAGGGCAATAGCTGGGTCAAATGGTGGTTCCATTCCCAGCTTTCCCAGGAATCTCCATACTGCTTTCCAAATTGGCCGCACCCGTTTTCAGTCCCACCAGCAGTGTACAAGAGTACCCTTTTCCCCACATCCTCGCCAGCACTCATTGTTGTTTGACTTCATTATGGCTGCCAATCTTACTGGGGTGAGGTGGTATCTTAGGGTGGTTTTGATTTGCAATTCCTTGACTGCTAGAGATGGTGAGCATTTTTTCATGTACTTGTTGATTGATTGTATGTCCTCCTCTGTGAAGTGTTTGTTCATGTCCTTGGCCCATTTGTTGATTGGGTTATTTGTTTTCTTATTGTCTAATTTTTTGAGTTCTTTGTATACTCTGGATATTAGGGCTCTATCTGAAGTGTGAGGAGTAAAAATTTGTTCCCAGGATGTAGGCTCCCTATTTACCTCTCTTATTGTTTCTCTTGCTGAGAAAAAACTTTTCAGTAAGAAAGTCCCATTTGTTGATTCTTGTTATTAACTCTTGTGCTATGGGTGTCCTATTAAGGAATTTAGAGCCCGACCCCACAATCTGTAGATCGGAGCCAACTTTTTCTTCTATCAGACGGAGAGTCTCTGATTTGATATCTAGCTCCTTGATCCATTTTGAGTTAACTTTTGTGCATGGCGAGAGAAAGGGGTTCAGTTTCATTTTGTTGCATATGGATTTCCAGTTTTCCCAACACCATTTGTTGAAGATGCTATCCTTTCTCCATTGCATGTTTTTAGCTCCTTTATCAAATATAAGATAGTTGTAGCTTTGTGGATTAGTCTCTGTGTCCTCTATTCTGTACCATTGGTCCACCCGCCTGTTCTGGTACCAGTACCATGCTGTTTTTATTACTATTGCTCTGTAATATAGTTTGAAATCTGGTATCGCTATACCACCTGATTCACACTTCCTGCTTAGAATTGTTTTTGCTATTCTGGGTCTTTTATTTTTCCATATGAATTTCACGATTGCTTTATCTATTTCTACAAGCAATGCCATTGGGATTTTGATTGGCATTGCATTAAACCTATAGAGAACTTTTGGTAATATCGCCATTTTGATGATGTTAGTTCTGCCTATCCATGAACAAGGTATATTTTTCCATCTTCTAAGATCCTCTTCTATTTCTCTCTTTAGGGTTCTGAAGTTTTCATTGTATAGGTCTTTCACCTCTTTTGTTAGGTTGATTCCCAAGTATTTTATTTTTTTTGAGGATATTGTGAATGGAGTGTTTTTCCTCATTTCCATTTCAGAAGTTTTGTCGCTGATATACAGAAATGCCTTTGATTTATGCATGTTGATTTTATATCCTGCCACTTTGCTGAATTCATTTATTAGTTCTAGTAGTTTTTTTGTATACCCTTTTGGGTCTTCTAGGTATAGAATCATGTCATCCGCAAATAGTGATAATTTAAGTTCTTCTTTTCCTATTTTTATGCCTTTAATTTCTTTCATCTGTCTAATTGCTCTGGCCAGTGTTTCGAGAACTATATTGAATAGAAGTGGTGATAGGGGGCATCCCTGTCTTGTTCCAGATTTTAGAGGGAATGCCTTCAATTTTTCTCCATTCAGAATGATGCTAGCCTGAGGCTTAGCATAGATAGCTTTTACAATGTCGAGGTAACTTCCTGTTATCCCTAGTTTTTCTAATGTTTTGAACATAAAGAGATGCTGTACTTTGTCAAATGCTTTTTCTGTGTCTATCGAGATGATCATATCGTTCTTATCTTTAAGTCTATTGATGTGGTGAATAACATTTATTGTTTTCCGTATATTGAATCATCCTTGCATCCCAGGGATGAATCCTACTTGATCATGGTGCACAATTTGTTTGATGTGCCTTTGTATCCGATTCGCCAGAATTTTATTGAGGATTTTTGCATCTAGGTTCATCAGAGATATTGGTCTGTAGTTTTCTTTCTTTGAGGTGTCTTTGTCTGGTTTCGGAATCAGGGTGATGTTGGCCTCGTAGAATGAATTTGGAAGAGCTCCCTCTTTTTCTATTTCCTGAAATAACTTGAAAAGTATTGGTATTAATTCTTCTTTAAAGGTTTTGTAAAACTCTGCTGTATACCCATCCGGTCTTGGGCTTTTCTTGGTTGGAAGTCTTTTGATTGCTTCTTCTATTTCATCTATTGATATTGGTCTGTTTAAGTTGTGAGTATCCTCCTGACTCAGTCTGGGCAAATCATATGACTTAAGGAATTTATCGATGTCTTCACTATCTTCTATTTTACTGGAATATAGATTTTCAAAATAATTTCTAATTGTCTTCTGTATTTCTGAAGCGTCTGTTGTAATATTGCCTTTTTCATCCTGTATGTTAGTAATTTGAGTTCTCTCTCTTCTTCTCTTCGTTAGTATGGCTAGGGGTATGTCGATCTTATTTATTTTTTCAAAGAACCAACTTTTTGTTTTGTTAATTTTTTCAGTAGTTTCTTTTGTTTCAATTTCATTGATTTCTGCTCTGATTTTAATTAATTCTTGCCTTCTGCTACATTTGCTGTTGTTTTGCTCTTCCTTTCTAGGGCTTTGAGATGAAGTATGAGCTCATTTATTTGTTGGTTTTTCCTTTTTTTGAGGAATGACCTCCAGGTGATGAATTTCCCTCTTAAAACTGCTTTCATTGTGTCCCATAGATTCCGATATGTTGTGTCTGTATTTTCATTTATCTCTAAGAATTTTTTGATTTCCTCCTTTATGTCTTCTGTAACCCATTGATCATTCAGTAACGTATTGTTCATTGTCCATGTGATGTAGGATTTTCCTTCCTTCTTTTATCATTGATTTCCAGTTTCATTCCATTATGATCTGATAAAGTGCATGGTATTATCTCTACCCCTTTATATTTACTGAGGGTTGCCCTATGGCATAATATATGATCTATTTTTGAGAAGGTTCCATGTGCTGCTGAGAAAAAAGTATATCCACTTGATGATGGTTGATATATTCTATATATGTCAGTTAAGTCTAGGTTATTGATTGTGATATTGAGGTCAATAGTTTCTTTATTCAACTTTTGTTTGGAGGATCTGTCCAATGGTGAGAGAGGTGTGTTGAAGTCACCCATAATTATTGTGTTGTGGTCTATTTGATTCTTGAACTTGAGGAGAGTTTGTTTTATGAACGTCGCAGAGCCATTATTTGGTGCATAAATATTGATAATTGTTATGTCTTGTTGGTGAATGGTTCCTTTTAACAGTATATAATGTCCTTCCTTATCCCTTTTGATTAACTTAGTCTTGAAGTCGATTTTATTCGATATGAGAATGACCACCCCTGCTTGCTTACGAGGACCGTGTGCGTGGTATATTTTTTCCCAACCTTTTACCTTGAGCCTGTGTATGTCTTTTCCAATCAGATGTGTCTCCTGGAGGCAGCATATTGTTGGATTTGTTTTTTTAATCCATGTTACCAGCCTATGTCGCTTTATTGGAGAGTTTAAGCCATTAACGTTTAGAGTTACTATTGATATATGGTTTTTACTTCCTGCCATGTTTGATTATTTATCTCTTTTTTTTTTTCTAATTTAGTTTGTTTCTCCATGATTAGATTTCCCCCCGTCCTCTGTCTTTACCGAGGCACTTCCCGCTGATGGTTTTGGTTATTGTTTTTCATTTCTTCCTCGTGTAGAGTTTTGCTCAAGACGCTTTGCAATGCTGGTTTTCTGGCTACAAATTCTTTTAGCTTTTGTTTATCATGAAAGATTTTTATTTTGTTGTCGTATCTGAAGCTTAATTTTGCTGGATACAAAATTCTTGGTTGGCATCCATTGTCTTTCAGTGTTTGAAATACGTTGTTCCAGGATCTTCTCGCTTTCAGCGTCTGTGATGAAAAATCCATTGTTAACCGTTATTGGTTTACCCCTAAATGTAATCTGCCTCTTTTCTCTTGTAGCTTTTAATATTTTCTCTTTGTTCTGTATATTGGATATCTTCATAACAATGTGTCTTGGCATTGGTCTACTGTGATTTTGTGTGCTCAGTGTCCTGTATGCATCTACAATTTGTATATCTGTTTCCTTTTTTATTTCTGGAAAGTTTTCTGTAATTATTTCATTCAGCAAGGTACTCATTCCCTTGGCATGAATCTCTGTGCCTTCCTCTATCCCGATGACTCGTAAGTTTGTTTTTTTTAAGTTATCCCAAATCTCTTGGATGTTTTTCTCGTGATTTTTTACCAGCCTATCTGATTTGGCTAGACTCTTTTCAAGATGATATATTTTGTCTTCATTATCTGACGTTCTGGCTTCTACTTGCTCCACTCTGTTAGTGATACTCTCGATTGAGTTTTTAATTTGGTTTTTCGTTTCCTTCATTTCTAGAATTATTGTTTGATTTTTTTTTATAATCTCTATCTCCTGATAAAGATGCTTAACTTCTTCTTTTATCTGTTTATGTAATTCATTTTCAATGTGATTTTTAAGGTTCCTTTCCATTTGTCTAAGGTGTTCCTTGAGTTCTTTATATGGCCATTTTTCTGATGACTCCAGGTCCTCCTGAATATTTAGGCTGTCCTTCATTGTTTGTACTCCTTTTCTTCCTTGCTTTTTTATGCTCATGGTACTTCTTGTTCTGTTTGACTGCTGAGTTACTGTTTACTCTTATAAATTTATTTGATGCTTGGGAGGAGAGGTATTAGAAGGGAAGGGAAGAAGTCACTAAAGAGAGTGAGTGTAGGCGGGTAGAATTCAAGAAAGAGGGAATAAGAAAATTGAAAAGAAATGAAAAGACAAAAGAAAAAAGTGAAAAGAAAGAAAAAACAAAAAAATAAAAATTTAAAACCAAAAAAAATTATAATGATAATAAACAAATGGAAATTAAAGTTTAAAAAATAATAGTAATAATAATAGAATAAAAAGAATTTAAAAAATTGAAACCATTAATAAGAAAGTTGAAGAGCAACAACATCAACAACAAAAAGTGAAAATAAAATTTAAAGAAATACCATAATAATCATTAAAAAAATAATAATAATAAATGCAGTCATAGAGCTCAATTAACTTCTCTTCCAGTAGGTGGGAACTGGGCCAGGCTTATCTTCTTGATGGGTGGGAACCAATCACTGTTCCTCAGCTCTTCTTCCCAGACTGTGCGGGTCTCCAATCCTGAGTGCCTAGGGCCTTCTCTTGTGGTTCCTCAAGCCAGGCCCCGCTCACCTGTGAAGCTCGCCACAATACTGGCTACACGCTGGGTCTGCTGCTCCTGGGAGCCCTGTTTCCATGGATGCCTGGGCACACCCTTTCTGTTTGCCTCCCTCAGACCCTAAGTTTGTAGGGCTGGGGGCTGAGGACCCCCAGCAAATTTGTTTGCCTTCAGGTAGCAACTTCCCTGGTAGCTGGTGCAAGGGACCTCTGTTGTCAGCAGAGGGATACCCTGGGTCTGACTGTCGTGCTCAGTTGGCTTTTACCTCTGTGAGTTCAGGTGGGCCGACTAGTTATTTCAGCGGGATCATTAGTGCTGAGTCACTAGAAGCAGGCGAACCAGAACTAGAATGCAGCCCAATCTGGGCTCTGTGTGTTCTAAGAGGGGCAGACTGTTCGTCCGGGATCCCCTTCAGCTCAACAGTGCCTAGTGGTCCTGAGTGAACAGTATTTTGACAGTTTACTTCTCCCTATGCTCGCGCAGCTGAAGGGGTTAGAGACTTGATGCGGAGAGCCGCATCCGCCGCCATGTTGGATCACTTAGATTTTAAATTGTCACTCATCTTATCAGCTGTTCCATTTAAACTCGGCAGCTCACTCTCGCAGTGAAGAGTCTGCTCTATGGTGCTCCGCGGGAAGCAGCGGCGGCGGTGGCGGCGGCGCGGTGGCAGCCCAGCTGTGGCCTTCGGGATCCCCGGGGAGAGGGTGCAGGCTGGGGGAGGGGAGGCAGTGCCTCGGGGCCGCGCAGGCCGGGTACCGGACATGCGGGAGAGCGGGCGGGGTGGGGGAAAGAAATTGAGATCTAGATTTAGGGACTGAGCGTGGGAGGAGAGACGGCTGGGGAGAAGCAAAGCGGAAAGGCGGAGAGGAGAAGGAGAAGGGGCCGAGGGAGACGGGCAGCTCGGGCTGCAGCCTTACTGCTCGCGCTGAGGTCGTGATGGACTCACTCCACCTTGGCTGGAGTTGTGGCGGATTCACTCCACCTAGGCCCCTTTCTTGACACGGTGCTGAGTCTTTGTCGACAGATCTCCTTTAATGATCTTTACTTCATCTTTTAAGATGCGGCAACATACGTTGCGGTCGCGGCGGCGCGGAGCACGGAGCGGCTTACTCACTTCCCACCGCCATCTTCCAGAGTCCCCCCCCAGTTCTGTAAGAATGCTTCTTTTTATGTGTCTTGTTGTCTCCAGTAACACTTTCAGGAGTGTTGATCAATTATTCCACACCTAGATGCCTTCCTAATGGAGTGACAATGTATCTTCCACATCTTCATGTTCATGACAATAAAAAAGCTTTCAAATTCATCCAACCTTCTAAGTTACTGCACGGCAGGGTTATTGGTATTTGATGTGTCAGACATGAAGAGAATTCTATGTCTTTCCAAGCATGGACAGAAATGCACTTCACTTAAGTGTAAAATTACGAAGGATGTAATTTTGCACTCAAACTTTGATTACAATAATTCTTTCAATTAACATGTCCTTGTTTCTTGTTTACTTGGGTCCACGTATCTGACAGTTTCCATAAGGGAACAAAAAGGGGCTGGTGATGCAGCTCCCTGGTACTGCTCTTGCCTAGTGTGTATGAGGCCCTGGGATCAATCTTCAGCACTAGGGATTAAAAAAAGGGGGTGGGGGATGGAGAACAAAAAGAATTCTACCTAAATACAGCTTGGAAAATAAAGAAGAGTTGGCAGTTTTATTACTCTTTCTTTTTTTCATTACCCTCTACATACAACTCCTGTATTTTGACAGCTTCAAAAAGAAAATACTCTCAAGACTTTGCTGTATTCAAAAAATGAGAGATTCAAGGGGAATTCTAATTTCTGGATATCATACAAGGACATCTCTCCCTTTTTAAGGACATCTCTCCCTTTTTAAGGACCTCCTGAAGTAGTGTGGAATGGTAGCTACCTGTCAACATTGGGTGTGTGTACAGTATTTACCTTCCCCAAAGTCCAGGGACCATCTATTCTGGGTTGGGGTAGGGGGGTCCATCTATAGCAGCTTTTATATGCTATCATATAGCTTAGATTACTTAGGTAGGTTAACCAATAATATTTGGGGATTAAAACCAAACCCAAGCCAGAATGATCTATGAATGGATCTGGCCCTCTTTAGAAGGACTTTCAGGCAAATCTTACCAAAACGAAGGTGGAATCCAAACACCCACACATGTCTTCAATGATTAGTGACTTCGTGATATTAAAGCTAGAGGGATAAAAAGACTCAGTAGGTGATCTACTAGTAGACTTCAGGGTCTGGAAGAAAGGCAGGTCTTGCTGTACATGCAATGAGAACCGTGCCTCGGTTCTTTGGATCATAATAGAGCCTCGTTACCTTAAGCTGATTTTTTATTATTGGGGAATGAATGAGCTGGTCTCTCCGTTTGAGGAGAGAAGCAACACTGCCATTCAACCCTTTCCCTGGAGTTTAGCCAGCAGCTCTTACCCAGCTACAGAATCATTGTCCTGGCATTTGGTTTCAAACAATAGTATTTGTACAAGTATTACGGCTTACAGCGAAGGAAAATATCTTTATTTTTTGATCTCTTTTCTAATGAGAGCTTCCTGTCAAAGCAATGGATACCAAAAAATTATTAAATTTTAAACTAATAAGACCATCAGAAACATCTTTCCAGTAGGATTTTTCAGCAAAAGTCTCAGTCGAGGGCCAGCCTTACTATTCCAGCAAGTCTCCAGCAGACTTGGTGAACTTTTAAGGCCTCTCTGCAACCCATGTGGTGCTTGGTAGATATTCATACCATCATGCTTGTCAAATTATTGCTATTCAATGAATGCAATGGATGATAAAACAAAATAAATTATTTAAATAATATTAATAGAAGCAAAAGCAGTATACATTCTTGTGGATGTTATATCATTGTTGGAATAAGCAATTCCTTCCCATTAGCATTAGTTGCTTTGGCTGCATATCACACTGTATGTTTATCTGATTCTCAGGTTCAAAGATATTATCAGACAGCCTGAGCCTTTTACTGGTCTGCAAGTGTTATGTGGCACCCTGTGGGTGTATGTGATCACAAATCAGCTAACCTCCTTTTGTTTTTGCTAGGACTTTATCATGCAAACTCAACAAGTTTCATTTCATGAGTAATTTTCTCCAGGATGTGATTGTGATTTGCTGGAGTTTTCTTGTCACCTGGGCAGAAGCTCACAAATGGATACTGTATCTCCATGGATTTACCTCTATCCAAAACCAGGCTTTCAAGTATTGTAGTTCCATAAAGCAAAGCTTCTTATTTCCTCGGAAAGAGTAACACTAATCAAACTCCTAACACATTGATGTGCAAATCAGAAGATTAATTCTCATGAAAGTTCAAGGACTAGATGGTCATTTTTTTGGATGACACATCCTGTTATATTAGGCAAACCTACATAGGAAAAGCACTTGATAATCAGAAGGTCAACTTTGTGACTTTTCAACACAACAGAATGGTATTTATGATCAAAGCTTTATGCAACAATAGCTAACATTTGTTGAGTGCTTACTATGTATTAGGCATATTCTACAGGGTTTCCTTGTTTTCAGCTTCTACTGTCTGTGTGTTAGGCAGTGTTCCAAGTGCTTTTACATTGCAATTTATTTTGTTATTCATGAGAAAAGCATTATTGTCATCATCTCATTTTGTAGGTGAGGAAACAAACCTAGAAGGGTTGAGTAATTTGCCTAAAGTCACCAGTAAGCAGCAGAACTGGGATTTGAACACAGGCTTAACACCCATATATATCCAGCAGTTATTCCCTCTGCTCCTTGGGGATGCATCTGGTATACTTTCACACACTGATTGATGGAATCCTCCTGTTATGATAAAAGAGAATTAGAAAATGTTGCCTCTCCCATTTCCTTCCTAGATTTTGGGGCTATGAATTTCACAGTGTTGACCCATGCCTTCTTAGTGGGATATATCAACCCCACTAAACAGAAGTTGCCAATCCCTGATCTTGCTGCAATCTTCCTGGGCCATATCTGTTAAGGTGACTTTTCCATGTGTCTGATCTCACCCATCATGTGCTGACTTTATTAATCTTCCTCTCAGAGTCCTGGGGATGACCCTCTGACAGTACAGTTCGCATCGTATTACCTACAGACAATTTCAAAAGTGCTAGGAAAATATACATGCAATGAAGCAATGATAAAAAGTCAAAGGTTAAGAGATAGAATAGGGATAACATGAAGAACAAAATCATAATATTCTTCATAATATATAGTCCTGGATTTTTTGCTAATATGATTTATAAATGTGGCTCTGTCATTATATATCTTTATCTGAGCACCATACTTAGCAGTTCACAGCTAGTAAGAAGCAGTTATTGAAATCTGAGATGTAAGAGATAGAAAAAGTAATGGAGGTACAGACCATACATAAGCCAAAGATACTGCTTGCAATTATTCCTTCACCTCTCTGAGAGAAAAATCGCAAATATCAGTGGAGTAGACACTTGACAATGACAAAATTCTGTCAATAGCAATTGGTGGATGATATTCTGTGTGCTCATCAATGCACTTTTGGTACCCAGAGGCTATAGATGTATCTATACAAAAGCAATCATTCTAAACAGCCAGGAGCTTCCAACCATTTCAATATTTATTACAATCTATAGAGAAAATAAGGGGTTTTTCAATGACTCTCATATTTAATTAGGAGATTTTGAAATTGTGAGAATAATATTTTACTCTATATATCATGGCTTAAATGGCTTGTATACATTAAATAATCCATTTTAAGTCTCTATAATAAACTGAACTTTTTGATTATTCCTGTCATTATTTTGCAATTTGTATGATAACTATGGCTAGATGTTTTAAGTAGTTAGCAGTAAAACACAAAAGATATTTTGAACACAAGTAAACCACATAAATATCCCTATTGGAAGAAGAAATGACTACATTACAAATCACAAGAAATATCAAACTTGAGAAAGAATTAAATAAATGTTTGTGGAACAATTTGTAAACAGTACTATAAAGCTCAAGAATGACATTTGGCCTATATAATTCTCTCTGGTTGCTTCCAAACTCTGATTTGCTGAACTCTGTTCTAATTAGTGGATGCCTTATTCTGGTTGATTGACTTCTGCCAATTATTAAATATTTTGATTACTTTTTGAAGCAATTGTAAAATATTTGTGATATTACCTCTGCTTCAACCCATGCTCTAACAAACTTCAAATAGTCAAAGGGCTGCAATAAAACAACACTTTCCCTAGCAATCAAAGGACATACTTGGGTTTATTTATATTCCAATTAATGTCATAGAATAAATAACAAAAAGAAAGTCACAGAATGGAAAACTTAAAATCATAGTTGCAAACTTAAAATCAAAAGCTTATTTGTATTAGTAAATAAGCACCTAGGTTTACTATGTGGCAGCCATTGTTTTAAGCACTTTACATAAATTGACCCACTAAATCTGTCCATAGCAACACTGTCAGATAGGTATGATTATTATTGCCATGATAATTATAAAATAATAATAAAGTCACAAACTTGGGCAAACTGTTCAATCTCAAATAGTTTGCTCATGTTTATGACTTCATACATGGCAGAGGCTGAACTCAAATCTAGGAATTTGGCCCCAGAACCATGCTTTCAATATTTGTCCTTTATTGTCTCTGTTATAAAAATTGGTAAAAATTCATATGAACATAGACATTTTAAAAAACCTCAAAGGGATGAGCTGAGATTTTGTACATGAAGAAATACATACTTATAGAAATAAATAATCATAGAAAAATCACAGGCTTTGTTGAAATAGAGACATAGGAATAAAAGTCATTTGATGACTTTCTCAAATTAGCAAAAATGAATAAAGGCGAGAATGCTGTTTTTATAGGGGACATGGGAAATCAGACATACTGTCAGTGGTGGTTGGCACGAGGAATTGATGAAGCTTCTGGAGAATAGTGTGAAATTGGGTTCTGAGAGATTTTGAGTGATAGCTCATTTCCCGTCCATGGAGGAATTCCAGTTTGGGAAAAATGCCTCAAAGGATATAACCTAAAGAAGAAAGAAATAGGCGATATCTTTTAAATATGTTTGTGTCATTGTTATATGTAATAGTGGAAATTTGACAATGACGCAGTTGAACTACAAAAGGAAAAGAGATAAATAAACTGTAGTGTGCTAAGAACACAGAACATTAAATGGGTCTTAAAATAAGAAGCATAGAGGCTTAGCCACGTGTCGAAATGTGAGTGGAAAAAAATGAATCTGAAAATAAAATAGACTCCAAGATAACATACACACACACTGATGGCAATGAGGAGAAAAAATGTAATTTCTTTAAAGCTTAGAAAAAAATGACATATTTAAAAATTGAGTTTTTATTAATGTGCATTTGCTTCTTTATTCATCTTATGTTACTTAAATCCTCAATGGCTTGCTCCTTTGTGTACAAGAAAACAAAAGGAAGAAAGAAGGGAACACATTTCAAAAACAGATCTGTTTTGTCTAAAGGGAATTATGCTATATATCTCTAAAATGATCCTGTATGGGGCTGCCTGGGAACCCCGTCTGATAGCAAACACTAGGATAAGGGCACTTAGGAAGAAAAAAAGAAGAAGAAAATGCATGTAAGGTCAGGAAAAATCATCTGAGCATTCATCATAGTTGGCTGAAACAGGCAAGAACAACCCCACCCATAACCAGTCACAAACGGCCTGCCAAGTGAAAAAGTAAAATAGCAGCATATGCTGGAAATTTTGCTGTTTTCATGATATGTAGAGACTTAAAAAAAATTACACACACACACACACACACACACACACACATTTCCTTCTTTTACACTGCTGAGAATCCAACCTACCATTTGCTGTTATCCTTTTAGACTTTTTCTGGGCAAATTTTCCACTTTCTTCTCACCCTGCATAGTGCATCCAGGCTGAATGTGTCTGTCTGATATTTCAGAAATACCCTTGTTCACCCAAGCCTGCCTCTATCAATTCCCCGCCTCCTCACCACCACCATTTACCATGTACTGGGTGCTCTACACAACATCAGATTTGCTTCAGTTGGTGTCATTATGAATATTAAAAATAGAGTTTTGAAAGAAAACACATAGATGGCTCTGTGCTGTGCATTTCTCCAAGGAGCACAACACTGCATAATTTCTCAAATGCAACCCCCTTTTCATCTTGCCAGCAATTTGGCAGTTCTCAAAAGGTTACTGCTCTGAATTTGTTTTCTTTGTAATTTTGCAGTCCATTTGTTCTGCCTTAATGCTGAAAATCTATGTAAGATCTTGACCTCCATATGCCATACACCACTAGATTTACCCTTTTCTGAGAAATTTTATTCTATACTAAAAATGAGAAGAAAAGAATGCATTTCATGATTTGTTAAAATGGCAGATGGGCTAAATGTTTAAGGTTAAAATCAAGGGGATCTTCAACCTTAGGTAGGACTTAATTACCTGCTTTGCTTCTCAGGGCTGGTGTTTTTGAGAGTAAGTATCTTCCAAAATTTCTAAGACACATTTAAAAAAAGAAAAAAGAAAAAGAAAAGCCTTACATCTGAAAAGAAAAGTGCAGTTAATCTAGAGCTGTTAGTTACCTTGCCCTGAAGGTAATTCCACCTCTATTTTAATGGCCACATGAAAGGGAATGATTATAGGATAATAAACCAAAACTAAAAAAGTGAAAAGTCAGCCCTACCTACAAAATAATGGGGAGATAAGTATTTAAGTAAAAAGTAAACTTTTTTTTCTGGCCATTCCCTATGCATTGATGCCTGGAGTTTTCCCAATTGTTCAAACAAGATGCCACATTCCAAAATACAGCCAGCAGAATCTTAAGGCAAATTGCCCAACCCCAGGAGATTTCTCTCTGATGGAAGGAGATTAAATAATTAGAAAACAGTAAATGCTAAACTACGTGGCCATAGGCATTTAGAAAAAGGAGAGAGCTGCTGAGCCGGAGAAGTGGGATGTTTCATAGGGGAAGCAGGGTGAGTTGGGTTATGAAGAAGGAGAAGGCCAGAGGAGAGCAAAGAGGGATGAGAAGAGGGAAAGGCGGTGGTGTGCCAGGCAGAGCAACAGCATGGCAAGGCCCAAGAAGGTCGTGAGTGGGGTGAGTGTAGGCACTGGCCAGGCTAGATGGAAGACCCGGTAGAAAGTGGCTGAGAATGGAAGACAGTTGTAGACTCTGTGCGGCTGGCACTAGGAAGGAGTCTCTGGGACTTCTCTAAGTCACTGAACTACTGCTACTAATTCTCTAGTCTCTGGACTACTCTAGGAAGTCCTGCTAGGTGGATGGTGGGGATAATGAGACCGAGGTAAGGCAGATGTTCATCTCACTCAAGAAAGCTTAGGTTCAAAGTGTGCTGTTTTCTTAGAGAAGAAGAACAAAGGGACAGTCTAAAGAATGCTCTGAATAAGGTAAAAGAAAACTGGGTGAAATCCTTAATTCATGGTTGCTATGTCCAGGAGAGGTGTCGGGGAGCAGGTGGTATTAGAGATTTTACATTTAATCTTATACTCAAAACATTTCTGGACAATTTTATATATTTTAACAAAGGCATTATTTTTATAGCAAGTTAAAAGTATAATCTTGAGATTGACAAAGGACTTCCAAAGTAATGCCACTGCTGGCAAATGGGTTAAGTGTAGAAGAGAGCTGGCCTGTTCCTGGAAATGTGTCTGTGCCTCGGGGCACACACACACATGCACAAACACTCCCCTAGATCTGATGTGACCTAGACCTCAGTCAACTGGTTTCTGTCTCCCAGACTGGTTTCTGTCTCCCAGAACCTCATACTTTGGAGTCCTGGAACTGTTTTGCTTCTTGTCTGTCTGTCTCTCATTCTTCTATGCCAGAAAGATCTGGCCTTTGCTGCTGCTTCTCATTTGTCAGGCTCTACTTGAAGATATTCTGCTGAGTCTTCCTCGAATTTCTTCCATCTAAAGTCACCCCTGTCCATTGCATCCTGCCAGTGCAATGCGGGCTGCTGTGATCCATCTTCCACACTTGTGGAACTTGGTGAACCTGACTTGCAGGCAGAAATGAGCCAGTGCTGGTGGATTGGCCCAGTGCCAGGACTCTGTTGACTGCAGCCTGGTATGGATTAATGTTCAGGGAGCTCACATTCACTAACAGGCAATCAGGCTTTCCAACTGATTTCATAATTTATAGAAGTGATAGCCCTGCCCCTATAATATAGAGCGGTGGCATCACACATACAAATTAAGAGGCTGCAAACTAAATCAAGCCACAGAACCTTTGCAGGCTGCATGTGTGCCAGCTGGTCAGCAAGAGCTTTGTGACCCACGCAGCAAACAGTGAAGAGGCAAGGAGGTATTTTTTCTGAACTCCAGCATGTATATGCATGGATTTGCATTAAGAATGTTCTGGGGTTGGATGCAATGGTGCACTCCTGTAATCCCAGAATCTCCGGAGGCTGAGGCAGGAGGATCCAGAGTTCAAAGCCAGCCTCAGCAAAAGCGAGATGCTAAGCAACTCAGTGAGATCCTGTTCTCTAAATAAAAATACAAGATAGGACTGGGGATTTGGCTCAGTGATTCAGTGCCCCTGAGTTCAATCCCCAGTAACCACACCCCCCAAAATAAATGTTCTGGGGAAGAGAAACCACATATTATGGGAATGTACAGAGTGTTGGAGAAAAAGGGGTTCGAAGTAGTGGTTTGGCCAATGATCACCATGGAAGAGGAACTGTTTTCTTTAAAATCAGGTTGAAGATCTTAATGCCCAACCAGAACAGAAACTGTCTACTATTCGATCTCTCAAAAGGTTTTTTTTTTTCCTTAAAGTTCTTAGCTTTTTAAGAGAAGTAACATGTCTATGATAGAATGAAATTTTATTTAATGCTTTATTTCATGAAAGCATTAAAAATGATTAAACTGGAAAAAAGTCAAGAGACATTTTGCTTTAAGGTAAGCCTTTAAGTAAAGCAAAATCCATAGATTTGTTTTAAAATATCTTTACTTCATTTATTTATTTTTGTGTGGTGCTGAGGATCAAAGCCGGTATCTCACCTAGGTGAGTGCTCTACTGCTGAGCTACAACCCCAGCCCCAAATCCATAGATTTTGAAGAATGAATGCATGTATATTTTTGGCCCTAATTGTAAATATTTTGGTACCTTTAAATGACATGAAAATCTGTAATACATATGAGACTTTGGGTAAAATCCAAATAGTTGATAAAATTCTTTTAGTAATTTTATGGTTTGGGAAAAAAATTGTCTTGAAAGAATTATTATACACTAGGCATGGTGGCTGGCACATGTCTATGATTCCAGTGACCCAGGAGACTAAGGCTGGAAGGTCACAAGTTCAAGGCCAATCTGGGTGACTTAGCAAGATCTTGTCTCAAAACAAAGAATAAAAAGGGCTGGGGATGTGGTAGAGCTCTCCTGTGTACAATACCCAGCACCAAAAAAAAAAAAAAAAAAAAAAAAAAAAAAAAGGCACTGTGTCAGTTGTTAGACCCTAGAGAAGACATAAATGTGTCCTACCTTCTTAGAGCTCATGTTCTAGTAGAAAAGACAAAAATTAAAAAGTAAAGAAACATATTCAATAACCATACAGTGTGATACTTCATAGGCAATAAACAAGGTTTTTAAGAAAGCTCAGGGATGGAGGAGGGAGTGATCAGAGGAAGACTTCTCTGAGGTAGTGATATTGGGGCTGTGATTTGAAGCATGCCAATGAGCTAGGAAGAACATTCTAGGCATAGGAAATAGCCAGCTGAAGCAAAGAACAGAGGCCAGTGTGCTAGAGCTGGAGGTAGTAGAGTAAGAACAGTAAGGGAAGCCCTGGCCAGGTTTTGTGGAATCTTTTAGAAACTACTATGAAAATTTAAATTTAGTTGTAAGTGAAAAAAGAGTTATAGGAAGTTTTTTTTTAATTAGCATGTGTAAATTGCATATATTAATGGAGCTCCATGTGATATTCCAATACAGTGTGCACTGATCAAATCCAGCCTCCCTTTATTCACCCACTTATGAACATCTTGTAATCACTATTACGCATGTAGTTTAACATTTTTTAAAACTTTCACATGTGAGAGAGAACATATAGGATCATGTAGTCAGATTTAAGCAGGAAAGTGATCTGATCTTATTTGCATGATCTCATTAACATGCACTCATGTGAGGAAAATAGATTGGAGAAGACAGGAATTGGAACACAGAGAGAGACTCCAGGGGAGGTTACTGAGGCAGTCCAAGAAAGAGAGAATGGTAGGTAGTGTGATGTAGTGGATCATTGGAAGATGGAAAGAAGTAGAAATGTTTGAGTATGTTTGCAGGTGAAACTAACAAGACTTGAATCAACACTGGACTAGAAGAGAAGGAGGAAGGTTGATTCCTTGGTTGTTGTCTTTAGTAATGGTGGATAATGGTGCTATGTCCAGGGTTGGGAAGTCTAAGTGAGGAACAGCCTTTACAGAGGAAGTAGATCAAGAGCTATAGTTTGAGATCTAGGTTTAGATTCCTATATAGCTTCCAAGTGGAGATGTCAGACAGGAAGTTGGATATGGAATTCAGAGAAGTCTGTGCTTGAAATATAAATAGAGAAACTACCAGCAAGTGGATTTAAAGCCAAAGTTAAGATGGGTTCACCTAGGTACAGTGGGTAGATAGACAAGAAGATTTAAAGTGCTTCAAGAAAGAAAAGGTAGGTAGAAAAATATCCAGAAAAGGTGAAAACTAGAAGATAGAAAACCATAAGTGTATGGTATTTGGGAAACAGGAACAAAAAGTGACCTACTATATGTAATGCCGCCGAGAAGGCAAGTAAAATGAAATGAGAGGAGCAATCATTTAGTTTATTAACTTGGAAAAGCACAATTTCAATGAAGAATGAAGCTAGGTAGAAGTTAGATGAACAACAAAGGAACAATAAAGAGAGAGATATAGCACAAGTAGTAACTCATTTGAGGTACTTGGGTGAAAAGAAGAACAGGGAAATGGGAAGCTGCCGGAGGGGAATGTGAGGTCATAGGACTGCATTCTTGTTCTCTTTAAAACAGAGAACTGGTTAAATAGGTTATGATACAGCCACACAGTAGAACCACACAGCTGTAAAACAGAATGAGGAGGCCAGGTACGGAGTAAGACGGAATGATCTCCAGCCAGTACTGAGGAATGAAAAAGGTGAACACAGAACAATGTGGGCAGCAAGCTACTTTTGTTAGTAAAAGGGGAAAACGAATATACACATCTGTGAGTATTTGAAAAAGGATATGCCAGAAGGTGAAAAGACCATTTACAGGGAGGAGAACAAGGTAACCTGAGCAAATTGGGAAAAGAGAACACTGAAAATCTTTTAGTGCTTTTCAGAATTTGGACAATATGAATGTACTACCTTTTCAATAACTAAATGAATCCAAGCTGGTGCATGTTCAAACTGTCAAGTGGAGAAAGTGAACCATTTGTGGTGCAGGAATAAGGGATGATGACCAAGGATTGAAGTCCAGTAAAGAGAGAGAAGAGAGTCCTAGGAGCTCTGGTGAAGCAAGTCTACTAGGACTCCTTTCATCAGGAACATGCCAGGACACTGTGTCCTGTGTAACAGAAGACAGCAGGAGATTTGTATAGTTGATAGTGGGAAGATGAGGTTGTTTTGTTCATTAGGTGTTTATTTTATGAATAAAGAAAAGGGCATCAGCTCAGAGAATCAAGAAATGAAGATGTTGGGAAAATTTAATAATCTCAAAATATGGTCTCTATGCCCTAGGGAAAAGAATATAATATCTATATAAAATTGGGTGGTCCCAAATTTAAAGAGAAAGCAGTGAGACCAGTTATTTAGTGTTTTCCAGTCACGCTGAGCTGGCCAGGTGTATGTCCAAGGAGGAGGTATGGTTGGCATGTTACCATTCCAGTATGACTGAGGCCGACCAAGGCAGAAATTGCGGGTGTTTGCAAAAGAGGGATTCAAAGAGGAAGCTTGGAACTGAGCTGGATAAATTGGAGGGCAAAGATCAGGATAGGAGCATAAAAACAGTTAAAAATATGTGGTTTCACATTATGTACAACCAGATCAATGGGAAGTTGTACTCCGTATATGTAGAATACGACAAAATACATTCTACTGTCAGGTATAGATAAAAAGAACAAATTTTAAAAATTTAAAAAAAAATGTGGGTTCAACAAATTGGGGGTTTCTCTGACAAGGATGAATTCTTGCAATAGGGGTTTCCAAAGGAAGTGAGGAGGAGGCACAGGAAGTGGTGTCCAAGTATGATGTGTGACATAATGGATGACACCACAGATCAGAACACAACTAAGAGAAGAGGCAGCTGAGGAGGAAGAAAATGTTGGTGGAGATGATGAAAAAACCCATAGTCTGGTCTGGGCTATTGAATGAGTCCTTGGGGGGAAATAATGGCCTGTGGAGAGCAAGATAGTGAGCTGAGCACTGAAGTATTTCATGAAGATGGGGGATGAAGGTGGTGTCTGTTCAACAGCTGAAGGGGAGCAATGGAAGTCTTGAATTTCATGTGAACTGAGGTACATGTGTAACAGTTAAATTTTATTTTTATTTGACACATGATAATTATACATATTTATGGGGTACATGTGATAACTTAATACATGTATGCAACGTGAAAACTGGAGTATTTACAGGAGGTGCAATAAATGATTCAAAAGCCACAACGTGGCATGGGACCTAACGAGTGGTATTTGGAAAAAAGAAAGCACAGGAGCCTGTGCTTGAAGGGTGTGCAGGGGAAGCACCATCCTCAGGGGAAACTAAGACAAAATGGTTTCAGAAATCCCGAGAGAAGAGTTTGAGAATGCAGAGGTGTTTCCTGAGGGCAGTCATTGCAGAGGGCACAGTGATATGTAACCGATATACATCTCTTATCTTTAACCTCATTTCTTTCTCACTCAGCCAAACATCCACACCTTTGCACCTGGAGCGAAGGCTCTTATCTTTTGACCTGGATCCTCTGGCTCAATAGTAATGTGCCAAGTGGAGGCCTGCCATGACGCCTTCTTGATTTCCCTGTGTTGGAGGACATTACCTAGCAACTCTGAGTGTTCTGGGTGGTGACCAAGTGTAGCCCCAGGGAGAAAAGATTCCATACTAGCCACGTAAGGAAAGGATTATATCAAGAAACTGTAGCCAGAAGTTGAACATAACATCATTCTCACACACAAGCAGGTATAGTCAACCTGCCCTATATACTTAGGCCTTTCCTCTTGCACAGGGGTAATTAAGGCACTGTAGTCCCTTAAGTGGAGTAGCCACTAGTGGTCTACACTGCAGAGGGGTGAAAGTGTAATTGGAATGATGAAGGGGAACAATGAACCATGGCAAACAATTGTTCCTATATTTTAAAAACAAGAAGGATCAAGAAGGAGGTTGATTACCTATTTCTGGAGTTGTAGAATCTATAGTTTTATAAGGTTTCATGTTGGATGAGGGTCCCTTCACTTAGAAGGAAAGGGCCTTGGGAAAGCTTTATAGAATGCCTGGGCATTTATATATTTATATATGCAGGTGCCTGAGGCACTGAGGAAAGGTGCTTGACTCACTTCAGGATCCCTGCCATCAAGGAGTTTTATTTTAGAGAATTTGAGATTGGATCACCTAATGCTTTCTGCCTGATTTAGAGTGAGAAATAGGGGGTCTTTTAGAAACTTACCATCTCTTGCCAGGCATGGTGGCACACGTCTATAATCCCAGCGGCTTGGGAGGCTGAGGCAGGAGGATCGTGAGTTCAAAGCCAGTCTCAGCAATTTAGAGAGGCCATAAGCAACTCAGTGAGACCCTGTCTCTAAATAAAATATTTTAAAAATGGCTGGCAATGTGGCTTAGTGACTGGGCACCTCTGGGTTCAATCCCTGATACCCTCCAAATAAAAACTTATACCATCTCTCCCTTTACCTCTATACCTAAAACTCTGCAACTCTAAAATCCCAAAGAGACTTTAATACCAAGGACCTTGCTTTGTCACTGACTTCCTGAGCTTCCATACATATCCACCTGAGAACTCTGGGGACTGGTCACTCTGCTGGTTTCTAGCTCTAGTTTCTAGTTATAACCTCTCGTATACAAAGCTGAGTTTCACCTCTTTTTGAGTCATCTGTCTTGCTTCTCTTTTAAGATCAATAACTCATCTTTAATGCTGGCCAACTCTAGACAATTCTAAATTCAAGTAAAACCAGCTCAGATAGTCTCCACTGGTCTTTGGATGTTCCTAGGAATATAGTCTTGGAATATGCCTTGCCTCCTGTTCTTTCCAGCCCTGTTAATGATGCTGACAGGTTATGCAGAAGTGGTTGAAGTTTTCTTCTCTTTCTCTTTCAACACATAAACAGCTGAAGTTGGACGGATCAGAAAATTGAACTTGCTATAAAGCCAAGATACAAAATATAAGAGCAAATCAAGGACAAGGTGTTGACTTATCACCTCAAGTTAAAACTGAAAATATTTAAGCAGTTATTGAGGAAAGCTTTGGATAGGGTAAGGTATCAAATAATATCACAAGTCACAATCCCAAACACCGTAATCCCGAATGTTGAAATCTCAAAAGATCAAAATCCCTGAAGTCTTCCATCCCCAAAATCATAATCCCAAGAGATTAAAATCTCAAATATTGAAATCCTGAAAGTTGAAATCCCCCAAAACTGCAATTCTTGTTTAAAAAAAAAAGCTGCATTACAGTATAAAACCAAATTTTGGAAAAGAGATTAGTGCATTTTCAGTTGTGTCTAGAATAGTTGCATCATGTTGGGGAATGAATACCTGGAGATCTGGTAAAGCATTAATTTTGGGTGTGTCTGCGAGGGAGTTTCCATAGGAGATTATCCTGTGAATCTAAGTGGAGTAGGTAGGGAAGATCGGCCTTCAGCATAGATAAGCCCTGTCAGATCTGTGGGAAACCAGGAAAGAACAAATACAGAATCTGCATCAGTCTCCCTCTGAGAGCTAGGACAGAGTTGTCTTGCTGTCTTAGATATCAGAACTCCAGGTTCTCTGGTGTTTGGACTCTAAGACTTACACCTGAGACTCCCCTAAGGCTTATTTCTTCACAAATATGGTCTGTCTGCTCATAACTGTTACACCTGTGTGGCTGTTGTTAGTATACCTGAGTGTTTATGCTTGCAAAAAATTAATGTTATTATTGGCCTCAGAAGTGTTCTGTTCTGTTTTTACATTTCTCAAATGAACTCCCTTAAAATATAAATAAATGTCTTTTAAAGACTTTTAAAATTATTTTTTCCAGAATGATTTGGGGAGTTTGATCTTTTGGGATTTTAAACTTTGAGGATTTTAGACTTTGGGAATTTTGATCTTTCAGGATTTCAGCATTTGATATGATGGCACTCTGGATTGTGTCTTTCAGAATTTTGGCCCAAAGCTGGATTATGACTGCAGGGTGGATTTTCCACCAAATGGTGTGGCACTAGCTCTTTTTGGTTTAGGGAAGAGTAAGCACTCTATCAGTCAGGACATGTTGGGGATGAGGAGAAAGGAGACCATGCAAGAATGGACCTCTGCCATGGACTCAGAAAGATACCAGAGCACTTTAGGCCTTGGAATACTAAGGCACAAGGATGCCCAGGTTGTTATGGATTCTACAGGCACTGCTCTGGTACCATAGTGATAGGACTTTGTACAACTGATTACACAAAGGATTGAATGATAGCATCTCAGCCTGTTGCTAGGGACTAATTACATCAATTTTCTTCCTCATGGAGCAAAAGAATGTGTGACTTTAGGCAACAGAATGATATAATTGTTCTAAAAAATTGGTTATCTTCCAGGCACACAAGGCCTCTCTTCTTAGTTCCATCATTTCCTTCAGACAAAATGATTTTATTGATTGATGATTGATTTATTGTCCTGGGGATTGGACTCAGGAGTGCTCTGCCACTGAGCCACATCCCCAGCCAGTTTTATTTTATTTTTTTTATTTTGAGACAGGGTCTCACTGAGTTGCCCAGGCTAGCCTTGAACTTGTGGTCTTCCTGTTTCAGCCTCTCGAGTAGCAGGGATTACAGGCATGCACTACTGCACCAGCAAGACATAAAGATATTTAAAAACTAAAATACAGCACAATTCAATGGGAGGAAATTGGGCCTGTATCACTGTAAAGTGCTCAGCCAGTTTCTGCAGTGCTTGTGTAGTGACGCACATGAAGGTGCTTGGCTGGTTGGCAGCTTTAATGAAGAGGACAACCCTTGCTGATCTCAGCTATCAGACCAGCTCTGCCCACAGGAAGGCTGCTCTAAAAAGGTACTGCCTGAAAGCCAATTCCGTTTTGGAACTCTTCTTAGTGCTTTGTGTAAATCCTAATTTCTCACTATGCATTTTATTTTCTATAGGTTCATTCTCTCTGATTTGGTAAGACTGAAATGTCAATTGACATGACCATGATTTTCACTAGGAGGATATGGCGGTAGAAGGTATGTGTTCTGATTTCCATTTGGAATCTGCAGTGAACAGAGATTTAAATGCAAGGATTCTAAATTAGGTCATTGAATCTAAAAATCACATGATTCCCATTACAATCCCATTACAATCAACTAGTGCCCTATTTATACATCTATAGCCAGGTAATAGTAGGATGGATTCCAAAATTACCTCACTAGACAGCTACCTCTTGGGACTCCTGATTTTTGGTTCAATTTTCCCTGGACACATAAAAATTGTATAGCTGATAAGATAATGGGTCTCGTGTGACAAAGAAAAACATGACACTTGGTTTCCTCAATCTATAAGCTGTTTGACTTTCTTCATAAGAAAAAATCAGAAAAATCCAAGGAAACCCCAGTGTAGTTCTTTGACATTTGACAGTCATGGGGCATATTTTCTGATTCTAAGAGTTCCAGACATCAAGTACAGAAGTGAGGGAAATAACTTGATATTCAAGATTACCATAACCAAACCAATATTTCCCTCAAGAGTAAAAAAGAAAGAGAGCCACTTAATAATACATGACACAACTCCCACCCTTGGCAAAGCAATATTTTAAAACTAAAATTATATTGTAATTAGCCTTTCAAAAATGTGAACACTTCAATATAGGAGTCCATTAATAATCTAACTGCTGCTTCAAAGCATGTTCCTCCCACACAAGAAACTTAATTAAACTCAACTTCTCATTCCAACAGTCAGACAGTCATGAGGAACAGGTGGCTCTTGACTTACAGATCTCACTAGGACTTCACGCACTCAGGTGAAATGATCTAAATGCCTTTCTTGCTCGCTCTTTTGGCAACTTCTATTTCAAACCCAGATTTGCTTCTACTTTACAGGATTTAAAGTTCAAACACTACCTAGTACAATTCTAATGAAATTAAATGTTAAGTTTATATAATTGTCTGGATCATTTCTCATACAAAGATCTCAACAACAATGAACAACCCTCCCTTTCTTACGGAAGTGGAAGATCAGAGAAGTGCTAAGAATAATTACCTACTAGAACAGTCTGATTTCAAGGGCACTGACAGAAGACAACTAAAGGTGATAACCTCTTAGAATCTTTTCTCTAATAGGTGCCATGAATGCAAAAGCCTATAGAACCAGGAGGGTTGCTGGAATGAGGGAACATGGCTGGGTGCAGGGGTGGTAGAGACACGGCTAACTGGAGAAAGAGTGTCCTGGCCAGATGGGCAGTCAAGACTTCACCCCAGCAGGTCCTTGCCTGGCCTTCACAAGGATTGGGGTGATCAACTCAGAAGAAAGAGGACATTCCAAGTTTTAGGTAAAAATCTTTGAATATCTTAAAAATTGCCTGTAAATTGAACATTTTTAACTATAAGTAGGTCAAACCAAATATATAGGCCTACAGTCACTCTTGGAGACCACTGTAGATGAAGACTTTGATCTGCTTTGCCTCCTAAGAAGGGAGGTATTTAAATTATTGGTATAAATCCATAATTTGAAGGGAGACTTGAAGAGAGGGGGTGTCTCACCAGTAAGTGGGAAAACAGGTCATGCGATGGTACTCAGCTACAGAGAAAGCAGAAAGGGCCTATTGCAATTAAAAGGAGAAAATCACAGAGATGCTGGGGAAAAATTTGCACAGAAAAATAAGCTAAGGTCCACCTCTGTGTTTGCTCTACTCAGAGTAAACTGTAACAGCACTGTAACAGCACAGGGATTTTGAAGATAGAAGGCGTCAGCACTCCTGGGCACTCAGGCTTTCATTGCCCTGTCTTGGTGCCTTACAGTAAGCATCTGAAACTGGGTTCTCTTCGTATGGGCAGAGTGCCCAAGTTAATCCCTTTACTCTCCAAAGGGGGAAAAAAATGCTTTTAGACACAAATGGATGGGAATTAGAGGATTGCTACTTCACCCTCCCCACTTTCAGCAGGGGATTAGTCTACACAGGGTCCAGCACAGTTAAGCCCCCAGGGTCCACAAGTAGTGACCTTCTCTATAAAGTACCTTTATAGTCTCTCTTCCTTTCCCTGTCTAATTTTTTTTTTCACTCCTCTTTTGGTACTTCCTAGGACCACCTCCCAAACCACTCCAACTCTAATCTGTGTCTCAGGTTCTGCTTCAAGGGAACCTTGATGGAGACCCTGCACTATCACAGCATATCTCCTGAGATCCTGCTAGTAGCCGACTTTAGGCCTTGGGAGCCATTTTCATATGACTTAACTGTATGGTGCTGTGTTCTCTCATCCGTGAAACTGGGATCATGGGATCATTCCGGAAAAGCTGCCATTGCAAGCTCAAAATATTGTGAAGATCAAGTAAGATGATGTTCTTTAATGTGCTTCATATGTGGAATGTGTTCCACAAATGCTAGTTTTATAACTCTTATTGTTATTAAGACCCAATCATGGTATTTCTCTAGGAGCAAAGATAGGCATGTGTGGGGGACAGGGAAAAGGTGCTAAGTTTCTGAACTGTGTGCTAAGTTTCAGATAAAAGTGTCTGGTTGGACATGGCAGCTTTTTTTAGATGCCTTCAAATTTATGACACCGCAATAAGCTCTATCAGTCCATTGAGGTGGTGCTGTGGAGGCATGTACTATTCACAACACATTTAATGTGTTTGGAAACTGAGTTATTGTTTTCAGGACTGGGGGAAGAGGAGAGTGGGGACAGAAGGCATAAAACCACAGCTTGGAAGAAAATTTCATCTGCGTCAACTACAGTGACTAATTCCAACAATGAAGTTTTTAATGTCTTTGACTATTTATAGTAGAGACTAATGGGCCTTTTATACCTGATTTAATGGCCATTTAAAGAGAAAAAGTGTAATCACAGCACATTCAATGGAATAAGTGATATTTACAGATTGAATGATGATTAACCATAGAAAAAGAGGGAAACATTTTTTTTCTAGCACTTTTGACAGTTGAGGTAACTTTGAGCTGCAGTTAGAAATAAATAGCTTTTCTCGCCTACACGTATGCATATCTGTGTATGATTGTGTGTGAGAGACAGAGACAGGGAGAGACAGAGACACAGAGAAGCTGGAAGTTTTTAACACTGCAGGCAGCAAGCACGTACTTTTGTTTCTTGCCTTTTACCTGCAGCTAACCTGTTTTTTAGAATTTTCTTTAGTAGACAGTGGTTTTAGGTGATTCTTCTTTTCCCACACTGCTACATATGCTTTTATTTTCCATAAACATAGGCATGCCTTTTAAGAGGAAAACTCTCCAACAATCCATCAGTAGTTAAGATGTTTCACTCATTCCACAACCTGCTTCTTGCTTGGATGGTTTTTAGCAAAGTATTTTATGCAAAAAGGAGTCCTGTTGAAGTATTTAAACATGAAAACTCTTCAAAAGATAGCCATATGTCAGTGTTTCTCAACCTCAGCACTCCTGAAATCTGGAGTTGGATAATTCTTTACTGGGGAGGAGGGGGCTAGCCTGTGCAGCATAAGATGCTTAGTAGCATAATTGGCCTCTATGCATCAGATGCCAGTAGCATCCCACCAATTGAGACTACTAAAAATGTCTCCAGACATCAATAATGTGTGTGTGTGTGTGTGTGTGTGTGTGTGTGTGTTTAAAACCATCTTTGGTTGAGAACAACTGTACTGTGTGTGAAACATGAGGATGCAAAATGTATCTAAGGTTTCTCTCACTTTGGACTCATGCGGAGCACATACTTGAGAGACAGAGGACTTGCTGTGATTGCTAACTCTGCCAGGCCCTTGTGTGGTTACTAATTCCTCTTTGGTCAGGTAGTACTTACTCTCATAGGACTGTATGAGAATTAGAATTGAAAGATAGAGTTTATCGAGCACTTATTGTGTTCTTGGCCCTGTTCTAGGTATTTCAAATAAGTTAATTCATTTAATCCCAATTAACAATCCTATGATGTAGGTACTATAATTATCTCATTTTACAGTGGAGGAAACTGAGATGCAAAGAGCTTGAATAATTGACTCAAGGTCATACAGTGGGTGAATGGCCAGGAATACCAACACTGTGGTGCTGTGGCCTTTGAGTCTCCCTCTCCATCTTCATACTGTCCCTCTATGATTAAGTGCATGTGAGTATTTTGTAAATGTTAAAGGTTAAAGCAAGGGAGCTTATTAATGACTTTCCAATGCATGCCCAGACCAGGCTTTCTAGGGCCAAAATATCCTAAGCAGTTGAAAAGGACCCTGTCTATTCTGGTATTTTCTCTTCTACTTTCTTTTTATTTTGAGACAGGGTCTTTGTTAGAGTCTGTAAACAAGTCAGGATGGCGCCTGGCATTTTGCCAGAGGGAGTGGTTTGTGAAGTAACGCCAGTGAGCCGTTAAGTGTGGAGATTCCTTATTGGTTGACTGCTGTATCTAGTTTATGTTAATTAGATAAGCTGTGTGGAATGTATAAATACCCCTCCTGTCCTACAATAAACGGCTTCCACTCCTGCTGTATCAATCTACACAAGTTGTTCGTCACCCCCGGTTATTTTGCCCAGTCAGCCGGGCTGCGGCAGGTCTTGCTAAATTTTTGAGGCTGCCCTCAATCTTGCGATCCTCCTGCCTCAGTCTCCCAAGTCTTTGGGATTACAAGTGTGCACCACCACCCTGAGCTCTGTTCTGATATTTTCCATTTGAATTGTGCCATGTCCATCTCTACAGATTTGAATTCTCCATATTCTTTAAGGCCTAGCTCAAATGCCACCATCTCCCAGGAGCTCTCCCCTTAATTCTTGCCACAAGTGTCCTAGTCCTACTTGGAAGGCTCTTGTGCTTTATTCCTATTCTATGGAGCTCATCATGTATAGAAATGACATGTATATGATCTGTTTTCTTGTTAGCAGAAAACCATTCACCATGGCCAACACAGAGCCTATTCATTGTTCATATTGAAAGTGAAAGATTTCTAAATAAATGAATTAAGTAGATCACTGGATTGAATAATGTTAATTTTTACCTGTAACTATGTACCACCATCTTATAGGTGAAACATTTGGGGTGGGAGAAGTCACCCAAACAGAGACCTTTGGACACTCCCATCCTGAATTACAGCCCAGATACAAATGCCATAATCATCTATGTAAGTAGAAATTAGCTGAGCCAAGTCACTTGCATAAAATAATGACTGCATTCTGCTGGATGAGCAACTGGGTACAAAAGGCTCCTAAAAGTCCTAATCTGCCTTATGCAATGCTCTCCTCAAACCAGGGTTCATTTTCTCACTATTTTTTTAAACCACTGCTGTTGAGCATCACCTTGCACTGATTGATGATTCACCATAGATGTTGAAAAATATCTCATTGATCAGATTTTACCAACTGACCAGGCAAGAGATCATGAAAGGAGAGACCGGCTGACATGGGCCTGATTACTTTGCTTACAAAAGCTTTTTGTAGCTGTCATTATCTGGGATTTGCTCCTGTATTCTACAGTGTCAATTTCTTAGAGAGATTGAGCAGGGCTGCCAAAGGTATTCTTCTTTGTCAAATGTTTTGCTTATTATTGAGTTTGTACCCAGGGAGACATTTATCTTTTGTGGAAGCATTGCTGCCACACTTGCTCTGATGCCAGGTTCAGTCCCAGTGATGTTTAAGGAGGTCCTGTTGGAGCAGAAGGGATGGATGTTGAGTGAATGCAAGTAATTAGCTCAAAGATGTGTGATCGTAGGGTCAGCATAGTAAACTGTCAGAAGGATTGAGAACCGGAGGCCTTCCTCAGCTGGGGTTGCCCAAAGTTAGCTCACTTGAGACCACTGTATATTCCTTACACACACCTTTGGTTGACCTTTATTCCACACTGTGCTTTTAAAAGAGGTAATTCCACAGGGATACTTTACTAATGAGAAGCCATAGCTATATTTGATTTATTGGTGATATAAAAGGGATTTTATCGCAAACTTACTGCATCCTAATCCAAAATATATTAATATCATCATAGCACACACAATAGGATCAGAGACTGTGGCTAAAATGGCATTGTGTCATGGACTATTTCTTCACTTTTCTATGTACTTTTACAATAACCTTGGGATCCAGTGCCTCCCTAAAAGCAGCGCCAAAGTCTGTATCTATTGCATTGTCAATTGCTAAGTGCTACATGAGACTGTATTTTATGATGCAAGGGGGAGAAAGAGTGTAATTTCTACTTCTGATGCAAGAGGCAGAAATAGCCCAGGTTTGATGAATGATCCATGTTTGAGCATGCAATCAGAAAAACCTTCTTCTCACTTTTAAGATGAGCAAGCATGGTATGGCTGTAATGGTAAGAAAATAAATATCTAACTCTTAAGTATCCTGATCTAAGGAACTCTGCTTGATTTTCTCCCCCCGAGGCATGGTATTGAGGGGAACAAGCTCAGAAACTTGAGAAGTTGTTTTTTTTTTTTTTTTTTTAAGGTTTCTTGGTTGCATTCAGCCAACTCTGCGTCTATCTCTGACTTTTCACACCATATAAATTCAGAACACAGACCCTATTTTAAAATATCTCTTCAGAATAGAAAAATAAACTTGCCTGTACACGGAACATCTCCAAAGAGAGAACATGAACAAACAGGTTTCTAATTTCAGGTGGAAAGGAGACCTTTTGGCCCGAATCTAATTGCTGATAAGAAACTCTCCTATCTAGTTCATAACCAACTACCATCCAGTAGTGACTTTTTTGAAGTACACAAATTTAGATCTGGTTATTTATTTACAGAGGAAATGGATAATTAACCATGTACAATACAGGGCTGCATTTGCAATCTTGGCTTCCAGAAATCAAGTAGCTGAGGAAGTTTTAGTCATTCTCTTATACCCTTGGATTGTGCTGTCTTCCAAAGGAGTAGCGTTAAACTGCTTTCTGTGTAAAAACTGAAAAGCTGAAGAGCTATACCCTACGATGGTGAGTGGGGAAGTGCTTGTGTGACAGCTTCCGACCTCTGTGAGAGTTTAATCCTTATGAACTTGTATCTTTACCCATATGACTTTCTATTCCACAGAGCAAGAGTCTGACTTCTGTTTTATACTCTGCTGGGTTTTGAAAATTGGAAGCACATTGTTCAATTAAGAACCAATTAATGTGACATTCCAGCACGAAATGAGTGTTAGGCAAGAGGAACCCACTGCAAACTAATCAGTCTAAGTTTCACTGCTCATGATCTGCTGTTTCTTAAAGGCATAAAAGTAGTTTGCATTCATTCCACCTCCAGCTCCTGTAACTTGACTGAGTTTCTAAACTATGTAGGATCAAGTTGAGTCAAGATCACTCTACAACCTTCCCAGGGTACCCCAGTTTCTGGAAAATTGTGCACAGCAAGGCTGTGCTCTTTCTCTGACATTACTACCAAGTCACCGCTTTATAGCTGATGCTTCTATTTGCCACGTGACTCAAAAGATAAATAGCAACCAGAAACTCAAAGGGCATACTTGGCAATCCAATCCTCTCAAACATAGTTTGAGCCTGTGAACTTTAGTTTCCTCATCTCTTAAATGGAAGAAGCAGAATCTATTAGATGGAACTAAGTTACTCTGCCACTCACTGCCAGAGAAGAATAAGCCCTGTTTTTTTGAATAAATGCCAGCCTCAGCAATTAGTCCATCAACTTAAATTCTTCTTGCAGTTTCAATTAGATGGAGAAGCCTTCCCTGGTTTCCACTCAGCCTGTTGTGCAACATTTCTGCAAGGCTAACAGATGTCTTATTCCACCCCAGAGAGAGTTCTATTTCAGCTAGCCTGCATTACTAGTTCCTAAAGCACTCCAGGATCTAGTGGGTGAAAGGCACTCATTAGCATCATAAGATGATATGTGTTAGTAGTAAATAAGCCATGGTAAAAAGGCAGGCAGTGATCACACTCTTGTTAACAAGTCTTCCAACAGTCTAGTTGGATTCATTCTATACCGAGATCTGGTTGAATATCAAAGAACTTGGAATGCCATCTTTTACAAGGAATTTTTTTTTTTTATGTCAAGATTGAGAGAAAAATAGAGAAACCAAAACCCCTAAGATAGAAGTTCACAGTCTGTCAGTATCATCTCCCACTTCAAGATGAATGTGCCAGGAGATATTCCATACCATTCTTTTGGCAGGTTTATTATTTTTTAACATCATTTAAGGCAGTTGTCCAAATAATATTCTAAGAGAAATAGCTTCACCAAATTTCTACTGCATCCCAGAGGGCCGTATTAGATTTCTTTCCCCCCACCTTCTCCATGTCCTTCTCCATTTTCTCCTCCAGTCATTCACCTCCTCCTGCTGTGCTATGTTCAGAGCCCTCAAAAACAGCTTTCTGTTGCTTATTGTCAATTTGTCCCCCTGCCCATTCTTTCTCCTCTCCCTTGTTCTGAGCCAGGGAGCCTGACCTCTGTCAGATTTCCCTGGCTGGCTTCAGGTCAAGGGCAGACCAAAGTGAGCCACTATTGTGACAGGGCTGGAGCCTTCGGGGAAACTGAGACAGTGCAAAGACCACGCCCCCTTCAAGCCCCAATTCTTGCAATTAAGTCAGAAATATTTTAGACATGTTGCATGAATTTTATAGAAGGGATAGGAAAAGGGAAAGGGACACTCTCAAGGGAGAGAGGGGGTCCTCTCAGGAGTGGGACAATGCCTCTTCTGCATTCCAGTTCTATTGGGGGATCCCAGAGAAGTTTTGACTTTTGACTGAGAGGAGGATAACATTAGACTTTCAAATTTCTACTCCCATGACAACTCTAGGTCATGGGAGAAGAAAGACTCTGTTCCAGCACCTCCCACTTTGGCCCATGCTGACCAGTTCTAATTGGATCCTGTTTTGTTTTAGTTGTAGAAGGGCACAATACTATTTATTTATTTGTTTGTTTGTTTATGTGTGAATATCAAACTCAGGGCCTCACACTTACTAGCAAGTGCTCTACCACTGAGCTATAACCTCAATCCCTCTAATGGGATTCTTTTTCTTTTTATTCTAATTTGTTCATATGACAGCAGAATGTATTACTGTTCATATTACACATATAGAGCACAATTTTTCATATCTCTGCTTGTATACAAAGTATATTTGTGTCTTCACACATGTAAATAGGGTAATGATGTCCATCTCATTCCACCTTCTTTCCTACCCCCAAGCCTCCTCCCTTCCCTTCCCACCTCTTTGTCCTATCTAAAGTTTGTCTAATCCTCCCTTGTTCCCCCTCCCAACCTCACTATGAATCAGCCTCCTTATATCAGAGAAAACATTCGGCATTTGGTTTCTTGGGATTGACTAATTTCACTTAGCATTATATTCTCCAGCTCCATCCATCTACTTGCAAATGCCATGATTTTATTCTCTTTTATTGCTGAATTATATTCCATTGTGTATACATGCCACATTTTCTTTATCCATTCAACTACTGAAGGGCATCTATGTTGGTTCCACAATTTAGCTATTGTGAATTGTGCTGCTATAAACATTGATGTGGCTGTGTCCCTGTAGTATGCTCTTTTTGGATTTTTTTTTAAGAGAGAGAGAGAGAGAGAGAGAAAGAGAGAGAGAATTTTATTATTTTTATTTTTTGGCAGACACAATATCTTTATTTGTATGTGGTGCTGAGGATCGAACCCAGGCCGCACGCATGCCAGGTGAGCGCACTAACACTTGAGCCACATCTCCAGCCCATCTTTTTGGATTGTTAACCATAAATTTTTACAGATTTTTAAGGAGGAATTATCCTTATCTCCCTCAGTTTTGGGATCTGATCTGTGTAAAGGGTCATAGAAATATCCCCCTTCAGGGTAACTTAGGTTCCTCTTATGAACATTATTTCAGGCCTGCATTTCTCTTGCAGATAACAGGTCATTTGCTGAGGAATGTGACATATCTTGTTCACTTAAGCCAAGCAAACCTGCAGGGAAATTGTTTCTCGGAAAAGAAAGCATGTAGGGGTCAGCACAATGGGTCCATCTTATAGAATTGTTCCCTGAACCTGATGTTCAAATGACTCACATCTGTCTGTCCCCTATCAGTTTGGCAGTGGCTTTACCCCTCTGTAACCAGAACTCATAATCCAGAGCTCCAGCTCTGGTATGTGTCTGGTATTTGTCTCCTTGCCCTTTCTCTTGGAGGCCATAGTGGATTCTGCTGTTGCTAGTCTCTGGCTACGACCATCTTATTTATTCCCTCACTCCAGTTCACACTTCTGCAATCACTTCAGAGAACCATTCGAGTTGGATCCTGAGTCTTGACAAGACTCTGTTCCTGTACCTCCCACCTCCCACATACACAAAAGGAAGGAAAAATATAGATACAAAACCATGTTGAACCCGGCCTGGTTTGAATCGATTCACTGCCTAAGTTTTCTTCAAGTCTGCATATACAAGCCTTTATTTCTGTTCTTTTTAGTGATATAATGAAACTTCTATTGTGGAAGAACGAGTCACTGAAGAATCCTACTTTATTTGGGAGCTTTGTTGATATAAAAGTAAATAGGATAACTGTTTAAAATGGTTTGAAAATCATAATTAGCTCGACTACTTTAATGAGAGTGAAATGTTAGCCAAAATAAAATTTCAATCCATTTATATTTTTATAACAAATGTCTTTTATATTTATTTATTTTAAGCTGGTAATATTAGCAGCTCTCTTGAGGATTAAGCCTAATTTCAGTATGCTCCCAAAGGAGTCCTATTAATTTAAAAGGCAGTAAGTATTTAGTGAGAGGATTCAACTTTAGGAAGTATAAATTCACTTTCATTGCATTACAAAGGACATAAGATACTTTTTAAATGGTAACCAAATATTTGTAGCTGGTGTACTTCCTTTCTCATTACAGTGTTTGTCATGAAGATGAATTAATGTTGTGCCATTTTCTGTTCTTATTACAATCGTGGTTTGGAGATGAAATATTGGATGTTTAATGTCTTTATGAATTACAGCAGAGAACTGTATGATGTTGACCTTTTTAATATTCTGGCTTCTGACTGGCTGGCATTTCCACTGCTCCTCCTCCTAAAACTATTCCTACAAATATGGAAGAAAGGTTGAGGATAGGTGGCCAATGAGAGAGCAGAATATTAAAAAGGTCAACAGAGAACAGTCTTTTCCATAAATTAAAAAAAAGTATTAAGACATTAAAATTCAAATGCTATAACTCATGAACAAAATATGCAATCGATAGTTGTAAAAAATAACTCTAAAATCTTCTCCTGATGTTGAAAAAGGCACAACATAATTATTCAAGGTTAAAAATAATCTCTTAAATATTTTATAAAAGATTGAGGATTTTATTCAATCACAAAGTTACTAAAATGAGACATAATAATTTTTCTTCTCTTTCCTTCTGGTTAAAAATTGTATTGTTTGTTCTGCAATAACACAAATGCTAACAGATAATTGTAGACATGGAAATTGAGTTTGTGTGATTACAAGGATATTCAGTTTTAGAATAAAGAATTCTTAAGTTAGATGTTGGTAAACAAAAACAAAAATAATTTTAGATTTATATTCACTATTTTATCTGATATATTTAAATTGTTCAATAAATATCGACTGATTGAATGTGTACACGGGAAAGGTAGAACAAACTGTCCAATTATAAGAGGTCAAATTATTGGGGGGCGGGATTTGTGTCTCACTGCAAACAACCATCAAGTAAGGGTTGTTAAAGTACTACTAGGCTTTATAGTTCACTATCCTGCCTTCTATAGTGCCTGTTCAAGAAATCTGTCTGGATGAATAAGGGAAGAAAAGAAGAGGAAAGGGGATGGTATGCATAGCCTGTGAATTGCAGGGACACCCTTCCACTCCTTGTTAATCTGCTCAGCATTTTTGCCTTTAGTGATAATTATCCAGCCCTAGCTATTCCCCACCCCATCCTCATGTGGTAGTCACATGGTCTTTGTTGACAAATCAAGTCTCTTTTTCTCTGTATATATTTCGTGGGGGGAAGAGCCCTGAACTCAGCCAGGGGCATTGGGAACTACAATGGGGGATGAGAAAGATGATGCATGAGAAAGTGGCTGTTCCCTTTTTCCTGGATCACTGGCTATAAGGATAGAACATTCCCAGAATTGCTAGTGGCCCTCTCTGCCACCAATAAGAGAAAATCAACTGGAGAAAGAAGACAACAGAGGGGAAAGCAAAGTTAATAGATGGAGGGACAGAGAGGGAGACATGGGACACCAATTGGATGCCTGGATTGGGCCCTGTTTAAAACTAGTGCCACCTCTTGACTGTCATTAGTTAACTAATTAGTTCCCTTTTTTGTTTATATTAATTTGAACAGAGTATCTGTCACTTATAATTAATTGAAAGACTCTTAACTATGAAATTATTGTAAAGGGTTCTAAGATTCGTATGGACTTGGACTGCAAGCATCAAATGATTACTGAATAATACATACAACTATTTTTGAAATAAATGTGAATGTTTTGATTAATAATTTATGAATGTATATGAATTCATAACAACTTTTTGTCATTATTTAATTAGTGTATATTAAACCTATTAGTATGCAGACTCTGTAAAGATAGTCTACATTCAGAGAATATTTTCTTATTCAAACATATTGGAAATATCTATACAAGATATCTTTATTTATAATTAATCTTCAATCTATTAGTACTATAGTTAATCACAACTAGTGCTCATAGAGCTGTTTCTCTAATCAATGAATATGAATGCGGGTCTTAATCTGCCTATGAATGTCATTAAATATTCACCATTATTTACAATACACAGACCAGTCTACAAGGTATAAAGGTGAGTCTAACTTCATTGCTGCTTTCAGGAAACTTGCAATCAAGGGAGAGAACACAAAGCACATACACATGATAGGCAACGCCCCCCCCCCACACACACACAAAAAAAAAGTCAAAATAACTTTTAAAAGAATGGTGCTAACTACAGTTTCAAGGAATTTAAAACCCATCTATTTTGCATCCATAAGAATGCCAAAATGGTAAAATAAAAGAACCTAAGTGGAGTAAATGAGAGAGACAGGGAAAGAAAGAGAGACGGTTTATTACAATTTCTTTTCTTCCATTGGGACAATCATTAGATCCTTACCTGGAAACCTGTAATTTCTGAGCGAGGGAGGCTGCTATCTGTCTTGGCTTATGTCATTCCCTTTGTCCGGCATGTCCTTTCCTACAGGGTACATCTCTCAGTCCCACTCTTCCCTATACCTGTTTAGAGGCTAATCTCCAGCATTATGCATTGATAAATAATACTGCTCACTGGGACTTTCTTTGCCCTGCTCTCTGTCACTGGAAGCTGAACTTTAGAGACTGCATAAATTGAGAAATATGGCTCCCTAGCCAATGGGAGGCATCTTTGGGAGACCAGAGGATGGAATGTTAGTAAGAGTCAGGGTGTTTACTCCCCTGGCTCCCTCCCTATTGGTCGGTCACTACAGGTTGCCTACAACCTTCTACTGAAAGCCACAAATATTTTCTCTGAGTTCTAGTAGGGCTCCTTCCTCTTTCCCCTTTGAGTTCTAGGGGTGGTAATGGGACAGCACCATGGGTTGTCTCACCATCCATTGCCGGTTTCCTTTACCCTACCCACACTGTTTCAAGTCACCCCTTCATTAACCTCCCTTTCATTATCGCCTCTTAAATTCTGCCTTTTTAATCTGTCTGCTGACCCTTCTTGATGGCCAGTTCAAATGACCACTGCTTCCTTAGTTTCCCCTCTTGTCCTCATGTTCTCTGGAATCTTTGTCCTTGTCATACTGCACTGGCCACATTTGTGCCTATAATCATGTCCTGTATGGTCTGGAAGCTCCTTGGGAGCTGACTGTGCCCATTCCCCAATCCCAGATTGCATAGCAGGCACCTAAAGGCTGAATGAATCAATGAAGACCTAAATCAAAGTCAGGAGAGCAGACATTAATATTGGAGTAGTTGAAATGTCACAGTGCTCTGGAGGGTCTAATACTTCCTTCATCATGGCCAACTTTAGTCAAGGATTTGATCATTTGAGTGTATCAGATTTAGAAAGTCAATTCTTTATCTCACTTAGACTCTAGTCAATTGGCTCAAGTTTACCATATTCAAGAGATATGGATTGTTACAACAAAATTATTCCATAATAATATTTGATGATAGAACTATAACTGCCAAACTAAAAACTGTACTATTTGATGACAAGCCCATAACAAGCTGTTTTCTCTGATTTTAATTATCAAATATTTCAACATGAAAAATCCTTGAACGAATAGAATATCTTTCTAATTGCCACCTATATTTGCTATTTGTTAGCGTCTTTCATGTTGGGTATATACCATCTGTGTGTGTGTGTGTGTGTGTGTGTGTGTGTGTATTTATTTCTATATGCATATACATGTATAGATCCATACATATATGATTTTTTGCTGACTTATTGAAAATAAATTTCAAACATCACCAACACTTCAGCCTATACACTTCTGCAAGTTTTTCCTAAAATTAGGCCTATTCTTCTTTTCCAGTATCATTCCTAAGAACACTAGCAATAAATCCCTGATAGCAGCTAATACACATTGATACAGTGTGTTGTCAGCCAGACTTGGGGAACAGGGCCACCTTTGGCTCAAAGAGCTGCTTTGGTTTAACCTCAATTTTATCTGGCCTCCAGCATCTTTTCTAAACGTTGATATCTGTCAGCTTCGGCAGCAACTGTTGAGATCAACAAATTCGACTGTGCGTGTCTCGGACAGTCCAGCATAAGGGGAGTTCCTTCTAGAAGCTCCTTCTCAAGCATGAGGACCAGGACTGCTAGAGACTGGAGGAGGCAGGGGATCAGCAAGAAGGGGCTCTATACCTCTCTCCTTTTATTTGTCTATCTTCTTCCTAATCTGGGATATCTCACTCTGGACCACAATTGATTTCTTTTTCTTTAAAAAGGGGACAGAAAGATACAAATTAAAAGATGAACCCCATGAGGAACTCATAAAATAATAAAACTCATAAAATAATCCATGCAGCTCCATGACTCTTGCTGGGAGGCCATCCTGAACACCTTCCCTCATTTGCGCGCACGCGCGCGCACACACACACACATACACACACACACACATCTTTGTCTCTGTTATTCACCACCTTTTTTTCCTAGACATTATGGGGACCTATTAAGGGGAATGCATGGTTGGCAACCCACACAACCCAACACAACAAACATCATTCTCTGAGAGTCAGCTCAGAAACATGAGGAGGTAGAGGAAGAAGGAGAAACTGGGTCCCCTAGTTCTGGGTTCTTACACACTGGTGGTATGCACCAGACAAGGTCTCTCTGGCTGAGCTCTTCGGCGACACCTGCATGGTGCATGATACATTTCACAGCCCTTATATGATGGCTCCATTTCAGCTAGAATCAGGCAACATTTTACAGGGGAGCTAGAGAGGAAATCAATTATCTAAATGCATTTCTAAAATATATTCTTACAACCAAGTAATACAGATGGCTTCCCAAGGATGCTTTTCCAGTTGCTCTATCATATGAAAAATACAAAATATCCTCCTAATTAAACTTATTATATTTGACTACTGAATGCCTGCACTTAGAATTGAAATAACCTCTTGCAAATAATTTGCTTATGGCTGTTGGACTTACTGAAGGACCTCACAAGATGTGACTCGTGGTGCTGCTGACAGGCCATCCGAGGGCATTGTTAGCCCTTTCCAACATGCCAGTCATGAGCGCTGGAGGAATAGTGGTGAACCAAACCAGAAGTCATTTCTTTACAGCGACATAAAGAAAGAAGAAAATTTCCATTGGAGGAAAATGCAGTGATTTGAAGCATTCTAACTTGAGTCATAAACGAAAGCAAATTGGCCTTGTTACTCTCAAGGGAGTTTTAATTTAAAATGTAGTACTTAACAACCGACTTGCAAAAACGGAAAATAATCTGCTCCACCTCTGGTCATTGTTTAACTAAAACCAGGTTTAACTTCCTGTAGCAAGTTGAATATCAGACATGCTCAGTTAAAGTGGTTAAAGCTAGTGGCTTACAGGGAGACCAGTCCAGCTTGTGTTCTGAAGGGGAATTGTGAGGGTTTTTATATGGCAGACTGAACTCTCTTCCTTTGGGTGCAGAAAGTGCATTTCACCTCACAGGATGCTTTTGCTACCCTTTTCTCCAACTTCTCCTTAGGTTTACACTCAGAATGGGAGAGCCTCCCCCAGCTTCCCTGTCCCCCTTTCCCACGGCCCTAGAATCTGTGGCCCTCATTTCCTGGCAGTGACCAGCTGCTGGGCTTCCTGTGTGTCCTTTGTGAAGGCAGGAAACACCGAGGAGGTGCCTAGAGGCTGAGGGCAGCTTTCCCAGTGGCACGGCCTCTGCTCCACCCCACCGCACCCTATCTTAGGCTAGCTGCCCAGGAGTTCCTGGAAGCCATGTGACCAGACATGGTCCCCAGACACATAAGAATCTCTCTACCCCCACCCTGGCTTCACTATGACCAGACTCCCAGCCCGTTCTGTTCCCTTAAAACTAGGTGCAGAGTCAGGAAGAACTCACTAGGTGCAGAACAACTGAAAACCGATATGGAGACATTTGTGACATTCCAGACATAAAAAGGGCCAGGACTGCAGGATTCACACTGTTCTGTTTCAGCCAGTGCTCCGGACAGAGAGCTGTCACAAGACAACTTTAGCTTTTCATTGTTTGTTGTGCACTTTGCCATGGTCTCACTTTGAATAACAGAAGGCAGGAACGAATCTGGTCAAAGTTAGCTTGGCTTTATATAACAGAAGCTCCTCCAATGAAAGGGGCTTATGCATTATATAAGTTTAATTTTTGATCACATAAAGGAAGTTGACATCAATTCAGGGGTTTTGTAGCTTATCTCCTTACTATTCCTAGAGTGTGGGACTAGATCAGCTTTCGAGCTCCTTGGTCTCAGGATCTCTTTATATTCTTAAAAATTATTGAAGTTTCCAAAGAACTTTTCTTTATGTGGATTGTTACATGAAAAATTAAAACAGAATTATTTTTTCATATTGATTAGGTTCATTTAGAATTATTCTAAACCCATTGCATACTAACAATGACAGATGAATAATAAAAATAATTATAATTTCTAAAGCAAAAATATCAGTGAGAAGAATGAAATTATTTTATATTTTTATAAATTCCTATCTGACCTAATAGAAGATAATTTGAATCTTGCATCAGCTACTATATGCAATCCTTTGCAATGTATTGTTTTGGTTGAAGTATATGAAGAAAATTCAAGGTTTCATGTATATATGTGACTAGGAAAAGAAGAATCCTGTGAACCTTTTGAATAATGATTCTGTCTTCTGTGTGTTTTAAGTTTATGCTTTGAATATTGCTGTCTTAAACCTCATAGTCTAAAAGAGCTGCTAGAGCTCCAGCCATTATATTCACATCAAGGTATCATGACAGAAGAAAGATTGAAAGAAGAATTGGTACCCTCCCATAATGCAGAATTCCTGGAGGGCACACAGCATTCCGGCTTACATCTCTTTAGCCAGAAATTTCACATGGCAACAGAAGCTACAAGGGAAATGTTTTTGTGGGACAGTGATGCGTTCAGCTAAAACTTTCTTTAAAAAGAAAAGGAGAAAGGCTACTGAGAGGCAATTAGCAGTCTCTGCCACAGGAAGCATGAGTGAAAAGCATTCCGCGACCCATACACTTCAGCTGTGTTTCCATGGCTGCAGATGGTCAAAACACCACTGATCCCCCAGGAGCACCCTGCAAAGAAATTACTATTTGCTTTGCTAAATGATTGGTCTGTAGTGTTCAAGTGGATTTTAAAGTGTCTGCAGAGGGGCAGGGTGTGGGAAAAGGGAGCAAGACGTGGGTTCTCTATGAAGTACTGACCAGCATCGTGTTGTGAAAAGGAAATGAAATTCCCTTCAAGAGAAAGACCATCCTGACAAGATGTTACTGCAGCCACACAGACCTTTCTTCCTGTTTTGAAAGACTTTGAAACTCAATGAACAACTGTCAAGGTTAAGAGTGAGTTGGGGGAAAAAAATGAAAATGTTTTCTCTCAGCAAAGGTGACGTCCAGGATTTTTCCAGTTAAGGAGAAAGTGTTAAGAAACAATTTAAGATGCTTTTGCTGAAGGTTTACTTTGTACGGGTCATGATTCAAAATGCTTTGTGTGTGTTATTGACCCATTCCATCCTCATAGTAAATGTATTATTATCCCCATTTTTTATAAGAAAATTGAAGCACAGAGAAGGTCAGTAACTTATGTATGATCATATAGTCAGTAAAGGGTGGATTTGGCTCCCTAGTCTATCTTCTAAAACCACTGAGCAATATTCCTATCTATTCTGAGGAACTCAGACTGAAGACTAAAACATGTCTATGGCATGAGACTAAAATTCATCACAACACAATTTAGCAATACTGAAAGTTAGTGATAAGCCCTCTATTAACTGTAACTGGATGCTATAGTTCATTTGCGTGAGTACTTCAATTTTCCTTATATTGAAAAGGAGCTATTAGCTATTACTAAAAGGCATCCCATGTTAGAGTAATATTTCTGCAGAAGTGGTGTCAGTTCATTCAAATGCCTCCTATACTCTCTACTTGCTCACAGTCTGTGGTTCCCTCCTACTTTACATCCTTAACCGAGTGGCAGCTACCTGAAGCAGGAGCAGGAGGTAATCAGCCTCACAAAATCAACCCTCTGCAGCAGAGGGTGCAAACGGGTTGCCAGTGGATGACATTTTGCTATGGGTATCCTTGATTTGGTTCATAAGGTATAACTTCAAATTCATGCTGTAATTTTATAAACTGGATTTTTCTTTTTTTGCCAAAATTCAAAATCAAGATTTTTTTTTATTGGTTGTTCACAACATTACAAAGCTCTTGACATATCATATTTCATACATTAGATTGAAGTGGGTTATGAACCCCCAATTTTACCCCAAATGCAGATTGCAGACGTGATTCTGCAAAACCAAGATTTTAATAGGAATCCAGAGGAGATGCTCGGCTCTTCTAGATAGGCTCAGTTCTCACAGGTTCAACTTGCCCCCAACACCCCTGGCTTTTCATCATGCTGTTATGTTATCTACCTGTCCCCTGAAGGCGTTTGCATTTGCAACCCTGTCTTTACCGGCATTCGACTTCAAATCACATTAAACTCCACCTTCTATTGTAGCAGAACCTGTTTCGAAATTACTGCACCTGCAATCCAGCGGAACTGATGATTCACTCACAGCGTATCTATATACGGTGGGTTCTGCAATCAGTGGAGTCGTGGCTGTTAGGATTCTAGCTGCCTGCTGATAGAGAAATGATGGGCTGAAGCCACAGGTGCCACAAAATGATAAGACAAATACCTGCAGTGTGGTAATGCAGAATCTGACACTTAGTAGGAACTCACACGTGTATTTCTGAAGATTTGATGGTGCACAGGCAGAGTTTTACTGAAGCAGCTGGAATTTCTATTCTGCCTCAATTATCAGTTTTGTCAGTCACCGATACTATTTGCCAAATATTTCTGGATTTCCAACTTCAGGCACACAGGAGGATTGTACTTCCCGCCCTTGAGTCTGGGCGGGGCACATGTCCAGTTCTGACCCTTGAGTTGTGAGTGGCACTGACCTGTGTCACTTTGGGGCCAGATCATGTGATTGTCTGAACACCACCCTCCAGCACAATCTTTCCTCTGATGTGGTGGCCCACGGTGTGGGAGACGGTGGCAGCTCCATCAGCCTGGACTTCTAGGAGCAACTAGAACGGGTAAAGGCATCTCCCAACTCATGATGAACACATTGCTTGAACCATAAATTAAATTTTGTATCATAACCCATTAAGCTATTTGGAGTGTTTTTAATTTAATTTATTTTAACAGCAGCATAACCAGTCCAGCCCTGATTAAAATAGTCACCAAGTATTCATTAATAAGTAGTAAGTTAAAATTGAAAAAAAAAATCTGAATTCTGGCCATCGTCAATTTAGTTATGAAAATGCTTGTGCAGGCCATCCGCCTCCATGACTCACTGATTCCAGCTCCCTTTTATGAATCTCCCATTACCCATGCACATTTCTCCAGCCTTTATCCTTTACCACTGAGCTTGTCAATAACAGCGCTTTTCTTCTTGCTGAAGGAGAGATCCATCGAGCATCAAGAGACAGATTACCTCTGAAAGCAAATGTGCAGGTTTTTCCTGAGCTGCATTTTGTGGCAGCATCATGCTCACAGCCCACAGAGGATAAAAACTATTTGCTTCCCAGCTCTGCAGAGCCTTGGCACAATCTCTCCTGTGAGAACATGTGTGTGGTGGTTGTAGCAGAACTAGGGCTGCTACTCTAGGAAAGATGGGGACCTAACTAATCCACTCTGCAGTGTTATCCCTTTGCTACACACTTCTTCCTGTGTGTGTGTGTGTGTGTGTGTGTGTGTATGTGTGTGTGTGTGTATTTTAACATTGCATCCATAATTGAGTTTACCTGCTAAACTAGTGATGCATTTTCTTGTTGCCACTGTCAATATTTTAAAAAATAATCTCTTTCAAGGTGCAACAAGTGACCTACCCACTTGAAAGTACTTGATCTCATTTGTCAGTGGAAAACATCTGGTAAAAGCCTGATTTTAGATATTTGGAGTATGAAACTTTGGGGTATGGTGGGGTCATTAGTGGTCTTAATATATTGTTGGAGTGTTGGTGTCTGGTTAGCCCTTGCTTCATGCCAAACTTTTTAATATGACTTTTCAAATTTTTAGCAAATCTCTATCATTATGCAGGCAGGACCAACTAGTTGTAGGCATCACAATCTATTTATTCAATCAGTGAAGAATTTATGGAGCATCTACTAGACCATGACTGACATCTTCAGTGGAAGATACCAGGATTTGTTCATTTCTCTCTACCACCAAGCCCAATGCCTTTACTATAATGGGTGCCCAATGTATGTTTTCATAATTGCTAGTCAAAGCATTAGGATATACACTCTGAGAAATACAAGTAAGTCCTCATATTTTATGAGCAATGGTCTGATGGATTAGATACTTATGCAATTCACTGTGGTTTGTGGCAGTTAAGAAAACATTTCTGAGAATTGTGATGGAAAAGGGAGGAAAGTTTGATGAGTCCCCCAAATAATGTAGGGATTTGAAGTCCCGGGTTTTACTGCGTCTCCATTGACTAGCAATGGGACTGTGGGAACAACTTTTCTGGGCTTCTGGGTCTCCACGTGTAACATGAAGGAATTAACAGAACAATTAGATTTTTTTTTTTAAATCACAGCTCTGGAGTGCATCGTTAAAAGTTTCAAACGACGGAGAGAGAGAAGAGTTTCCAAGTGATTTCTCTGCATCCCATGAATGTAGGTAGGTTTGTTGTCATTTTCATTTATCTCAAAGGTATTTTCTAATTTCCCTTGTGATTCTTTTTCTTTGATCTGGTGGTTACTAGGAGGTTTAATTTACACATATTTGTGAATTTCCTTCCATTTTTAAATTCCTAATTTCATTCCATCATGGTTGAGGAAAATATATTATTTAAATCCTTTTAAGTTTATTGAGATCTCTTGTATAGACTAACGTATGGTCTATTATGAAGAATGTTCCAAGTGCATTTAAATATTTATCCTGGGGCTGGGGATGTGGCTCAAGTGGTAGCGCGCTCGCCTGGTGTGTGTGCGGCCCGGGTTCGATCCTCAGCACCACATACCAACAAAGATGTTGTGTCCGCCAAGAACTAAAAAATAAATATTTAAAAAAAAATAATAAATAAGTAAATAAATAAATATTTATCCTGCCTTTGGCAGAGATTTCTACTGACCTCTATTAGGTCTGGGTTTTGTATAATGTTCACGTGTTCTATTTTCTTGTTGATTTTTCTGTCTAGTTTTTGTCTTCATTATTAGAAATGGTCTATGAAGTCTTAATTATTATTGTTAAATGACGTCTTTCTTCCTTCAATTCTGTCGGGTTTTGACTCATATATTTAGAAATTGTTTTGTATCTTTTTTTTCTCTCTCTTTTCATATACATATGTGTGCATGTGTGTGTATATGCATATATATGTACATATGCACATGTAAATATTCTGATTATATTCTTGATAGAGTAGTCTTTTATCATGAAATATTCATCTTTATCTCATAACAATTTTTGGCTAGTCCAATTTATCTATTATTTCTAGAGGATTCAACTTTCCTTTGATTAACAAGGTATATTTCATCTTTTCTTATTCATATACTTTCATTTTTTTGTGTTTTTGGATATAAAGAAACTCTCTAGTAGAACAGTATCTAGATGGATCAGATTTTTTTTAATCATCTGCCAATCATTGCCTTTTGCTTATTGATTATTTATTTACTGTAATTAGTAAGGCAGAATTTACACTTGCCATTTTCTAATTGTTTTCTAGGTATTTCATTTCTTTAAGTTCATCTATTTCTCCTTTACTGCCTTATTTTGTGTTAAATAAATATTTCCTAAGTATAATTTTTATTTCCTTATTATTTCATTTACTATATATTTTGGGGTTATTTTCTTGCCTGGGGATTATAGTTAACATTTTAATTTAAAATTATCTGGTTTGGATTAAAACCAACATACATTTAATAAAATCCTTATTCCTATAAATCTCTTCATGCCATTATTGCCATAAATATTGCATCTTTATTCACTGTATAAAACAATAATTATTATTGTTTTATACAGCTCTCCTTTAATAACATCAGAGGGAAAAAGTGTTATAAACAAAAATAAACCATTAATTCTGACTCTTTTTTTTGTTTGTTTTTTAATCTGGGAATGTCTTCAATTCTTCATTAAAAGATTGTTTTGCATGAACTGGAGCTCTTAATTGAGAGCTTTGTTCTTTCAGCATTCTGAATATATTGTTTCCTGGACTTCTTGGTTTATGATGAAAAAGTGATTTTTTTTTAAATCTTATTAAGAATTCTTTGTATAAAAAGAGTCAGTGCCTTCTCATGGCTTTCTTGTCCCTTTTGATTCCTTCTTCCTTTTCTCTCTCGTTAGGATGTGTCTAGAGGTGAATCAATTCAGTTATTGAGCTCCTGGGATGTAAATATGAATGTTTTTCATCATTTGGGGCGTTTTCATTATTATTTCACTATTTCTGTCCATTTCTCCTTCTCTTCTCCTTCTAGGACTGCAATTATGCTTATATTTCTGTGCTTCATGGTGTGTCATAAGTTTTTGAAGATTTGTTCATTATTCTTTTCTCCTTCTGTTCCCTGGGCTGGGGGATGTCTGCTGACCTGTCTTCAAGTTCTCTGATTCTTTTGCTTGCTCAGATCTGCTGTTGAACCCCTTTAGTGAAATTCTAAGTTATTGTACTTTTAAATTCCATAATTTCTATTTGGTTCTTTCTTTAAATTTTTGGTTTGGTAAGACATCATTCTTCATTCCTTTAGTTCTCTGCATATTCTTTTAGTTCTTTGAACATATTTTAAATAGATGATTTAAATAGAAGTCTTTGTCCAAAAGTCTGGGCTGCCTTGGACACTATTTCTATTAATGTTCTTCTTTGTATTTTTCATAATTTTTTTTTTGTTAAAAAGTGAACACCTTAAACAATTGAACACAACTCCCCAGGGAGTTCCTGTTACTGTGGTGTAACTATACTTCAGTGCCTTTTCAGAACTATTTCTCTAAGTCGTCATTCCTTATCATATCAAAGCTACTGAAGTCTGCTTGGTTAGCTTCATAGTCATCCAGATTTGTCAGAGATTTCTGTAACCAGCTCAGGGTCCTTTCTCACCATGTATTCCATCCTGCATCTGCTGGAAGCCCTGTGCATAACTCACATATAGAGCACACTTAGCAAGAACTTATACCCCCAGCCCTTTTTACTTTATTTTGAGACAGGGTCTCACTAAGTTGCTCAGACCAACCTTCAATTTGTGATCCTCCTGCCTCAGACTCCCAATTATCTGGGAGTATAGGTATGCACCACCATACACAGTTATCATAGCTTTTATATTTATATGTATTTCTTTCTAAACCAATCAGTGGAAACACTATATAAAACACTATGAAAACTAACCCAACTGTTTTTATTTTACTTTTTGATCCATGAACATTTTATTACATCTTCTGCTGGAAAAACTGGCAGAAAAAGGAATTTGGGGTAGTTTTCTCTTTCTCTTTCTCTATGGGATCATATTAGAAAAGCTTAAAAGTTTACCTAATGCAGGCAAGATTTATATGAGCAAGAAATGATATAATAATTTCTAGATCATTTGTGTTTCTTTAGTTCTGTGTTACTTTCCGTCCCTGTTTGGAGTAAGCTCTGGTTTGAATGGAAAACACGGACTCTCAAGGCTGTCGACACCCCCTGCTTATTCAGTTACAGATGTAATTAATATTCTTACCTTGTACTTGTTTTGAGTCTCACTGTACTTCCCTGCATTGTGAGGGACATTTCTCTTGGGGCATCATGAATGTTATATGCAAATAGAGCAGCAAGGACCAGCAAGCTTCATATTGTACATGTCTTCTCCAATCATGCACCTGCTCCATTGTTCCATTGGACTTCACTGTGAAAACAGTTTCAAAGATAAATGATTAAGAATTGCAAGATGTCCACAAGAGAGCATTAAACCAACTATGGGGTCTTGTGTGACTGCACAGGCCTCATACCACAGATGCTGCTCAATGCCTACCTAGCCAGTTTCTCTTTTTCTTGATGGAAAGGGAAAGTTATTTTATTTATAGTGTCAGTCAGTGTGCCTAGATGAGAAAAAAAATAAAATTTTATATAATTATATATATATATATATATATGTGTGTGTGTGTGTGTATGTATGTATGTATATATATATATATATATATATATATATATATATATATCTCCTAACTTTTTGACATTTAGTTTTTGTAACTAAAAAATAAAAATTGTATGTATTTATCATGTATACCATCTTGTAGAAATATGCACACATTATGAAATGGCTAAATTGAGCTGATAGCCTCACATACCTACTGCCCCCCACTTTTGTGATGAGAACACAAAAATCACAATTTTCAAGAATACAATACATTGTTACTAACTATAGTCATCACATTGTACAACAGGTCTCTTGAACTTAGTCCCCCTATCTAACTGAAATTTACTGTCCTTCAACAAACATCACTCCAGCTTTTCCTGGTGCCCCCATCTTGTCCTGAGGCTTGAGTGATTTCATGACAGTTTTGACCAGTGAAATGAAAGTAGAAGTCTTAGTTATACTGAGACTTCTGGAAAGTTTTGCTTGTAAGACATATTCCTTTTTCTTTATTTTTATTTTTATTGCTGCCTAAAATGGAAATGTCCTACTAGGTGGGGGAATAAAGTGCCTTTGAAATGCTATGCATGAAGGCAAGGACCTATGTTAAGGAGCTGAACTGGGGAACATGGATATCCCAAGCTTTGCAACAGCCCAGGACTGCAATCTACTTCCTCTGATGGTGGGGACAATAAATCTCTTTTGGATTAAGTAACTATTTTTCAGGTTTCCATGACTTGTCACAGAATACAATCATTATTTATTCCCATGAATTGAGAATTCCACCTTTATCATGTACTAAGTTCCCATATTCTGTATTCGTAAACCATTTCACCAATTTCTAAAATACCTTTATATGCTAACATCACACATTTTTAAAGCTATAGATTTATAGTATGTTTTGCAATCTGTTACAGCAATGCCTCTTTGTTCTTTTTTTTCCCAATCCTTAGTTATTTTTGTGCATATTCATTTCCCTATAAATTTTAGAACATGCTTGTTAATTTCCATGAAAATGAGTAGAATTTTTATTAGGATCATGTTGAATTTATGAATTAATGAGGAAGAATCAAAATTTTAACATTTTCATGGTTTTCATCTAGGAAGATAGTGTAATCCTCATCTATTCAGATCTTCCTTGTATCCTTTAATAGAGTTTAGTTTTACTCACCCAGATCTTACATACCCTTGTTAGATTTATTGCTAGGGCCCTATTTTTGGTTACTATTTTGAATGCTTTTTTCCCCCTCTGTTTATTGTCAAATTCATTTTTGCTACTTTATAGTAATATCATTTTTTTGTTAATCTTGATTTTGTATTCAGCCATCTGGATACATTTTTTATTTTCCTTAGATGCTTTCTAGAATCCCATTTCAACTTGAAAAGTGCAAGAACTTAGGTATTATCAAACTCTGTGATTGGAAGTTGTATCGGGCCCCGGTCAAAGGACAAATTTCATGGAAGGATCGGAGATTTTATTGTCATCATTATTTAAGACCATCTAGTTCTTCTGGTGACCATATCTCCTCATCTGTATAGTTGTGTTCAGTGACAGCGTTCTTAGAGTCCCTTAAGTCTCCTTTGCATTCCTTTCTTATTTAATCTCTACCTCCAGGGTTGTTCCCAAAGGTGATTTGACCTGACAAACTGAGAATTCCTGCAAAAAATTCCAAAACCTCTCAAGCCTTGCACATAGATTTTTAATGATAATCAATATCTCCTTTCAACCCCAAAGCCATAATTCTGAGACCTAAATTCAGATTCCCCTCCAAAAGAATATATGAAAAGTCCCAGCTGAAGTTGATACTAAACATTTTAGAGTTTTTACTTACTAAATTAAAATTGAACTTTAAACAGTTCTGAAAGCCAAGAAGTCATAGTATGTTCTCACTTCACAGCCTCCAGTTGTAGTCCCAAATCCTCAAGAAATGTGTCTCCTCTTGACATTGTTAAAAATTCAACTCCCAATGTATTACTTTTGATCATGAGAATATACATGGCTTAAGGGACCACAGAGGAGTCAAACTTAGATTGTCCACAACAGCCAGGGAGATGTCATGCATGTATCTGCACATCTGGGACGTTTCAGTTCCTTCTGCCCTACATGAGCAGTGGAGGGAAGAAGCAGGGAGATTATATTCATTTTCCAAGTGAGTATAATCCTGCAATTTTTTTCCTGAAAAATCTTAGAAAGGATTAATTTTAGAATTAAAAGGTCATTTGAAAACCTGGCTCTGCCACTTGCTATCCATGCCATTTCTATAATTCATTCTTAACCTCCCACACTCTAACTTTCACTCACAAGAATGTTGTGGGAATAAAGTAATGTGAGATTGACAAAAGAAAAAAAAATCATGTAAACTGTGCATTGCAGGTGTGACTTGCTGGTAATTTTGCTATGTTGAGCACTTCTCTCCCTTGTCTGCTATACCATTATTGGGGATGTGCAATGCAAAGGAGAAAAGAACCTACAACTGACCTCAATACATAAGAAAATTCATAGTTAAGCATGCTGAAAACCCTACAAAATATATAATTAAAGTAAAACTCGTGACTTCATGATGAAATATTGATGGAAATGCTTGAAAACAAGTCATAAAATATAAATGCCAAGTAGTTAGCATTGTTTTGATGTTTGAATGAGTGGCTTAGAAATATAAAGAAAAACAACCATGACATCGTGATTGAAGCTTTTGATCATGAGAATATACATGGCTTAATGGACCACAGAGGGGTCAAACAGACTTTCCACAACAGCCAGGGAGATGTCCTGCTTGACCATTTCAGAGGTGCTGGTGTTCATCAGGCCCTTATCTGTAGATTGGCCCAGGATTGGAAGCATGCACTTCTCTTGCTGGTCTCTGGGAGGTGCTGGTTGCAGATGAGTAGCAGCAGCATCAAAGTCATCATCACCTTGATTTCCTGTTGCTGCTGTAACAATTTAGCAAAATAGTGTGAGTGTTTTTTTTTTTTAATGGTGGGTTAAAACAACAGAGACTTGTTATTTTTTTAGTTGTGGAAGTCAAAAGTCCAAAAAGGTCAGTAGGGATGGTCTCTTCTGGAGGCTCCTGGGGAAATCTATTTTTTTTTTTTTTTTTTTTACTTTTCTGGATTATAGAGGCTTCCTGCAATCCTTAGGTCATAGCTTCTTGCTATCATTACTCCAAGCTCTGCTTCCATCATTACATCTCCTTCTATGACACTCCTGCTTCCCTCTTAAAAGGACCCTTGTGATGACATTGAGCCCATCTGAACCATTCAGCACATACTCTCCCATCTCAAGATTCTTAACTTAATCACATCTGCAAAGTCCTTGTTGCCATGTAAGGTAATATATTCACAGACTCCTTTGAATGTGGACATCTTTGGGGTAGAGATGTTATTTAGCCCCATCACAATTATCAATAACCATCAATGCTTAGTGAGCAGTTTTATGTGCCAAGCAGGCACCTCATACACAATAAATATCTCTCTCTCTCTCTCTCTCTCTCTCTCTCTCTCTCTCTCTCTCTCTCTCACATGCGTGCACGCGCGCGCGCGCGCACACACACACACACACACACACACAAATGTTATGAGGAAGATAGTATCATTTTCTTTACTGTAAGGTCATGGCATTGAAACATGGAGAGGTTAAGAAACTTACCCAAGGTCACCCAGCTAACATCCATATGGTTGACTTCAGAGCCCAAACTCTTAACCAGTTTCTCTTAAGAAGGGAATAGATTGATGGGGTAGAGAGAGAAGATGGGAGGGGAGGGGAGGGGGGGATAGTAGGGGATAGGAAAGGTAGCAGAATACAACAATTACTAATAGGGCATTATGTAAAATTGTGGATGTATAACCGACGTGATTCTGCAATCTGTATTTGGGGTAAAATTTGGGGTTCATAACCCACTTCAGTCTAATGTATGAAATATGATATGTCAAGAGCTTTGTAATGTTGTGAACAACCAATAAAAAAAACAAAATTAAAAAAAAAGAAGGGAATAGATTGGCTCACTCTACTTATACGAAGTAGAAACTTCTAGATATAATTCTTGAAGAGGCAACAATTTGATAGCAACAATAGCAGCAATGGTAACATCTTATATTTTTTATAGTGGTTTATAATTTATAAGCACATTCCCTGTGATTTTCCACGAACCTTTCCCATAATTCTGTAGCTTGAAATAATTTTTCCCTCCATTAAATCCTTTTTTCTTTTTTGGCTTATATAAATAGCAAGTGTTCATATTGTGCCTTTCCCTAGAATTTATGTACTTGTTTGTGTGTTCTATCTGTTCAACTGTGAAGACTTTAAGTACCAAAAAGTTCCTGACTCCCCTAAAACATTACAGCGAGATGAATGCTGAAATATGTGTTCAGCTGAACAGTATACTTGAGGCAGAGAATCGTTTGGGAAATACTATAGAACTTAAAAAATAGGGTGGTAGAATATATAGTTTTGAAAAGCCCCAATGAACCACGATTTCTGGTATTCATTCTTTAGTGTTATCTCCTTTTAATTTGGCTCTGGGATGTGTCTACAACTATTTAAATCAGCTGAATCTGATGAAAGAGATGTTGTGCCAGTTTGGGGTCCAACCCTTCCTTGGCTTAGACACTTCTAATTTTCCCATCTTTGGATCTTGGTCTTGGAATACCACTTTTGGAACCAAACTGCCATTCTGTGAGGCAGCCCAAGCAGCCACAAGGAGAGGTCCATATGGAAGAGTACTGAACTTCCCCAACAACACTGACTTCAAAAGAGCCTCCAGAGCATTGCAACCATCTGACACCAAAGGGAATGGAAGAACGACCCAGATAACCTTCAGAATTATGAGGGAGAATGAATTGTTATTGAGCGTCTAGGTTTGGGGGTGTTTGTTGTGTACCATAGAAAACTAGAGTATCGGGATATCCATATTTCTGCAGCACAGGGATACCAGGCCTCTTTCCTTCCTGCTGAAGGGCTGTGCGTGAAATCATGGGTTCTGAGTCAAGGAGGCAGAGACGCTGCCAACCTCCAAGACATTGAATGGCTCCTGCAACTTGGAACAGAATCTCCTTGCAAGTAGAGACTGTGGAGTCAAGGCTGAGAGTGGCTTTCAGAGCGTGGGTACACAAATGGTCAGAGAGGGATTTCTGGGACCCAATACTGACTTGAATTCTCCAGAACCTTTGTAATATTAAAAAAAAAGTTCTTAACTTAAATCACATCTGCAAACTCCTTGTTGCCATTTAAGGTGACATATTCACAGACTCCTTTGAATGTGGACATCTTTGGGGTAGAGATGTTATTTGGTCCCATCACAATTATTAATAACCATCAATATCTAGTGAGCAGTTTTATGTGCCAAGCAGTGTTCTGAGCACTTTATACACATTAAATCACACACACACACACACACACACACACACACACACACACAAGTTATGAGGAAGATAGTATCATTTTCTTCACTGTAAAGTCATGGCATTGAAGCATACAGAGGTTAAGGAACTTACCCAAGGTCATACAGCTAACATCCACATGATTTGAGTTCAGAGCCCAAACTCTTAACCAGTATACTGTTTCTGCTTTTGAGGACTTAGTAACTCATACAGTTTCCTTTTTCCTTTTCCAATGGTACTATCTTCTTACTGGGTAGTTTTTTTTTTTTTTGGGGGGGGGGCGGGGGGAACACACATGTGTGTAGTGTTTTGACCCCCTATTCAGCTACATGGGAATGGGCTTGGTCCAGGACACTTCCTTACTAAGGGACAGGAAGCCCATGTATCCTCTCTCTGGCTTACCACCTGCCTCATCTCTGCTCCTTTGTTCTGCTAAATTGCGTGTCCATGTCTCTCAGACACATCTCAGCTTTCTGCATTTCAGGTTCCTCAGGGAAGGCAGGGATCCTTGTACTGCAGCACTAAGTGGGCCAAGTGCAGTCACATTGCCTTCAAGGGCTGTGGAGTTGCTCCTGATGCATTGCTAGGGGCTGGATCTTGCTGCTCATACTCTCTCCTTTCTTGCTGTAAGTAAATGCTGAGCCTGATGTGTATGTCATCCATTCTCAGTGACCTCAGATCATGCACGGGGCTATTCCTGGGGTGGCATTTACCTGCCTTTTAATATTGGTTGCGCTCACGTTCTGTTCTCTCCTCTGGCACAGCCAGACCACGCTGTGAAGGGTGAGACACTTGCTTTATACACCTTCAGCTTCTCTTGACTTTCTATCCTTGATTCAGGGTTTCCCTCAGGCTCCAATTTGTCACTGTGAGGACAAACAAGAAATAAAGACTAACACAGATTTCATCTCTCAAGTCTCGTGAACCAAAATTGCTTAAAGAGATGTTGTTTGAAGGCTCATCTGTCTGAGCTTGGAGGCTCCTGCAGAAGATGCTCTGGTGTTGATTCACAACAGGCTCATGTACCAGTGACATGAAGGAGAATCCCAATGACCACAAGAAACACAAACCAGGAGGGTTTCCGAATGCACAGGGAAAAGACCTCCTCGCTCAGCTCTCCACCTGACCCCTGTTCTCAGCCCTGTCCAAGAAGGCATTGAGCCTATGGGCATCTAGCCCAGCACCAGCTTCTTGTGCTTGTGTGTGTGTTTGGGGAGGGAGTGAGATGAGTGGGAAACAAAATGAGAACTGAGATTGATCCAAGGGACTGGAAGGAGGGTTAACAGTTGTGACAAAGGGACTGAGAAATGCAGCTGGAGCCCACCTCCTCCCTCCCTCTCCCTTTTTCTACCACCTGCTGGTGTAAACTCTATTCCAATATTGGGGTAAAGAGAAAGAAACAGGACTGGGGTGGGAGTAATTGTCTAAAGTAACAGGGAGACTCCTGTGGGAACAGTGGGAAGGGGAGGCTGGGAAGATAGTGGAAATCTCTGTCCTGGTAGAGAACCCAACCCTTTATTCTCTAGCCTCCTTCAAAAACTGTGATTCTTGTGTTTTTGTGGAACAAGGTTATACAGTTGTTAATACAAATAAACAACTTAAATAAAAGATGGATGGGGTTGTTCATTTAGTTGATAATTGCCTTCCAAGTCCTGTTCTAGGCACATTACAAATACTAATTCATTCGATCCTTGTAACAATTCTGTGAGATGGATACTCAGAATTCAACACTATTTTTATCTCCATTTTGCAAACAAGGAGGCTGAAGCCCCAAAAGGTTAAGGGTCTTATGCAAGATAGAGTTGTAAACAAAAATAATGAATGCCCAGTTAAAGCTGAATTTCAGAATAGCAAAGGATAATTTTTTGGCAAGCATATGTCCCATATGTCATTTGCTCACAAATTTTTGCTAACAAACAAAATATTGTATGTAATAACTAGAATATACTTGTAGCAAAAATTGTCTGTTTGAAATTCCAATATAATTAGGTATCCTGCATTTTATCTGGCCACCTAAACATTTTTTTTCTGTTTTAAAAATTTTTTATTTGGTCTTTTTAGTTACATATGACAGTAGAATGTATTTTGACATATCATACATATATGGAGTATAACTTCCCATTTGGGGGGTTGTACATGATATGGAATTAACACTGGTCATATATCCATATATGAATATGTTCAATTCATTCTTCTGTCTTTCCTATTTCTATTTCCCCTCCCATTCCTACATTCCCCTTTGTCTAATCCAGTGATCTTCTATTCTTCCCTTGCCCCACCCCACTTACTGTGAGTCAGCATCTGCATATCAGAAAGAACTTTCAGTCTTTGGTTTTTTGGGATTGGCTTATTTCACTTAGCATGATAGTCTCCAGTTTCATTCATTTACTGGCAGATTTCATAATTTCATTCTTATTTATGGCTGAGTAATATTTCATTGTTTATATATACCACATTTTCTTTATCCATTAATCTGTTGAAGGGCACCTAGGTTGGTTCCATAGATTAGCTATTTGGCCACATAAACTTTAAAGGTAGATTTAGAATAAGTGACGAATTGGGATTTGATTCCAGAAAGTGGCTTTCTAGTCTATGTTCCAAGAACTTTGCAATGTTTTCTCTCTGCTAAAGACTGGATTGCAAATAGTTAAATAAAACTCTAACCAGGTTGTGTTTCCTCTGCTGTAGAACTTCTAAGAAAAAATAACAAGTGTTTCCTCTTGGAAGAGTGGCCAGGGGAATGTATCCAGTGATCTGAGCTTCTCTGGGCCCAAGAGAGAATTGACAAGTATTAATTTCCCAAAGTCCAGGCCCTGGAAGCCACAGGACTGGGTTGTCTAAAGGAGTTCCTCCAGATTGGGGGATCCAATCCCAAGGCTGAGAAGTTGGACTGTTCTGGAATGTGCATCAGGAGGTGAGGAACTCAGAACAGCTGGCTGCACGTGTACCTGGAGAGGCTGACACTGCATGTCACACTTGGGAACCTCAACCAAGAGCCTCACAGCTTAAGGTTGGAACAGAGTAGCAAGGGCCACTAGCCTTCTAATGGACCATGAAGGCTGCAGGTGAGGAACCTATGAAGGGCTGCTATGACCCTGCCGTAAGCTTTCTGCCTAAATCACAGAACTCAGAATGCCTTCAAAAGGAAGAAAGGGGTGGATTTCCATGTCATGCTGTGTGTAAGCCCACCCCTGTTTTGTTAAAAATAATATGTTTACTGAGTAGTTACTGTGGGTCTGACACTTGCATATCATGCTTTCTCCATCGACCTTTACAAACTTCCCTATTGCCATATAGACTAAGTCACAGAGCTGGAAAGCGTTTGATTCATAAACACAAATCTTTTCAATCTAAAACTCTGGTTTTGCCCACCTCCATTGCACCATTGTATCACCTCTCTCCGTTCAAACCCCAATTTTAAACTTGAGCCAAATTTAATTCTCATTCCCTGACATTGGAGGTTGTTGTTCAAGAATATAGTGTATAAATCTATTATATTTTTAAACCTTGAATCCTATAAAGGAAAATCATCCTCAAACATCAAGTGCTTCTGGATTAAAGAGATTGTATTTTAATAGAGTTGCTACTTTTTTTCAGAATTAAATGCCCTCCTTTTTAAAATCTTGTGTTGGAAAATGAAATATAGATACCTGTTGTCAGCTTTTTATCACTGGGACTAAAATATCTGACAATAACAACTTAGAGAAGGAAAAGTTTATTTGGGCTCAGGATTTCAGAGGTTCAGTCCATGGCCCACTGGCTCCATGGCCCTGGGCATGAGTGACAGAAGGGCAGAGGAAAGGCACTCAGCTCATGACAGCCAAGAAGCAGAGAGGAGCACAATTGAGGTTCTAGGGACAAAACATAAACCCCAAGGGGACATCACCAATGGCCTACTTCCTCCAGCCACACCCTTTCTGCCTATAGTTCCCACCCGATTAGTCTATCCAAATAAGAAACCCATCAAACTGATTAATATACTGATTAGGTTACAGTTCTCAGAATCAATTCATTTCAGTTCTGAAAATGAGCTTTTAGGGAGGGCGCCTCATGTCCAAACCATAGCACCTGCATAGGGATTGTGGAACAGTAGCTGAGTGGAGTTCTTTCCGCAACACAGACTCGAATGGGATGTGGCCCTGGTCTTGCTAATGCATGCCTCATGTCTAGATTCCTCTGTCACAGTCACGGCTGAGTCACCATTTCTTGCCAGTCAGAGCTCCAGTGGAAACCACAGAGGGCCTTGCAGGGACCAGAAATTCCGAACACTCCAGAGTCAAAGATGTTTCCAACATGAATCAGCAATTAATAGAAACTTTTTCTCCATCTAAAAGTCACATATTTCATATAAGCAATACTAATTATGCTGTTTAGTTTTGTTTTTCCAAGTCCAATGACAAGAAAAATGTATAACCAGGGGACTGGTTGACAGAAGTGAAGAAATATGAGACAACTAAAACAGAGAATGAAAAATAATGAGAAAAATGATTAAAAGAACCAAATTGCGTGGCTTGCTCCACTGCTAATGAGCCTGAACTAAATGAAGAAGTTGCATGTATTGATGAAATCTTCAGGAGACATAGAGAGAGTAGTTTTATCCTGATGTCTAACCAGATACTGTTTTCAAATTGGGTGAATAATGTAGAAGCAGCATGAGAAAGCTGTTCAGGTGTTACCCTATCCATGGTCCTTCATGAGAGGCTGGTCCCATAGATAATTTTTGTCTTTGTTTCTCCCTCTGCCCTTCAAATTCCAGTCTATCTGAACTGACCTGGAATTTCACACAGATTCAAATCCAGTCCCATCTTTCCACATCTGCATATTCATTGCCTCCCCCACCCCACCCATTCTAGGTCCTTAACAAGAATCTTGTATTTATCTGCTCAGTCTATCTTCCACATTAGTTTCCTGGACTGTGTAATAAATCATCTCAAACTAGATGGTTTTGAAACAACATCTAGGGGCCAGAAATAAAAAATTAAGATGTTGGCTGGACTTGATTTCCTCCAAAGGCTCTGAGGGAGAATCTCTTTGCTTCCTCCTACCTCTGGTGGCCCCAGGTGTTCCTTGGCTGATGGCTGCTGAGGTCAGACATTGCTTCTGTCTTCACATGGCTTCTCATTTTCCTGCCTTTCCCTTCCAAATGCACTGGTTACTGGATGTAAGGCCCACCCAGCTAATCCAGGATGATCTCAACTCAAGATCTTTAACTCAACGACATCTGTAATTCTTTTGAAAAGACCCCTTTCAAGATAAAGTCAAATTCACAGGTTCTGGGAGGACAGACCTTTGGATGGAGCCACCATCAAACCCACCATCCCTCTTTTCCTAAATACCAGAAACTCCTGCTCCCTAGGTAAGAGGAATTCATTTCTAATCCACTAAGGCATGTTTTTAAAAATAGCACTTCCTTCCTTCACCTCTCCAATTTTCTTAAAAGCCATAGCTACTCAAGGCCATTCTTTTGCAAACTCCTCCACAAAATTCCCTGGTCTACTTGGTCTTTGGGTTCCATATATTCAGCTTGCTTTCTGCTAGGAAGGATCATCTTTCGTAGTCCTTTCATCACTGCTTTTCTATGTAGATCAACTTAGGTTTCCCAACCAGTGGCTGCAAAGTACATGCTGTTTTGTTTGAGACAGTGCTGCTTTAAGCCTGTTTCCTAGTGTCTTTTCTGGTTGGCATCCTCTTTATTTCTCCAAATCCTGCTTTGGAGGATACTCTTAGTCAGAACACATTCACTTCTGGAGGAGGGTTTTGAGGGACAAATTACAGAAAGTGTTTGTTCAGTGAGTGAGGAGGAGGCCTTTGCCTGAACTTGCAGATTTGGAGGCTAAAATAGGAGTGGAGATGATCTGAAGGAGAGAGCTGGCAGACAGAATGTGTCACCATACGGTTTAAGACAAGACTACTGTTTCTACTCACTAGGAGAAGAACGTGCATCTGCTAACAGCTTAAAGACTCAGTTTCCCTACCTAAGAGTCTAAAAAGAGTTGTTTTATGAAGTTTGAGTTTCTGATCCTCTTACTATTTGGTTTGGTGAAATGTGGTCTAAACACCTTTGCAAGCCAACATTCTCCAGAAGCTATGATAGTAATTTGGAAGTGGGGTTGTGATAGTAATTTTTGATTGTGGTTATCTCTTCTACCCAAGGAACCAAGAGATTTTGGCTCCTGGAGAATGTGCTCATGAGATTATGTCCTTATCTTCACCTGGTTCTTTCTTAGACACAAAATATGGGGAGCCAGCTAAAAAGTTTAACATATTGTTCTTTGGTTTGAGGGGACCAGTTAGACTCTCTTGCCATACTTATAGTCCAGGATGTCACCAAAGAGAGTATGAAATTATGCATTCATTTTGGAAAACAGTATGGCAGTTTCTTAAAAAGTTAAATATATACCTCCCCTGTGCCAGCAGTTTTGCTCCTGGGTATTTATCCAAGAGAAAGAAAAGTCTATGCTCCTCATCAGAGTTGCATGGGAATATTGATAGCAAAAGTTCTTCATAATAGTCCCAAACTGGACTCAAATATTCATCACCAGGAAAACTGATAAACATATTATGATACACTCATGTAATAGAATACTAATCAACAATTGAAAAAGTGCATTGCTTTAGTCAATCAATCAATCACTGGGTGCTATGGATCCTATCTCCAAAATATATCTGCTTCCCTCCATCTCACCAAACTTGTAAAACCTTCCATATCATACCTTGCTGTTTGTTACAGGGCTTGGGCCTTCCAGGAAACCGAGGCAACACAAAGATCCCTCCCCTTTCAACTCTAATTCTTGCAATCAAGTCTGAAAGATTTCAGACATGTCACTCAATGTAATATCCATGAGTTTATTGAAGGGATAGGAAAAGGGAAAGGGGGCACTCTCAAGAGAGACACAGAGAGGAAAGGGACAGTGCCTCTCTTGCATTCCAGTTTTATTGGGGATCCCAGAGAAGTTTCCAGAGAGTTCCACCCAGGTCCACTTCTTGACTTTGACAGAAGGATGATGTCAGATTCTGTCATGACAGCTCTGGGTCACTTTGGCTCATGCTGACCAGGTCTAATTGGATTCTTAACCATAAATTCTTACAGATTTTATGATTAGGAGGAATTATCCTTACCTCTGAGTTTTGGGATCTGGTCTGTGAAAAAGGTCATAGAAAAAGGTCTTCCTCAGTGGGGTAACTTGGGTTACTCTTATGGATATTATTTCAGGCCTACATTTCTTCTGCAGATAACAGGTATTTTGCTGAGAAATGTAACATATTCTCTCCACTTAAGCTAGTCAGGGATGCAGGTAAATTGCTTCCTGGAAAAGGAAGCATGTGGGGTTCAGCATGGTGGACCCATTTTATTTTATTTTTTCCCAGTGGGCTCATTTTATAGGATTATTCCCTTAACCTCATGTTCCCACAATTCACTTGTGTCTGTCCCTTATCACTGTGATGAAGGAAGGCAGCAGCCTTCATCTGTCATCTCCTTATCTGCTCCCCCTTCCTCCCATCCTTTCCCCACACAGCAGTCACAGGGATTTTTAAAAACACCATCATCATCTTGATACCCATTTATTTCTACTCTTCAGAGGTTGTCCTTTTCCTTTTGAATAAAACCTAAAATATTTATAGTCTACAAATCTGCTCCTTTCTGATGCTCCTGCTGCAGCTGACCCCATCTTTGAGAGGCTGCAGCCTCTCTGACTTTCTCCAGTATCCAATAGGTCAAATTCCTTTGGGAATTTGGAGATTTTCCAAGGTTTTCTTCTGCCTGTAACATCACCTCCCATCTTCTCCTGGCCACCTGGCTCCTACATCTGCTCCAGAAGAGAAAAAAATCAAGGGGCACTGGCTTGGTCCCACTTTAGCTGGGGCCTCCCTTTGGCTTCCTGTTGATGTTATCAGATATCTTTTCATGGCACCATCACAAGGATGGTGACATGGGGTATGGAGTGATTTTTTTTTTTTGCTTATTATTTTTGTGTAATATTTTTTAATGCTGCTGTAACAAATTACTCTTAGTGCCTTAAGATAAAAAAAAATTTGATTATCCTTCAGTTCTGAAGGTCAGAAATCTGAAATGGGTTTCAAAATCAAGGTGTTAGAAGGACTGAGCTTTCTCTGGAGGCTTTAGAGGAGTATCTACTTTCTTGCCTTTACCAACTGCTAAGAGTCACCTGAATTCCCTGGCTTATGGATCCTTCTTCCATCTGCAAATCTACCAGCATAACATTATTCCTCCACAACCTTTGCTTTGTTGTGACATCTTCTGGTCCCTGACTCTGATCCTCCTGCCTCCCTCTTATAAGGACTCTTATGATTACATGGGACCCAGCTGGATATAGGATAAACTCCTCCTCTCAAGATCCTTAATTTAACCACATTTATAAATTCTCTTTTATTGGGTGAGGGTAACATATTCACAGGTTCTGTGAGTTAAAATATGGACATACTTGGGCAACCATGCTGAAGGCTACCATGTTTGCCTTCTCCCAAATTTGTAAGCTCTATGAAGGGGAAGAATCGTGTCTGCCTTGTCTGTCATTGAATTCTGGCTGCCTAGCAGATTTATTTATTATGATAAATAATTCATTCACCAGATAAAATAATGGCATTGAGGCCACTTACATAAAATGGTTAGATGTTATAATATTTATTTTTCAGTTCCAATTTCAAGATTAAGACTCGATCGTCTTTTGTACCATTAAAGGAGGACCTGTTCTACTTCTAGTCCCAAGACAAAATTGTTCTAAAAACCCCTCACTTATTCACCAGTTCCATCCATTGTGTTTTCCTGAGTTAAACTCTCTTTGTTTAATTATCTAACACCTAGGAGCAAACATTCTTAAACTCCTCCTACTTAGAAGTGTTCTCACCTGCCTCACCAGAATTCACAGGTTCAGCCTGTAGCCTCCTGCTCAACAGGTTTTGAAGAGCTTTCTGCCCCGACATTTCCTCTATAAGCCAGATTTCTTTTTTTTTTTTAATTTTTTATTGATTATTTAAAGCATTACATAGCTCATGATATATCATCTTTCATACATTAGACTCAAATTGTGTTTTGAACTCCCATTTTCACCCCAAATATAGATTGCAGAATCACATCTGTTACATATTCACATTTTTACATAATGCCATATTAGTGTCTGTTGTATTCTGCTACCTTTCTTCACCTTCTTCCCAACCTCAGCACCACCATTTCACAATGGAGAACCTGATGCCACTATTCTGAAAGCAAAATGCTATCATAAAAAAAATAGAATAATTGCCAATCAATTCTACTGGTATTGTTTTAGTCTTTGCCGTATGGACCATCTCCCATGTCTGTTTGTGTCTGTTTATGAGTGTGTGTGTGTGTGTGTGTGTGTGTGTGTGTGTGTGTTTAAGACATAATATTTTTCTAAATGAAAACTTTTTAGATAAGAGAAATGAATGAATTCTTTCAATTATCTAAACTAAAAATGAAGAAGAGGAAGTCAGCAAACCAGTTCCTTGATACCATTTGGTCAAGAAAAGAAAATCTGAATATCTGATTTTTTAAAGAATTTGTGTTTTTCCCCCTGAATCTGTGTAGACATTGTATGAATGACAGATTACTGATCTGGTAAATAAAAGAAAATTAACCAGACAGATTACTGACACTTTAAACCTAATTCTGCTCGTGCACATCTTCTTGTCCCATCTAGTCTGTTTTGAAATCTTGTCTTAGCTTGTCTCATAAGGACTTTATGAACAGGCCAAATTAAAAAAAAATTAAAAATAAAAAAGCGGTCTCCACCTAGCCTTGCCTGGACTTAGAGCATGATGCTTGGACACAGGAGGCTGTGGAGCATTATTCATCTCTCACAGAGAAGCCAAGTGAGTTGGGATTAGCTTCAACAATGTGCCCTTCTGTTTAGCCAGGAGCAAAGTTCTCCTCCAATACAATGCATGTGCATGATCAGCTCATTGCTTGTCTGTGCATATCCCCACACAGAGAGAGAACATTCACAACCCAGAGTGACAACCATTACCCCCTGGCTCCATTCCCACCAGGGGTAGGGAGGAAAGTGCTCAACTCTCTGCATTTTATCTCATCAGCCACTGACCCTCTAATGCCATTAGCAAGACAAAGGACTTGAGGGTACTTGGAATCTTCATACAGACCACTTAGCTTATTATTAAAAAATGTTCATCAGTGAAGATCTATTGAGGTTTAACCTCAGGTGTTCACACAGGTATCCAGGTGTGCTACATTTATAGTGCTGAAAATACTATATGATCTCTAATTCTAGGTCTTGTAATTGCATTGCTTCTCTTTCACCCTTGTTTAATTTGGGTTCCTCTGGAGGTGGGGGTGAAGGTTGAGGACACACTTCTGAATCACAGGAAGCCAGTGTTCCTACAAGTACCTACCCTGGAGCTACCCTTATTTTTGGCCCATTTATTCCATCGACGAAGGCTGACAGTGACATGCACTTTGAGTTTGGTTTTTCATACACTAGCAGGTAAAGAACGTCTACCACTCTATGAGGCAACCTGCAGAAGGTAAGTTTACCCCCCCCCCCGCAACCTCACTGTTAGTATAGGAGCACAAAGCAGCCTTTCTAGTCAGCACCTGTGTAAGTTTCTTATTGCTGCTATAAAAGATTACCACAAACAGTGGTTTAAAAAAACATAAATTTATCATCTTCAGTTCTGGAGTTCTGAAATTGAAACTGGGTTTTGCTAGGCTAAAAAAAAAAAAAATCAAGATTTCTGCATGGCTGTGTTCCTTTCTGGAAGATCTAGGGGGGAATCTGTTTCCTTGCCTTTTCTAGTCTTGATTATGACTCATGGCCTCCTAGCAACCTATAATCCTATCACTCTGACCATTGTCACATTTCTTTTCAATAAAGTTCATAGTTTTTAAACAGATAGGAATTTTACATTGTCATGTATTTCTCTTGCCTCAGTTTCATATAAGAACCCTCATTATTTCACTGGATCCACTCAAAAAACCCCTAGATAATCTCCTTATCTTAATATCCTCACAATGCTTAATCGTAACAGCAAAGTTCCTTTTACCCTATGATATATTTACAGTTTCCATGATTAGGACTTGGGCATCTTTGAGAGGTACACTCTTCTGCCTGACACAATGTCCTTTTTCACTTTCAAACCAGAAGCTATTGGGCATTTCTACTCTTTCTTTCTCCCCTGACTTCAACTCACCACTTGATTCTTCTTTTATTCATTTTATTTGTAAACTTCCTTTTTTATATAAAATTAAAGAGTTCCTGGGAAATTCAAGTATTGTATTTTATTTATTATTTCTGAAAACTATTAAAAAATCTGGACAAAATATGTGGCATAATATTAAGACTTTGGGCATCAAGCAATGAGAACCAGTGAGCACTGAGTGATGGGAATCAAATGTAGAGAACCCCATCATTGCCCCTGTTTCCTGCCTGGAGGGAGGGAGTCTCTGGCCAAAGTGCAGGTCTCAGGCAGAGTACAGTGGTCTCCCAGTACAGGGAAGAGGTGGGATTCTATGCTGCCAGGGTTTGTAGGGTTAAGGATCAAAGATGACGCAAGAGAGAGGGTTCTGCTGCAGTCTTCCACTTGTCAGCCTTTACCAGAATACTGATCAGCACATGTTTGTAAGGACACGATCCAGACCCAAGGAAAGAACTTTCTGAAAAAATTACAGGTGTTTCTACCAGCCAAGGTGCAAGACTTCATAATTCATGACCACTGGGTAGAGTTCTTAGGAGGATGTAGCTGAAGTACAGAGACAAAGTTATCCCTAGAGTAAAGGCTGCCCCAGTCCCATAAAGAAAGAAAATTCTAAAGAGTCAAAATGTCAGTAATTCAAATGCACTCCACAACAAAACTCAAGAATATTTACAGGAATACACATATATTCAACACCCATAAAGGTAAAATTCACAATGTCTGTCATCCATTCAGAAATTAGCAGAATTAGCATTTGGAAGCACTAAATGGCAATTCAAAACAAGGACAAAAATCAATCAGTTGAAACTGATCACACAGATAAGGTTAGTAAACAAGACATTAAAGGAGTTATTATAACAGTATCCCATGGGTTCAAGAAGCAACAGGCAAGATTGCCCGTGACAGCTAGAGATGTGGAAAATATAAAAGAGCCAAATAGATCTTTTAGAGATGAAAACTACAATATCTGAGAAAGAAAATATAGCAGATTAAACACTAAGAAAAAAAAAAGATTTGTGAACTTGAAGATGTAGCAATAGAAGCAATCCAAAATGAAACCCAAGGAGAATATTTTCTAAAAATTTTGAAAAATAAAACTAGCAGAGCATCAGTGAGCTTCAAATATCAAATATACATGTAAATGGAGTCCCCAGGGGAAGAAAGGGACTGTTTCCAGTTTTAAGCAACTTTGAATAAAGCTGCAATGAATACTCATATATTTATGTAGGCATATGCTTTCAACTCCCTGGGGCACACACCCAGGAGATAAACTGCTGGGTCTTAGGGATTGTGTATGTTTAACTTTTTAAAGAAATTGTCAAAAAATTTTCTAAAGTGATTGTACCAATTTACAGTCCTGCCAGAATGTATTAAAAGTCCAACTCCTCACCAACATCCTTACCAACATTCAGTGGTGTTATGATCCATTTTTACTTTTAGCTATCCTATTAGGTGTGTAGTAATATTTCAGTGTGGCATTCATCTGCTTTTCCTGATAGTTAATATGGCTAAACATCTTCTCAAGGGCTTATTGTCCATTCAAATATAAATGTAAATATAAATACATATTATGAATAATATTGTAATCTTCTGCCCATTGTTTTATTGGGCTATATCTCTCCTTATTGACAGGTTAAAAATACTTCATATACTCTAAAGACAGTTCAAATAAAGTTATTGCAAATATCTCTTCTGTGACCTTTATCATTTTTATAATGTGACTTTTTAATGGCTTTGTTGAGATATACTTGGCATCCAGTAAACTGCACATACTTAAAATATAATTTGATCAGTTTTAATATATATGGACACCCATGAGGCACTGAGTCCAATCCAGTAAATGAGCATATCGATCACCACCAAAAGTTTCTTACACCCCATTTGAGTTTTTCCCTGTTTCACTTCTACTCAGGCAGCCATTAATCTGCTTTGTATCACTATAGGTTACTTTGCACTTTCTATAATATACAAAGGAAATCATATGATGGGTCCTCTTTTTGCTTGGCTTCTTACACCAGCATAAGTGTTTCTGGAGGCATCCACACTGTATAAAAATCCTCCATTTTTATTGCTGAGTAGTTGTCCATTGTACAAAGAGACCACAATATATGCATTTATTCACCTGTTGATGAGCATTTGTGTAGTTTCCAGGTTCTGATCATTAAAAATAAAGCTGCTATGAACATTTGCATAAAAGTCTTTGCATGCATAGATGATTCTGTTTCTCTTCGGTCTAAAAATCAATGACCTTAGCATCCACCTTGAGATGAAAAAAAAAAAACAACAAAAACAGTTGGTACGGTGATGCAGGCCTATAATCCCAGAGGCTCAGGAGGCTAAAGCAGGAGAATTGCAGGTTCAAAGCTCATCTCAGTAATTTATCAAGTCCCTCCGTTACTTAGTGAAACACTGTCTCAAAGCAAAAAAAAAAAAAAAAAAAAAAAAAAAGTGCAAAGGAGAAGAAGAAAAAGAGCAGTAGAAATGTACAATAAATAACAGTCTGGCAGACTGATTGAAGAATGAAGAAAGAATACACCAGAAGAGATACTGAAGACTCCCTTTGTCTATAGACTCTGCATCCACAGATTCAACCAAACTCAGATTAGAAGAAGGAGGAGGAGGTGGAGGAAGAGGAAGAAAGAAGAAGAGAGAAGAGAAAAAGAATTAAATTGGAAATGAACATGTTATTTTTTTCTCTTGTCGTAATTCTTTAAACAATACAATAAAACAATTGTTTACATAACATTTACATTACATTAGATTTTACAAGTAATCTAGAGATGATTTAAAGCATATATAAAAAGCATATGCCTTTAATATAAGGGACTTGAGCATCTTTGGATTTTGATATTCATGGGGGGGGGTGGTTCTGGAAGCCTCCCTTGAAGATACTAACTATAAGTATACAATATAAATAGATATGCCATCATTAAAATTAAGAACTTCTGCTCTTTGAAAATATAGTGCCAGCACAATGAAAACAGAATACTCAGATTAGTAGACAATATTTTCAAATTACATAACTGATAAGACTATTTCCAGAATATTTAAAGAATTCTCAAAGACCAATAATAAAAACCACTGGAAGTAAAAATGGGCAACAGATTTGAATAGGCATATCGCCAAAGAAGATAAAACAGATGAGAAATAAAGATATGGAAAAATGCCAAGCATCATTATTTACTAGGGAGGTGTAAGTTAGAACCTTAGCAATATATTAGAGTCTCTCAAATTAAAAGGACTGGTCATATCAAGTGTTGGTGAGAATGTGAAGGAACTAGGACTTTCATAAAATGCTGGTGGAAATGTAAATGGTGCAACTACTTTGGAAAATAGTTTGGCAGTTTCTCAAAAACCTAGGCATACATCTGCCAAATGACCTAGACTTCATATTCCCAAATATTTACTAAAATACAACTTTTTCCCAAATTGGAATAACCCAATCATTGGAGCTTCAACTTTGTGATTTGATTTCCTTCTAAAGGAAATATCATAAAAATGTTAATATAGATAAAAATATTATTGATATTTTGAACATACATGCTCCTATTGTTGGCTGAAGAGCCATGTGCCTCCTCTAGGTTGGAATGTCATTTTATGTCTTTCAAAAGTCTCAACATCATCTGAAGAGCATCTTTCATTCATTCAACCTTTATTAAGCTTTCAATAATTATTCATAAGCTTTTCCTTCTTCTTGCTTAAATAAACATTAACCTTAAATAAACATTGTAACAAAATTCTTAACTTGAGTACTTTTAGATTTCTTTTTATCATGCCATTATTTTGTATATTTGTATGTTCCTAATACCTAAAATCCCTAATAGTGCAATTGTGTTTGGAGTATTGTTTCCAATGGCCCAGCTCATTCTATTATGTCTCTAGTTTATGTTTTCCACTAGGAAAAAATTATTTGTTAATTAAACACATATTCAATCCGGAGACTTCAAGACAAACATTTCAGCAACCAAGAACCTGACTGATTATTTTGAACCTGAAAACAAATCTGATGCTTATTTCCTCTGTGCTGTTTTGTCTCTGGACATGCCCAGCAGCGAGGCTTCCTGATCCAAATGTGTGGTATGAGGAGCACATTGGGTCAAGTCTGTATTTTAGCATCAGGGAAGATCAGTTTGCTCTTTCATAAAAGCGGAGCAACTTGTTTTCCAATCCCCCAGTCTCCAGCAAGCACTGGCATTTTCTTTTGGTTTGTGAGGAAGCTCAGCCTCAGAATCTCCTGCTGTTGTGACAGTCTTTGTCTCTGCCTTGGCAACCCAAAGACCAAAGGAGATCTCACAAAAGGGGACGGGTAGCTGCTTGCCTTGCAGTGGCGATATCTACATGATTTCACAGTAAGAAAAGATATCTGATCTTTGTAGTCCTCTTTGTTCCCCCTCTCCAAGTTCTACAGCCCTTTTTATCTGTAAATAAAAAAAAAAAGTTGTACATACATTTTCAAAATGTGCTGCATAATACAACTTCATACATTTAGGAAGCTGACAGCTGCCCTCTGAGGTATAGCCTGACAGCCTAAAATCCAGAAATCAATCATTTAGATATAGCGATGCTATGCTCTTGCTCCTGGTATGTATTGCGGCACCCAGGAACCACTTATTTGAGATATGCCATCGTAACTCTGATAGATTAAAGCTCCACATCCAGGAAACAATTGTGTGTGGGGGAAAATGCTATCATAGATCTGCCATGTTACAGCCCAGAATCCAGCAGCCAGCCCAGCAAGTCTGTGCTGCATCGGAGCTTCCAGAAACCTGTGAAGCAGCAGGATGACAGTTCTGTTCTTCAACAGCCCATTATGAACTAATTAGCATACATGAATTGCAGATTTGAAGCATTAAAGTGATGTACAAATCATTAATTTTTTGTCAAATCCATGTCATCCTTGTGTATGCCTTCCTATTTTAATGTTGCATGACAGTGAAAAGAGGTAAAATCCTCTGTATATAAAAAGGAAAGATTCGGTGTAGCTGATATAATGAGATCTATTTAAACACTATGTATTTTTCAGCTTTGAATATATCTGCTTGGGAAAATGCTGCACTTGTCCCATTAGGGTTAATTGTGAAAGGATGTTAATATATTCAAAACCCCAGGGGTAGTTCTACATGTTGTCTGAGCGAAACAGGGGATATAAGACGAACTTCACATTTGAGATTTCTTTTTGAAAAGTCCTCCTTTTGATTAATAAAATCTTTCTCACTGAGATGGAAGGTGTACCTATCTAGGATGAGAGCTGAGTCTTTAGGTGTGTGAGAGCTCCAATGTAGCAGATCTATTCTTGTTAACCCAGTGCCAAACTTCATTTATAGAGATGTAGACTGTAATACGGTAGAAAAGGGAAAACAACATCAAAGCCTCCTTTCATACTGCAAAAGGCTTCTAAATATTAATTTGTGGTTTTCTGTATTGTCTCTGTGTATTTAATTACTAAAGCTACTTGTGCTTAAACAAATGCTTGGTGTTTCATATGAATTTCTTGTTTCATATTACAGTGGAGTCACAATGCTTAATTTGTTAGTACTGTAATAGTTTCCATGGCAACAGAATCTAATGTTATATATAAATATGTATGTGGGATGTATATATGTGTGTATTATAAATGTGTACCATAGATGATTATGAGTTCATTCCAACAGAACATTGCAAAAGTCTTAGCTCTGGAGGAAAACCCTAATTAAGAATACAGATATACTTTGTGAATGTAAAGATGGTCACAGACTTGGTTCTCTTTCTTATTTGGGAAAAACAGGATTTCTGAGAAGTGGGGAGATGTTTGCCTGGAAGCAGAACCATTCATGCTAACTCTTGTTCCCACCCTCTTCCTCACCAACTTTTTTTTTAAACCACACAAACTCTAGATTATGAAAATTAAAGCCAAACTCTGCCATGAGAGAGAGGCAGGGGTGCTTTTTCCACAGGATCTTAAGCTAGAAGACCGAGTGATGCTTTGAGAATGAAGTTGTAAAGGGTAAGAGGATTTGCTCTGTTTGCATTGGTGAGAGAGGGGAATTCATAATAAAGAAAAATATAGATTTATATATCATTTGCATTAGGCATTTCACACACTTCCAATTTTTATTCACTCAGTAAATAACTAGGGTCTATATTATAGTCATTTTAAAGATAAGGAAGCTAGGGCTCAGAATGGGTGAATGAAAACTGCCCACGGTTGAACAACTAGTCATTAAGGTCAGTTTTGCTAAATGTCACCTTACTTTTCCAAGGCTTTCTTTAGTGCAACATACCAGAGAAATAAATCCACTCTTTCCGGTCTAAACTTCATACCTGATCTCCCATGCATTAGAGGCTCAGGCAATGACAATAGCATACCCTGTGCTGGAGATGATTCTTCTAGAATTAACCTGATTGAAAGGGAGAGTAACATGGACATTTCTGTCAGGAAGAATTGTTTGCAGAAAAAGAGCAGTAGAAATGTACAATAAATAACAGTCTGGCATACATATATGTAATAACAATATAGCATCTATAGTGACTTCACTAAATAGGAGTTTGTTTATCATAAATCATCCTAAATCCAAGGATAGGAATTGTCTCTCTCTTCCTTTATCTACACCTCCTTTCTCTCCCCCATCTATGTAGTGAAAACACAGTTTCAATATTGGATTCTACACATTGCACTTGGACTAATTTCATTTCCCTGGGGTTAACCTGCAAAGTGTTGAGCAACCTCAGGAACTACGCAGAAAAATGGAACACTAGAAATTTGCATGTCATTCTTACACAGGGATCATACTAATAATATATACCATTTCTATTTTAGTATATGCACTACAAATAGACCACAAGATTGTCTTTTTTCTTTTATAGCAATTAACCATAAGTTTCCAGGTAGTCCTAAATAAAACCCTGGGCTTACTTATATGACATTGGCCAGTCTTTTGACATACGGCCATGCTATAGATGGCTATTATATAGGCAATAAGCAGCAGTTATCTTCTGAAATGATTTCCTTGTGACTTCGTCAGGAATACACACTAATCTGAGGAAAGGGGCCACTGAGGCATTGAAAAAAATATCAAGGGCATGTTATGGTACTGGGTGTTTGCCAGTGGATGTTACTCATCTTCTTGCTATTTCTTAAATTTTTAGTTTCCTTTCTCAGGCCCCTCCTCTGATAAGTCATTTCAATTTGGTGGAATACTGTTAGCTGCTGCTCTGTTTTGAATGTATGTCTCCCTCCAAAATGTATATGCTGGAATTTAGCCTCCAAGGTAATTATGTTAGGAGGTGAGGCCTTGGGAGGTGATGAAGCCATGAGGCATCCACACTCACTCATGGGGTTAGGGCCCTTGTAAAAAGGTTCAAGGGAACCTTGAAAGCATGAAGACAAGAGCCATGAAGAGATGATGATAGAGCAGGAAGATAGATCTTGGGTACCTGAAGGCATCATGTAACTTTTAGATGGCCTCATGTAACTTTAGATGGCCTAACTCTAAATTTATGATATGACAAAAGGAACCCTTCTATCCCTTCTTCCATGTGAGGTTACAATAAAAGGCATCATCATGAAAGCAGAGAGTAAGGCTTCACCAGACACTGAATCTGCTGTTGCCTTGGCATTGCACCTCTCAATATCCAGAATTGTGAGAAATATACTTCTATTATTTATAAATTACTCTGTCTAAGGCATTTTGTTATAGCAGCAGGGATAGACTGATAGAGCTGGCTCATAGGTATTTGGTCATTGGCTTGTTCACTGGTACCTCTAGGGCCTGCTTAATATGGCAGCTGTGTACACAGTTTGAGCAGGTAGGTTTTTGCAGTGGTTGTGGAGTAGAGTGGTCCAGAGCTAAGGAGTCACACAGAATTGGGCTCAAACTTGAACTTTACCTGTTACAACTTGCGTGACTCTAAACAAGTTTCTTATCTTCTCTAAGTCTTGGTTTTCTCATCTGATAAACAAGGACAATAAAAACACTTCTCTCAGAAGATCTCTATGAGAAGAAATGAGTCAACACACAGAAAAAGCACCTAGAGATATTCCTAACCCATGGCAAGCACTTGACTCATGTTCATTGTTTTTATTGTTGTGACTATAGGTCAAGTTGTCTTGGATTCAAATCCAGATCTGCCATTTTCTTGAACAGGTGAAAGTCTTTGATACTTAGTTTTATCATGTGGAAAATTGTTAGTGTGCAAGGTTAGAGATTACCTTTAATATACAAGGTATATTAAAGTCTCAATTAATAAAATGGAAAGTACTAGAAATGGCACATACTCTAGTTACATGTCAGTGTTTTGTCTTTATTCCTTATCAGGATTTTACTATGTTCAAGATTATGATACACTTGGATAAAATTATTTCCTCCTCACTCCCTTGCAGATAGGAGGAAATAGTGATGGCAAAATTCTGGCCAATGTAATCTAAGTGAGATTCCTTGGAGAGAGCTTTCTTAAATAAAAATGGCAAAAAATCTTGCTTTGTGAAAGCCCCCTCCCCTCTCTCCTTCCCCATTATATACCTGGAGGTGATGTCCCCATCTTGAAAGCATGAGGACAAGAGCCATGAAGAGATGATGATAGAGCAGGAAGATAGATCTTGGGTACCTGATGGCATCATGTAACTTTAGATGGCCTAACTCTAAATTTATGATATGACAAAAGGAACCTTACTGGCTTAAGCTGATATTCCTTGAGTACTATCATCTGTATAAACAATCCATGATAGTATAGGTTTTTGTCACATTAAAATTGTATTCTCTTTCTTCTCCTTATTATTCTTCTCCTCCATCACCATCATCACCATCATCATCGTCGTCATCATCATCTTCTTCTCTATGAAATGACCCCAACATATCCATATCAATGTTCTACTTTTATGGACCATTTATCAAAGAGGTTGATTTTGGGCCATGGAAGAAATTTAGTCAGCAGAAAGTATTGATCAGAATTCTTTTAGGGTCTTCAATTCCATTGAGGGAACTAAAGAAATTATAATTGCCTCTGAGACTCATGGGCAAAGCCCAGGCAATAGTTAAACCAAGCCCTAGGGTCCTGAAGTAATTGCTAATCAGGAGAGTCCTATGTATGCATTGAATCCACGGAATCCTGCAGGATGTGTGCTCTAGAGATCTATAAGTCTCTCTCCTCTTTGCTAATCTATGTTGAAAGTAAATCCCTGACCAAATTTAGTCACACTTAAAGATACATATTAAAGGTTTTTCAGAAGCCAGAATAATATAGTTCAGATAATCTATTCTACAAGTTTGATGAAATTCTATCTCTTGACCCCTTTAAGTATTCTAACTGCACTGCGGCATGTGGTGCTCATTTGGTGCCGATATGAGCAAATTCTAGAGGATGGGTTTAATTAACCTTAAAGCAGCTATCAAACACTCAGAAACTGAATACAGGGTCAATGGCCAAACCCACAACAATCTAACAATCAGTCTCTAGAAACTATCCCTGAAGGTACAGGACACAGAATTTTCTATATTTTTTATACGATTTGGCAGAGGGAGTCTAGAATATTCAAACAGTCCTCCTGTCTTTGACATTACCCTAGTCCTGGTATCCCTAATCTAATTGGCAAGCCGTTGATTTCACTGATGAAAACCCATTCTTTTTAACATGAATTATGCTAATTAGGAATACTCTGATGTTAGTGAGATACTAAGATAGTTGAATCCACCCTCCAGAGGGTGGACTTTCTAATTGAAAGGCTAATTGATGACACCTAGGTTTTTTGGTTAGGGCAAATGACCAGTTAGCTTAGGCTAACCGAAAATTTATATAATATTGTACTTTCTATAAAGTATAGGGGAGATTTCAATTACACAAATGCTATTAAGTATTATATGCAATTGTTAAAAGACAAATTTCAAAGTCTTACCACTATAGCAACCCAATTTGGTGTTAATTCTACAAACTGTCCAAACTCATTGGTTTAAGAGATAACCTTTTTTAAGTTAGCCTACTAATATCATCAATTAGAGTAAAAATAACAAATTTGGTGGCTGATATTATTTTGGAGCAGTATATAAATAGAGCAAGGCAGGATTAAAAAAACAGATCCATAAATAGTGAATATTTGGATCCATATAAGATATCAAATGTAAAATTATTATTAGTTCATTAGAAAATGAGAAAACATAAATTTCAACTAAGAAGTTCCAAGCAAACCTTTTCTTGTTATCATCCATCTCCATTTTGACCCTGCAACATCTGTCTTTGCAGGCCTGTTCTGATTTCATAACAATTTATGTGTATCTCTTTGATAATTTCTTTTTAGTTTCTAAAAATTTATTTTTAAACAGGAAACTATGAGAAGGCAATTAAAGATTTTCCAAATGTGATGACTGGTTTGTAGTGTAGTTTCGACTTTCAAATAAACTAAAGATAGATTCTGATGAGGGACTTAAGGGTCCTCTAAGTCATAAAGAGATTCTGAAGTCACCATCTCCGTGCTTCCTGTTCTTCAGGACTGTGCTGACCACCAACACACCCACCCACACAGAGGGGAAGTGGCTCATTCCTGCAATTGCTTTATGGCTTCATGTAAATGTTTTTAGTACTCTTTGGCCGTTTTTGGAAAGAAAAATCTTTTTTTTTTTTTTTAACTGTGCTCTTTTGTTTGTTGCATCATTGTAGAGGTGGATATTGCCAATAGAGCACATCTTAGTCTAAGTTCTTGCTAATAACACAGTGCTGTGGACTAGATAAGTTAGAAAGAAAAGAGGTTTATTTCGGCTCATGGTCCTGGTCCAAGGTCAGAGGGTCGCACATGGCGATGGCCTTCTTGTTGGCGGAGATCTGAGGCAGTGCAGGGTATCATAAGACACAAGACAGGGAGCTCGCCAGAGACCTAGTCCAACTGGCTTTCAGAGCAGACTCACTCCCAAGATAAGCCATCAACCCATGTATCCATTAATTATACAAATGGATTAATCCATTCAAGAGGGTAGAACCTAATCACCTGGTCCTACCTCTCACTGTCTCAAAATGGAAATTAAATTTCAACTTGAGTTTTCGAAGAAACAAATCCTATTCAAACAAGAACAGAGAATATTAAGAGGAGTTCTTTCTACCAGAGAATTTGGTTCAGAAAAAAATAAGCACATTAATTGAAGCCAAAACTATGATGAAATTGTTGACTATTCTTGAGGATATGATAGGGAATGGGTAGGAGTAATTTCTACTTAAAGAAATTGCTCTTTTACACGCCCCCACCATGAGATATTGATATTTCACATTTTCTTGTTCTGTAAAATACAGGTAATTTTTAATCTCCTTTATAGAAATAACAAAGACTTGTATGAAAGGCTTAGTAGATACTAAATATCAAGTCAGCTCTTAATGATAATCTACTGAAGTCTTTATGGCTTGATCTGCTGAGAATTAGAAACCACCAGGCCTTCCTTGAAACTCCACTGGGAATAGCATATGGCTCCTAAATTCTGTGTAATTAACCTTCCTGGAAGGGAAGGAACTGGGGACCCCACAGACCACTGAATCAATAGATGGAAAAGCACAGCCACAACAATAATTAACAGGTAAAGGGGTTAAATGGCTAAGCGGTGACCATCTGCATGTTGGCCCTTTCTCTAGTAAACCTATTATCAAAGGATGAGTGCCATGGTAAGGAGTTCAAAAGCATCCTAGCTCCCAACAGCTTTGGAAAAACCAAGCTGGCTTAACTGATGTAATTATTGTGGATTCACTGAAGTCTGAACGGCCAACTATTTAAAGCACTGTCAGGAAATATTAAATCGCCCTTCTGAGACTAGGATTGAAAGAAGGTAGGACATCTCATTTTTTACATTAATGCAGGATTGGGCCTGATTAGTATATGAAATATTTCTTTCCCAATTTTGGGCAGCATTAGATTTGGGCTAGTGAAATATAAATGAACATCAATTGTACATGACAACTGCTGATCCAAGCCACTTAAAATTCCCCGAATGTTCTTTCCTCTCTTAGACTGGCTGCCAGGGTCTCATCAAAGCCAGCACAGCCGACCAGAGGCAGCTGTGTCGGGGAGGCCCCCTCTATACTGTGAAGGGTTAGGGAGATAGCTGTTTGTTTTGAGAGGACATGAATCACTATCAGGGCCATTACAACATTTCAAGCTAGGTCACAGTCCTCTAAGTCACTCTGCATTTTGCTCAGAAACTTGGAGCTCAGAGACTCTCCCTGCCTTTTTGTTTCAGTGGGAATGTTATCTGTTTGCGTCACTACTCCTTCCTGCCTTGGATTGCAACCAAACAGTTCAAGAGAAACATACAACCTCAAATGTTAAAGTCATGGTAGTAAAGATGGCCAATTTACCTAATAAATCATTTTGCTCATGATTTGGAAAATGGGTGAAAACTGGAAAGTTTTAATGACTTTGCTCTTAGGTTTGCTCTTGGAGAGAAATGGAAACAGAGTTAATCCTGGGTATCTTAATGGTTTCCTTGAAGCAACTTTTTGGCCAAAATAAACAGTTCATTATTTATGAACTAATTCAAGAGGTAGGACTGATTTGGCTCTTTAGAAACAAGGCCTTCATCCTTCTACTAGTCTAGGGTAGAAATAAATACCTAGCCAGATCCACCCAAGACAGCAACCCCTCTCCAACACTCTCCTCCCCTACCCAGTCTTGATTTCAAGATGGTATCTTTAAGATCTATCAGAACAAAGAGTCCATTAATTAAGGAACTCACTCCAAGACTATACCATTAGCCTGGGGGGACTTGTTTTATTCCATTAATTTGAGAGATGCCACTTTATATCCAGTGGTAATTGGTGTAACTCTATCTCTACCCACTTATAGGGGAAGACATGCTACCATTTACCTTAAATTCAACATTATACCACAGTTTAGACTGGTATCCTACATTTTTCATTGTTAGTGAACTTGAAGAAGGACCCTTTTTGGTGTTTTAGAAGATGATTCTATTTTTACCTATTACCTATGCAAATATTTTGTGTTTGGCTAAGGCTGGAGCTGATAGAACCAAAATGCCTAGCAGATTTTGGATTGATTCTGGTCTCCACAGCCCAGTCTGCTCTTTGCTATATGAATTGAGCATGAAAGGTCACAGTGAATCAATCCTGGCCGAGGTCTGCAAAAAATGTGAATAGAAGGTAGTCAGTCATGATAGCTCCCTTTTGTGAGAAGGTTATTAAAGTTCACTGGAAAACAATTTCCCCAATCTCACATTTATAATTGAATACTGCTGTTGTGAAGTTTCAATGAGATGAAATATGTGAAAGTGCTTTGTAAACTCTGTAAAATAAAAACTCTGAAAGAAGAGCTGTATAACTATTAACTGTGGTAAGTGCTAAAGAATGGGATTGCCTGAAAAAGTCTCTATATAATTTATACATTTCTCTAATTTAAAAATTTTAAAGCTCAAGTATGTTTTACGTACAAAGTCACCAAAAATATGTGAGAATTTTTTCTTGTTTTACATGTTTTCCACAGGAAGGGTTATAATAATAGGGTGCATTTTGCCATAAAACTCACTTTGCCCGGGATGTTAAAGGACTAAACAGGGATAATTATCAAGAGTTTTTCAAGGGAAAAAATTTAATATCCTACATGTAGTAGAGAGAAAATGTTGCTAGATTTTTCTAGAATCATAACATTGTGTGTGTGTGTGTATGTGTGTGTGTGTGTGTGTGTTTAAAGGGTTGCTGGGGATTGAACCCAGGGCCTTGCACACATGCTAAACACATGCTCTGCCTAGAGCTATACACCCTGCCCTGTAGTTATGATTCTGAAGTTATTTTTGACAGAATTTGAAATGAGAGCCTGTTGTGCTTTCAGCCCAGTGTGTAAAAAAAACAGCACAATCATGAATATTCTGGGGAAACTAAAATGAGAATTGTTTGGCAATTGAACACTGGGCCGTTCCAAGTCACCTTTAGAATTGCCCTGCGGCTTGATACAAGTATAATGAGAACAAATTTAAACACCATGGGGCATCCTAATGGGGTGTTCTTATGAAGGAGACAAGCACCTCATCCCTGTCCCTTCCTTAAGAAGTCCATACCTGCTGCTCTCTTATTCTTGGGTTTTCTCATCCTGAGTTCTAGATACTTCCTTTGGACTCTGGGGATTTCAGAAGACTGGAGTTGGCATCTACCTCTGCCATTTTGAACTGTTGAAGTTGGGATCTTGTGCTTTCAGCTGTTGCACATCTCTGTGGAAGGTCTGTGGAATGAAATGAGATTGGCAACAAAAATAATAATGCATATTCACAAAGAACACAAGATGGAACATTACTTATTTCTTGTCCATTCTACCTTGCTGGCCAACATTTAGGCAACTAATGATCCATCGCCTCAGGACCTTGTTTTCTGTTGTTAATTTGATCAACTAAATGCTGCTTAGGAGTTGGTGATGCTAATGAGTTAACTTAGTACCCACCTCAGGTAATACGCTTACATCCCAAAGGAACTGAAAAGAACTTCTCCTCAGGTTTGGGAAGGGGAGGAGAGTATGGGAAGCTGGTCTATCTATATTTGGCTCCTTGACAGACACTCTGATGGAAATCCCTTATTCCTCAGTTTTAAATCCACACAACAAACCTATCAGGTATGTATAGGTATAGGATTTCAGAAAAAGTATTGACTATATGTAAGTGGATCAATTCACTAGGGAAACTTAAGTTAACAAAATGATTGAATAGGAACTTACACTATGATTGGGAACTTGGATCTTAAGAAGAGAAGCTGTGATTTGGAATTTATGTATTATTTAGTGCTTTGTTTATCTTAATAATAGGTAATCAGGACTATTAGAATGTGTGTATAATCCAGGATTAATGATAGCGCTGAAGGAGATAGAAAAAGAAAAGGACTCTCTCTTTTAGTAAAAATTTCAAACATAAAACAAGAGAGAATAACATAGTGCCACTCCACATAGCAGAGTCAATCCAGATTCAACATTTATCAAGATTTTTCATCTCTTGTTTCCTCCGCCCCCCTTTTATTCTGAAGTATGTTAAATCCAAGACTTCACAATATTTCTGTTTTACAAAATGATGAGGAAAAATTATCATTTTCTTTGAATATCTTTCCTTCATCAACCAGGATTAATTGATTACCCTAAAATACAGTTCATTATAGAAAAGTGAGGTTAAATGTTTAATTTTCCTCAAAAGTTGTTAATTGTCATAGTGAAGTATTATATACCAGTTACCTTCAGTTGTGACCAAGAAGGAAGTGTGTGTGTGTGTTGTGTGCGTGTTTCATTTTGATTTTACTTTTATTGCTTTGGCCACCCCTCTCTGTTTGAGTAGCTAAAGGGACCATGGTTTTTGTTGTTGTTGTTGTTTTGTTTTCTGGGTATTTTTTTTTTGTAGTTAGTGTTTTAGCAGATGTTGTCTATGTCCTGATAATATTACTTCAGTGTTCACCATTTCTGCATATGATGATGCAAACACACCAGCTCTCCACCTGAGAGTTTTATCAAGCCCAGGACAGAAGGGAGTACAAGAGAATTAATGCTCCAGGAACATTCTTAGTGAATAATGTAGGAGGACAAGTGTGAGGTGTATTCCACACAATTTCCCAGGATTATCACCAGAACTGAACCCCAGTTGCTCTCCACAATAATGTGCTTATTAAGATCTCTAATATTGACCTCCTACTTTTTCCTGTCATACTTTACCACTCCCTTACCCCTTTCTCCTAGAATCATGTCCCAAAAAAACACATTCCCTCAATTCCTTATCTCGAGGTCTGCTTCTGAGAGAAACAGAGTTAAGCAAGCTAACCCCAGGGTGGTTATAGGAAACATACATTCGGGAGCACTGGAATAGCCTTCACTTCTGGAAACTGGGGCAATCATAACCCCTGATAAGGCAGAGCACCAGAGTTTCTTAGCTTTCATCCATGGTCGATGAATATGGGAAACATGTGGTAGGGGTATACTTGATGCAGTAACTCTAGTGCTTGAAAGATGTGGAGCAGGAATAATTTGGAAGATTGGGCAATGTGTTCATGTCCATGGGAAAGAAGAAAATAGCAGTCAGGTCAGTAACCTATCAATTCAGAGCCAGAATGCCTCAGTGGTTGTGTTTAAAGAGACCCTCATCTTGTACATCCAGAAGGCTAACTTAACATTCAGGCTTGAGATTTAAATATAAGACAGGTAGATCTACAATCTGAATTCACAGCTCTTGTGTCTTCTACATCAAAATTAGATGTAATTAGGGCCTTTAAAACTAAATTGAGAACTTCTGGGTGGATACTCTTGATTATTGTCAATGCCCGGAAATTCCTTTGAGTCTTCTGAACCCAAATGTGGTCCACTCTTACTGGCTAATGAGAAGCAACCTTCCATTTCCTGGAGGCCATGCAAAATTTTGTCCGCGATGGATGTCCTCTCAGATGATGTTTGCTCTCCCTAAGATCCTTCTCCTGACTTCTTTCATTGCTTCAAGACGTATGTTACCCAATCCAGCAGCCAATAGCTCTATGCATCTATAAGCCAAATCAAATGAAACTAAAATAAAAATTATTCTTATTAGGTATGATCTATGACTGCTTTCAATTTTAATGAATGGCAGAATTAAATAGTAGCAACAAGAAGCATTTGCTAAAAAAACTAAAATATTTACTGACTTTTTAAAAAAAAATCTATGAATGCCTCGTTTAGATCAGTTGCTGTATTGGACTTTCTGCAATGATGGAAATGTTCTACAGTCTGCACTAATAAGAATAATTTAAAGTATTCAGTAACCACATATGGCCAGTGATTTCTAGCTAAATTTAAAGTATTCAGTAACCACATGTGGCCAGTGATTTCCAGGTTGGACAGTGCAGACTACAGAACATTTCCATTATTTCAGAAAGTCCAATTCAGCAACTGATCTAAACGAGGCATTCCTAGACTTTTTTTTTAAGTCACTAAATATTTTAGTTTTTGTAAAAAATGCTTCTTGTTGCTTCTATTTAACTCTGCCATTCGTTAAACTTGAAAGCAGCCATAGATCATACCTAAATAAATGGATGTGTCTGTGCCCCTTAATTTTACAACAGTTTTAGGTTGCCAGCTCATGGTTCCTGGTTTGTCAAACCCTGGTCTTTACCAAAAATTGGGGTCAATTCCAAGCCCTGTCCATGGCATGGAAAGAAAGGAAATTATCACTAAGGGCATATGTATGCCAACAAGTTTGAGGACAACATGCCTGGGAATGTAACTTTAAGCTCCTCAGAAAGGATGATTATAAGGTTAGATAGTAAAGAATATTGATATGAATGCAGACAAGACTTTCAATCTGGCAAGGGCTTCTGGAGCCAAGCCTAATATACTCCAGAGTGACTCCTTACCTCCCAAACCTACCATTTTCTAGAGACCTATAGTAAATGAAGTGGAGATGCCAGAACTGTCTTGGCAGAGTATTAAGAGAAGGGTCAAAAGGGTCAGAGATGTGGCCATATTTGAATGCATTTATTGCAATACATCAAAACCTCAGCTATCTCTGCTCCCTGTGAGAGCCCAGAGGATATCCCTTCACTAAGGTAGTAAAGCATGAGATGAGCTAACGGTTATTGTCATTTGTGGGTCTAGGGGTGGACTGGGAGGTTGTTATTAACTTGGGCTACTTAGTATCAAAGGAGAAAAAGAGTTTCTGGCACACAAGAGGCCAAATGGCAGCACTTAACCAAGGTGAATGCGATTTCCACAGTGGGTAGCATAGCTCAAATGACAATGCAGAGTCCTAAACCAACATGAGTCTGTGAAGATATCTAATAGACCATGTTATTCCAATCGTATTCTTGGATAAGAATGTTGGGCAGGCAATGATATGTTATTTTACTAGTACAACCCAAGAAGATCAGTTGTGGGTGTGCAAAATCTGGTGTTAAGTGCCATATTGGAAAATCACACTGTTCTCTGACCCAAAAATCCATTAATTGAAGAGGAAGGTGTTTAACTTTGAGAAAATACACTATGATGCTACAGACCACATTACAGTAGTTTTCTCCCAATTTATCCCCCAAATTATAGTCATTTACCAGATAACTATATACTTGGGGAAAATGGATCATTCAAGGAATTTGGGGTATTTGATTATAGTTGATACTGATAACAAAGAGAACCAGAATTCCTATGGGTACTTACTTCGACATGGAAGCCATGTGATAATTGGAGTCCATGTCATACTGAATATAGAGGTATGTGATCCCACCCAGTGATGATTTTTTCCAGTTCCTTAGTGCACTAACAGGATGGATTTACCTAGAAGCTTTACAGAACCCTGATGTTCATTGCTTGACTTTATGGTGTTAACTATATAGGAAGTAAAGGATATGAAGCAGGCAGAATAATGGCACTTCAAAGATGTCCCTGTCCTATTCCCTAGAAGGTTAGGCTGTTGCAAAGGACAATTAAGGTTACAAATGCAGCTAACGTTACTCATAAGCTAATCTTGAGTTGAAAAAAAAATTGCATTATTTGTGTGTGAGAATGTAATCACAGTCCTTTGGAATGAAGAGAAGGGCACAAAAGAAGTCAGTCAGAGAGAGAGATGAAGATACAATGCTGCTGGCTTTGAAGGTTGAGGAAGGAGTCATGAACTGAGGAATGCAAGTGACTCCTAGAAGCTGGGAAAGTTAAGGAAACAAATTCTCCTTTAGACCCTCCAAAGTGAATATGGCTCTGCCAACACCTTGCTTTTGTCTCAGTGAGACCAATTTTGGATTTGTGACCTCCATATATTTTATTGTTTTAAGCATTACATTTGTGGTAATGTGTATCAATAGCAACAGAAAACAAACATAGGAAGCTCTTGAATCTGAACCACTACCTTTCATACCTATGGGGGATTAAACTAAAGCACTTATACATCCTAGATGAATGGCACAGATGAGTGTCGTCCTGGAGAATCTAAAGGCTGTTGAGGTGAAACATCACATGCTCTTTTAATTCACTAGAATGGCTCCTGAAAAATTAAATAGATTATTTATTTTTTTTAAAAGATATTGGTTGTTGTTGGCATTGTTGTTTTGGTAGTTTTGTCCTATTGTGGCATAGTACTCCATTGTGTACATTAAAATATGTACATCTGGTCTCCTGTTGATGGATGTTTTGTCTGTTTTCAGTTTGGAGGTATCATAAGTAAAGCTCCTATGAACATTCTTGAACAAGTCTTCTTGTAGCTCTATGCACTGATTTATTTGGAGTATATAGCTAGGAAAAAATTGCTAGTTAATGGGTGAACATATATTTAACATTACTATAAGCTGCCAATTTTACAAAGCAGTTGTACCCTTTTATCCCACTTAAGCAACATATGAGTTTCACTTGCTCAATATCCTTGTCCATACTTCATTTTATCAATCTTTTAAATTTAAAGTTTTAGCTTCTCTTGTGTATACATAATAGTTCCTCATTGAGGTTTGAATTTTTAATTCTCTGATGATTGATGATGTTGAGTGTCTGCTCATGTATTATTGTTATTTGGATATCTTTATCTGCTGAAGTGCCTGTTAAGACATCTGCCCATTGTTTTATTGGGATATTTGTCTTTTCCTTATTGGTTTGTAGTTCATTATATATTCTGGATATTAATCCCTTGTCAGATATATGTATTGCAAATATTATCTCATGGCCTAAGGCTTCCACTTTTACTTTCTTAAACATGTCTTTTTGATGAGAAGTTTTAAATTTTGATGAAGTCCAATTATAATTTTTTGTGGTTATTGCATTTTGCATTCCCCCCAACAAATCTTCCTTTACCCCAAGGTCACTGATATTTTCCTCTAACAACTTTAAAGTTTATGTCCTTCTATTTAGGTCTATGATCTGACCCAAAGTAATTTATATGTATGAGTTAGTGGTCAAGGTTTCCTGTGTCCCTGTAGGGATATCTGTTGCTTCCGCATTGTTTATTGGAAAGACCTTCCTTTCTTCATTGAAATGCATCAGGGTCTTTGTTGAATATTAAGTGATTGAATGCATATGGGATGTTTCTGAACTTTGCTATTCTGCTCCATATCCAAACACCACACTATATAAATTGTATAGCTTTATAACAAATCTTAAAATCTGACAATACTGCAAATTTCTTCATCTTCCAGATTGTCTTGGCCATCTCAGTCTTCTGCATGCATTTCCATATAAATTTTAAAATCATGTTAGAAATTTACATAAGTAAACCTTGCTGGAATTTTGATTGGGATTATATTAATCTATAGATCAATTTGGTGATTTTAGTAGATTGTTTTAATAGCTTATAGATTCCTCTTGATTATGTACATAATCAAATCATATACAAACAAAGTTTTACATTTTTCTAATTTAACCGATTTATTTCCTTTTCTCACTTTATAACACTGGCTAGGACCTCAAATATAGTGTTGAATAATAGTAGAAGCAGTTGAAATTATTGAATTGTCCTCAAGGCAATAATTTATCACATTCATTAACTTGTAAAAGGATTCCATTCCCAAACTTTGGGAGAAAAAGTGCTGGGTCCACTCAAAAACATCAGATTTCCAAGTCATCCAGTAAATGGCTTGGAGCAATATTCCCAAATGTGATCTATGCTGTCTTGGTTTCCACTTCTAGTTAGTATAAGACCTTGACAGATTGTTGTTCTTAGGGTGAAAATGAAAAATTAATATTAGCAAAGTCACATTTTAAAAAAATATATTAATTTTTAGAGAATTTTCATGTCACAGTAAAACTGTGCAGAAAATACAGAGCATTCCTATTTTACCTCTGGGCTTCTTCATACCCACAGAGCCTCCCCCACTATCAAAAGTACCCCCAGAGAGATTCTGTTAGAGTTTAGATCTTAAATGTCTCTAAAGGCACATTTACTAGAGGTTTGGTCACCAGTCTGTGGAAGGATGGAACCTTTAGGAGCACAGTAGAAAGAAGTAGATCATTGGAGACATGCCCTTAAAGGGGATATTGGAATCCTGGGCCTCTTCCTCTTGCTTTACTTCCTGGTTATTAAGAGGTGAGCAGCTTCCTCCACAAACTCCCTGCCATGATTTACTGCCAGTATATTTTGTGAAGCAGAAGTTCTTGAACTTAACAAACTCCAGCTTATCAGTTGCTCCTTTCAAGGATCATGCTTCAGTGTTGCATTTAAAAGTCATCTCCACACCCCAGGCTGTCTAGGTTTTTGCCCATATTATCCATTTTGGATGGTGACCTACTTTGAGTTAATTCTCATGAAGGATATAAGATCTAGATTCTGTTCTCTCTCTCTCTCTTTTTCTCACTCTCTCTCCCTCCCTCCCTTCTTTTCCTTCCTTCTTTCTTTCAGTGCTGGGGACTTAACAACCTAGGCCCTCACATATTGTAGGCAAGCAGTTGTACCACTGAGCTATATCTCCAGCCTTTTTTTTTTTTTTAATGTGGATATCCAGTTCTTCCACCACCATTTGTTGGAAGGACTATCTTTTTTCTCCAAGATCATATATTTGAAAACACTGAAGATCTATGTTTGCAAAGAAGTCTAAAGAAAGTAAATCCTAATAGGGCCTATGTGATGAGCAGAGGTTTCATTCACCTTTGTTAATAACTCCATGAAGTAGAGATTATTATTAAATTGTTTGTTCAAGGTCACATCACCCAGTTCCACTAGTGCAAAGTAAATAAGAGGAAAATCACCAGTGAGCTCTGACTTGTCAAAAATCAGCGGGAACACTTTAGCCCTTTTCTCACCAGCAATATTTTGGTAATGTTAACTGAAACCTTGAAAGTTGTCCTCCAAAACTCTGGTAACACTGACTTTATCCTCTCTTCTCTCTTCTCAGTTCTCTTCTCTCATCTTGTTAGTTGTTGGTATTCCCAAGAGTTTCTCTTATATCCACCTCTTCTATACATTTCTGCTAATATCTCATATCTTGCCTTTCTACTGAAACAGTCCCAAAACATCTTTCCCATCTCCAGCCTGATTCCTCTCCAATCTAACATCTGGTATGTTGTTAGATTGACATTTAGTCATGTGCCTTCTCTACTTAACACCCTTTGAGATCATCCTCTAGCTTTGAGAAAAGAAACATTATTTAATATGGTTTCTAAACCATTCAGAAGGGGCAGATCCCAATTCATCTCCAGTGTTATTTCTCATGATCCCAGTTGCATTTCCTTGAGCAAGCCACGTCTCTCTCATCTAAGGCTCTTCTTGTGTGCTCTTTCTACTTCCTGGGAATCCACATTTTTTTCTTCTTGCCCTTATAATCTCCTGTTGTATTGTTTATTTCGTTTTATTTTAATTAGGTGTTTATTTTTATTTGTCTCTGTTACATGGTAGATACCTTAGGGGCAAGCCCAAGTTGGCCTTAGCATTTACAACCTCTGTAGCTTGGTTGGCACCTGTTAAATGGGTGAGTGAATGAGGTCCCCTCTGAGCAGATGAGCTTCTTGCTCTGATGACAATGACTAGCTCCTCTGGTGTTATCCTGGTGCTGTCTGTGTCTCAGTATGACATTCTAGCTTTTCCTCAACCATTCATGGTCTGTTTTCATCATATATATGCAGTCCTGTAATGGTTCCTTTGTGATATTCCACTACCAACTCCTGACATCAGACTTCCTGCCTTTGAAGATTTAGGCATTGGCCTGCTGACTGGGCTTCTTTGTAGACAACTCTCCATTCCCTGTAATCTCCAGACCCACTTTAGTTCAGCTTGGATGCCAAAAATGTCAAGAAGCTTCTTTCCAAAAAGCAGTTCTCTGCCACCTACAGGCCTCTGCTTATCACCTTAATAATAATTGATCCTTGGAGTCCCAGCAGCCTAGCAATGAAACAGCATCAAGATCATTAAACTAAGAGTTTGGGAGAGCTGGAAGGTTATTAATTATAATTAAAGGTTAGAAATGAGGTACCTATCTGGTAGAAATCTTGGCATAAATTATAAGGGAAAACAAGGTGACATAATTAGCAAATGGATAAACAAAATATCCCTGCCCCAGCCACGTATCTCTGCTGCAAGGAGGGAGAGAACCTGGAATGAATAAGCAATATAGAAATCAATGAGCAGTGGAAAAAGAGAGCCAAGAAGCCTGATCCCTGGCTAGGATATTTCTAAAAGTAATTTTGCAAAGGATATTTTGGAAGAAGATTCTCAGCCATGACATGAGGCTCAGGGCCCTCTGCCAGTGGCAGGTGAGGAGCTTCAGGCCCTGGTGAGTGGAGACAGCAGAGTGTAGGGGTGACAGGCAGGTGGTGGTCTTGAGGGGATGGCATGGGTGGCGAGTAGTTTCTGCAACGAGACTGCCTGTATATGCTTACTATGACACTTACTATGACACCACTTACTATGACAAATCTATTCTGTATCTTGATTTTTCTCATATGCTTATTGGGATATTGTGGTTTATCAGAATCTAGTGAAGATCACATAAAACAGCTGATGTACAGTGCCCAGATCACAGGGTTTGGTGAATTTCCCTCTTGAGCAGTGAGTTAGCTCAAGAAAAATTAGTGGGGGTGCTGGGATTATGGCTCAGAGGTAGAGTGCTCGCATAGCATGTGGGAGGCCTTGGGTTCTATCCTCAGCACCACATAAAAATAAATAAATAAAATAAAGATATTGTGTCCATCTACAACTAAAAAATAAATATTAAAAAGAAAAAGATAAATTGGTGGGGACTCAGATATCCCTACTTTAAATTGCAGGGTTAGGTGGTAAATTCCATCCCAGCTCTCTATTCCTCCCATCCTATGCAGTCTGTCCTAGGCTATTTGCTCTCAGATCCATTCCAGCCCTTTTCTTGCTCAGTTCTATACTGCAGGATGGTGTTTCAGGCTCTCATGTCTGCTGTCTTTTGATTCATTTAGCAAGAGGCATAGGAAAGAAGATCAGAGGATGGAAGGAAAGGAACCAGCATATTTCTTCCCCTCCCTGTCTGACCAGGAAGTCTACGGTAGTTGCTGAGTCTCTTCTCTGGTTCCAGATCTCACTGGAAAAGCCCATCATGGTTCTGATTTCCACTGAGCTCTGCTGGAAACCGTCTCCCTTTTATCACTTCCCACTGTTAAGGTGGTGGCAGGGGATTCCTACTCTGTCTGATCTCTGTGTTCCTTACTGTTTCCTATTTGGTTTTTGGTTCTTTCATTACCTGTGCAACAAATCTTTACATGCAATTTTTTCTTTCTAAGAAGAGAGTGGGTTCTGTTTTCAGGCTTGGATTCTGACCAATGCCTTCCCCATTCCTGTCCCAGTCATCCTTTCAGGGGGCACTGCCTGAAGTTAAGGGGCACGACTTGGAGCTTGTGTGATATTAAGAAGCGAACTGACTGATTTCCCGCCCCTCCCATTCCTGGAACTTTTCAGATTCAGAGGTGGGAAGTCCCTCAGTATGTACAAAGGCTGTTAGTCAGTGACATTCCCTAGCCTGAGCTGTGTGGGATGATTCCCCAACAGTCCCAAACATTGCTGCTATCTTTATGACAGCAAAGAAGTGTTTTGGCAGAAGCCAGTCTGGGCATCAAAATGCTGAGGCCCATATGTTTCTGCTAACTTCCTGCCAAAATGTTGTTGTTGAAGAGTACAACTTTTTAATTCAGAATAAAAAGCGAACTCTAACCCAGGGATATCTTTTAAGGCAGGGGGGAAAAAAGCAAACAAAAGTGAGTTTAAAATATAATACAAATGATAAGCAGGACAGAGTGATCAAGATTGGGGATGAAGCAAATAAATAAAAGACTAGCATCTCCTACTATCTGCCTCCGCCTGGACCTCAAACCTCAGGAACTCATTCTTGCATAATATTCTGACCAACGCTCAAAACAAAATTGAAGAATACAAGAATTACATCTTCTTGCCTATGTTCAACCAACCCTTGTTCATCTCTGGTCTCCCTGATATTTGGATTCTTGATGCTTCTTCAGTGCGGATAGTGTTTCTTCCCACTGTGGCTTTTGGGACTCAGCCATCTCCCCTTCTCCTTCCCTGCTTAATGGGCTCAGGTTCCTAGTTTCCTTTCAGCACTGCTTCTACCTGGAGTGTATACAACTCTTTTGCTTTCAGGGTAAACAGTTCCTTGCATTCTTCAGGAATGTACCAGTTGGCCAAGGCTGAGTGCTTCAATACCCTCCTACCAAGGAAGGCATTTTAAAAATATAAACCAAAGAGTTGAGTGACAGAACCTAGCACAAAGAGATAACACAACAAGGGTCCAGGAGATATGTAAATTTTCTAATGTATAACCTTTACACTCCCTGTCACAAATCATCATTTGCAAATTTTAAGGTACATTCCAGAGCTGGTAATAATGAAAAGGAGATACTAGTCAGGAATTATGGATACACGGCCCCAGTGATTCAGAAATTTCAAGGACAATTATTTTAAACATAAGTTCTGTGTCATTGATCATATCCAGATCTCCAGGGCCTACTCTGAAGGTCACTTGCAGAGAGTTCCCAATATTCTGATGGTGACTTACCTCTCTCTGCCTGTTCCCTGGTTTGCTCATTTTTACACCAGGCAGGCCAAAAGTATAGAGAAGAACAGCCAAAGAAGGAATCTCAATCATTCAGACACAGACATAAATGGAAAAATACCTAGGTTCTTTAAGCTCTGATGGGGAAATTATAAACCATCTTCTACAAAGCATTCCAGAAGTTCCCAGGCAACTCTAAGTTGCTCACAGTGATAAACCAGTTATTAACATAACTTTCATTTCTTTTCTTGTTTCAATTTCTCATTCCTCCACTGTGCTTCCTAAGATCACACCCCCTCGTACCCTCCCCCCCCCCAAAAAAAAAAAAAAACCATTTACACTGAAATTCTTGTCTTGAATACTTCTTTAGGGGAAATTCAACCCAGAGGCAATAGCATTCTTCATATCCCATGAGTTGGCCCTTCCTACGTCATCCTTCAGTAGTTATTCAACCTACAGTTGAATTAGGACTTTTGAAAGTCACATCAATAAGGAATTCTGAGAGCAGAATGAAAAACTAAAACCTTAACATTAAGGATACAATCAACAGACTTCTGAAAGAGAACTTGCATGGCTACTAAAGTCAAAATTGCTTCCTGTGATTATTTTATAAAGAACACTAAGCCCTGAATAAGAATATGATTCCCTTTTCATAAAACCTAAAGCAAATTAGAAATACTCTATTGAGGTTTTATAAACCTTCTTAGGAGAGCCAATCCTGTATCAGGAATTATGCTCAGTGTTTACATATCATGGTATTAAATCCTCACCATTTTTCTAGTATGATTAAATAAAATTAAGATCATTTTTAAATGGGGGAAATAAAGACTTAATGTTAAAGTGACATGCCCTAAATTTTAGATTTCCTTTGTGAGCATTCTTGGACCTAATATTCTTGGGATATATGTGATAGACTGAATACTCTGTCTCTAAATTTGTATGTTCCAGGAAGTTTCTGACTTCTCCTGAACTGGAGCTATTTAATGGGGTTCTGGCCAATGAATAACAAGTTGATACAATGTAAGCCATATTCAGACCATCCCTAAAGTCTTCTAGTATGATTATTCATCTCTTATATTCCCCCAAGTTCACAGCCTTGGAGGCCAGATATTCAAGATGGCAGCAGTATAGGATGGAGAAGGGCCAGCAGTCATGTATTACATATTGTGTGAACTGGAAATAATCTTTTTAATGTCACTGAAATTTGGGAGGTTGACTATTCTGGAAACTAAGAGGGGATATTTTTTGCTTTGTTTTTATCATATCCCTGGAACTCAAAATTACCAGTATATAGCATTGGATTTATGCACAACTAGTAGGTAGTGAAGACACTAATATTAAACACTGGAAATTTTTGGATTCATTTTATGTAGAGGCAAAATACTTGGAAATTCACCACCTGAAATAATTTGCAAAATATACCATGTGATTACTGAGCTGGCACCTGTAGGGAGAAAGGCTAGATTAGGTATATTAGTTTATACTGGCTTTTAGCTGTGTTTGGCAAGATATTACATAGAACAGATGAGTCCAAAAGAGGACTAACCAGTTTTACACATAGAAATCAAATCCAGGAATTGAGACATTGTAGGATTGAAAAAGCCTACTGCTTCTAGGTTCCGAAAGGTAAGAGGTGATGTTTAAGAAGGTATTTTACAGTGAACACCCAGTAGGATGTGGAGAAAGGTGACTCTGAATCCAGATCAGATTAAGGGAGTGGTCTTCCTCTCCAAATTTCAAGTGTCAACACAAACACAATGCAGTTGAAAGAGACAGATGTAGAGGTAAGAAAACAAAGAAATAGAATATATTTGAGAACTATATCTAGAAGTTTATTTTAGATGTGTTTATTAGCACATGGAACTGATTAGAATCACACATATCAAAGGTCCACTGAATTTTTGAGGAAATAGTATTCACCCCCCAAAAAAACTATAAGCCTGGAATACAGAAGGACTTTGACGATTTGAGATATAGGAACATTTGGTGCTCAGTAATCCATAAGCAGAAGCAAGCAGTGAAGGCTATATATCCTGGAAGACTGATTCCTCATACCCATTTCAGATGTGGCTGAAAAAGATAATAAAAATAATAGGAGACTTTCCTAGGGGGCAAAATGGAGACTAATCAAGTGACATCTCTCACTTGGTGGTAGGGAGTTCTTCAAAATGTGTCTGGCAGGATTTCAGAACTATAGATCTGTGATTGCTTTATGTATTCTTTTCTTCCGTTTTCTGAATGAAGCATTGATCTAGTGTTCTGTACATCTATTCTACCACTGTACATTGAACAGGGAAGGTAATTCTTCTTTTTAAAGTTCATTGGTCTCTGGACCAGGAGAAACCACATTCGGGGACTTGATAGAGACTGATGCATATCACCCAGAGGTCATGGACTTCAAGCTGAATGCAGTGGACTTGGGATTAACTCTCTTGCTGGAGGGGAAGTGACTTCACCAGGGAGGAAGGAGCACAGGGGTATATGGAAACAATGAAGCAGGCTGAGGCACAGCTGTATTGTTCTGTTGCACAAGCTTCTGTGGATTTCCCAACTCCCTAGTAGTTAGGTCATGTGACTACTGGGAGTAGACAGATGATTTTCTACCTCCCTCTTCCTCCATCATGGTGACCTTGGAGGCCTGACCTTCCTGATGATGGGCTAACAAGATGAAAGAAGACAGTCACACACACATTGCACTTCTTATGCTGGAGATAACCATTCATGGAATTAAGTCATTGAGATTTGGGAGATTATTTGTAACCATGTTTAATATATTCTATCCTGACTGATATCCTCTCCTATTGTATCAGAGAATAATAGTAATGTGAAGGATTTTGAGACACTTGTTTTTTTACCTTTATTTTATTTATTTATGTGGTGCTGAGGATCGAACTCAGTGTACCATTCATGCATGGCAAGCACTCTACAACTGAGCCACAACCCCAGCCCTTGAGACACTTTTTTTAAAAAATTTTATTAGTTATTGATGGACCTTTATTTATTTATTTGTTTATACATGGTGCTGAGAATGGAACCCAGTGCCTCATGCATGCTAGGCAAGTGCTCCACCACTGAGCCACAACCCTAGCCCGAGACACTTTTTAAGGATAAGGAAATGAATAATTTTGAAGCATTTTTGTGACTACTAGAGGCTGAAGTGATACAAATAGGTGACTCTAAGCAAATTTGAGATGAAGGCAGGCAGAGTTGTTTTTATTTCATAGTAGAAATTATGTGTAAGATGAAATAAGATTTTAGAATTTTGTGATATGACATTTTATATAAATGGAAAATTAAATCCAAAGGTCTATTTCCACACAATTTTTGGAGAAAAGCTATTTTGAAAAAGGTTGCACTCTGCCATTGCTAAAAATATTGGTTTAGCCCTTCTATTAGATTTCTCTTGCCTCCTCACCATCTGGTTTGTCTTCATGCTTATAGCATTCTCTCTTCTGATGCACAAATTCATGAATTTGCTCAAGAAAAATTTTTAGCAATGTTTGCTCATCTTCTGGGTCAGGAAAGAGAATGACAACACCGTGTTTAGCAAAAATGAACAACGTAAGGTTTCTTCAAACTGGAAACGTCTTTAAAAACCTTCAACAATGCTGTAGATGGACACTCCTACTTGGAATGCTGGAAATTTTATTATCAAATAATGTAGAGTAACTATACATGTACACTACTAGTGCAAAATCCAATGTCAAGCATTGGGAAATAACATCCCTTACTTAGCATTTCTTGATTGGAAACGAGAAGGAAGATTATTATTAGGATACCACAATTCTTGCCCTATGAGGATGTCTGGAGTAATGATTGAATAACCTTATCAATCCTTATTGCTATAATCCTTATCTCACATATATCTGAAATTGGACTTTTATCAGCTCTATAAAGCTTGAATGATAACCACAGCTTTGCTTTTGTTGACCAGATTGTTGATATGAGGCTGGAAATGTTCACATAGGAATTCACACCCCATTATCCTCCACTGTGATCTTATGTCCAATGTTATATGGACAAAGAAGAGTGCTGTGATCCATTGGAATGATTAATGATTTTCTTGTTATGAAATTAAAGTGCAGATCAAAAATTACTTGCTCCAGCTGTTGGCCTCGCATCTGCTTTCTAGTCACCAGGAAGAACAAAAACAGAAAAGGCTTCTGTTTGCCCCAGACCTTCTCTGTCGGTGCTCTCACTTCCTCATGGAGACATCTCCTTCTAAGAATCTACCTAAAAATAAATTCTTAATGCTGGCTGACACTATGGGCCACTCACAGATTCCCCTCCTTTCTTTCAATGGCCTTGTTGTTTTTCAGATCTCTGTCCAATCCCTAAAACTCAGGTTTTCCCTGAGATATTGTGCTTACCACCTTCATGGCTGGTGCTGCCAGGCTGTACTGGATTTATACTCTTCACCAACATGAAGCTCTCCTCTCTGGCAGTGAAGCTGCTGTTTTTAATGACCCTATCCTGGAGAAAGCGTCTTCAGCCATTTGCCCATGTTGGTCCCTCTGTGTGCAGTGGTTTTCCTCCAAATAACCCATCACCATTTCCTTATTCTTTCAGATCTTGGCTCTGGCCTTCCCTGACTACCTGATCAAAGTTGCCGTTTCTCACTCAATCCTTTGAATTTATATTCTCTCTATCTAATACATCTGAAATACTATTTGTTTATTTATTTATTTTTATTGTCTCTTTCCCACATTTAAATGCAACTCCACGGAGGCATAGTGTTTATTCACTGTGATATCTTCAACACTTCAAATTGTGCTTGGCATGAACAATACAATTTGTGGAGTAAATGACAAAATCAAATCCCACAATCACACGAGGAGCTGTAAAAGGTCGACACTTTTGGGGTGTACTCTGAGGAATGTAAGGGGTCAAAGAATGTAAGCCCAGTGCCAGGGTAAGCCATTTTGAGTCTGATGAAAATGGAAAAATCAGCAATGCTGATCTTGTCCTCATTTAACATTTTAATGTTTTGTTCCCAATCAGTTTTATCCCACAATCTCTTTTTCTTAAGTAGTGTATTAAGATATTATTTGAGTATGGGGTTTTGTGTCTGTTTAATTTTGTACCTAAAGCAGGTAACTCCCTGATCTTGCCTATTCCCAGCCCTGAAAGGGGGAGAACAGAGGACCCTGGAATTAACCACTGAGTATGAACTGGTTGATCCTCTGAAAGCCTGGAAGAACTATGGCTTCTCTCCACAAGGTGTTCTAGAGATGGTTCTGATCATACAGCATGTGAAGAAGGGAGAATTTATAAATGCAGGTTTTTAAGAGGAAATCTGAGCACAATGCCAAAACAGGGGATTTGTGACAAGCCATTAGTGAAGATGGTTTTAATAATGGTGATGCCGATGATGACAATGATGGTATCTAGATTGTGCATGTCTCTGATGAAGGAATTAGAATATCAATTTAAAGATTAAGGCAAAATTGACATTTCACTAAATGTTTCCTTGATAAAGAGTCATTCTGGAAATAAGCAAGCAAACAAAAAACCCCAGCCAACCAACAACAACAAAAATAAATAAATAAAAAACAAACCCACAGTTTTATATACACCTAACACAATTAGGTTTCCTTCCAAAATCAGAGTAATCAGTGTTTTTTCATGTATACACCAGATGAAGTAGCTGACTTGCATTTAAAGGACATGGTATGTAACAAATACATGCTTTATAGATCCCCTGGGGGTTTGGAGATGCTTCTGGTATGAGAGATATGCCAGGGGCTGAGACTGACAAGGTAACCCCAAAATTCATAGCTCCCTCCTCATTCTTTTTTCTTTCTTTTTTTTTTTTTTAGATTTAGGTGGACACAATATCTTTATTTTATTTTTATGTGGTGCTGAGAATCAAACTCAGTGCCTCATGCGTGCTCGATGGAACACTCTACCACTGAGCCACAACCCCTGTCCTCCCTTCTCATTCTTAGTCTCATTTAGTGCCCACACAAATTAAGTAGATATTTGTCTTTGTTTTGATCTATTGATGACATATATTGAGCTGAACTCACCCAAGTTAAAGGTGTTAAGATACAGCTCTGCTATCTGGACTACTTACTATCTGCACACATATGCTACTGATTTATATGCATGAACACTTAGTTTTCAAAACAGCTGTCTGATGTACTGTGCTCACTATGCTTTTTGGTAAGAACAATGAGAACCAGAAAGGATCATTTCCTCAAAAGTTATATAATATATCTTGGCATGGAAAATTCAAGTAGGAATTCAAAGACCCTCCTCTTTACCACCCTTTAACATTGTCAGCTTTGGCCTTCGGGTCTCTTCAGTCTAAGATATCAGAACTTGACCTTAGTCTCATTCGCTGACATGCCATGCATTATTTAGCCTTGTTCATATTTTTCCCACACAGTATATAGAAAAGATACCTGGCCTGTAAAATGGGTGACTTTTTTTTTTTTTTTTTTTGCTTTGCTCTGCCACTAGCTTCGTTTGTGACTTCAGGCAAGTCTCTTGGTTTCCTCAAAGACTGTATTAAGGTGACTATAAGATTAAGGTTTCATATTAGATTATTTTCATACCATCTTCACAGCTCAAACCTTTCATTGTTCTATTTCATGGCTAATGCACTTATAGTTGCCACAAAACTCTTAATTGAAAAAAGTCCCATGGCAACATTTTATTGAACCATTGCTCCAAAGCCAAGATAGGACAGAAAAGTGAGATAGGAAACAATTGCAGATAAAAAGAGAATTTCAGTGGAGAGGATTCACTCAGCCTCAAAGACATCCTTTGTCGGTGTGTTCTCCAAAAGCCAAGAGTATCTATACCACGCCTTTGCTACAAAAGCAGGACATATTTTGAGAGAAGAGAGCTCTTTCACACACAGATAGCTCCATTGGCCTCCCACAGCTTCAGTGTCCCAAGACTGTGGGTGAAAGCAACTGTGGATAAGCAGCTGTTGTTGGAGTGACAGAAGTAACACTACTGAACTCTGTGCCTGGAGGAAGAAAGACTAAAGCTTCAGGGATGAGTGTTCAGTTATTCAGACAGACAAAGTGAAGGGTTTTAAAAATCAACACCAAAGCACCAGCGCCAGGATGGGATCCTCAAGGAAGGAGTTGGGCGAGAGATACAGAAGCACACGGTGACAATGACTACGGCCTGACACCTCTACTTCACTGAGACCTCTACCCACTCCTCAATGAGGCATAATGCAGGGCTGAGGATGAAGCCACACTTGGCTGTGTTTATGGCTCGCCATGTGTGTTTACACATAACTGTGATTTTGCTGTAGGTGCTTCATTTTAGGAGGTAAATCGAACTTTTCTCAATTAATTTTAAAGTCTCTTTATAATATTCCTCCTTCCTTCTGCTCTTTTTTTCTCCCTCTCCTTCCCTTTGGTGGCCTTATTTGTATAAAGATGGTGAACAAAAAGACATTATTCCTGTTTCATAGAGATTTTGGACTTTGGGGGACGATGCAAAATTTCTTCCAGTCGTACTAAGGAAGAATAGGTGAACCAGTAGAAAATAATTGACATTTTCTTTCTCTATTAAGTTTCCTGGGACTCTAAAGGACTCCTCATACATTAATGTCCTGTTAAGTGACATAGCTTTACATAGCTCTCCTTTAAGTAGCATCTACTTCACTTTCTGGTGAAGCAGCAGGTAACATAATTAAAAGTGCAAGAAGTTTCAACAGATTTTTTCACTAAGTTACGGACAGTTCCAGAACAAATACTTTAGAACTTTGGAAAATGACTTTATACAATCTCAGTTCATTTCTTCTCACATTTATTCAACACAGACATGGTGTCCTCTACCAGATCATTGGCTACAAATTAGCAGGTGAAAATCCATGGGGTAGTGTTTTTCCCTGGAGATTCAAAGATGAGTAAGACATGGTTCTTGCCTCAACAGTGTTCACAATTTAGCTGAGAAGAAAACACATACATAAATCATTATAAGCGAATGCAACAGAGGACAGGAAAGCAAGTATTTGTAAGTAGTGCAGAAATGAGGAAGACTAGAGAAGGTCACCCAGAGTAGAATCTTCATGCAGAGGGTCTGAAAAGTGGAATAGAAATTTCGAGACCTGAGAATGGGGAATGAAGGTGGGTTGATACAGCAGAGGCATTCCAAGCAAGGGCACAGAGGTGTATCCTGAGGAGGGAACACAGAGCATGAGGCTGGGTAAGCTGGAAGAGGAGGGCTGAGGATGAAGCACTGCTCCCAGCGTGTCCCTTTAGAGCTCAGATTGTCATCTTCTAGTCTAGGTCTTAAGAGAGCGAAAGGCAATTGAATTGAGTTCAGGAATATGATGATGTTATATTTGTTTATCCCAGTTTTTCTGAAAATGTGTCAAACAAAGACTTTTGCATGGGAACATGCAGGCCATGCTCAAAATTGTCTCCTTCCCCAAATCATCAGTCATGTGCCATGGTCAGGTGCTTCAACTTGCCTGCCTTTGGGGGAATCCTGCTCATACCCCAGTATTCTCTGAAAAGCTGTAGTTAGCAGGTGATTCAATCTCATGTCCCAGGATCTGACCTTCCACCTCCTTCCCATTTCTCTCAGAGAACCCATTAGGTCCTCATGAAAATAACTTTTGGTCCCAAGAGAGGCTGGACAAATCAGTTTTCTCTTGGAGATGAATTTATATGTATAATGTGTTAGTTCTGATCTAGTGTGTTGAAAGTAACAATATCAACTCAGTCTAACTCACTGAATGAATATAAGCATTTAAAAATATTATTTAAGGAGGCAGTGGTATTCAAGGAACCTATGTGCAGTCATATGTTCAGATATCAGCGAGAACTTTGGAAAATTTAGATAGAAATACACTTTTATCTGTATTCATGTCTTCTATAATCATTTATTTTTTTTCTCTGTAGATAAGATTTCCAGTTCATGTGGAAGCATGTAGAAAACTTTAGTTTCTGACTCTATCATTAGAGATGCAGTTATATTAAAAAGTTCCTAAGTATGAATTTCCAAGTTTCCACAAGAGGATTTGATTATCCTGACTTGGGTCAGGCATGACTGCTGGTTCAATTAGCTGTCTGCAGAGGTAGATGTCATACTTCCAACATGGCTACAGAGTCCCACACCTGCGACTTCAAGGATCAGATAAAAGGGGGGATAGTTCCAAAGTAAGGAATTCGTTGAGAGCTTGAAAGATACTCTGAAAGCATGTCCTACAAATACAAACTCATCATACTGACCACACACACACACACACACACACACACACACACCCCATCCCCATGTTCCCAGTAAAAAATACTAATAACAGCAGCTAAATAAATTGAATCATTTAAACTTCTGCAGTGGAGGAGAAAAATATTTTTCAAGTAAGATTTTACCATTATGGCCTTTTGTGTTTCTCCCAACTAAAGAATTGAGTTCCATGATTTCTAAGGTTTCTTCTAATGCTGTAAGTCTTTGATTAAAGACATGGGGGCTTGTTAGGTATAGTGAGTGTTAATTTCCACATCTTGTGATTTCCAGCAGGAAATTAACTAAGCTCTGTGGACACTTTGTGTTGCACCGCTGCACTTATGGAAGAAGACCTTACACTAACACCCAAGCTGCTTGTGCACCAGTTACTTGGATCCGCATCATACTAGACCATTGCAAAAATCGAACCTACCCTCAAACGACAAAGATTTTTCTGCATTGACCATAGTTGATAGAAAATGCTATTGGTCTTAGTAGCAATTACTACTGAAGTGTTACAATAATACAAAATTAAAAATAAAACCAGTATTGCTAAAAGCTAAAATGACAAAAAATTTGGCCTCTTGAGGTCAAGAGGTCTATGACTTTTAAGGCATCTATAAGTAAAAATCTGGATTATGTTTTGGCATATTTGTTTTAAAAAGTCAATACTACTATCTTCTTCTTATTGTTGTTCTTACTATTGAAATTACATAGCCTTAATTAAATACATAGACATTAAGTTGGATAAAGAATTTGGATATTTGACTCATAGTTTTAAACACGTTTTTTAGGTACCCTCTTGCTTTCTCAGGCTAAAAGAAGACACGGAGTTAAGAAAACACACAAAAAGATCCCAAAGTATATATGAGTTCCCATGAAAATGGGAAAGAAAGAGAATAGACAATGTGCATTAATGTCTCAGCCTTCTGCATAATTTAGGGCTCTCTGCAGGCTGATTCGGTTTAGATCAGTGGTCCTTCACATGACTACATGCACATATCCTTACATTATAAATCTACTTATTAATTTTTGCAGGAAAGTATTCTGGAGGCGGTTTCTACGCAGAGCTCTTCACAAGGATGATAATGGTAGACATGTCATCAAAAATTCTTCTGATTTTCTCTAGTCTAACAAGTCATTTCTTCCTATCACAAATTTAGAAGCCCTGAAGCGCACATGGGGCAAAGCAGTATTTTTAAATGAACAAAACAAAATCTTCACCCATATATATATATATATATATATATATATATATATATATATTTCCATTAGGAAGAAAAATATGCAAATCTCTTCTCAGAGCGCAGCTGAGGGATACACAATTTCTCTGCAGTTATTGGGTCCCCCTCCCCACGCTCTCTCCAGCTGTCTGGACTAGATGGGGGAGAGGTTACTGAGCTATGAGTGTATTTCCCATATTGGAGAGGAAGCAGGAATGGAGCTAATGTACTGTGTATTCAAATGAGACTCTTTAAAGCAGAGTGGAATTGAACTCACATGCAAATCACTGTGGCAGGAGCACTTTCTGCTGCCCTTTGTCCTTACTGCCTGTGTCCTTAAGCAGGCAGTCAAGGACTCCCAGCTGAGATGTTTAGCCTTCTGAGAAAGTAAACAATCTTGTCCTCCCTCCCTTAATACAGACACATTCCTGATGTGCCCTGCCTGCTGAAAACTTGATGGCCAGAGCCTTGGGGCTGAGATGGGGTGTGGTGGGGGAGGGGTCCTGAAGGACTGACCAGAAACAGCCAAGGAGAGTGAGCAGGAGGGCTCTGTGCTGGGAAACAGAGAAGCACTGCGCATAAATGGAAAAGAAGTGATAAGGAGAGAGAAGGACCTGAAATTCATTGCAGAGAAAGGAAGCAGGAAAAATGAAAAGGAAAGACATCCTATAAAAATATAAATAATGCTGCATGGTGTTTGTAACTACCCATGATGAGTTCTCTGCACCTTACAAATAAATGCAAGACTGAAAAGCAAGCCCAAAGCCTCGTGAAAAGGGCTATTTCCCACATGAAATGCTCTCTAAACAAATAAAATGAGACAAAGAAAATTTACCCTTCCCCATTCTCCCTCCAAACATGGCATATTTTAATTTAAATGATACACGGGGATTCAACCTTGGTTCTTCAGGGAAAGAAGCTCTCCTATATGCTCTTCCGGCTAATGCTTCCATTCCTGAAAGAATTCTTGCTGGGCAAGGCTTTCCTGTCACACATGGTATTCCACAGGACAGCAAAGCAACAAGCCCAGGTATGCTCCCCAAAAGTCACCTACCATCAATCAGCCTGTAGCTGAATGAAAATTTCTCATTCCACATGCTCTGTGCTGTCTTGGCCTCTCTCATCTGCCTCCTCCTTCTCTCATCTACTATCCCTTCCTTCAAATAAGTTAAAGATTCACTGGAAAAATGATGCCTAACATTGAGAGAAAACTATCCAGATCATTTGACTGGAAATGGAGCCCTAAACAGCCTTTCAAGGAAAGATTGGAGTTGGGGAGTTTGGGGTGAGGGGAGCTGTCTCTGTGTACTAATGGCTAAACTAATGCAAGAATAAAATAGCTTGCAATCTCCTTGAAAATTACTGAATAAAATTCAGCCGGCCAATTTAAAAATATGAACTAATTAAGTGTTACAGGTAAATTAAAAATATGCAAAATTTCACAAAGCATACTGATTTTTTTTTTTAAAAAATAATAATTTTGCTTCTGCTAACTGAATGTCAGCTCCACTGGCAGGATCCTATCATATTCGCTTAGTTTTCAAGATTCTATTTATTATTCATAAGAAAGAAAAGATTCCCATTTCACAACACTGTAATGAGAAACATCCTGCTCTGAATGGACATGAGAAGTAAGATTTTGAAAGGCAAGACACCTTATGGTTTTCTCTGAGGTACTTGGATGTGGCAACACTGAACATCACAATGTCTGTGAGTTAATTTGGGCCCAGTGTTCATGTATATAGAGTCATCATACACAGAGTGTACAGAGAAGCAGCTCTAATGGAATTTAATCCACAGCAAACATATCCCACCCCCTGTTTCTTGTTTATATGGTTTCTTTTTTAATTTACCATTTTCATTTGTTCTTTTTAGTTGTACCTGACAGTAGAATGTATATTGACATCATACATACAAGGAGTATAATTCCCCATTCTTGTGGTTGTACATGATGTGGAGTTACACTGGTCGTGTATTCATATATGAACATAGGAAATTTATGTCTGATTCATTCTACTTAGGTGCTAAGTTTTGATCCCAGCATCAAACCCATCACAGAAAGGGGCAGTGTTATTTTATAGCATGTGGTCTTAGAAGGCACACATAAAGCTGGCCCTAGCTTCCTTATTTTTCCATCACTGGTGGTAGTTAACAATTATTCCCCAGTGTGGGTAGAACTTCATTTGACTGAAAAAAAAAAAATCATGTCCTATAACTTGTGGTGGATTGGAGGGTTGGAGGGTTGGAGGCTGTATTTTTTTTTCTTGGAAAGAAAATTATCCACTCTCCCCTGCCACCATGCCAAGTAATATCTCTGTCACTTCAATCATTTTATTAAATGAAAAACCAAGAGAGAAAAATATGCAATAACACCTGAATCAGAGGGATCCCCAGAAGTCAAAAGATGAGTGGAGGACAAGAGGGAAGACTGTTTTTGGAAGACAGGGCTCTCTCTGATCACCAAAGGAAGGCAGCGGGTCTAGCCTTCAGAACACTGGTTAGAGCTAATTCACAGCATCAGCAATGGGCCAGAATCATCACCAGCCTGCTCAGACAAATAAGTGGCACCCTCAGGCAATAGAAAAACCAAAAGTGATGAGCCAGAGGTGGATTTTAGCAGGCAGCATTTTTGCTTGCTGTCTTTACCCAAATGAGCTTCCTGTTGAGTCACAAAATGTAGCAGGTTCCTGTGGGGCTCATATATGTGGAAAGAAAATAGCATGGAATCAAGAGCTTGGTCTGAATGATTTTGATATGCTCTGTCTCTCTCAAGACAGCATAGCTTTCCCCACTTTTCAATTTATCATCTCTTCTCAGAATCTTTCTTGGGTGAATGAAGAATGCAGCAAGATATTTTGTAGAGCTGCCAGGAGGTCAGAGGTCAGCTCTAGAAATGATGTTGAAAAATAATTAATTAGCTGACATGCTGGGAGAAAGCTCTCTTTGGAAAAATCTTCTATAACATTGCAGAAGGATTAGCTGAAAAGAAATAGGAAAAGAGAAAGGAAAGAACAGAGGGCGTCATGGCGTGGCGATTTACAAAAGGGAGACGAAATTGCTTTTATTTGTCCTTTCAAAAGCATTTGGAAGGGGATTTTCCTTCAACCTGCCCCACAATATTCCTAATCTGTTCCCCTAGTGAATAAACAGCAAACTGCTTTTGGAGAAGTGAATTGTATTTACTGCATACACAATTAGCCATAGTTCATGTATGCTCGCACATCTGTAATGTTGTTTTTGTTCACAGTCTGCTTGTGTGGAGAAACTTGGGAAAACACAAATGGGCAAAACTCAGCGAAACTGACTCTATCCTCTACTCAGGAAAGCCGATCTGCTCTTCCAACTGCCTGCAAGATGTCAAAGATGTCTTTGACTCTCCTGGAACAATGAAAGCTAAAGGCCAAATGACTGATTGTCTATCTGACTTCCCAAGACTTTTCCTTTCCTTTTGGGGGCTTAATATATCTGGCTGCAATCTTCAAGGACAGAGGATGTGTATGTTGATGTTTGCCCTTTCCATCACCTCCTAATTGTTTCTATTCTTTGAAGGTGGCCATGAGGCTGAGGAATGGGTGAGGTCCCAAGTTCCAGGGGGAGTTAGATACTGTGGTCATCTGCTAAATTTTAACTCTTCGCTTACAGAAGGTACTTATGAAATTTTCTCAGGGTGCCTCTGTTGTGTGATTTCTGGTCCACACAGAAGACGGTGTGTTTGGCAAAACCTGAGAAATGAGAAAATGATTACTGACAGGTGGACTATGTATCTGGCTGCATGTTTTGACTGAACAACTGAAAACAGTTAAAGGTAGCATAAGGGTCCAGATATTTTCACATCTGGAAGAAGCAGAGACCCGGGATCCAATATATATATTTAGGAAGGACATAATAATTTAGCTGCAGAATGGGGTCTGAGGTTTAGATTCAAATAATAGTAATAATAGGAATACTGACAAGGCAAGGCATTTAGTATAAACCTAAGGGCTATTTGAAATGCTTTATGTGTAGTTAATTATTTCATCTGACAATGACCCTATAATGGAAGTAAAAGAGTTATTCCCTTCGTATAAATGAGGAACCCGTGGCTCACAGAGTTTAAGTGAGTCGAATTCTATAGCTTGTGAGTGGTGGAGACAGACTTGAACCCAGACAGGCTGGTCCTAGAGCTCATGATCTTCGCTACTACGTGAACCCTACTCAGGCATAAAGATCTGTATTCTATCTGTATTAACAGGAATTTTCCCATATCTACAGATACTTGCTTGCTGCATTGAGAAGATGTTTCTGACACATTCACTGCCACATTTTGAATATTCGATGACAGGAACATGTTAGCAAATAAAATGTTAAAAGATGATCTTTAAAAATCCTCATGAAACTTCTAGTTCCCTGGGTACTAACTCCCGTGTCACTTGTTATTCAAAGTAGGCTTAGAGTGATTGTGAGATTGTACATTTCAGCCAGCTCTCAAGGAGAAAATACAGTCTATAATCTACACTCATAGCACCTGGATCTTTCTCAAAGAAGTTATTACAGTTGTAATGAATTAATTATTTGTTTTCCTATTTGTTCAATGTTCCCCTCCCTTGCTGAGTTCACCACTGAACTTCTGGTGCATATTCTTTGTGTGTCACTCAGTAAATGCTCAGGCCATATCTGTTGAATAAATGAAAGACTACGTGAATGAATGAATGAATGAATGAATGAGTGCAGCTCAGCAGGATCTTCTTAGTTCACCAAAGTCAAATTTTCCCTCTAGTGGCTATTACCCCCATGGAAATGCGGGCAACATATGGAATGTTTACCCTGTGCTCTTACTTGGCAATTCACCAAGGAATTTTCCTGTTCACTAGCAGACTCACATGCTTGCTTTGTTTAAGAAGGATTTCAGTATGTCACACAGGGGACATTTTTTTTTCTTCCTAAGGATGTGATTATTCCTGGCTTGATCCTGCTGCTGTGATATGGCCACGTTTGGCACAGAGCTCACGTGGCATGGGATTAGGCTGTCCTCATTGTATGAAGTGACTTGGACACGTTGCCGTGCTTATTAGAGAGGGGTATTATGGATCACTTTACAAAGGCAACAGCTGCAACAGTTATGTCATAATTTGGTGCATGCGACACCTCTGCACTGCTCACGCAACAAAAACATTTATTCTTCTCATCTGTCAATATATTTGTGCCTCTCATCTCTCTCTTTCTCTTTTCTTGCTTCTTTTCACAAGTGGCAGAATGCATCCAATTCTTGAACAATTGGCTTCTCTGCAGAAATATTCTTAAGGCAGCTGCTTTCTTATAGCACATTTTTGAATGATTATATACATTTTTTTCTTAATAGGAAACAGGCTTTTTGAGATGCAGAGACAGTTTCAAAGCATATAATGATATTCAATTAACCAAATATGGGCTCCATGTCAGTGCTGTGGGTTAGCACAAACACTCTGCTTGCCTCCTGAGGAAACTGAGACTTTCATGGGATTATCTGGTCTAAAAGACACTGAATCCTTGGAACAAGCCAGAGGAGGGCACTTTTCATAATGCACTCATTGCACCTCTGCCCCTAAGTGAGACAGGATCTGAGATGGTGTGAGATAATCCCCCAGTTAGGTGCTGGAGGAATCTGAGCTGAAATGGCTTATCTGAAGTCACATGGTTAATCAACACTGGGGCAGGATTAAGCTCAGGGTTGCTGGATCACAGCCAAGTGCACATTATACTCCTTTAAAGCCGTTAGTCTGTGAGTGAACTTGATAATCGGTGGTGTGACCAGGGTTGAAACATTAGGCTTAGGTGGCCCAAGTCAGGCATGACATGAATGTATGGAGTAGGCACCACCTGGACGTGGAAGCAAGTTTTCCCCCATGATTACATTTCTTCTTGAGAAATGAGACATTCTGCCCCTGTGAGCTGTGTGCCTTCCTCTACTTACAGACTTAGAAAATGTTGATGGCTGGTCTTGAACCTGGAAAGTAGGCTATTTGCACTGTGAGTGCTAGTCCTACCTGCATGTGGGTACATGCAAAGGAGGAGGAGGTGGTATCCAAAGTTAGCAAAAGCAGTGAGGAGGCGGGAGAGGAGAAAGCAAAGAATACAGTATCTTCTGAGTTTCAGCCTCCAGCCAGGCATGATGATAGTTTGTGTTATTCTCATTTTATCAAAGAGAGAATGAGGTTCTAAGAAGAGCATGATGCCCACATTCTGGTAAAAGCACAAGGCTTTGAACTTGGTTTGTCTGATTCCAATATTCTTGACCAGGATACTGCTTAGGGCTGTGTCAGTTGTGTTCTGATGCAGAGGAGCTAGGGAGAGGTAGTAAATGGGAGATGAGTCCAAGCAAGACTCTCTTTGCCACCCTGTCCATCAGGAGACAGACATCTTTTGTTAGCAGCAGCACCTCCATGATTTCTACTTCATCCCACTATCCCCTGGACTGAGAAACCAGGGAGGGTGGTATCCATCTTTTTATTCAAGAACTAACAGTATATCCAAAAGCTTAGCCCCAGATAAAAGGATCGCTTGAGATTTCAGGGAGGGCTTGCTTACTTTGCTGCCTCTATTGTTGCCTGCTTGTTTGCTGCTGGGTGTGGTGGCTCAGGACCCTTAGGTAGGTGTTGATCACAGTTGCAGAAGGCTCAGACCTTTCAGGTAAATCCTGGTCCAGAGGGAAGCAAGACCAGACATACCCAAATTTCCTGGAGAATACATTTGCTGAGTTTTCTCTTTCCCTTGCTTTTGACTCAGAAATGTTAGGAGAAGTTTAGGAATAAAAGAGTTTTCAGCAAGGCTTGACTCCTCCTCCAACCAAGGACTCAAGACGAGTTGGTGGAAGTCGCAAAGTAGGACCATACAGACTTCTGGTCCCAAAGTGATTAGGAACATCTGAAAAAGCAAAAGTCTTCATTTCACTCGATCAACTGAAAGGATCTTTAATAAGTGAGAGTAGTCTGTATCCAAGGTCTAAACCAGACTCTGAAGCTACTTTAAGAGTATAACAATAATTCTAGCTGAGGATGGTGGCACATGCCTAAAAATCCCAGTGACTCCAGAGGCTGAGGCAGGAGAAGCTCAAGTTCTAGGCTAGCCTCAGCAACTGAGTGAGGCCCTAAGAAACTTAGTGAGACCCTGCCTCAAAATAAAAAATAAAAGTTCTAGAGATGTTCCTCAGTGTTAAGTGCCCATGGGTTCAATTCCTGGTACCAGAAAAAAAAAAAAAAAAGAATATAACAATTCCAGCCAAACTGGCTTAAACCATAGGGAAATTTATTATCCCATGCCAAAGAGTGCTCTGTAGTAGGGAAGGCTTTGGGATTTACTAATTTCACAGATCAAAGATATTTTCAGACCTAGGTTCTTTTTGGCTTATGGCTTTGCTATCGGTTGTGTCAACTTTATCCTAAAGCTGGTTCTCCACATGGTCACAGAATGGCTGCCAACAGCAACTGGTAGAGCATACTTGTGTTTATTTCCAGTTGGATAGAGATAGACTCACTTTTTACTTCCAAAATCCCCTCTTCTTGCACCACATTGGCTTAAATTGACTTAGTTCTGCCCGACTCTGAACCAATCCTGGCAAGAGGGAGGGAACCCCTAGTTTGGCACAGACTAATTATCTGGAGTTGAGTTAATGTTGGGAATATTTCCAGTTCTCCTTCAAAGTGTCACACACACCCTGAAATTCCCATTTGTACACATATCTGTCAAGGTTCACTCTGAGAAGCAAAACTGCTACAAGTGACATAAATTATAATATTTTTTCTAGGGATTAGAAATGTCTGTTGTAGGAGCTGACGAAGCTGGCCTGCGCAGGCTGCAGCCTCTGTCTCATCATGATGGGCCAACCACACCAGCGACAGGGAAGGAAGGCTCATCACGGGACTCAGAATCTAGGGGAGTGGATCTGAGGAACTGATGTTATGGTGTCACCTGTGCCAGCGAGACAAGCCAGCAGACCAGTGGCAGCGAGCTCAGGTTGTCACAGTGCCTGATACTCTGCACTGAACAAACTTCAGAGCATCACCAAACAGCTGAGGCTTCACTCTGACTCCCAGATCTCATGTAGAATGTCTCTTGCCATCAGTGATAACCTGGAACCCTATAAGGGAGGGAATTCTGGAAGGAATTAGCTCTGGATTAACTAAGTTGATAAAACACAGGGCAATTACAATGAGAATTATCGAGTGTAATGATTACCAACCAGGTGGTTTTGCTTCTCGGAGCAGGGAGAAGCAACTGCTTAGGTTCATTTATTATTGGAAACATAGATCTGCATTTGAGAACTTAGTACATGCCCAGGACGTGTGGCACCTGTCACACACGCTTAGTCTTAGAGGGCCCTTACTTAGACAAATAAACACAGAGGAGCATACCTTTAATCCCCAAGTTGATTTCAAATCCATTAAAAATATGGACCATCCTCTGTATTTCTTTGACTCTTTCCTAACTCCCCATAATGACTTGCATGCAAGCTGATTTTTCTTGGGTATGGGAGCTCAATCGGCCCTTTATATAAAACCACACTTATATATACACACAAAATCTCTTAAAGGCTAGAAGTTGTACACAACACCAGCAGCTGGATCATAGGTCTCTTGAGACATGTTTTACAGGTAAACATGGATCCTTTCTTAGGAGGATTTTTATCACATTGTAAAAGAGGATGGAATGCCAGCATTGATATTTCCAATTAAATTCTCAGTAAAAATTTTTCCTGGTGATTTAATGGCAACATTTGAGGCAGATGTCACTTGATTGATGAGATGAAAACTAGAGAAAAACCTAAGCCAAGAAGAGTAGTGGGTCCCTTCACAGCCTCTGTTTTCTGTTAGATTGTTGGCATTTCCAGGAAATTCCATGGCATGGATTCTGTCCTACCCTGGGAACAGTAGGAAATAGAAAAAGGTAAGAAGAGATACTGACTGATGGCAACTTGCTTATGGATCTGATGCTGGAATTGATTAGGACTTTCATACATTGAAGGAAAGTCTCAGCATTTTAAATAACCACCAACAGTATGTAATTAATAAGATGAAACATACTTTGCTGAATCAATTCTCCAGTATCGAAATTTGGGATTCTGCTTTAAGAGAACTATAAATAATCTCCACTGAATAGATTGCTATGCAAATCATTATATTACTGTGCACTTGACTATTTCCTAAAGATAAAATTCCACATATGGAGTCACTGGGTAAAAGGGCATTCATAGTTTAAAGCCTGAGATGTTCATTTTTAAAAGGAGCAAATATTTCAATATGAATAGACTTAATCCTGGAGGAGGGTTGTATTTGAAATATAATTATAGGACTTTTAGGATATAAGTGGCCCAACTCTATACTTTTCAAGAGTGAATGTGCCTGCTCAGAGTAAATATTAAACCAATCTCAGTTCTGCAAACTGCTACTCAATTGTTCATTTCTTCAACATCGCAAAGGGGAAAAATAGTTTGGATAGTGTAACAAACATATTGATCTATTAAAATATTACCTCAGAGATATTTAATTTCTGTAAAAATAATTGGGTCTGTGGGAATAATTATAGCTATCAAATAGTTTCTTTCAAATAAAAAGAGAGAGAATTTAGGAAAGGGGGTTAAACCATTAACTATCCGAGTCCTAGATCTTTTGATCCTCAGGAAAAGAAGCATGAAACTTGCTCTGAAATTGGGGGTGGGCAGGGAGGAAGAAAGGAAAGGGGTAGTTCTTATTTCCCATCCTTCCCAAGTTCTAAGGGGTTGGAAGCATATCAAGCTCCATGTGTCTGTCCATCTGTTAGTACCTCTTAGTTTTGGGTGAGGGCTAAAAGGAAAAGATAAAGGAGTGCTAACTAAGAAAGGGCCTTAAATTTTGTGCCTTCTGTATCACAAGGGCAAAAGCCACGTGGCTTCTGATTAAATAACTGGTTGATATACTTTCACAAATTCTCTTAATCATCAGCTATTCTCTGAATTTTGTACCATTATGTCCATTTTCCAGATGCACAAAAAAAAAATGATAAAAGGTTGCCATGGTTTGCAGTTGTTATATAAGTTATAACAGAGCAGGAAATGAAGTTTGAACTCTCACTTTGTGATTCCAAGAATGTAATTTTCTGGTACTCCACTGGTCCATTTGTGTTCATCAACAACTTCTATGTACCAAATACTTTCATATAAGAAATTGTGTACATTTTATCCTCAGAAAATACTCTGAAGTCAGTGTTACCATCTATGTTAGTTTGCTAGGGCAATCACAACAAAGTGCCACCAACTGAGTGGTTTAAATAACAACAATTATTTCTGAAACACAAATCTCACTGTCTAGAGGCTGCAAGTCCAACATCAAGGTGTTGGCAGGGCCATGCTCCCTTTGCAGGTACTAGGAGGAAAGATCTGCTCATTCCAGGTTTCTCTCCCAGGGTCTTTTGGCAATACCCTCAGATAGTTTTTTGACTTGTGATATGGTAACCCCAATCTTCACATAACATTGTCCCTGTTTCGGGGTATCTGTCTTCAAATTTTCCTTTTCTACAATGATACCAGTCATGTTAGTGCCCATCCTAGCCCAAAATGATACCCTTGAGTTCATTGAGAATAACCTCATTCTGATTTAACTTATTTTATCTTCAATTACTTTATTTCCAAATAAGGCCACAATCAGAGATACTGGAGGTTAGGGCTTCAATATATAACTTTGTGGGTATACAATTCAACCCATAATACCATCTTCATTTTTCACGAAGCAAAATTAATTGATGTAAGATTGCTGAGCATGCAAATGTCAAGGGCAGCATTTGCAATCAGTTTCTCTGACCAGGAGCCCACAGATTTTCACTGTTATAGTTCCCCTCCCCCTAAATAAATATAGATTTAATCAGAGTCAATCTGACTGAGGCATAAGCAATTGTTATGCAAATTGTACATTAGCAATGCAAATCAAATGTAATTACAGAGATGATTTAATCCCAGGCCAGCCCATTTGGTGGATTTAAATGGGCTGCAAAAGGCATGTAAGAGTCTTGGTTTGGAGAATATAGGGCCTTCAAACATGTGGGGCTGCTACAGGAAAACAGGGTTGGAAGCTGGGAAGAGATTAAACTGACTCTTGAACCAGTTCATAGGTGCTACTGAAGAGAACATTGAAGACAAAGTGCTAAGTGGGGTGCAAAGAATTCATACCTGAGGCTGCATATCCCAAAATAGACAACTTATCTAATTTATGATGAATCCAGTTGTTATGGTTTAGATATTAGATGTCCCCCAAAAGCTCATGTGTGAGATAATTCAAGAAGGTTTAGAGGAGAGATGATTGGATTATGAAAGTCTTGTACCCAGTCAGTGTATTAATCCCTTGATGGTACTAACTGAGCGGTAACTGTAGACAGGTAGGGCATGGCTGGAGGAGGCAGATCATTGGGGGCGTGGCTTCTTGTATTTTGCATATATTTTTTGTATTTGGAGAGTGGAGCTTCTCTATCTCTCTGCTTTCTGATCATCATATGAGCTGCTTCCCTCCACTACACTCTTCCACCATGATGTTCTACCTCATCGAGCTCCCAAAGGAATGGGGCCAGCTGTGTATGAATTGAGACCTCTGAAATTGTGATCCCTTAAATAAACTTTTCCTCTTCTACAATTGGTCTTGTCAGGTCTTTTAGTCACAGCAGGAAAAAGCTGACTAAAATACTAGGCTGGGCCCTGGTGGGGGTTGCTGAATAATCCCAACAGATAGTAAATTATTTATTTACTATTGATAAATAAATAATCCCAAGGAGGCCAGTTATTTGAGCTAGGGTGACCAGTGCCCTACTCTATCTAGAACAGAGGGATTTCCCAGAATGGAATTTTCTATGCTAAAACTTACAGTCTCAGACAAAACTGGACGGTTGTTACCTACCAGGGAGTGAAACCTTGAAGTCTACAAGAGAACTTGGTTAATTAGCAAAGGAAAGCCCTCTGCTTTAAGTCCCAGGGTAGACAGTGGGTCAATCATTTGCCACAGGAACCCTTCAACTTGTGCTGGAAATAAGACTGCTGTAAGACACAGCAGCTAATCCATATATAGCATTATTCCTAGAAACATACACCATATTTGCATTATGATGCTCTCTTCTTAGTGGAGCTAGAGGTGTTAGGAAATGGGTGGTCACAGATAGGCATTGGTCCTTAGTTAGCAATGTGAGCTATATCAAAGGCTAAACCCTCCCTCACTGAAGGGCCTATTCAACTCTCTCTCTCCACTCCCTTCTCTGATCCCTTATATGAATAGCAAAGAGAGAAGAGAATTTCTCAAATCTTTTGGATCATAAAAGAATCAAATAAGTCCCTATTAAAAATACAGATGCAAAGGCCAACTTGTTCAGAATCTCCAGGGGTGAACCTAAGGAAGTCTATTTTAAAAAATTAATTAAAATAAAGACATTTCCCAGGTGATTGTCAAAAGTGGGCATCCTTGGAAATTCTGGACTGGATGCCAGCAGGATACCATGTTCTCATGGTCCTCTCAGAAGATACAGAAGATACGGGAGCCCCCTCCCCTGCTTTATATCCACAGTCAGGCTGTGCTGGGGGGGGAGGGCATCTGGAGATGCTCTCTGTGTTGCTGTCCACAAGCAGATTTTTTTTTTCTTTTTCTTTTTCTCAAAACAAGCACCTAGGCAAAGGGGCAGATAGGGACTTTGTTTTCCTTTTATAATTTATCCATGAGGCGTTTTTAACACAGTCTACCTACTGGAAATGTTTTTGGCAGCCAAAGAGAACTTGGGAAGAGATAGGATGTCGTTTGCCTTGATCTGGGGCTAGTGTTATCTGGAGGTACTCAGGGGGGCAACAGCGCAATGTGAGTTAGAGGGGTTTCGTCTGTGTTGTGCTCAGGTCTGGGCGGAGGAAGGGGAGGGTTCCAGATTGTTAACCAGTGGCAGCTGGCAGCTTTATTGTTTTTTAATTAAATAACCCCCAGCTACACAAGCACACACCAATCCCCCTCCTCCTCCTCCTCCTCATGAAACCTCATTAAGCAAGAGGACTATAATTAAACCCAGAATCCATGGTTGACACTCCTACCATCAGTCTATTGCTTGTGCAGCCTGGCTGTGGGCAAAAAAGTGGCCTTTGCATTTTATGGGCAGAGGGTGATAACAGGGAGAGGCCATCTTTATTTGTCATTTAATGGGCAACTTGGCCCTCCCTTCAGGGCAACCAGATGTGTCTCTTGTCCTTAACCACCTCCACCGTGGATGGCTGCCCATCAAATAAAGCAAGACATCTGCCTGGAAGGGCCAATTTACCTCAAACAGGTGAGGACTTTGATTCTGAGAGCGAGGGAATGTTCCTGAAGTTACTTTGCAGTGCGTTTGGGCCCAATATGTCAGGAATATTTTCACATGATTGGAGGTGGATCGCCATGAGCACTTTTAACTTATTATGCCTGCTTATTTCCTACCAGGGACATATGGCTGTAGATGACGATGCTTTTCCTATCCTGCCACTCATTCTTTTTGCCAGCCTCCCTTGCTCTGCCTCATCCAGTGTCTCTCTCCATCTTCTCCCATTTCTGAACATTTTCCTCCCAGTTTCTAACTGCAGAGTTCATTCACGTGGTGGCTCTTCTCATTGATATTAGGAAACTGGTTTCTTAAGACAGGAGCAGATTCCTTTAAAATTTCTCCTTTGTGGGGAGGGGTGGAGGAGGAAATGAACACAGAGAGGCAGGGCTGTTTCCAGATGTAATCTGTTCTGTAAGGCCAAGTTCCGTTCCCCACCCCCCCCTTGGGCAAAGCTCTGGTAATACTGTTTCCAGCTAAGCCCCCAAACCCAGTGAAAATGAATTTATCATTTACATCATTTCTCTTTGTAGCTCTGACAATTCATATTACCCCAGAACCTGACATCTCCACTTTCCTCCAATTGATAAATAATCTCTTTTTGATTTCTGTAACTGAGAAACATCATAAGCCCAACATACAAAGGAAGATTCATGGGTCTTTTATTTCACATGTGAGCTCCTTGAAAAATGGAGTCTGCGTCGCCATTTGGGCATTAATTCCTGACACGCCACTTATCATATTTTGATTGTTTCCAAGAGAACACCATATTTTAACTCTTTGGGAATGATTTAACTGATCAAATACACCGGCATCTGGTTGTTATGGTAACTATAGTTCTAAAAATAATATAAAGAAAAGACCACCTTTAATTGAAATCACAAGAAGTTGTTATGGTAACTGGAATTTTTTTAAAAGTAACTAGGTTAGACTACATTTCATTTTATCTAGCACTTTGCACAAACAAATTCTGATTAAAATATCAGGTTTAATTTAATCAGTTAATTAATGTCACTAAATGTCATTTATCTTAAAACTCTCATTTACATTCAGTGCTGAATTATCCAACTTGCTAATTTGTAACCGTTTTCTGCCTTCCATTTAACATTCAGGGACCTGGGGCAAAGTGTGCAATGAGTGTGCCAAGCTGTGTTTTGCTGTGCACTAAGGTCTGACCCTGCCCCTCCTTAGACCCTGAAAGACTCTGTTTCTTTAGCTGTGTAGTGGGGATGTTATTACAAGTTCTGCTTTTGCAACATTTCTTATATGGAACACATAAGATTGTGTACCTGAACATGTTTTGATATCCCACAATATACTACAATGTAATGCTTTATTATTTTATTGTATTCCTCTGTTTGTACATGTTTTGGATATTGAATTTTTAAAAGGAAACTATATGAAAATAAGCTGGAAATATTTATCTTACAACACTGACTACAGAACTTTGAGTTTAGTGACTAAATTAATTGAGGAATGTAATGCATCACTCTTATCTCCCATGCCAAAACTCTCAAAGAAAAATTGGAGGTGTCTTACAGATAAGGATAGTTCTAACCCCTTCTTTTGGTATCCCCTAGAGTGTCCTGCGTATAGATGGTGCTCAAATGCTACTTAATGAATTTACATTAATAGGCAGTGTTTTAGCAATGTGTTCCACATGCCTGAGGACCTATGGTGAAATATACTCTTAGGACATTCAAATTATCCCACCTTGAGAAGGGAAGTGGGCTTGTTAATAACTATTCTCACGTCAACTTTACACTTTCTATGGTGGAAGACGGAGAGGTTGGCTCTGCAGGAAGGTGGGTGGTATGAGAGGATTTAAGAAAGTCCCAGTGAAAAGGTCACCCTTGAAGAATACATAACAAGACCTAGGAGGATTTGCGGGTATTGGAAGTCATTCCATTTGGTGAGAACAGTGTACATGGTGGGCTCGAGCCTATTCCAAAATTTCTCCTTGGTGATGTCCAGAGAGACAGTAGTAGCTGGAACTGGAATATTGAGGGCTCTGGGTCATTTTCACCATCTAGAACTAAAAAGGCTAGAACTTAGTGTCTGAAACCAAGAAGAAGAAGAAGAAGAAGAAGAAGAAGAAGAAGAAGAAGAAGAAGAAGAAGCAGCAGCAGCAGCAGAAGCAGTAGTCGTGGTTTTGGTTCCAAACAGAAAAATGTAAAATTGAATTCAATAAATGTTTAAACATCTACAAAATCTAACATGGGGCCAACTTCATTAGTTGTCATGTTTACTATTCCTAAATATTTCATTACACTTAAAAACAATTTGAAGCTTACATTTTTCTCACTTTGCAAGAACTCCAACAACGCAAAGTGATTGCCAGGATATCATAGCCAACCTCAAATTAAGTTAGTTATCCATAGCCAAATTATTTCAAAAGTGAAATCACATTATTGTACCCCCAAAGTAGATGCATGTTATTACATTCAATTTAGTGTAGAGTGGAACTTCCAAAAGTAAGAATTCCAAGAGCCTATAAAATTTTTAATATATACACAGGGCTTATTTTTTAACATAAAAAATTCCTAAAAATTAAAAATAAGAGGAAATGACATAGCAAAACATAGACAAAGTTGGGGATATAAGTGTCAGAGTGATAACCACACAGATTTAATAAGAAGCAAGACTGTGTTATAGAAACAGTGGTGAACTGAGAGAAACACCTGAGTTCTATTCCTGGTTCCATTACCAAATGGGAGACTCTGGATGAACAGCTGGACTTCTCCAGAGCTCCCTTTCACATGCTGCAGTGTGATAGGCTGCTGTGATCATATCAGCATTTCTCAAAGGGAAGACTTACAACTTCCTCACTCTCTGAAAGCCAGTAGCAACACTGAAAGGGGGACGGGGGTGAATTTTCTGGTCTTCTCTCAATCAGCCTTTTCAAATATTTTATAATCATCCAATCTCCTGCATTAAATACCTTCCTACCTGAAATACCTGAAACTTATTTTCTTTCTTTTTTTAATATACTCTATTTTTCCTCACATTTTTTTATTGGTTGCATTATAGTTGTACATATTGATGGAATTTGTTGTTTCATATTTGCACATGCACACAATATAACCATATAATTTGACCAGTGTCACTCCCCAGCACTTCCCTCTCCCTCTCCCTCTCCCTCTCCACCTCTCAGAGCTTGGTCCCTTTCCTCTACTGATCTCCCCTTGATTTTTAAAAGATACACCTCCACCTTTCTTTTCTTTTTCCTCTCTAGCTTCCACATGTGAGAGAAAACATATGACCCTTAACCATCTGAGTTTGACTTACTTTGCTTAATATGATTGTCCCTACTTCCATCCATTTTCCTGAAAATGCCGTGATTTTTTTTCTTCATGACTGAATAAAACTCCACTGTGTTTATATACCACAATTTCTTTATCCATTCATTCATTGATGGGCACCTAGGCTCATTCCTTGTTTGACTAATGTGAATTGTGCTGCTATAAACATAGGTATGTATGTATCACTGTAGTAAGATGACTAATTCTTCAGAATAAATACTAAGAAATTATATCACTGAATCATATGATGATTACTTGCCTAGTATTTTGAGGAACCTCCATACTGATTTCCATAGTGATTATATTAATTTATAGTCCCACCAACAGTGAACAAATGTTTCTTTTTTTTTTTCTCCATATCCGCTCTAGAATTTCTTACTCTTTGTATTCTTGATGCCTGTCATTATGACTGGTGTGAGATGAAATCTCAGTGTAGTTTTGATTTGCATTTCCCTAATTTCTAATGATGTTGAACTTTTTTTCATATATTTATTGACCATTTGTATTCTTTTTAAAAATATTTAATGTTAGATGGACACAATGCTTTATTTATTAATTTTTTGTGATGCTGAGGATCAAACCCAATGTCTTACATGTGCTAGATGAGTACTCTACCTCCGAGCTATAACCCAGCCTATATTTCTTCTTTTGAGAAGCATCTGTTTAGTTCATGTGCCTATTTATTAATTTGGTGCTTTTTGGGGGGATGTAAATTTTTAAAGCTATTTATATATTTCAGATATTAATCCTCTGTCAAAAGAAGAGCTAGCAAAGATTTGCTCCCATTCTGTGGGTTTTCTCTTAACATTCCTGTTTCCCTTTGTTGTACAAAAGCTTTTTAATTTGATGTTTTCCTCTTTATTAATTCTTGGCATGATTGCTTTATAGTATAATTTGAAGTCAGATAGTGTATGCCTCCAGAATTGCTCTTTTGACTTAAAATTGCTTTGGCTATTCTGCATCTTTCATTCTTCCAAATGAATTTTAGGACTGTTTTTTCTAGTTCAGTAAAGAATATCATGGTATTTTTATGGTGATTGTATTGAATCTGTATATTGCTTTTGGTAGCATGACCATATTTAACAATATTAATTCTGCTACCCATGAACATGAAGGTCTTTCCATCTTCTCAGGTATTCTTCAATGTTTTATAGTTTTCATTGTAGAGGTCTTTCACTACCTTGGTTAGATTTATTCCTAAATTATTTATTTATTTATTCATTTAGAATAATGTGAATGGAATTGTTTCCTGATTTCTTTCTCAGAAAATTCAATGTTGGTATATAGAAAAGCTACTGATTTTTGTATGTTAATTTTGTAACCTTCTATTTTGCCAAATTTGTTTATCAGTTCTAGCAGTCTTTTTGTAGAGTTTTTTTCATCGTCTAGGTATAGAATCATATCATCTGCAAACAGTGATAATTTGACTTCTTTCTTTCCTATTTTTAACTCTGTTATTTCCTGTCTTGCCTAATTGCTCTGGCTAGAATTTCTAGCACTATGTAAAACAGGAATGGTGGGAGTGTACATCTTTGTCTTGTTCTAGATTTTAAGGAAAATTATTTCAGTTTTCCCTATTACTATGGGGTTGGCTTTAGATTTTTCATATATAGCCTTTATGATGTTGAGATAGGTTTCTTCTATCCTAGTTTCTTCATTTTTTTAAAATCATGAATGGTGTTAAACTTTGTTGGAGGCCTTCTCTATATCTATTGAGATTACTAAGTGATTTTTATCCTTAACTCTATTAATGTGATGAATCACATTTATTGATTTGCATATACTAAGCCATCCTTGCATCTATGGAGTAAAACCAATTTGGTCCTGGTAGACAGTCTTCTTAATATGTTGTTGAACACAATTTTCTAATATTTTACTAAGAATTTTTCTTTCTAAGTTCATTAGGGACATTGGCCTGCAGTTTTCCTTCCTGATGTGTTCTTATCTGGTTTTGGTATGAGTGTGATATTGGCTTCATAGAACAAATTGGGAAGTGTTCCATCACTTTCCATTTTATGGAATAACTGGAGAAGTATTGACATAGTTCTTCTTAAAAGATTTGGTAAAATTCAGCTGAGAATCCATATGGCCCCAAGCTTTTCTTTGTTGGAAGATTTTCCATTTCTGCTTGTGTCTCATTGTAAGTTATCGGTCAGTTTAGGTTTTCTATGTCTTCTTGATTCAGTTTTGGAAGATCATATTTGTCTAGAAATGTATCAGTTTCTTCTAGGTTTTCAATTTATTGGAGTATAAGTTTTCAAAATAGTCCTTAATGTTCTGGATTTTTGAGATGTCTGTGGTGATTTCTCCTTTTGCATCTCTAATTTTATTAATTGTGTTTTTCTCTGCTTTTCTTTTGGTTAGTTTGGCTAAGGGCTTCTCAATATTTTTCATCTTTTCAAAGGTCCAGCTCTTTGTTTCATAGATTTTTTTTTCAATTCTCAAGTTTATTGATTTTGGCTCTGATCTTAATTATTTCTTTCCTTCCACTGGTTTTGGAATTGGTTTGTTCTTTTTCAAAGGTCTTGAGATGCAGCATTAGGTTGTTTATTTGGGATCTCTCTGGTTTTCTTATGTAGGTGCTATAGCTATAAACTTTCCTCTTAGAACTGTCTTCATAGTGTCACAGAGGTTCTGGTATGTTGTATCACTAATCTCATTTGAGTCTAAGAATTTTTAAAGTTCTCCTTTGAATTTTTCTAGCATCCACTTATCATTCAACCTCCATGTGTTTATACAGTTTCTGTAGGGTTTTTTTCATGTTGATTTCCAATTTCATCCCATTATGATCTGATAAGATTCAAGCTAAAATTCGGTCTATTTTGGAGAAAGTGGAACTGATTTTTCTGACATAATTCTAATATACTATACTTATTGATAGAATTATTCTCCCCTAGTCTTAGGAACAGGATTTTGTCTTTTGAATATCCTTTGAACCGAGTGACTTGTGAAGAGATTGAATATGCCTTTGTTCTATTTTCTTCTTTGTCCAGTGCAGGAAAAATTGAAAATCAGCTGGCTTACCCAGAATATCTTCTTCCTTCTCAATACAGAGCTCCAATCAGCTACTCCCAGTTACGAGGAGATGGTGTTAAATATGAAATAAATTTCTCATTCCTGACCCAGCTGGGGAAAAAAGATGTTGAAAGAATAAATTAGTTCATGAATGTAAAATAAACTTTAATTTAACTCTTTACTCTTTTAAAGACAGAGCACACATCACTTAGCCTTCTGCTGATAGCTGTGGTTGCTGTTTAGAGGAAGAACAAGTAAAAATAAAGGCATAGAGAATTCTGGAGAAAGTTTCTTTCTTGTTTTTCTTTGAATACAGAAAGTACAAAAGGATTAATGCGATAGGCAATATGAAAGTAAGCAAAATGGTATTTATAATAATGATTTTATACATATTCCTTTTACAAAATATATCTCTGGTTCAGTCTTTTTATATCCATTAATTAGTACATGTCCTAAATATATGCATGCACTATTACATGAAGGAAAGACATTTTCTGTGCCTTTTCTGAAGAACTAAAAACAGGATGTCGATAAGGTGATACTTTAGTTGATGGTTTATGAGGCCTATTAATGTAATAGCTTTTAAAATTTTTGTTTTTAATCATAAAATCCTTAAACCAGAGAAGGTCTCTGGGGGTCTGAGGCTCTATCCCTCTGCCTGTACCTAAGTGTTCCTAGACTAATGATCATCTTTTCTTCCCCTCAGTAACTTACTTCAAAGAAGTTAATTTTTGGTTTTACTTTTATCTTTTAAAAACCCCACTTTTGTCACCATTTCTCCATAATTAGCATATATGTGTTTAATTGGCTTACTCATGTCCCATCGCTCAACTGGTTCTTTCTTTTTTCACTGATTTTTCAAGAACAGCTGCCCAACCTTTGAGTTGAACTTTGCTCACCAAGTCATCATTTCACCTACACTATTTTTATGACTAGGCATATATTTGAGCAAAGATAGTTAATTTTATGCTGTTTTACAATAACTTTTGTTTAAAAGAGTCTGGAATTATGATGCTGTATAGTCCAGGTAATAGTGACATTGTTTGCTTATGTATTAATATTACCTACTTGTGCATTAACACTTGTAGAAAGGCTATGTTAGAAGTAACTGACTGTGGTTTCCATTTGGGGAAAGTATTGTAGTTACTGATATCAGAAATGCCCCTTCATTGTAAATAACTAGAAACCAGGAGGTATTCTCCAGCTATTTTGGGGCACTGGATAAAAGGCAGCAGAGGACTCCGATCCAGAATAGAAGGTACATAGACAGGTGAGCCCTAGAATTACACTGACTTTCTACCTGAAAACATTTTCTGGATTGTGGCCCAGGGAGGGGAAACCCAAGCACAGCATGACAGACGGCAATTGGAGTTTGAGCAAGCTAAGTCAGCTGGGATTTTTCTTGTAAGACAAATCACTGGAGAAGAGAAAGATAAGAGTAGATATGACTCTAATAATCAATTCAATCTCAACTGTTGCCTCATTCTGTAAGTTGTTTTGTTCTCTTGCCCTTCTTTCTGTTTGTTACTAGGTTTACAATATTCTTGATTTATTCTTGATTCAGGACAAAAGCAAAATATAGAAAGTATAATATGACCAATTAGGGTACTCTAAGGAAGCAACACCATGAGTTTCTCAAGAAAAGCAGAAAAAAATTTTTGACAAAATTAAATTCCACTTTTTGATAGTCTCTCGGAAAATTGGGAATAGGAGAAAATGTTGTCAATCTGACAAAAAGCATCTACAAAAAAGAAAAAAGAAATGGATATCATTCTTAGTAATGAAAAACAAAATGTTTTTCTCTTTTATCAGGAAGAAGGAAAGAGTATCTGCATTAACTACTTATCTTCAAAATTGTACTAAAAGACTTAACCAGTGTAATAAGAAAAAGAAATTGGCATACAGGGTTGAGAAGGAGTGAAAAGCCAGCCTCTTTACTTGCAGATCATGTATGTAGAAAATCAAAAAGTAGCTAAAAAACAAAGTTGAAAAGGAACCACTAATGAGTCAATTTATTAAGATCAATTGAATATAATTGTACACAAGATCAACTGTAAAAATCATTTATATTTCTATATACTATCAACAAACAACTTAAAAATAGTTTAAAACAGTTTTCAAAATAGTTTAAAATATGAAAAAAACCAACATACTTAGACATAAATTTAACAAATTCAAGATTTATACACTGAAAACTACAAAATGTTTCTGAGAGAAATTTAAAAAGATAAACATGAATGTAGACATATATCAGAGATCATATTAATTTGTTCCCTAAAGTGATCTTTACATCTAATGCCATTCTAGTCAGAATTTCAGCAGGGTTTCATGTAGATTTGACAAGTTAACTTGAAAAGCCAAATAATTTTGAGAAAGAAGAACAAATTTGGAGGTCTTCTCTCAGGACTTGCTAAAAAGCTCAAGTAATCAAGATAAAACGATATTATTATGAGAATAAACATATAGACAAATAAAACAAAATAGAGAATACTGATTTGAATCCACACAATATTTCTAACACAGATTGCCTAGGAGACCTTTCCCTATCTTTTCACTGAGGAAAGTAAAGTCTTCTCAACTAAGGATTGAAAATTGGAAACTAGATGTCCACAAAGGACACACAAAAAAAATTCGAGCCCTTCCTTACATCTGGACTCTTTAACTCTAAATTGATCAAATTTTTAAACATAAAAGTTAAAATCATAAACTTTAGAAAAAAATTTACATAAAAAGATTTTGTTCTTCATAAGTAAGCATTTTCAGAGTAGAAGGGCAAGTCACAGACTGGTCACTAATACATGCATCTAACAAACGTCTTGTAAACAATATATGAAGAACACTTATAATTCAGTTAGAAGATGGAGTAATAAAAATGTGCAAAAGATACAAACTAATATTTTTTTATAAAACAAGATATATGAATGGACAATAAGTACATGAAAAAATCCCTATTTCATTAGTCATCAGAGAAATGTAAATTAAAACGTGAGGCTACTACACACTGTTTTAAATGGCTAAAGTGGTAAAGACTGACAGGCTGGGGGTTTGCAAAGATGTGATGCAACTAAAACGCTCACAAAATCCTGGTGGGAACATAGATTGTCAGTTTCTACCTGAGGGAGAGGGAAAAAATATATAGATAGATACATCTAGATACAAAAACTTCTAAATATGTGTTCATAGCAGTTTTTAAAAAAATACCTAACTACAGCAATCCCCATCAGCAAACTACAGAATAAATATAATGTGATATGCCATACAATGAAATATCATTCAACCGTGAAAACCTAATGCTTAATATATACAACAATATGATTAATTTGGTTCATCCACTCTATTGTAAGTAGCCTGGCACCACTAAACAGCCTGATAGAAGCTGCCAGCAGGGAAGAAGGAGGGGCTAGCTAGCAATGGGGATGATTAACTGTTCCTTGCATCCCACTCAGTTTGATCCACCCTGCTTCCTATGACTAAGGAGTCTGATTGGGAAGAGTGGGGTGAGGAGCAGTTATGGGAGCTCTGAGATAGCAGCAGTTCTAGGTTCTAGTCTTAGTTTATGAAGACTGAGCAAGGATAATGCAAGGGATACCAACAACATGAAACAGATATAGAATAAGGCTCAGTGCATTTGGCTCAGGTTTAGAGATTGGCACTTGTTGGCTCAGGTTCTGGATTTGTTCATTCTGCCCAGTGACTAGGTAACACTAAAAAAAGCAGGTACTGCCCCAATAAGATCAATATAATGGAATCTAGAGTTTTATATACCACAGAGATTTAGAATTTAGCTCACATTAAAAGGTTCTTAAATAAATTTTTGAATTTTAGGTTTGCATAATAGATCTAGATTTACAGAAAGGTTTTGAATACAGAGAGATCCCATATACCCCACGCCTAGTTTCCTCTTTTTGCATTTTACATTAGTATGGGACATCTATCATGATTAATGAACTAACATTTATATGTCATTAACTAAGCCCATACTTCATTCAGATTTCCTTAGTTTTTACCTGATGTTCCTGTCTTATTTCAGGACCCCCTATAGAGTACCACATTAAAGTTAGTCACCGTGTCTCCTTAGGCTCCTCTTGGCTGCAACAATTTCTCAGACTTTTCTTGTTTCTGATGACATTGCCACGAATACTCTATTTTAAGGTATATCTTGTAGATTGACCCTTGGGTAGAACTATCTGATGTTTTCCTTATGACTGAATTGGGGTTATGGGTTTGAGTAAGGAAGAACACAAAGGTAAAGTGAAATTCTTAATACATCATATGGACGGCACATCCTACAAATGTGACTGAACCACTGTTGATGTCAACCTTAATTGTATCTGTCTAGTTTCTTCCCTGTAAAGTTGCCATTTCCCTCCCTGATCCATAATGTACTTATGTTAACGTTAGCTTTCCTTTATAATAAAAAACACCTGAGATAACCAACTTGTAAAGATAAAAGTTTCATTTTGGTTTACAGTTTTGGAGATTACAGTCCATGATCAATTGGCCCCATTGCCTTTGGAGCCAGTGATGAGGAAGCACATCATTACAGAGAGTGTAATGGAGCAGAATTGCTTACCGCATGATCAGGATGCAACAAGAGAGTGAGTGGAAGGGGCCAGAGTTCTACAATCCCCAGTGATATACCCCTAATCAATCACTTAAAGACTATCCACCCACTAAACCCCACCTCTTAAACATTCCACCACTTTCCAATAACACCTAGGCTTTGGGGAAACATTCAAGATCAAAATATAGCAATATTCTTTGTAGAGAAATCACCTGGCACAACCCACACATGCAGAATGGGATTTATGCTCTGTCTCCCAGAGTGCAGACTACGTACATAAGTTGTATGGAATTCTGCATGGTAGCTCTGTCTCTTTTCACCTTGGTTATAACCCCAACTACTTTATTCTCTAAAATTGTTAACATTTTAGCTATGGAGAGTCCTTTCATTGACTCCTCTATCTTTCTCATATAATACCATTATTGTGTTTTTTGAGATCTTCTTTATCTTCTGGCACTCACTACAAGATGCTTCAGACCCATCTTATACATGTCCTTCCTCGGGTTTATCAAAAGTCATTTCTCGAAGGAGCCCTGCTTTCTTCTATTGGAGAATGGAATAAAAAAACAAATCTGGGTGTGAGGTTTGCCTGTGACAACTGAAATCTCATTGTCTTTAGGCCTTCTCAACTGACATAACAAGGAAATACATGTGTATGTGATAACTCATGCATATATACATATCTATTTTTCTCTCCTTCTCCCTCTCTCAAGTAAAGCATGAGTTAATCCTGAGGTCTCTGATTCAAATCCATTTCCACATGTATCATTCCAGACTTCCCTTCCTGCTCCTCTGTAAGCCCAGCCTCAACAGTAAGAAGCCCGGCTCCCACCCTCTCGTCCATATTTCCACGGGGAAGACTTTATCAACCAAGTACAATTGCTTACGCAGTTCTATTTACCTTACAGACTCCACTCATCTCCAGAGTTACTTAGGTTAGTATTTTCCCCTACCCTCTTCAGTTTCACAAATTTATAATGTAGTTAGATTCTTTTGACATTTCATCCTGAGATCCCACAGTTTTCTAATTTTCTTTTAAATATTTATTTTTAGTTGTAGATGGACACAGTACCTTCATTTTATGTATTTCTATGTGGTGCTGAGGATCAAACCCAGGGCTTCTCTTGTGTTAGGTGGGTGCTCCACTGCTGAGCCACAACCCCAGCTCCTATTTTTTTTTAAATTCGCATACTTTACAACCCACTTTTCCCCATAAAGTTCTGTGTTGTGATAAATGCATCATACTGTATATCTACCATTACAATGTCATGCGAAATAATTTCACCATCCTAAAATTATACTGTGCTAAGACAGTAGAATGAATGAGACATAACTTTCCAATGTTCATATGTGGATACAACACCAGTGGCATTCTACACATGTAAAACCAAAGAAAAAATGGGATCCTAATTGGAATAAGTTATACTCAATGTATACATAATTTGTCAAGATACACTCTACTGTCATGTACATCTAAAAAAGAACAAATAAAATTAAATTTAAAAATTTTACTGTGCCTCACCTATTCAACCCATCCTCATTTACCCCTTGCCCCCACAATGCTGGCAACTACTGATCTGTTTACCACCTTTATAGTATTACCTTTGTGCAATGGTATATAAATTGCATAGTACATACCCCTTTTTTTTAGGATGGCTTCTTAGAACATGCATCTGTAATTCATTCATCTTTTTGCATAACTTGATAGCTTATTCCTTTTATTACTGAATAAATATTCCATTGTATGGGTGTTTCACATTTTATCAATTGACCTATTGTAGGACATCTTGGCTGCTTCCAGATTTTGATGATTATGAAGAAAGCCACATTGCATGCGGGATTTGTGGTTTTGAAAACATGTTTTCAAATCAGTTGGTAATTTCACCATTTCTATGTTGTATGATAAGACTGTGGTTAACTTTGTAAGCAGTAGTCAAACTAGCTTCCAATGTGACTGTACATTTTGCATTTCTATCAACAGTGGATGGGGATGCTCTGCAATTGATATTGGTGTTTTGGATCCTAGCCATGTAGCTATAGGTTTGTTCTGGTTCTGTTTTTTGTTTTAATTTGTATTTATCATATGAAAATCTTTTTATATGTTTGTTGACCATCTGTGTATCTTCTGTGGAGAAGTGTCTGTTCAGATCTTTTGCCCATTTTAAATTGGGTTGTTTGCTTTCTTAATGTTGAGTTCAAAGAGGTTTTTTTGTACATTTTGGTTATAAGTCCTTTATCAGATTTGTGTTTTTCAAATATTTTCCTCCCAGTCTATGGCTACTTTTTTCTTTTTATTCCACTAAAATTGCCTTCACAGAAAAGAATTTTAAGATTTTAATAAAATCCAAATTGCAAAAAGTCCAATTTTAATAAATACAAAGTGAAGTTTTTTTTTTTTCTTTCATGGGTCATGCTTTTGGTATTGAATTTAAAAACTTATTACCAAACCAAAGGTCATGTATATTTTCTCCTACTTTTTCTTTTACTAAAGCTTTTTAGTTTTTATTTTAGTCTTTAATAAGACTATAACTTTTATAAGACTTTAACTTTTTATAATGTATTATTTTTTAAGAAACTGGATTTGTCAGAAATGATAATTTACTTGACAAGGCATAGTTTTATTTCTGTATCTTTAGAAAGTAACAGCATCCTCCCATATCCCCCTCCAAATGGAGTAGAGCAGAAAAGAAATAATGAGCTCTATATGAAGATTTTGATGAGTTTGGAAAGAACCTGTGTCTAATATGACTATAGAAAATGCTAGGATGAATTCTTGTTAATTCTTACAATCTTCCTCTGCTAATTAAAATTGATATAAAAAAAAATAAAAATCCATATGCAAATCCTAAATTTTTCATCTATGATGGGATTGACCGAAGATTGGGGAATATCACCACAGATCTAGGTTGCCATAAGAAGGACTGGATTTTACATAATGAAATCATTCCAGTCCTCAACATCCACCTAAACCTCCCTCTTATGATGATGTTCCTCTCATAGTCACATCATTAGCTGGGCAGTATTTTTCTTATCCCTCCTTTGTTTAAAAAAATAGTCATTAAAATCTGTTAATTTTCTTCTGAATTAATTACTTAGGCCACATCCCACAATTTTGATATTTACTGTTCTTATTGATGTTAATTTCTAAAGTTTTTGGAATTTTATCCTTGACTCAATAATAAGTTCTTGCTAATTAAAGTGTACTCTGTACTTTACCTTTTTGTAACTTTACTGATATATTATCACTTTATTATTTTTAGTTGATTAGTATTAGATAAAAGTATATTCTATAGTTGTATGGCATAAATTTTGACTGCCTTTTTTTTGGACCTGTCAAAAAAAGAGACATATTAAATCTTCCCTTTGATATTATATTTCCATCCCTTTCTTCTAATTTATAACAGATTTCATTTTTTGTATTTTAATGTAATGTTATCTGATGCATAAAATTGTATGACAGTTTTAGGTTCATTGTAAAGTATACTTTGAGACTGGACATGCCTGTTTCATTTAATATTTCTGCCTTAATTTCTATTGTGTTTGTTATTAGCATTGAGATTATTTCTTATTGTATTTGCCTGATACATTTGCCCACTTTTTAATCATTTAATATATTTTTTGTTTAATAATTATTGATCATATCTTTGGAAAATGTCACATAGGTTTCTCTTCTCTTCCCTATAATCTAAAAACATTATCTTTTAATGAAGGAGATATTCCCAATTGAACATATTTAACTATATTTTGTGACATATCTTGTCTTTTTTTCCTCATGGTTTGCTGGCTCTTTTTTCTCTTGTTCTTTCTTTCTTTCTTTCTCTTTCACTTAAGCCTTTTACTATATGACTTTATTTTGCTGAGTGCCTTTTACTATATTATTTTTTGTCTAATGCCTTTTTCCATATGACTATATATATATATATGTGTGTGTGTGTGTGTGTGTGTGTGTGTGTGTGTGTGTGTATGTGTGTGTGTGTGTGTGTGTGTGTGTATTTTTTATTTTGACCTTCCTTTGTATTTTGGAAGGAATCTATCCAGTGTTTTCTTTCACTAATTGTTACCTTATTTTTAAATCTCCTTCAACCAGGAAGGGACAATGTGTGATGTCATTCTCTTCCCATGAAGACAGTAAATGGATCACAGCAGTTTCTGACTGAGCACGGATGTGACCTCAACAAAGTCCTTAGGTGATAATTAGCAAGGGTGCGAACACCAGCTGAAATGTACTTACCATCCCTGCTTTTTCCTATGTAACACGTTCAGCCAGTGGTTCCCAAACCTTGCTGCACATTGGAAGTAGCAGAGGGGCTTCTAACTGCACCCTGTATGAACTGAGAATGCTTGAGGGTGCAGGACAGAGTCAGTGTATCATAGAGGTCCCCAGCTAGTTTCAGTGCTCAACAAAATTCTTCAACTACTAAGTCTAAGCACATTTTTATGTCATTGTTAATGTGATTCAAATGTAATCTCTTTCTTGTTCTCTTCATTCTCTTCACCCACTTCTCTCTCTCAATTCTCCTTCTACCTTTTTGTTCTCTTTCCTTACCCCTTTCCTGTCTTCCAACCATTTATGTGTCTTCTGATTTAAAAATAAGTTTTGAAATTGGCATTTACTTTTATAACCACATTAAAAAAAATCAATTTGGATATCTCTCAATTCTAAATGGTTCAGTGCTTACAGCCAGTTCTTTTATACAATTATCTTCATATTTTGAAACTTCTAAAATTTTGATCTATCAGGCATAACTGTTACAGCTTCAATAAAAATGTTTTTTTTTTCCGAGAAATTCAAGAGAACCATACATTAAACATTGGAAAGCATTTTCTCCTTTTGCCATCATACACCAAATTCAGACAGGTACAAAATTCTTAGATGAGAATTATTTCTCTTTGAAATTCTATAAACATTAGTGTGTTGTCTTCTGTCTTGTTGAGTTGCAGAAAAGATGCTGAGGCCAGTCTTATTTGAATTCCTTTCTATTTGTATATTATATTTTTTGACAAATAGCTCACACATTTCCCCCTTCCTTCCTTCAATTCCCAAAGTTGGTCAGATGTGCCTTGATTTGGATATTTTAAAATCCATGTTGCCTGGGTATTGGATACTTGCACTTAATCTGCAAGTACAAAATTTTTTTTTCCAGATGAGCAAGACTATTTTTTAAAAGCTTTCTTTTTTCACTTCCATTTATATTGTTCTCTTCTTTGAGAATATCAAGGAACTGTTTGATCTCCATTTCATCCCTACCATGTCTACCCTATACCTTTTATTTAATTATTCTGAGTTTCCTTCTGCAATCCAGGAAAGCTTTGCATGTTTGCATATCATATGACTGATTCAAGTTTCACAGCATTAGCCAGGAGTGGTGGTGTACACCTGTGATACCAGCAACTCCGGAGGCTGAGGCAGAAGGATCTCAAGTTTGAGGCCAACCTCAGCAACTTAGTGAGACCCTGAGCAACTTAATGAGACCCTGTCTCAAAATAAATAAAAGAAATAGGGTTGGTGGTGTGGAAAGCATCCCTGGGTTCAATCCCTAATACCAAAAAAAGAGTTTCACAGCCTCAGATAGATTTTTGGCCACCACTCTCGTGAATTCTATCATCCCATTGCATTTTATCCCAAAGGCCCTTTTATTTTCTGTTTGTTGTTATTTTGCTTCTTTGTCCTATTTTTAGAGCATTCTGCTCTTGTTTCACATATGCAAATCCTTTAGATTTTGGAAGAGATTAATTACAATTTACATTTTAATGTTCTCTTCTCTGTATACATTGCCTTTTTATTAGTTTCCTTGTCTCTCTCTCTCTCTCTCTTGTTTTCTCTATTTTTCTTTCATACTAAGTGCTTTTCTTGGATTAATGGAAAAACTTAATTGTTTGCTCATATTTAAGAGTGGGTGCTGAAAGACCAATTGGAGGTTCCAATATACCTGTCCTCTGTGAATCACTGAAGAGTTTTTATTATCCCCATTGTCAGTATTGGGGGTTCTAGACTATGAATGGTCATATCCTCTTGAGAAGACTCATCCCTCTCTTTCCTGCAAAGTAAAGGTTAACATTCTAGAAGCCAATGGAAGAGGGAACTGGAGCTCAACAGTCAGTGGGCAAACATGTTCTTAGTCCTGTGTTTGACACTGAGATTGGGGGGTTTCATTGCTGCCCCAGGCCTAGAGATTCCCTTTCTCACTCTGTCTGTATGGAAACCTTCAGGTTTTTCTGGGCCGAAGACCCAGCAATGAGTAGAAATAGGGGGAAGGGAAATGGGAGGCAGTTATGAGACCTACTTCTTTCTTAATATTCTGAATCCTCCAAGTGTTTTGTCCTGCCTTTCTTCAACCTATTTTCTAGAAATATTAGCGCTGCTGATTTCTGAATTTCCTGTCATGGATCACATCGGTTCTCAGTTTTCCCCATCTACATTTCAGGATTTGGCTTTCCTCCGATCTGTTACATCATTTTTCCATACATTTGTCTGTTTTCCAGCTTCAAACTTTTGCCACTATTTTCTCTTCTTCTTCTATTTTCTCTAACCATGTGGGTTTCTATATTTTAAAAAACAACAACTCTGTTAAAACTGTAGTTTTAGACATTTTGGAAACAGATGTGTTTGTGTTAGGCTCCATTTTTACATGGAAGTCCCATAACTTATTTTGAGGGTTCCATGTTGTATTATTCAGTTTTGTATCACTGCGACCAAAATATCTGACAAGAACAATTTAGAGGAGGAAAAGTTTATTTTGGTTCAGGAGTTCCAAAGTTCTGTCCATGGTCAACTAACTCCATAGGTCTGGGCCAAATTATATAGAACTTCATGGCAGAAGGGCATGGAGAAGAAAAGCAGCTCAGAACACGGTAACCAGGAAGCACAAAGAGACAAAATATTAACCCCCAAGGCAAGCCCACAGTGACCTACTTCTTCCAGACACATCCTATCTGTCTGTAGTTACCATCCAGTTGATCGGTATCAGTGGATTAATCCACCAATTAGGTTATACATCTCATAATCAAATCCCATCACTTCTGAAAATCCCTGCATTGTCTCCCACATGAGCTTTTGGGGGGACACCTCATATCAAAACCATCACACTTGTCACTTTCTTCCTTTTACATCTTTTGGGTTCCTTTTTAACTTCTAAATTTTAATCTCACCTTTAACCTCGACTTTCTTTCTCCCTAAGTTCCCAATTTGTAGTGACCCATGTAGTGACCATTGTTTCAATAATTCTTCTGAATTATTGTTATAGATCGTTCTCAGAGATGATCTATAACTTCTGATCTTCTTTGACTCAAATGTTTGTTTTCTGTTGTATTTTTCATAAGTCTCAGTTATGTTTATGGTATCCTTACTCATTCTAGAACAAGGGAAGATAAATCCAGACTCCATCTTTAAATATTTTAAGACCCTCTCCTCCCAGCTCCTTTTCTTCCATGCTCCTTCCTCCTCTGCCTCCTCTCCACTCGTCTCACAAACACAGTTGTTTACAAGTTTTCATTTGTAATCTGGATATAGAAGGATGAAGTGGTAGAAGGGCCAACAGGACTCATTTCACAGAAGAGCACCGTAAAATAAGGGTGGAACAATTGCCTGCCTTTTCTAATTGGGCCTTGGAAAACATCTTTCTCTTTTCAAGATCCTCTCTGTGAAACCCGAGTAGATATTTCTCATCCAGCTCTACTTCTTTATAATTTGCATAATTTTTTCCAGATGCTAGCATGAATTTTATTGCTCGTTCTACATTTGGGATCATAGATTTGAGTTTTGGCCACAAATTTGGACTTCAAGAAACACTGGCCCTCCTCCCCAGCTGGACATGTGGTCTTATTTGAGATGCTTATCCCTCTGCCTACAAAGTGACCATATACCTCTCAAGGAATGTGTCTTCTTACAAACATAGCCAAAGGCAAGAAAGGAAGTTTCTCTCCTAGCATCTCTTTTTATCAGGAAAACAAACAAATAACAATAACAAAACATAGCTGAGAGCTTCCAAGCACTCTGCTCTTTGGGTTCCATTGGCTTTGATTAGGTCACAAGTTGAAACAAGTCTGCAAGAGTGGGTATCTGCCATTTTTCATTCCCTGATGTATGATCTCACGATGGCAAAGGACAGAGTTTACAGCAAGGAAGAGGTCAAGGAATGACTGTTATATACATAACCAACGGTCTTGCTACCACCCTATGAAAATCTTCATAAATACTCTATACAGTAGATACTGTCTAGAAGAAATCAAAGTCTTCTTTATATGAGAAATATTTATTTCATTTCCATACCTAGTGTAGCCCTCCTTTCCCTGAGTATAATCAATATAGACATAGACAATCAGAATTAATTGATCATGTTTCCGGCTTTGTGAAGCCATCCAGAAAGTTTCAAGATAAATTTATGGCTCCTCATGGTGTATATTTTCTAAACCTATTTTACTTCCAGCTTTGTTCGAACTTCCCCACCCTTAATTTTTCCCCAAATCCTTCTTATATAATTCTATTTTATTGCCTTTTGAACTATTATATGTATTTTTGCAAGTATTATTACATCTTAAACCATTTTGGAACAAGGCCAAGTCTAAATAACAATTAATTAACTACTGATGTTTTTATAACCTGATATTAAATTATACTTGAGAATTGGGAGTATGTCTTGCTGTTCTTTATATATCCTGTGTTTCCTTGTATGTAGTAGCACCCAATAAATGTTTGTGGAATTGAACTGATTTGTCCCCAGGGCTATTTGACTCCAGCAACCCTCTAAAAGTGGCCTTCCTTTTATTTTCTAAGGGATCTTAGGATTACAGGTATCAACCAGTTGATCTTGCATGCACGGACAGATAATGAGAAACAAGTAAGTCATTCCCATCCACGTGGTTCAAAGTGTGAATCCCTGAACTTGACTGAGATTATTGTATCAAACAAATGCTTAGAGAATTATTGATCTGATTTGACTAAATAGTGACCCAGCCAAGCCTGCACACAGCTGCCAGAGTCACACTGGGCCACAACAGCTGGAGACAGACATAGGAAACTAGAAATTATTCAGTTGCAGCCCCTCCAAACCATGTTTGACATGCTATTTATCTTCTTTCACTGAAACTCTCTCTTTCCAAATAAATGGGGGTGGGTGATAGCTTGGGGGTTGTTTACCTTCTATTGAACAAACAAGTCTGAATTAGGAATTAGAATCAGTGAGTCTAAAATGATGAACACGCTTACCCTGGTATTACTTAGAAAATGGGAAAAATAAATTAGATTACTACTTGGAAGGACTCATTGGTTTGGAGAGCAGCAGGGACTTAATTGCATATCTAAAGCAGCACAGCCTCCGTTTTTCTCCAGCACGAGCTAGAACCCTCCTCAGGGCAACAGGAGGGAAAGCAAGCCAGGGTAGACACCAGGATGGGACCTGCTGCATGCCCTCAAATGACAAGGTGATGTCACATTTCCATGGGCCCTGGGATTATTACCTGGCATCTTGTTTAACACATTTACTGTCTTGGAGAGCTTCAGGGCACATCTTTTTGTTCCATGGGATATGTTAGGAGCAGCATAGTGACAGAGCTTATGATGTGAATGAAAGGATTTTTATTTCTTAGGCAGAGTAAACAGGATGCTTTACTCCATCAACAGCTGTCCTTGATGTGGTATATTCTTTTGGAATAACACATAACAACATAATGCAGTTCACTTGAAATTCTAATTAAAATGAGGTACTTGTCTCCTGCCTCAGCCAAATGAAATTATGGAACACAACTTATAAGCAGCAAGGACTTGTTTCCACAGTGCAACAGGGTTACAAAGTCAGAGTCCCCCAGCAACAAAGTCAGCTTTCAGAATTATGGGACTCGGGGTGGCTGTTGGTCTCAACATCCATCGGCTAAAAGCATATGTGTGTCTCTCTATATGTGCACATGCATGATTTTCCCTTCTTCTTCTTTTATTTATTTATTTTTTTAATGCCCACAGACTGGCAAACTAAGGCCTTTAAATAAGCATTCACATAACAGTCATAGAACTTATGCTAATACTGATTAGTATTATAACACAGTAGAAGCTTCCTGTAATGCCAGTCTGCAGCTACATGACAGAAACTGACCTTTTAGGTAAAACTAACTTATAATTGGGTCCATTTGTTGCTTCAGAAATGATTGCTCTGGCTGAGGCTCAAGGCCCACCAGTTGCATGTTGACTGTCAATAAAATCCTGATGTATTAATAAGGAATGGTATTCTTTGTCTCCATATAGTCTCTGTGACCTTGGTATATCTTAAAACCAAACTCTATAAGAAATCAGAAAGAGTTCAGAACTCTATAGTCTACCTATATCTGAATGAATTTGTTATGAACATGCCATATACTTTACCAAATAAAGAAAGAAAACAAAAAATACTGATATTGTATTTATGTACTTATGGTTTTATATTGATATCACATGCAAAATGCAAACATTTGAATACATTATCCATGGCTTCTCAAAAGAATTCCTGACACATTGATACACAGGAGGTAGCACATTCCAAAGGGTTTAGTAACCTGTTCAAAGTCATGTAATGAGTGGCAGATCTGGGATTTGAAATCAGACAGCTGTTCCAGATCCTAGGCTCTTAAATCCCAACATGTATATACTATTTACTTTGGGCAAGGAACTAAGTGCTTTGTAGTTTTGAAACTCAATCCTTACACTGATGGTATTAGATAGATACTTGAATGAATCTCATTTTTATTGGTGAGGTAAATAAAGAATTCAGAGGTCACATGGCATTCCCAGGGTCAAGCACCTGTTAAATAGTAAGATGAAGTGGGCCAACAACTGTGTTTACACTATGATGCTATCTTCTGTCCATACCATGCCATCCCATACCTTTAGCAAAACTTCCTGACACCTCTGCCATAGGTCTCCATGAGCAGCAGTTTGTTAGTTCTGAATTTCTAGACAGCACTGTTTCTAGACTTTTCTTATTAAAACCACAAAAGCTTTTTATTTTAAAATAAAGGAGTTTCCCATAAGTATTCTTTTTATCTGACTCTGCTTCTCTTTTGCGGTTGTAAGCTGGCAACTGGGAGAAAGAATAAAACAGGTGCAACAGGCTTAGGGCAATGGGGATATTACTGGACATAAATATTTGGAAGCCATCCTTCATTTTTAAATCCCCTGTGATTTCTTAACAATAAATGAGTGGTCCTGCCTTTAACTATCACGTATACTGATATGTCCAGAACTTCTGAGTGATCAGGTGTCTGAACAGTTTTGCAACCACAGCCAACATCTAGAAAATCAAATGAGGTAAATTAAAAACAAGAGTGATCTTAGGAGGGGTCTCCAGTATAAGAAGGTCAATTGGTGCTAATAGCCACACCACATACAAAGCCAGGAAGCTGAAGAAGAGCCAACAATATGGACAAACCTGGACTCAGAGGCCATGGGAGAGGCACAGAGAAGACAGAGGACCATGTGATAAATTATATTGGACATCTATATCAGTGTGTGCTCAGGGAATGCCAGTTCATCTTACTAGTAATCTGGAAAAATATAAATAATAGAACATAACTCCTTGCATAAACTTCAACGTGGTGCAAAATATTCAGAAATAAACTAAGAATGCCATCTCTGCTATTTACTTCTTGAATGTAAATTGCACATGTAGATCAAAGGTTGAAAAAGCAAATATAGTTAGTGGCTTTCCATGGTTTTAATGAAGAAATAGAAACATTGGTGAAACTCAAAACTAACAAAATACCGTTTCTTTGTAAACATATAGAAAAAAATGTTTAGGTAAATAGATGTGTACACACACATTTAGCAATATATTCATCTGGGTATTTTTCTTCTCAGGATATCACTTCTCTTTCTAGAAACTGTTGGTTACTGTATTCCTTCTCTCAAATTGTGGAATCCAGGTTACGTCTGGACTCATTAATAATAAATATGGCTTATCTGGCACCTACTATGGGCTAAGGTCTTTTAAGCTGTTATCCATTTATCTTCCCAATAACCCCAAGGGATTTACACTGATTTTATGGATGAGGAAACTGAAGCTTAGTGAAGTTAAGCAACTTGTTCAGGGACCCACGTGTTGGAACCACCTGGGGAAGTAAACTCAGTTCTACTGGATTCCAAAGTACTGAGTCTATTATCCCTAGGAGAACTTACTTTGAAAAGCATCCTACCTCAGGGATACAGCAGCATCACTGGGAAGCTCTATGGAAGGAAAGTGACCACAGCTATCAACATTGTAGAAACAACTCTAGGGAGGCACTTGGAATGAAATCCACCAAACCATACTATGTGCATGCACAAATACATCACAATGAATCTCACTTTTCTGTATAATTATAATGCACCAAGTTTAAAAAAAATAAATAGAAAGGAAACCAGTAGGGAAATGGGATTGGGGGAGGGAAGAGGAGAGGGAAAGAGAAAATACTGGGAAATTAAATAGAGCAAACTATTATGTGCATGTGTGAATATGCCACAACGAACCTTGCTATTATGTATAATTATAATGCACTAATAAAAAACATACTAATAAAAAATTCTACTTTGGAAAGGCATCCTAAAGATATTCTTGCACATGGGCTTCATTATGTTCAGACTTGTTTGAAATAAGAAAAATACATAAAATCATAACAATAGAATAATATGTAAATATACTCTGATTCATCTTTAACATGGAACACTGGCTAGCTGTTAAAGAGAATGAGGGATCTGGTGTAGCTCAGTGATAGAGCACTTGCTTAGCACATGCAAGGCCCTGGGTTCAATTACCAAGACCAGAGAGAGAGAGAGAGAGAGAGAGAGAGAGAGAGAGAGAGGAGAGAGAGGGAGAGAGAGAGAGAGAGAGAGAGAGAGAGAGAGAGAGAAAATATGAAGTGATAATAGCAATACTGATACAGAAAAAAGAATCTTTAAGTCATATTTAACAGTCAAAGTGAGTAGTAGAACAGTATTTTGATATGATCTCATGTATGTTTGTTAAAGAAATGCACATAAGTACAAATATATTATGAAATCATGAGGAAAGTATCAGAAGAGGACATCTCTTTTTCTGGAATAGATGTGAGAGTCTACAGGATAGAGGAGGGGAAAGAGAAGAGAATGAAGGATGACTTTCAAATTTGGTTCGATAAATTTGCATAAAGGTTTGAGTCTCATAATAAGAAAGGACTTGTTATTTATTTAATGAAAACAGAAATGATGTGGATGTTTTAGCAACTACAGACATCTGGCAAAAGTGTGTTTTTGTTTTTACTTTTCTGGGAGTCTCTTAAATCCTTTCAATCTACCCCATAATCTTTAGCCAATCTCTGCACTTTAGGCATATGCTGGCAAGGGACAGTGAAGAAGAATAATCATTTCAGAGAGGAGTCTTTCTTCTACTCTGTGATGTGTTGTAAAAACATCAACAAACAAAAGCCAGCAATCTTAGATCTCCTGTTCAATAATTCCACAGAATGAAACATGTGATCTGGGAACATCCTATTGATAATTCTAGTGAGGTACAAGCAAGAAGGGGAATCAATGACATATATTTTGACAGTTCATTGTGAGAGAACTGAAAATTCATCAGAGATTTTCAAGATAGCCATCCATTCTCCAAGAAGCCTCCATCTTAAGAGGAAGAAGCAGGTGGAATGGCTTTGCAGAGAAAATACCATATCCCAGGACACATCTCCCTGAGGATTCACAGAACCCATCATAGGGGCTATTCAGGACATGAAGAAAGAGTGGCCTGATGGTTTTGCCTTTGTGCCAGAGAAAATGTACCTCGTGGACTAGTCCTCATCACCCCAGTAAGCCTAAAGACCCGTGTTAGAGGTACAATCTGTTCAAGACTGGGAGGTCATGGGACATAAAGAAAATTGTCCCATTTTGCATTGACCAAAAAAAGTGTGAAAATGTGACTTTTTCTAGCTACTAAATGGCTGATGTCAGATCTGTTAAAGCGTTACCCAAGTGACAAACCAAATTGACTAAAAGATAGCTGAAATTATCAGGCAGCCCGGTCCACAGTCTCATTATTTTGATAGTGCAAATGTGGCCTTTAACAACACATTGTCATTGTCATATTTGTCTCAAGAACATCAGATGATGATGGCTATTAGTTTGCATTTTTGAGAATATGTCTGAGCTGTCTGATGGGGTTTACATACAAATTAAAATAATAACAAGAATGCAGGCTGGTGGTTTGTCCTGAGATTGTCCAGGGTAATATTATAACCCACGTTCACATTTTCCACCCCTATTAGTTCCTAAAGCCAAGGAGAAAAATATCTATAATAATCCGTCCTTTGGTTTTGAAAATGGAAAAATCTTTAAACAAACAAACAGAGTGTGCCATTTTTCAGGCACTCTTCCATAACACGTAAAGAAGCTGGTTCGGTTTTACCTCAGGGATTAAAGACTTACATATGAAAATATCTCACTCTTCACAATTCTAACACATCATGCTTAATACCCCCTAAATTTGGCTTTTGTTTGGTTTGCTAATTATATTTCCTCCTAATCTGCAATTATCAATTTGCCCATCCTGTTTTACTTTATCCTATTATCCACGTAAGTATCATCTATTTAAGATTATTATTTCATGGAGAGCCACCATCAGCAATATTTTTACATTGCATGCCAGAGGGAGAGAGAGTGTGTTGAAGAAGAAAGGGGGAAAGGACAGACAAAATAGAATGGGCAGTGATTACAAGGGTTCTAAGAGGTAACTGCATAGACATGATCTCACTTTCCTCTTGCCAATCCAGTGGAGGAGGCCCCAGACAGTGCAAAGAAGAGAAGACGGAGGAAGCCATCCGGCAGAGGGTAGGGCATGTGGGGACCCAGCAGCATCATAAACTAGAGTGCAAGGCAGGATATCATCAAGAACCCCTTCAAATGTAGCTTCTGCTCTCTGCCAAAGGGACCCATGCTCCCATTTCTCTTATCTATTTTGTGCAGTGCTCAATGGCATGCCATGCACCTGAGGTTTGTTAAAGTATATACGATGATGGTAAATACAGATTAAAATAGAGTGCTCAGAAGCCAAGCCTATTAGCTCACCTTGAGGTCCTTGCCCTGGTAGAGAAGCCAGGCAGAACAAATGGCCCTTTAATGCTCCCAGCCCAAAGCCCCCAGTGGGAAGACTTTGCAATCAGCATGTGTGGAGGAATTAACTACACACTCCCTTTAATGTTCATCAGAACTGAACGCAGCTAATTTACAGCAGTTCAGCACTTCAGGGCCCCTTAGAGTTTTTCCAATTATGCTAGTGGGGAGGTGACCGGGCCCATGGTCCCCATGGTGAGACTGTGGAAGCAGAACCTAGCAATAGAATCCTAGGGTTCTTTTGCTCCCATCCTAATGAAGCCAGATTGTTCACTCCATTCTTAGTGCCCATGACCCCTGAACTTGCTTAGCATTTCCTCCTCTGCCCTGGTTCCTCTGCCGCCGGTACCCACAGTGGAAAGGAGAAATGGAGCATTCATGCGCCAGCTCTGGGAGCAGAGTGTGTGTAGCCTTATATTTCTAGTTAAAAAGCAATAAATCTTAAGTCAGGTAATGAATTCCATTATGAGTAATTTCATTATGGACATCTATTCAAAGAGTCTATATAGCACAGGCAGAATGACTGGAAACCCTAGTATAATGTGCTGGCTTTTTTTCCCTGTGCCAAATTAACAGTGAAGGCCTTTTAAAGGATGCTTCATTTGGGCTCTCTTATTATCAGAAATATTATACAAGCTGGAACTGGGGCCTGAGTGCAGTTGTACTGCCGAGATAACTCTCGCCGTTGGATCAATGGCTGGCAGGATTCCACCATTAAAAGAGCTCTGAGCAGTGATGCAGGCTGGTACCCAAAGGCCCCGTGCATTGTTCTCTGCTGGAGCCAAGAAGAAGGAAAGAAGAGGGGGAAGGATGTCTGGGGAAGTATAAGTGGCAAGTAGACTTCTTCCTATAATAGTCCTGCAGGACCAAATAAGGTACATCGTGCAGGATCTATTTACTCATTCCATCTTATGTTCAGTTAGCAAATTGTTCTTCCTAGGCCCCTAATCAGTTAGGCTATCACCCTTGAGCCTTCAGCTACTCCTTATTAAAATGAAGAGATTTAAAACATGGATTCCTAGCTCCAACCCATACTAATGAAATCAGAATCAGGATGGAGCCCTACCACCAAAAAAAAAAAAAAAAAAAAAAAAAAATTATATTTTTTACCCTGAAATTCAATGTGCTTCCCAAACTTTAAAGTGCACCTCACTTCTGGGGGTCATGTGGAAGCTGCAGTTCTGATTCAACAGTTGGGGGGTGAGGTCTGAGATTCTACATGTGTAATAAGCTTCCAGGAGGACCACACTGGGAGGAGTAAGGCTCAAGAACATTGATTCTTAAACTTTGACTTGCATTAGAATTGCTCGTGGGGTTGTTAAACAGATTCTGGGTCCCACCCCCAGAGTTTCTCACTTAGTAGGCCTGAGATAGGGCCCCAAATTTGCATTTTCTCCACTTGTTCTTAGTTGTTGCTAAATCCTTGCTCTAGTATAATGGTTCCCTAATCTGACTGCATCTATATATTATCTGATTAAAAATGAAGAGATTTAAAAACGTGGATTCCTAGCTCCAACCCATACTAATGAAATCAGAATCAGGATGGGGCCCTACCAGCAAAATATTTTCCTGCTTTAAATATACATTGAGAATTGTTGCTTTAAAGCATGGCATTCAACACAGCCTCCATAAAGTGTCCAGACAGGAAAAAAGACCATGTGCTCACCCCAAATTTACCTTGTGTTGTCAAATTACAGAACTTTAGTGTAAACTGAGGTTTCTCCCTGGGATGATCTTCTCTATGCCGTGTTACAACCCCATCCATCTTTCTTGGTGTATCTCAAACCCCAGCTCTTTCATCAGGCCCTTCTAAGGGCCCACAGGCAGCTGAGAGCACCCCGTCCTTGAGCTTCCTTGGGCCCAGTGCTTTCTCATTTCAGTCAGGATTCTGAGATTCTCACCTCCCTTACTTCGTCTCTCCTTCCTATGCCCACAGTTCTCTTGTGGAAAATTCACAGCTGCTTGGAAAATTTGTGCTTCTACTAAGGTTATTTGGGTACCTAAAAGCCTTCCTCCAGGAGCTAGCAAATGCCTTATGTTTAGGAACTGAGTCTTGTTCACACTGCTGATCTCTCCCAAGGTTTTGTGAGTGCATTTTCTACCCTAGAAGTCCCTCACTTAGTATCTAGTGTTCTGCGTTTGTGTTTCTGACCTTGCCATACACACTTTCCTAATACTGCTGCTTGAGTATTTGTCTTAATCTTCCTTACAATATATGACCTTCTTGAAAGTAGGCATATACTGCGTATCCTCCTAAGGAGAACCTAAGTTCTTGCTACTCAAAATATGGGCAACAGACCAACAGCATCGGTACAACCTGCCATTTGCCAGAAATGCAGGCACTTGGGCCGAGGGGTAGCTCAGTGACAGAGTACTTGCCTAGCATGCACATAGGCCCTGGGTTCAATCCCCAGCATCACCAAAAGAAAAAAGAAATATAGATGTTCATTTCCACCTAGACATACAGAATCAGAATTGCATTCTAACAATCACCCCAGGTGATAATGTGACACTGTTTAGAATAGCAAAATAATTAAAATAATTGGTTCTGTAAGACTTTGAAGCTTGGGATCTTGGGCAAGTTATGTGATATAACCTATATCACATTTTCCCCATCTATAAAATGAGAATAATAATCATTCTTGCTTCATGGAGATGTGGGGGAATTAACTAATGTAAGTAAAACAGAAGATTATAAGCACTCAATAAGACAGTATCAACTATTATTACCCAATTAAAACTGGTTAGCTTTAATTGAATTTGAACTGCCACCTAGAAGAGACTAGAAAATGAAACACAATTCTGCATGGATTTCAGAAACATGAAATGAAAAAGGTAATAAATAAAAACATTTAAAAACCCTTCAGCAAATGTTAAGGAGCATGTCAAATAATTTTTGTGTCAAACTGTAAGCAGTTTGGTGATGGAGCTTTAAAAATTACCATCCCCCAATTTTCTGCTGTGTCACCAGATTTTCTTCTACTGTGCAGTTCTTCAGGGGGCCTTTATTCTGCTCTACCTAAAGAACAACTTCACATAGTGCATTTTGTTTCTTAGACCCCCAAATCTCCTGTTGCCTTGGAATCACCTCAAGGGCCATAAAATGCTCTCTTGGCTTGGCTGAAACACATGCACACACTGCCCCCTAGGGGATCTCCTCTGTCATGACGCATAAGACAAAAACAAACAAAACAAAAAATCCCTTGGTATATGTGTAGCTGGCTCAGAGGAAAAAGACAGAAGCCTGGACTGCGAGGACATGTACAGCTTTGTAACTCCCTCTGATCCACTGTAAGAATAATCTGCACCACTTTGGAACCTCATTAGAATTTGTGAAACCCTATCTGATATATATGATCTGGGTGTGTTTCCTTCAACTGTTAGGAATAGGGCATTGATTACCTACCATGAGAGTCTGGAATGGAAATCCACATTTGAAATGAAACCTTGAATGTTGTGTTTACTGATATGAACATGGAACATTCACACTATAGTATGCCCAACACCTAAGATGTTGGAAGAATGATTAACAGTAGCAACTGATGAAATCCATTCAACACATGGTGATTGAAAGGCCACTGTATACCAGGCAGCATTCCAAGCTTGTGTGGTCTTCACTGAACAAGAGGACAAAGACATCTGCTTTCATGGGGTTGCCAGTCCATGACCATCTGCTCTCCTGTCTGCTGTCCCCTTCAGCTTCCTCTGAGCTTTGCTTGGCTCTGGGGAGGTGCTGAGTTACCTTGGAATGGAAGAGAAGGGCAGCTATTGTGTCCTGGTTACTCCAAAAGCATCTCAGGTATTCAACTCTATCTCTTTTATACAGCCTAATGGGGTTTTTCTTCTTCTGTCTTTCCTTTTTCTTATCACAGTGTTCTATTGATGTTAGTATTTGTTTTGTTTTCGTTGTCTTTGCTCATTCTTGGCATCTTTCTAAGCCTTTGGGAGCCATACCAACCGGGTAAGAGAGCAATGTCTCACAAACCGAAGCCTCAGCCCAACACAACCCTCCATCCTCACCTTGCTGGATTCTGTCTCCTGTGGTTCCTGCTAGTGTTTCCCTAGGTACCAATTCAGTTTTTCTTTTCTTGACTTAGGTGAGCATATCACAGCTGCTCAAAGTGAGAAATAAACATCCAATATACAGATTGCAGTGTTGTTATACAAATGTGCCAGGAAAGATAATATTTAATTTGGAGGAAAAAAAAAGAACTTAAGAACATACATATGTGTATGATAGCATCTGACCCTTATCTTAAATCTGAAGTGAGGAGAGAAAAGAACTATGAGGATCCTTAGAACAAGGGAGATTTTACCACTATGCTTCCTGGAGACAATCAGAGGAATTACTCTGACTTCCAGTCATTTTAAAGCCCTCCAAAGTCTGTAATGGCTTCAGTTTATAGGGCTCTATTTAAATCCATAAATGTAGTATGTTTCTTTTCTTGTAAATTTGTGTCACTATCCTCATTCTGAGCCCATCTATTGGTCTCCTAATCTGCCTCCTGATAGTTCATAATTCTTTCCTGGTCACCATTTTGGAGAGACCTTGTCCATGCCCCCCTTTGCTCTTGGTGTGCCTTGGAGATGGGGAGAATCCCTTTACTTGTGAAGTTGCTGGGGGCTTCACTTGCTGTGACCACTGTGTCTTTCCTAATCCTAGAACCCTTCCCTTGCAATGTGGACCATATGTGCACATATCCTAGGTGATCCTGCAGGTCACAATTTCATTCTCTGCTTTTCAGGGTTCTCTGGAGATTGAATCAAGAACTTTCAATGAAAGACAGTCTTCCACATCATTCTCAGTTGAATTTCAGTTACAGAGCTTACCTGCCCTTTCCTTCTACCAACCATTAACAGAAAACTATGTGTCTTGCTCTGCGTTGGGCCTTGCCTGTCTTGCTTTTTACTGAGGCTCCAACTCTTGAAGACTACTGAGCACATGGAAAGGCGCTCAGTAAAGAGAAATGATAGCTGCATCTGGGGGACACTGATGGTGTGCCAAGCAATATTCATGTTTTATCTTAATTAATCTTCCCTTGTCTCACATTTGAGAAACAGAATCGTACAGAGCCTAAGCAACCTGCTCAGTGTCATATGGCTGTGCATAGTGACAATGGTATTTAAATGCAGGAAATTTAATTTCAAAGATTTATCTACTATGCCATGCTGCTTACCCTTGGGGTAAGGGCCCTATATGAGAACCTCCTGTGTGCCTTGTTTGGGGAGCAAACCTAGTAATTCATTTCAGTCATTAGGGATACTTCTTGTAATGTAGGCATTAAGTGTTAGATCAACAGTTATTTCTCTTTTCTCCCATCCTTCCACCTTGAACTGGAGTTCAGGCATCTCTTCCCAATTTTGTTCTGCATCACTCTAGCTCAACAGGATACTCTTCCCCTCTACTGCCATCAAGGCAAATGTCAAGTCTCAGCTGTGGCTTCTTAGCTCGAGACACAGTATGAAACTCGGCAGCACTCTGAGCGCCCCAGGAACCAGCGGTAGGGACAGTGCTATAACCCAATACTTAAAGTGCCTGTCAGTGGTTTCCTAACAAATGGCTACACTTAGACTCTCCTTCCTACAGGTCAGCTGCTGCATGTCCACCCAAGGCTGCTAAAGGCCGTGCTCCTGCACTCTCTTTCCTGTTCTGGCAAATGACACTGAAACGGTAATGAGCCTAGAGGAAGCCAACCAGACAGGAAATAAGCCCACTTGGGTGCATGTGCTTGTGGAAGAGTTTTGTAAGACCACTCATCTGCTGGGCACATACTTGTTGGATACAAATAAGGTCAGGAATCATTCCCCATCCCATTGGTGGGGGAGGCAGGTGGGGACTGATTTAAAACTGAACCCAGGCTGAGAAGACAGGTAGGGTGTGGCTCAGGGAGGCTACTCTGATGAGGGCCATGGTGATGTAAGACGCCCTCCGGTCAGGATTTCCTAAAGCAAGGGCAAAGTTGACAAACCTTATTTTTAGATGGTATTGATATTTTTAGTGAAAGTTCAACAGCTTTTCCATTTTTGGAGGTGTGGAGGGAGAAGGGGTGATTTCCTGGAGTTAGTCACTTCCTCTCTGCTGGTAAAGCAATTTCGTGGTGCTCCTATGTCACAGGAAGTGCCTGGTGATGGTAAACAGTGCTGACATAATGGGAACTTATACTGCTGATGTGTCAGAACACACATATTCCTTCCTGGCCCCTGGGCCAGGTGAGTGGGGGATGCTTCCTGTTTTCGGCTCTAGGAAGACCTTCCACTTCCAGGAGCTTCTCTGGAAAATAAATCCTAAGAACTGCTGGGCTGAGCAGCCAGGGCTGCAGATACCAGACAGCAATTTGGTGGAAAGCATTGTTGATTGTGCCCTGACAGCTCCAGGAACTGCTGAATCATCTTACCCTCCATGAGGTGGACATGGAAGCCAAGTCAGTTTGGTTCCAATACCATAAAGTAATTCTCATCTGAAACTTGCTTACTTGCCAGAAATGCCTTTAGTGCCTGGATCTCATCCATTCCTAAATACGTTCAGCCCAGCCCACTGATTTCTTCTCTGACATCTCTTGAATTTGCTTCTTCCACTCTACTTCTGGGACGTCAGGGATTTCCATTATCTCTTCTAAATGATCTCTCTCATGTCCCTTCTCCACGTGGCTAGTAATACCTGCAGTCTTGGGAAACACATAGCAACTTCCTTACCATTTCCTTTCTCCCTTGTCCATAGCAGACATTGCTGATTGGTCATGGCACTTGAACTGCTAAGCCCAAACTTAAGTGACCACACAGTCTTTCTTAACATTGTCCTTCAGCTCTCATGACCAATCAATGGAACTGGCATTGGACAAAAAGTCAGTTTGCCATATTGGCGCTCATTTTATCTTCCTCAAAACCAAATCTTATTGTGATTCTTACCTGATGAGAGATTTCCTCTGTCTTACTGGTGCCTACAACATGAATTCCAACTCCTTGGCAGGTGACTGGACCTTTCACAGTCCCAGTTCTCCCTACTTGTGAACGTAGATGGAGATTATAGAGGTATATCCTTCATCTTGTTGCCTTCCCTTCCCAGTTTCTGCTTTTCCCCTAATACAGGCTTCAGAGAACTTTTTATTCTTTGCCCAAATACCCTTTGCTTTTGTGTAACTCTTCACTTTGCCCAGGGTGTTCTCGATTTCTAGTTTTTCTTGGCAAACTCTCAGGTTTTCTTGTCTCTCTCTGTCTCTCTCTGTCTCTCTCTTCAAATCTTCAGTTAGAGCACAATCAAAATCAGTGTCCCCTCCTCTCTGTTCCCATGGGCTTCTGTTTCTACCTCGATTAAAGCAATGTTATCATGATGTGTGTGTATGTGTATGTATGTGTGTGTGTGTGCACGTGTGTGCGTGTGTGTTATGATATATTGTGGTTATTACAATTATATGTGTCATGATCATGCATTTGCTCATTAAGTTAACTATTTCTACTGTCTTCTATGTGTTGTATTACTCACTAATGAATTAATACACAGAATAGATAAGTAATGAACATTTATTGGGTGAATAAGTGGTACTTCCTTGATACTCTAAGATAATTTTAACCTTTGTTTATTTAGAGTAACTTTTTCAAAAGAATAAGCATCTTGGGCTTATGATTTAAGTCATATGTTTTATAGAAACTTGTAAAAATAAGTATTTTCAAAACTAATTTTTACAAATACCAACCAGATATATAATTTTCCATGAATGCATATGACTACATGACTTTCATCATACCTTTTCCCCCTTCTTTCTTTGCTTTTCCTTTCCCTCTTCACCCTATATAACGACATCTGTAGGGTGACCTTCAATCATAATTTGAGACTGTCCCAATTCTAGTATAAAACCCCACTTGCTGGAAAAACTCCTCAGTTGCATGAAAAACCAGAATAGTTAGTCACCCACCCCTTCTATGCACCCATGTTTTTTCCCAAAGAAATAAATTTTAAAAATCAAGTCTGTAATACTCTATATTTTTCTCTCTGTTAATAGGTTTTATAATTGTCATTGTTGTTTTATAACATGAGGTCATGTGAAATTATATTATTGTTTTAGTAAACTTTTTTGCTGCTGAGACCAAAAGATCGTACACAAACAATCTTAGAGGAGTAAAAGTTTATTTGGTACTCATGGTTTCACAAGTCTCAGTTATAGATGGACAACTCCATAGCTCTAGGTCCAAGGAGAGGTAGAACATCATGGTGGAAGAGTGTGGTGGAGGAAGTGGCTCAGGATATCATACCATGAAGAAGAGAGAGAGAGAGGGGAGGGGAGGAGAGAAGAGGAGAGGAGAGGAGAGAGAGAGGAGGGAGGAGAGGAGAGGGGAGAGAGAGTGTTCCCCTCAACATGGATAACATATATACCCCAAAGGTACCCCCCAATGACCCACTGCCTCCAGCCACACCCTACCTGCCTACAGTTAACACCCAGTTAAACCTTAACAGTGAATTAATGACTGATTGGGTTAAGGCTCTCATAACCCAATCATTTCATCTTTAACTTTCCTGCATTGTGTCAAACATGAACGTTTGGGGGTACCTAATATTGAAACCATAACATTTGCCCCTAGTCCCCAAAAACTCACCCATCTCATAATGCAAAATACACTTAGTCCATTTCCATGAGTCCCCACAGTGTTAACAATTTTAGCATTGCCCAAAAGTACAAGTCCAAAGTTTCCTTTGAAACTCAAGACAAACTATCAGTGTAAGCTCCTATAAACATTAAAATCAAGTTACATAAATCCAATATATGAAGGCATATAGTAAGCATTTTTGTTCTACAATGGAGAAATAGGGGCATAGAAAGAGGGGATGGAACTAAAACAAGACTGAAATCCAGCTGGGTAAACAAGTCCTATAGCCCCGTGTCTGGCATCTGGAGCACAAGGTATTGTGATGTTCTCTCCAAAAGGCTTGGGTAACTCATCCCCTATGTCTTTGCTGGTGGCAGCCCATATGGCCTCTCTATTGGCTTGTCTCTACCCAACTCCTGTAGCTTTCCTTTGAAGACATCCCATAGTATCGACATCTCTTAATCTCAGGGGTCTCCACTGCAGCTTCACCTTACCTTCCTCTTCACATCTCCATGCATCACCTATCAGGGACTTTGACCCTGATGCACTTTGCTGGATCTCCAAGTCCTTCCTTTTAAAACTCAGGGGAGCCTTATGCTCTAGCAGACTGACTCTTGTAGAACCAGCACCATGTGGTTGACACCAAGGTCTGCCACCATCTCAAGCAAAAACCAAGCCTCCAGGGATCACAGCTACAGCAGCCTCTGAAAGCCTGGGTTACTGAGCATGGTGAAACAATTTCCTAGGCTCTCCTGTGCAAGCAGGGTGCCCTACTGGTCTTTTCTCAATTTTTACCTTTACTTCCTTAAGCCTGAGATAGGTGTGATCGTGCCAGTTCCTGAGATGCCCTAAGCTATCTTTCCTTTTGTCTCTGGGCAAAATCTTCAGCATTTATTTAGTGGCTGTAATGTCTTGAACAACCACACAGTTCTTCATCCTAGTTTTACTCGCAGTTTTCCGACCAAACTGCAAGTATTTAAAATCTATCTGCTTTGCTTTCTGCTCCTGCTTATCATAATAAACTTGGCTAAAAGATACCAGGCTACCATCTGAATGCTATGCTGCCTGGAAATTTCTTCTGTCAGATTAAGAAGTCCATTATCTTTAAATTCAGCCTTACAGAAAATCTCAGAACATGGGCAAAACGCAGACAACTTTTTAGAACATCACATGAATGACCTCTAATCCAATTTCCAATAAAGTGCCCCTTTTCCTCAGAAACATGATCGCTGTCTTTACTGACCCCAGACCTACTGGCATTTTGGTCTGCTGAACTCCCACCACAATCACCCATTAAGGTCCACTTGTGGTAGTCCAAAGTGTTTCAAGCTTGCATCACTAAACTTTCCAAAATTTCTCCTACAAATTCCAAAAAGCTCCAAAACTTCTGAACTACATGGTTAGGTTATTCAGAGCAATAACCCCACTTCTCAGTACCAATTTCTGTTTTAATCAGCTTTTACACCACTGTGACCAAAAGACCTGAAAATAACAATTTTAGAGAAGGAAAAGTCTATTTGGCATTCATGGTTTCAGAGGTCTCAGTCTATAGATGGCTGACCCCATAGCTCTGGGCCCAAGGTGAGGCAGAACATAATGGTAGAAGAATGTGGCAGGGGAAAAAAAAGTGGCTCAGGATATCCCAACAGGAAGCAAAGAGAAAGCTCCTTTCAACATGGAAAAAATATATACCACAAAGGCATGCCCCCACAATAACCCACCTCCTTCAGCCACAATTGATTTGCCTATAGTTTCCACCCAGTTAATTCCTATCAGTGAATTAATGCACTGAGTAGGTTCAAGCTCTCATAACCCAATCATTTCACCTCTGAACTTTCTTACATTGTTTCACACATGAGCTTTTGGGGACATCTAATATACAAACCACAGCAATTATATCACATTTTATCATACACACCTTTTTCCCAGTCTAATTTGACTTCCAAAAAAATTACTCCAAGTCAACTGATATAGCTCTAATTCATTTTTTTTTTAATTTGTTGTCCAATACTTCATGGAATAAATATTCCACAAGATTCTGGCAATTCACTTATTGATAGGTATTTGTTTTGCTTCCAGATTTTTTTGTCACTTTGAACACTGATTCTATGCACACACATATATAAATTCCTTCACAGGTTGGTGCTTCTATTTTCATGAGATGAATATTCAGAAATGGAATCACTGAGTTGAATAATACATATAGTTTTGATTTTTGTGTTACTGAAGTGTTTTCCTGAACAACTATAATGCAGCACATTTCTGCCATCATTTGTATGAGTACCTTTCCATCATATCCTCTCCCATACATCATCACTAGGTGTGATAATTCTTAAGAACTTGAATTCTAATAGTTATAAAATGACATCTCATTGTTACTTTAATTTGCATTTCCTTAGCTACAAGTGGATTTGAGCATCCAAAAAATGTGTTGGGCTATTTAGATTTGTTCTGAAGTGATCTATTTGTATCTTTTACTTACTATTCTAATGGATTGAGTTTGGAGAATATTAAGAGTTTTTTTGTATGTTACAGGTACTAATTCTTTTAAATCTGGTGCAAATATTACCTCTAATATTTGCCTGTCATTTTTATTTTCTAGACCTTTAGCCATAAAAGTCATCTTGATTTTATTTAATTATGCCTATCCTTCTTTCTCTAGTTTCGAATTCTAGGCTTGGTTAGGAATTTCTACTTAACCCATAGAACATTTTCTTGAAATGTAGTTTCTTATTTTACTTTTGACATTTAACTCCACAATATTTGTCTTGTATAATTTGACTAACTTACAGCTGATTCTTAATTGATCTCTGATCTGATTGATCCTAGCAGTGTGGGACTTCCCACATTTGTGGTGTGACAGGCAATTGTTAGATCTCCTTCCAGGTATCCAGAGACCAGGTGAGTCTGCCCAAGCTCCCTTCTTCTTGCACATTTCTGCACATCTTTCATTGGGTCTCCAACCCAAAGGCGAATACTTATCAGACTCTTGAATCACCTTTGTGCTAGTGCAACTGCAATATTTTAGAAACATGGACTGTCATACAATATTTATTTATTTATTTATTTATTTATTTATTTATTTATTTATTTATTGTTTTGGGTTGAACCCCAGGGAGGGTCTCATGTGTGCTAAGCACATAAATTTTAGTCATTTAGCTTCTACCCCTCCTCCTCTTTTCTAAAACCAGTATTCTGATTTTCTTCTGGGAAATAGCTCTCTTACCCATTCTGGGTCCTGAGCATTCAGGTGAGTTGATGCTGGGCCTAGATCCAGAAAAGGCTCATTGCTAAGCCATTCGGGACATTGCCTTGCTCTCACCATCATGACTGCTCAAGGAAGTACCCCAGCCAAAGCCAATGAGACACAGGAGGGTATTTGGGCAGGGTTCTGGGAAAAAGAAGTTAATTTGCCCTCTCTCTCTCTCCTTCTGGTTATAAACAGAGAATGATATACTACTGGGATGTGTTGGCAGTTATCCTGGCACCAATCAGCCTGTTAATGGAGCCAAGGAAATGGAGTCAACAAATGGAAGAGTAGAAACTGAACCATAATCCCCTCCATTGAGTGCTGGATCAAACTCTGTCTGAATGGATCCCTTGGTTGCTTAGTTAAATGAACCAGCAAAATTCCCTTATTTAAGAAAAAACAAACAAAAACTATTTTAGATGAGTTTTCCTACCTCTTATAACTGAGTCTTAATACACAAGGCATTTTCTTCATAGCTGTAATAATTTAATGATGTTTAAGGAATTCTTCATATACTTTCTCTAGTTATCACACATGGTGAGAGTTGTCTCAGCTGTAACATAAACCACACCCCTGGCAGAGACTGAAATAAGTCCAGTCACATTAGTGAACTTGTGTGGTAAGCCTGCCCTATGTGTGTTTGCACAGGACAGAGTTCAGTCTACACAGAGAAATCTACCCAAAGAGTGAGGGAGCACTTTGGTTGGGGCACTTTGGTTGGGGATGGGGAAAGTTCTAGCCTGGGGTTGTCCCTGGTTCCCCATGTTGATGTCTTCAGAGAGAAGAGACTGTGTTAGTCATCTTTTCGTTGTTGTGACAAATACATGAGAAAAACCACTTAAAAGAGGAAGGCTTCATTTTGGTTCAGTTTCGTAGGTTTCAGTCCATGGCAGCTGGCTCCAAGGCAGAAACATCATGGCAGAATGGCACAGAGGAGGAGAGCTGCTCAGCTCCTGGCAGACAGGAAATAGAGAAACAGGAGAGGGAGGAGCCAGGGACCAGACAGCCCTTCCAGGACACACCCCCAGGGACATACTTCCTCCCATAAGGCTCCACCTTCTATGATTTCACCACCTCCCATAATGCCATCAGATTATTAAACCATCAGTGGATTAATCTGCTGATGAGGTCAGAGCCCTTGTGATTCAATCACTTCCCCCAAAGTACCACTTCTGAACATGGCTAAGTTAAGGATCAAGGCTTTAAGACATGAGACTTTGGGGGGGGGGGGGACACTTCACATCCAAATCATAACAGAGATTGTACATGAAAATGGAACTAACTCACTGTGGATTCTATAAGACTCCATCAAATGAGGGGGTAACATTCCCATCCTGTAACAGGTATAGTGACCAGTCCTGATATCTCTGAGATTCAAGAACAGTAGAGTGGAAAGGAAAAGGTAGTAGCAGTGGAGAAAAGACTGCATAGGAATTCACTGACTCCAGGCATCATTGGTGCTCAGGGGGCAAGAGAGGCTCTGCTGGTGCAGAAGAACTCAACAGAACTGGCAGTGGTGACAACAGGCACAACACAGCAACACCTAGTAGCCTCTAGGCTTCTTTGCAGAGGAAGCCAGGGAGAGGAGGAAAGACCCATGGATCCACAGGGCAACTCACGATGCACTTCTCATGAGCAACTAAGATACCTCTTGGAGATTCCATGAAAATTTTTGGATGATGGGGTGAAAGGGGAGTGGATTTGAAGACCTGTAGTTCTGCATTGGTGGATGGGAACAAGAACGTGCAAAAGAGTTTACCGTCATAAATGACAAGTGAAAGCATGTTGTCATTGTGACTTTTCTTTGCTGGGCTGTTGGTGGCACAATTCCTGTGTCTGTCTAGGTTTTCCATCCTCAGCCACATCCTCTTGCTAAAACCCTACCTCCACTGCAAGAAAGTATACCCTGATGTCAACTAAAGCAGAGTGTCACACACCCTGCTCTATATTCCCATAATACCATTTAAATACCTCTATTTGTAATGTGTTTACATACCTTCTGTGATTTGCTTACATATGTGTCTCTCCATAATACTCTGAACAACTTGTGTTCGTTTTCTATTTTCCTTGAGTGGAGCTCCATAACTGGTACATAGTATATGCTCAATAAATGTTTATAGAATTACCAACTGGTAATTTTAATCCAACTGGATTAAAAACAAAACAAAATACAAACTATTCTATGTTGTTGAGATAGAACATATTTTGGATGAAAATCTAGTTGAACTGGTAACCCATTTCATTCCTAAGAGTTTTGTGTGTCCAAACTGAACTTGGTTTTGCTTTACTGGGAAATCACAGTCCTTCTTGATATTTTTCTGGACAAGAGGGGACATGGCTAGAAATTGAGGGCACCTGACTAGGTTTTTTGAATTAGTGACCTTAATCTCCAATGCCAGAATTAATCTTTCTTTTGTGAGGACCATTTAGTTGAGAAAGAGTTAATGCTGACACTACTTTAGGAACAAATTGCCTCATTCAGGAAAGGAAAAAAAAATTCTCCCAGAAAATTGGATGTCAATGGATTATTCCCCCTCAGATCCATGGATTAGTGTGCGTGGGGAAGGCATCCAAGTGGAAAAAATGTAATATCAATGTGTTCGAGAGCAGCGGTACTTTTTCCTTCACCACCTCAGTCATAGCCCTCTTTATCACCAGCATCAGATGATGCGTATCTTGGTGCCTACTTCACTTAAGCCTATTATGGAATTTTTTATTATTAAATATTTGAGAGCTCTTTGGAATTAGGATACACTTGCATCAGTATTGACTGAATCAGCTGTCTTATTTTTCTCTCTCACACAAACATTGTCAATTTAAGAATTCTTTAAGATGAAGAGGATCTTACAATTTCCTTCCTTTACAGCCTTATCATAAAATGTAAGTTTTCTGTAGTGAAGATGCGTGGGTTTGTAAACTATAAAAACATGTATTCTTTATTTCAGAAAAAAAGATTCCCAATTTATGATGTTCAATGAAAAAAATAAAGGCTTAATAAATAGGCTTAATTAAAAAATAGGCTTAATAAACCAAAAGTCAAGTTACTGAATAGCGAGTAAAAAAAAAAAAAAAAAAAAAAAAAACTTTGAAGTACAAGTGCTAATTTTCCTTGATCATTTAGAGATGCCTTGTAGAGAATCTTTAAATGCATTCTTCATTACTAATGACACTTTTATGAAAGCAGATATATTTTATTTAACAGTCCATCTATCTCTCCTGCATACTCTCTACCTTCCACAGCAAAAAACTGAGGACACGTTTAAGTTTTTACAAGGTGACTATTAGAATAATAGGCCTGATGGATATTCCAGGACCTTGGATTTTTCTCTTAAAGATTGTCACTCCACCAGTCCTAAGAACATTGGCCAGAGGAAATTTTTGCCTGCAAGGAAACAGACGAGGAGTCATTAACACCCCCAGGAGGAGCCGCAGCTATCGATCTACGGGCTCCTGAACATGTCAATCAGAGTAAACACTTGATGTCATCTCAGGTGTTTGAAAGCTGCAATTGGTGCAGCCGACCCTGTAATCCCAGGCCACTGCTGGGCTTGAGAATTATGGTGACACAAAAAGAAAATGAAGCTTCCCTATAGGAGTGGTGAGGGAGGGGTTCAGATGAACAAAGAACAGAGCTTTGGCTAATGTCGCACTCTTCACATCTGAGCAGGGAATGAGTAACCTATTTTCTAAATAAAGTCTTTTTTTTTTCCAACGCTGCCTTTAATGTGCCAGCTGTTCGTGTGTACACATATGAGTGGTTTCTCAGGTATAATATCTGCTGAATCAATGAAGTTCACTGGCAAAACACTTCAGTGGCCATTGGATGTTAGCAACAAGGATGCCTGCCAGCCCCAAACTAGCGGTTGCCCCAATTTCTCACCAGGCACACTGCCCCGTGGAAGAATGGCACGTTCCCAGCTTCCTGGCATCTGAATGAGATCAGACATACATCTCACTAGCACAAAGAGATGAAAGTGAAAATAAAGTGTGAGGAATCAAAAGGAAGTTGCAGAATGCATGGCAGATGTTGTTAGATTTGTCTAGCAAAGCCCACGTGCCAAGTGCATGATGGGTGACATTAGCAGGAGAGGTTAATAGCTCTGGACGGTGCTGCTTGGGTTTTTTAAAAGTACCCACAGAGGGCTGGGGATGTGGCTCAAGCGGTAGCGCGTTGGACTGGCATGCGTACGGCCCGGGTTCGATCCTCAGCACCACATACCAACAAAGATGTTGTGTCCGCCGAGAACTAAAAAAAAATAAATATTCCACAGAACAAATGATATGTCCACAACAGGAATGGCCACATGAAGCAAGTGGGATTTTCAAAACAAATAGCATGTCATCCACTTATGGAACATCAACTGTGGAGGCAGAAATAGTAGTCATGGTCCCTGCAATGACTGGGAAGAAAGGGTCCTTTGCTTGCTGGCTGCCTTGAAGGTGACAGGTTTTGAGTGACAAGCAGATTACTATGAATTCTGCAGGAGGCAATGACATGCATAGTTTACATCATGAATATTTTGGCCTTAATTTATGCTGTGCACAATGGCTGAGCCCAGGTCCATTACGTGCCCACTGAAGATGATTTATGTGGGTTTCATGTAGTTGGACTTTAATTATTCACATGATTATCAATTAAAAATAAGGGCAGAACAATGTTGAATGTGAACAGGTTGGCAGGGCGAGCAGTTGACCATCTCGACTACATTTACATAGGACAGGCGATCCCTGCCTTTTTCTCCACATCAGGTACGAGAACAAATTCATAAGCAGAATTTACACTTTTCCTCCCTTTTTTTCCACAAACATGCAAACTGCCAACCTGTGAATCAACTCCCTGATGGAAGACAAATGTCTCTGGGAAACATGTGCCAAATATCAATTGTTATTGGCTGAAACTCAATAGGATGAAATGAATTGATGCTGCCATTCCATTCCATGCAATGCGATTGCTGATCAATAGTGAGTAATTGAACATCACTCTGCGAAGAGGAGAATGCTGAAGCAGGGATATCGCAATGAGTTATGATGCATATTAATCACTGTCTAACCATTTCATCAATATCATTTCCTTGCAACAACCTGCTATGGGATGTAACTCTATGTGTATGGGGGAAGAGGCTCCCTGTCCCCCCTACAGGTATTAATTTGAAGGTTTAAACTGCATGTCTCAAGAGATTCTAGTTGAGTGCTCCCTCACACCTGATTTGTGGTGAGTCCCACTATGTCAAGTTATAACCCCACACACCAAAAAAAAAAAAAAAAAAAAAAAAAAACAAAAAAAAAACAACTCTATACCTGAGGGAAAGGGAGAAAAATGGGAATGAACTTAACAATAGAAATTCATCTGGAATGTTTTTTTTTCCCAGAAGCAGCATTTGTTTGAGCACTAGTTCTTCCTCTCTCACCTAAGAAATTGCCAGGGGAACAGCAGAAAGAGAGAAAAGAAATATTTTGTAGTCAGGCCTAAGAGAAAGTTGAACTATTCTGACTATAAAAAATGAAAATGCTCCATAATGTTCCCTTCTGAGATTCAACTGTTTGTGCAAATGCACGTCCCAACTCTGGGCAGTTGAATGAATTGGAGGTTATGGTGGCCCGTGTGTCTGGAGGTGGTTCCAGAGCTCTTTCTGCTAGAACGGCTGTTGTGTTGAATTCAGTAAATTAGTTGGTGTAATTACTGTTGAACAATGGCAGCCCTGTTAAAGAGCAGAATTTTCCTGGGCTTGAAAATTTAATGGTTAATTCTCTTTTGCTTCTCTAGCCATTAGCCCTCTCCTTCCACCAAAAACCTGTTTACTTGTTTTTCTTTTCTTAGTATTTTTTATCCTGTTTTTTTCCCTCTCTTTTTTCGTTCTAGTATTTTTGAGATAAAACAATTTTTACATTAGCAAGAGGAGAAGCCTGGAAAGAGCCACAATGGAATCTTTCTGAAGTAGAATCCCAAAGAAGTTTTTCTAGTAAACAATATGGATACCTAGGAAAGGGCCAGCTCCAGGACTCCAGGAAGCTGCCTCACCAGGGGAGGCAGTTTTGAAACAAGAAAATGGCAGGGGATCTTGGAAGGTGGTGGGAACACACACAGTGGCAGAAGAGTGGCTTCCCCTCCTGTTCAACCCAGGCCCCTGGGAACTGGCTTGCAGTAGGGATGTGGTTTCTTAATCAACACTTTCCCAATTAGTTAGACACTCACGGAGTTAAAGAGACATTGTAAGAAGAGAGAGGAGAAGGTTGAGTCTCTAAGGGCCCTCTGCAGTCTCTCCTTCCCTAGCCTGCAGCCAAGCAAATGACACCAGCATGTTGTAACTTGAGTCATCTTTCAGAACCTGTTGTGGAGTCTCTTGGGCAACTATCCTTGCCTGCCTTTAAGCCATGTGATCCCTCCAACTTTTTTTTTTTTTTAATGACAACTATTTGGGAATAGTTGGAGCAGGATGATAGACTGTTCACCTGGATCCAACTGAGCCAAGTGGTGGACAGAAGTTCGGAGGTTTGCCCAGGTTTGAAATTCTAGTTGGAAGTCCTTGGGATTTTCAGACTATCAGGAAATATTCCAAGGCCAGACTTCAACGTGAAATTCCCTAAGCTTCCTCCTTGACAGTGGGCTAAAGATGTGGCAAAGAACAGCCACACTTAGAGATTTGGGGGTTTCCTCTTGTCAGCCCTGACTCTACAGAAAGAAATAGAGAAATATAGAGGTGTTTATATAAAAATATCTTTTCAGTTAGATGAGGAGGCACATGCTTATAGTTCTAGCAGCTCCACAGGCTGAGGCAGGAGGATCATGTAGTTAAAGACCAGCCTGGGCAACTTAGTGAGACCGTATCTCAAAATAAAAAACAAGAAGGACCGAGGATGTGGCTCAGTAGTAAAGTGCACTTGGGTTCCATCCCCAGTACCAAAAAATAAAAATAAAAAATGCATCAAAATACCTTTCCATAATGATGTTCTACACTCTATAATCATTTTTACTGTTGACATCATTTTCATGCTTTATTTGATACGGTAACTCTGAGGTAAGCAGGGCAAGGAGTTTGATTGCAATTTACAGGTGAGGAACCTGAGATTGAGATAATTCTCTTTCTAGGAACAATAAACTAAAAAAAAAAATTGATCTGTAAATGATAGTTTTGTGCTTTAAATACTGCTGTTTCCTCCTTTTTTATGTTGCCTCGTAATTTTTATATAAATTGACAACAGAGGATCAATGGGATTGTAAGTCTGGTTTAAATGTCTTGCAAAGAACAATTTTGAAAATGTCTTCTTAGTTTTGAAACCAAAAGATACTCAGAAAGAGATTATCTGGTTATATCTTTTCCTCTGTTCCCTCTTCCCGCCCCCCAAGTGTGAGGCAGAACCTTTAAATCATTCAAGACAGCTAAGAAAATCTCCTCTTTTTAAATATCCCAAGGGAAGGAGATTCCTCAACCCCTATGGGTAACTATTCCTGGTGTTTAACATTTCTCAAAGTCAGGAAATTCTTTCTTGTGTCCTAAATCCCTAATGCTGTAGCTTGAGCCCATTTCCTCCCGGTTGGTCTTCTGTGGAGATGCTGAACAGCTGGCTGCGCTCCTCCATGTGAGAGATCATTTCAAAGAAGAGGAGGAGGCTGTTAAATCACTCCGCATCCTTTTCTTCCACAGGTTCAATAATCCCTGTTCCTTTCACTATTTCTCATAGGTCTCATTTTCCAACCCCTGAATAGTTCTGCTGCTTTCTCCCACATAACTCAAAGTTTCTGTTGACGTAGTAGACTGAGGGTTTTCTTAGGGTGGGGAAATCTGGAAAAAGGAGTAAACCGCCAAACCTTTTTAGGACTGGCCTGCACCCAGGTCCCCCTGAATTCTGATGATGGTCCTGTGCTGGCACTCAGGAATCTAACATTCCTAAAGAAATTGACTTGGATAATGAGTGCATTAAATATGGAAATACCTCTGAAATTATAAGGGGGTGTTTTCTAAAACGCTTCTGGAATGTCTCCATTTGTATTGGTGTACCCAGTTCTTTGGGATGAGGAAAAGTCTCTAACATGATATCAAAAGCTGTATGAAAATGACTCATTGGAGAATTTTTCTGGGATGGAAGTTTCCAGAACAACATTACTTATTCAGCATTTCAAATGTTTCTTATATCTTTACTATAATACAAAATGGGCCCATTAAGGCACAGGCTTTATATAGAGTGCCATGATTTTTATCATGTATTTTATATTTAGTCATTGACTTTGTCACTATTTATTATAAAAATAGCATAGTGAATAGGATGTCAAACAGCTTTAAATAAAGAACAAAAACTATGGATGACTTTTAACTTAAGGCTATTTTATTTTCTTGCTGGATTCCTAAAGAAATAGCTACAAGTGTTCCTGGAACAAGGTCAGAAGGTCAGATGGAGGATGTGGTGATGGGGATGAGTCCATCAGGGGAAGTTGCTAAGCACTGTGTGAAGCTGTTATACATCCAATTCTGGGTAGGCACACAGAGCATCTAGAGCTCTTTAACTAGATGATGTCAACAGCCACATAATAACTTTGATGGGGATCAAGTTGGCCCCTGTCAATAAGCAAAAGCTGAAGTCATTGGTTTAGTATTTGGGGTGAAGTGACTAAAAAATAAACGGGCATCAGAAGCCCATTTATGTTTTATTCACTAAAATTTCCGATCCGAATGCCCCTAGCTGGCCTCACCACTGGGTGGTGATTTACCAGATGCTTCCCACCCCTCCACACATACTTTTTAGTCATTAATTTAGCCAAACATCGTTACTGAAAGTCTTTTGACACAAGTCATAGAGAAATTTAATTTTTGTTGTGAAATATGATTGATAAGATAAAATGGAGGTTGAAAATGAATCTATTCATAAGACCTCTTCACAAGGTCACCCAAATGACCTTTTTCTGGGCAGGAAACAATTACCCATTTGTTTATCTTCTTCATTAAGACCAAATGACCCTCTTCAAATAATGTCCTTTCATTTCCACTGGCTCTTTGGTTCCTCCCAGGGGGCTCAATAAGAATCAAAGCCCCGGGGTTGCTATTAACCACCTGAAATTTTTTCCTTGTCCCTGTTCAAGACTAACTGTGGGTAACCAGACTCAGAGCTGGACTTCCCTAGTTCTTCTAGACTTCAGCTTCTTTATGCTTGCTACTCTCTGTCTACACCATGTCCTGGACAAAGTAAAAAAAAAAAAAAAAAAGAAAAGAAAAAAAAATCAGCCATAAACCCGAGGGAAATGTCTTAATACCATTGGTATTCCTGGGGCCCATGGCATTGCCCAAAAAGAAGCAGACATACAACTTTAAGGAGGATTCAGTCCTGGGGTCTGGCTGCTCCTGTTGGATCATGATTTAACCACTAATGACCATAGTGGCTTGCCCAAGTTACTTAAGTTTTCCAAATCTCAGTCTTCTGCCCTATTAAAGGATCTAATAAGAATCCCATAGACTTGTAAAAACAAAACTAGGCATTCCGTGTGAAGTTCTTACGCTGACTAGCACAAGGTAAAGACTCAGAAAGTATCTGCTAGTATTAAGACATCGTGACAAATGAGCATGTAGGTCTGAGCCTGAGCCAGGCCTTCATTCCTTTGCCCACCTCCTCCCTGCCCTCGCCATCTCTCTCAGGCAATATGAATGCAGACGTTTTTGTCTTCAGAGCATCGACAGCCTTCCTGTTCTCAGGGTGCTCCTTGCATTTCGGGAGGTGCACCTATTTATCCCTGGACTGCTTCTGCTTACAGCCATTGCCTATTATTTCCTCAATAATAGGCAAAGTATTTGAATTGTATCTGAATTCATCTGAATAAAAATGCTACAGCATGGAGCAGAGAGCACATAGATGGCCTTGCCCTGGATCTACAAAACCTCAGTGTTCAGAATGCCTTAGAAGTCCTGGCATAGGATGCCCACATCTTCACTTATGCTTAACTTCCTGTGGCATTGAGTTTAGTCCCCTTACACTGTGGTTATTTAAATAAATATCATCTGGATACTCACAGACTGCCGGTAGGCACTTCTAATCCAGGTGGAATGTTACTAAGCCATCTGATTGGGGCCAGGCAGTACTTATTAGTTGACTGGGGAACATTGATTGTTAGCCATCCCTCCAGAAATTCCCTCTAAATGATGTATGCTTTTCCTCACTTCTTGGAAGAAACTCAGTGTGGTCTTTCCTATCTAAAGGTAAGAGGCAGCTAAGAGGTACCAGGTTTTTATTCTTCTTTTCTTTCATAAATCTCTGATCAAAGCAAGAAGAATATCCCTGGAGTTCAAGGCTCGTGGGGTGCTAGAGTTTAGGATCAAATCTCTCTTTATAATTTTCTTCTCCAGGCACTTTCAGGGGAAAATCATTTAGTCTTGGTACAAATGAAAGACTTGTTTGGGTTTGACCTGCTTAATTCTCCCTGAGTTCAACTGCATGTGAATAAAGAACGATTTAAAGCTGATCCAGACTCTGTCAGGAAACCACAGCTCGATAAAGAAAAAGAAGTCCCTTCTAAAACACCCCATTTTAAAGATAATAAGAAAGAGATTTTTCCATATAACTTTACCCCCCACTTGTGTGTAAAGGCACTGAATAGCAATAGTGTATTCTTTTTTTCCTTTCTTTCTCATGTAATGGTGCTTCTAAAACACATTTTAGTGGGGTGAGGAAAGTGGTAGAAAAGAAAAGTATAATTTGTTATTGCTGAAGCAGGTTGTGAATTCATTTCCTTCCCTCAAGTTCACTTGTAACTAGCATTTAGTGACAGTTGGCTTTCCATTACTATAACAAACACCTGGAATAATCAACTTACAAAGAGTAAAGTTTTCTTTCCTTTTCTTTTTCAAGGAAAAAGAGACTTAATACAGTAGTCCCACCTATCTACTTTCTGCTGTTTTTGTCTTAATTTTTTTATTTGTTATTTTTAGTTGTACATGTCAATAGAATGTATTTTGACATATTAGACATACATGGAGTATAACTTCCCATTCTTGTGGTTGTACAGACGTGGAGTTACCCTGGTGGTGTTTTCATATATGAATATAGGAAAGTTATGTCTGATTCATTCTGCTGTCTTTCCTATTTCCCCCTCACTTCCCTTCATTCCCTTTTGTCTAATCCAGTGAACTTCTATTCTTTCCCCCCTCCCCCCTTATTATGTGTTAGCATCTGCATATCGAAGACAACATTAGGCCTTCTTTTGTTTTGTTTTTTTGGAGTTGGCTTATTTCACTTAGCATGATAGTTTCCAGTTCTCTCCATGTTAAAGGTTTATTTTAATTCAGAGTTTTGGAGGTTTCAGCCCATGATCATTTGGGCCCATGGCTTTTGGGCATATAACAAAGCAGTACATCATGGTGGAGAACATGTGGTAGAGCAAAACTGGCCTCATGGTCAGGAAGCAGAAAGAGCAAGAGGAAAGGGTGGCCTCCTACGATCCTCTCCAAAGGCACAGCTCCAAAGACCACTAGGCCCCACCTCTTCAAGTTTCCATCACCTCCCAATCGTACCATGGTAACTTTTATTTAATCCCATCTTATCCTGCCATTTAGAGGACAATCTTCATTTTTATTATGAAAAATGAGCCCTCCATGTCTCTGCTCTCTCCTATTTACCTGTTGACCTATCTCTATTCCTCAGGTGTTTGGCCCCACCTAAATGCAATGGCATATTTTCTGTACATTCTATTACAATCAGTAATACATGCACACGTTCTCCGTGACACCATCTCAGAAATGGTAGTCTCTGATCTTAAGACAATATTCTAACCAAAAATTAGGGAAAGAACACAGAATTTGAAATGTGCCTCTGTGTTATGACCTTATACAGATGCATTCATCTTTCTAAGTCTTAGTTTTCCTATCTGTAAAATGGAGATAATAGAACTGATGGGTCATGATTCTGGGTTCCTTTGATCTTCCTCCTCTGAGATACTCTCATAGTTGGTTGTTTTTGAAAAAAAAAAATTACTGTTCCTTCAATTGTCTCAACCTCTTTCCATTCAGGAAGAAAGGAAGAGAGTAGGTGATAGACAAAAGGCATGTCTTGTTTGTCAGAAAAACAGTGGCTTTCCTGAGGGTCTTCCTGGGTGGACTTATGCTTTCTACTCATAGGCCATGTTATGTCCTGTGGTCTTCCATAGTTGCAAGGAAGCCTAGGAAATCAAATTTGTTTAGCTGGCATATTGTCAACCTGAAAAAAGATGCAGCCTGCTATTAGTTTGGGGGACACAAGAAAAAATGGATTTTGGAGGCCATGGCAGTGTTTATATTCACCTACTTCCAAGCATTGTTGTGAAGATAAATGAGACATCTGTGTTGAATGCCTAACCATCTAAGGAGCGAGGTATGGGGTCCTTTCACAACGTGACTTTGATGGAGCCACATCCCTCACATGGATGTGGGTGTGCACAGTTCAGGAAGAAAGTCAAGCACATGCTGATGGGCTCCCCAGAGGATTCTGATGCCTTCTAGCAACACTCTTGACCCTATTCCAAGGCCTAAGGAGACTCATGTCTGGGTGGTTAAGCCTCTCTCCCTGAGGAAACTTCCATGGGTGCAGAAACATAGATCTGCCAAGACCTCGGCTGGTTTCAGAGCCCTACATCATCCTCTGGGTTGCCTACATCTGAATATAATAATATGTTGATAAAATACCTTGTCAAGCTCCACAGCAGTTTTCTGCCACACAGTCTCATTACACTCCTGCTTCATAATTAAAATTGAAAGAACACAAGCCTGCTGGACCTGTCATTAGAGTGTGGAATGGCTGCCATGGAAGGAATATCACGTTTGATTTCTGGGCCTGGACCCATAGGCTGGCAGGGGCCTGGGGCCTGGGGCCTTCGTTCATGGTGGTGATTCAACCTTCTCCAGTTTCTTACCAAACAAATGTGTGTCTATGAGGTGCTGCTCTCCTGCTCTCACTGGGGCGTGTAGGATAAGAAGCCTTGTGATACAATAAGGTGGGAGATTAAAGAGCCATATGAGGAAAAAATAACCTGAGAAAGATACCAAACTAGTCTCATGTACTGGTAAGAAAAATGCAGCCCTTCAAATATTCCCATGCTATTCACACAAAGTAGGACTTATTCAGAATATCTTTTAGCTTACATTTCTGAAATAACCAGAGAGCTGGGAAAGAATAGAAAAATATATGTGTTTGGGTAGCTCTCTTCATTTCTAGTATAAGCTGGGACATAGATGGACCCTATAGCCTCACAGCTTGCAAGTCAAGCACAAAGCTGCCAATCTCATGAACTAAGTTTGGCTGCATGCATGCCTGCCCCTAGGAAGAAGGAGGAAACTGAGTCTCCTCGATTCATTTACAGCTTACAGAATCTGGTTAGTCTTCTCATAGGAAAAAGAAATTCTGCCACAGCTGATGGAGACTAAGCCATGTCCCCTACAGACCAAGTTCAATGACTTCTTGTATAATTTGTACTTTTGATAAAATTTCAACTGTATCTTTTATGTTTATTTTTTTATGTTGCAAAAAGCTATTTGACTGAAAGCCAGTTTTTCAGATGCTAGCAATGGCAGTATCAGTAGCAATAAAGAGTGCCATCAAGAGGGAGGGAACACATCTGAGATGGCTTCCATGACACATATATTAGTCAAGGCTATTCTTGTTTCAAGTGATAGAAACCATGTTCAAATCTTAACCAAAAAAAAAAAAAAAAAATGAAAGGAACTTGTTGCCTTGTGAGTAGAAGCTCCAAAAGTAGATCCAAACACTTCAGGCAGCAGCTGGATCCATGGGATCAAGTGGATTTGCTTTTCTCCTTGTCACTTGGTTCTGCTACCCTTACCTGGCCATCTCCATAAGACAGCCACTAGTAACCCGAATTTATGTTTTCTTCTTATGTAAAGAAAATGTACTGGTTACCTACCAGTTTTTAAAATTGCTGTGTAACAATCACAAAATCAGAATAAGACAGCACAAGAAGCAGTCATTGCATCACTTTAGTCTGAGGCAGCCTGAGATGTTTCCCATGTACTCATTCTTTGACCAAAGATGAAGGGCAGAAGTTCCCTTCTGGAAACTCTTCTCAAGTCTCAGAGGTACAAATGGGTAAATCCCAAAGCACACACATATTTCAAGCCTCTTCTTGCTTCATGCTTACTACTATCTCATTTCCTTGCTGCTTGACTTTGGGCTTGGTCAAGCAGCAAGGAAATAAACTTACCATTTATTGGAGGAACTGCATAGTTACATGGAAAAACGTGTGGCTATAAGAAGGGGGTGAACATTTAGAATTAATAATTTGACCACAGAAGACTCTCCTCTCCAAGGTCCAGCTATCAGTCTCAGGGTACATGCAAGTGGACTTGGTTTGAACATCATGCCCATTCTTGAATTGACCTCGAGGATGCAAATAAGGAACTGAGTGGCCAGCCCAAGTGAGCCAGTACATTCTGTGGAAGTGATGTTCATGGTGGGCAACAGGGCATCGTAATGTTAGCTCCTGAGAACCATGAGAAGTGCAGGGAGAATTTTCCAGAAGAATAAAAATAAACACAAAAATAACATGCACAGCAGGTAAGAGTCATAGCCACCAATGTCTATTTGACACTGTAAGAGAAAAGGGGTCTGAACAAAAACAGACAAGAGCACCTTTACTCCTTGACTCTCTGGCAACATTCTTGAGACGGGTAGGAGGGTAAGCATGGAAGGGAGACATATGTTTATGATTCTTTGTCATGAATTCCATTAGTGCCATGTTCAAGGCCTCCACATTTATGTATTCAAATATACGCATACATGCATTGCTATGGCTTGGTTGCACTTTGTCCCAAGTTTTTGTGTATTGGAGGCTTGGTCTCCAGTGTGGCCTTTAAGAGGTGAGGCCTAGAGAGAGGTGCCAACCTCAGAAAGGATTAACATACTTCTCCTGGGACCCCCCACTGGTTCCCTCAACAGTGAGCTGTTATAAAAGAGCAAGACTGGCCCTCCCTGCTTCGGGATTTCTATCTTTTCATGTGATTTCTTCTCTCACATGCACTCCCACCATGATGCATTTGTTACAATGTGATAGAATGAAAGCCACTCACCAGAGCCTTCTAGATGTAGGTGCCATGTTCGTTTTTGTTTGTTTGCTTGTTTGTTTTTCTGTGGTACTAGGGATTGAGCCCAGGGCCTTGTGCATTCAAAGCAAGCACTCTTCCAACTGAGCTATATTCCCAGCCCTAGGTGCTATGTTCTTTTACCTCCAAACCTATGAGCTATATAAACCTCTTTTCTTTATTTGTTTCCTCAGTCTCTGGTATTACAGCAATGGAAAATGGACTAATACATATAAACACATGGACATTCATGCATATATACATGGGAGTATGATCTTATCCTCTATGCTAAAATCATTATTCTAAGTAGGAAGTTAACATTTTTTCTGTGATTGTCACTATTACCATGGGTACATAGTAAATTATCCCCAAATGCAATGGCTTAAAGCAATGACAAAATTGATTTGGTCACAAATCTACAATTTGAGTCTGGCCTACATAGCTGATCTCTATTCCAAGAGGTATCAGCTCACAGGTTGTGAGCTGAATCTGAAGGGTCACTACGAGGGACAGCAGAAAGAAGATTGCCTTTTATGACCTAACCTTGCAAACTTTACAATATCACTAATGTTGTACTCTCCTTATCATGATGGTCACGAAGGCCCATACCTGTCCAAGGAGAGGATATGATCTCTACCTCTTGATGGAAGTGATGCTATTGCCAAAGAGTGTGTGGGAAATACTATGTGGCCATTCTTAAAAAAATATATAATCTGCTATAGTCACATGAGATTTGAAACCATTCAGATGAGAGTTAAAATTCTGGCTCTACCGTTAATTGGCTATATGGCTTTAGTCAAGTTTTTCAGCCTCTCAGGGCCTTTATTTCTTCGTAAACAAAACGGGAATATGTATGTACATTAAGGTAGGCCATTGTGAAAATTAAAACAGTTTTTTTCTTAGAAAAGATCCCAACCCAATAGAGTACTGTTTCCTATTGCCTGACATGTCCTCAAGGGTGTTCCTCAGTCATTGTGGTGATGGGTGTTATGGGCACAATTTTTTCTTGACCACTGGAGCATAGAGAGTATAATATCTGATGTGAGTGAGCCAGGAACTGGAATCTGCCCAGTGGCAGACAGGACCTATTGCCCTTTGGGTCTATAGATCTTTGAAGTGAAGTCAGCAGATTGTAACCTAATTTATAAGTGTAGAAGGGTACATGAGGTGCTGGATGCTAAGTTCAGTTTAGTACTATGTTTAGTATAAAAGTTAGCTCAGAATTGGCAATAGTTCTGTGTTTCCCAATCCTATAAAACAATACGAAAACCCAGATGTCAAAAAGAAAAAAAATTACCTAAACAGTTCTGATCTAAAAAGTTTTCTAATTTCTAATACTTCTATGTGACACGTGTAAATTAGTACAAAATGCCATCTATTGGGCCAGACATCTATTGGGCTCTCCAGTGACTCCCCTACCAAGAGCCTTTCATTTGAGAGCATTCTCAAATTACCTTTCTCCAAAGATAAATCTTCTTTTATAGAAGACAAAACCTTATTGCCAACTTCTTCCCAGTCCACCTTGCACTTCTAATGAAGAATTACATTGTTCCAAAAAAAATGGCTTTCTACTTTGATGCAACTAGGACTTTGCAAAGCCCACACTCCAGCTCTTTCCCTGGGCCTCTGTTCTCATAAACCAGAGCTCCCCAGGGTTAGTCCCTGCCTGACTCACTCAGGCCTAGAGGACTTCCAGGAAAAATGGAGTTTGTTTGGGGTCATCTTAATATTTTGGTTCAGAGCGTCCAGATAGATATTCCAGGCCATTCTGGAAATCTAAATACACCCACTGACCTAGTAGTCTCTTCAAAGTCCTTGGGTTTGGCTTAGATTCGAAGGCCTCAACACTCAAATCGAGGGTAAGAGATGTTCAGAGTAACAGAAAAGGAATTTGCCTTATTAAATGTTCCTCATGACAGACCCCCTATTCTTTCCCCAGAAGGAAGGCAGAGCCCCAGTGGGGAGGCTGGCTGGTTGTGAAATGACACACATACGGAAGAATTGTTTTCCAGATATCCCTCAACAACTAATTTGTCTCCTGAAGCATGAAATTTAATTACCCGTGTTGGACATACTTGCATAATCACATATTTTTATTGCACAAAACTGTTCAGTCTTTTAAAATGTAAGAACAGAATCCTGGTTGCAGAAATGTCTTTGACATCAGAGATTTGTACAAGTAAACATTTAGTGCAAATAACTGTTTTCTCGTATTGATTTGTATCGCTGCCTTTTGGTATTATTGATAATTCACTCACACTCATATTTTGCTGTTATGTTGACAAAGAGGGACCGATGAGTTTTTATTAAACTCTCATAATGCTGAGGCCTGCTATCAAATTCATCCTAATCTTTTGCTAATCCTATTCTTTGCTGCTTCTCATAGTACATAAATCTTCCTCAACCTCTGAGCAAGATCATGCCCTTCCCCAGCATTTTTCAATCTCAGCTCCACTTCTCTTGAAGTGACCATAAGTAAAAATGAGACTCCCCACAAGGACAGAGGTACACCACCTCTTCAAGGGGAAACCAATTAACTGTGAAATGACCAGCCATATTTTTAGCACTCTCCTCTCTTTTATAAAAAAGATGGAGATGTCACATATAGGAGGCTAAAAGCTACTGCTCTTCAGAAAAGCTGGATTGAGCCCCAAATTGGCGAATTGTGACAATTAGGGCAAGGGGGCAGGAGATTGACCCCACTTGGAAGTCAGGATGTATGTTTGAAACTGTTTCCCAAGTTCTTTGTGGAATTCTATCTGGATTCTAGGGGTGTAGATAAGGGGGCAAGCAGGAGGCTAAGACTTGGAAGGAACAAACAGTCCACAAAAGGGCCAGACGAGGATCTAAATATCCAGTATTTATCTAGAACTACATAAGTACCTGCATCTATTTATAAACTACTTCATTTACTCTTGCCAACACTTTCAAAAAGTGGCAAATTGTGTCTCAATCATTTTACAGAGGAAATTTCCTGAAGTTCTCTTTGCCAACGATCTTAATTTTAATGTCTCTCACATCATTACACTGTTTCTCACCTAATCTCAAAATGATCCTAGGAAGAAGGTACTTTTCCTTTTACAGGTGGCAACTGAGTCCTCGAGAGGTTAACTAACTTCCTCAAGTTCACAAAGCTAGCCACTAGCAGTGATAAGGTCCAAACCCAGTTCTATCTGATGCACCAAATAGACTTTCTTGGCAAATAACTTTGGGGCTGCTGTGTGGTGGTCACTGTCTTAATGTTTCTATCTGAGGGTCCACAGGAGCTGCAAGTCAATACCTTACTCAGGGACACGTGTGAAGTCCCGGGGTGTCACTGGACTTACATCTTTCTCAGTTCCTGTCTTGTCTTTTCTCTCTTTGGAGAGAGAAAACTCTCATGGGAGTTTCTCTCTTTAGAGTTTGACCAGCTCAGGCAGCTGGCATTTTAATCATGGCTCTGCATTCTTGGGAATCTCAACTTACCTTGTTAGTTCCTGGGGGGAGCCAAGTTTGGAACCAATGACTGAGTCCAGCAACCGTGTGCTATCAATAATGGATAAAATCATAACTTTCAGGTGTTGTAGGAACACCTCTCCACCCCGACCCATGCCTGAGATTCCAGCTGATTACCTAGTCATACCCAAGTCTCTGCCTCCTACAAGGGTAGTAAACTACACTTCAGATGTTAGGGAGTGGGAAGAAGTAAGAAGTCTTTTGAGGTGTGTTCATCCTGTGAAGACACCCAGGTGTACGGCTTTACCTAGGTTCATTATTAAGGCTGTTTTATAGGTGGCAAAACTGATCTTCTGAGATTTTAAATAACTTGCCTACAATTAATAATGAAAAACCAAGATTATGTCATATTGTCTACTTTGAGAGTCTCAATGAGTTAGCATTGGGCCCCGGGCCTACCCAGGTCTCCAATCTGTTTCTTTTGCTACTGCATAAAGCAAATGCCACAGTCCATTCTCTAGCTTTTCTGCTTGCTCTTTGGGGGGCAGTTATCTGTGTCTTCTATTTGTTATTTCCATACTGCCTTGAGGATTTGCCCATAATGGAAAATGAGACAAGAACAAAAGCCCTGTCAGTTACTAAACCTTCTCTCAGATGCCTGTTGTCATGGAGAACACAGTTGTCAGCCGTTGCAGTAGCTACAGCTGAATTTCCCCAACCTGCTAACTGAAGTCCATGTACAGCTGGTCCAGTGACCAACAGAACAAAAAGCTACAAATTATCTCTACAGAACATTAATAGAAGGTCTCTGCACCATAGAATCCTTCTCTCAATTAGAGAGCTGTCTTGGGAGTAATGTTCTCTCTAAAAATCATGATATACACAGCTCTATAAGTCAATGAAAGACTTGTGACCATTAAACTTAATTGATACTGAATTTAGAGGAATGCATTTCAATCATGTTGCCATTTTATTTGAAAATTAGTTTCTGGCATTACCTCTTTTTTCCTCTTGACATGCTGGGGCACATAACACCCTGAAGTGAGAGATCTAGGAAACAGGAGAAGCAGCTCTGGACAGAAGGCCTCAGACCAGGGCAGACAGGCAAGATGTTTCAAGGTGCTGTAAACAAGTAGACCTAAAACAGGAAATAAAAGCTGATTTTAAGTAAAACCAGCAACAGCTTGGTTTTCTATAGTACCCCATATGGCATTTTACAGTGGAACAAAGTTAAAAAAAAAAAAACCACACAAGTAAAATAACTTCTTGAATATGTTCTCAGGGTACAATCCTTTTCTTGAGAGTACCGTCCGCAACAGTGCTAGGGAGCTATTGTTTTCTGTAATTGGCTCTGGACAGAAACTGTGCCAAAGAGAAAGAGAAACGCAATTTGTAGTTAGTGCTGGAAGTGTGTGTGCGTGTGTGTGTGTGCGCACGCACGTGTTCATAAGTGAGGTGCAGAAACTGATCTTGCTGTATGGAAACACTCCCCAACTGACATCAGATCACCTGACCTAGAGTCATCGCTAAAGTACTCAGAGAAATCCAGAATTGCTTATGTCAAAGTACCCAAATACACTTACCATGTCGACACTTTCTAAATGTATTCATGGAAGAAGAAAAAAACTGGGAGAGAGACACAAGCTTTCTTTTCAAAAGAAAACAAAAAGTACATTTTATACAAAACCTTCTGGAAATGCATGATATGTATGAAATTTTTTTCCCAACGGGCTACACTTATCCCTGTCAGTGAAGAACTTTCTACATATGTGGAGTTGTTTTTTTTTTTTTTTCCTAGCTCTTCTTTGCTGTCTAGAAACTCTATCCTATCCTTATCTGTTATTAAGGTGTTATGCTTTCTTTAAATCCATTTCCTCTGAGAAATAAAATACATGAATAGAGATAATTGACTTTCTCACTTAACTTTGTCTAATTTTTCTTTATTACCTTCTCTGATTCTCTGTATACAAGAAGAACATTTATGCCTGCAAACAAGTTTAAAATGGCAAACATTTGCCACAAGAACAATGCTTGTTTATTTACAGGGACCGGCTGCCCCTAGAACTCCACCTATAGACACAAAATGCTCCCCAAATACCTAGAACATCCAGTTAAATGAGTCAAAATAAAATTGCTAATTTACTCATTCAACACATTTAATTGTTAAAGTTTTGATTTTTTAATATTATTTCCTTGTTAAGTTGGAGATGATAGAATGTAATCTGAGATAACATAGTATCTTATCAGACAGTGCATAGGTGGGGTTTTAGAGACAGGAATATGTATTTGAAGAATTCTAATAACATCAACTTGAGTAAGAAAGATGCATGCAAATCCATTTCAGTGTCTGATAAATATATAGATATAAAACAAATAAGTATTTTTTAAAGCTCACATTCTATGACAGATTGAATACAAAAACAAAAGACCATTTTTTTTCCAATGTGGAATGTGTATTTGATGTAAGAAAGGAGGAAAATTGTATAAAAGGTCAAAGAATATCAAGGTCAAATCCATTTTCCAGAGGTTTAGGATCCTCAGTGATGTCTTGATACAGGAGTTGGCATCTAGAGGAATATGAAATCTCTGGTGCCTAAAACTACAGCAGATGTCAAACTCTTAGCCAGATTATATTACTGGGATTTTTTTAGCTTGCTTTTTTTATTGGTGCATTATAACAATACAAAATAGTGGGATTCAGTGGTATATATTTGTACATGCATACGATATAACAACATAATTCAGTCATTTGTGTTTCCCAGTACTGACCCTCTCTCTCCCTTTTTTTCTCCCTCCTCTTGGCCTCCTTCCTTTATTCTGATCACTCTTATATTTTCATAAGATAACCCCCATAGATAGGTCTTTTTTTAAGCAAGGAAATTGAATCAAGCTGACACATGAATGGAAAAATGTGTGACCAGAGAGAGTCAACTAGGCCAATACGATTGGAATGTAGGAAATATAGAGGATGGAGACAGAAGGTAAATTGAGGAAGATATTCAAGGCACCTTTATTGCTAGGATGAGAAGTTTATTTTAGCATATTATCTGGAGCATGAGTTAGTGCAGAGGAATGATGTGATCAGTGCTGTAACATTGATTATAAACAAGGACTAGATTCACCTACACTTAAAGAACTTTCTTGGAAGTATATTTTGTTGCTCTGAGAATCAACAAGAAGATTGAGAGTAAGTCCTGGGAGATAAGTGAAGATGCTGACAATACAGCTGATTGTGCTGCAGAAACAGTCTGGGTAGAACCAGACCCCCATGGCCTCCCCAGTGGGCACTGGTTGTAGACCCACTACCCCCACATGGTGGATGTTAAACTGTTCTTTTCTCTTTGCATCCCTGGCTCCAGGAGAAGACTCCTACAGAGGCCATGGGATCACCTGGACTTGGGTTACATATGCTCCCCTGATGTGCCATTTCTTTGAGAGCCTTCTTTTCTATGTCTGCTACAGATGTCTCCAAACAAGAAAGAGAATTCAGATATTAGGTGGTCAAAAAATCCTACACCCATCATAGAGTTATGGTTGAAATCATGTTTGTGCAGGGTCACGGAGGGCATTGAGACCAAGAGATAATTGCCCAATGTTTCTGTAATGTAAAGAAAGTGGGGAGAGAGAGAGAGAGAGAGAGAGAGAGAGAGAGAGAGAGAGAGAAGAGAGAGGTGCAACTGGGCATTATAGTTGGAAGGTCATCATCACTGACCTGATATATTTTTTATAAATTTCATTTGCATATATCTCAGACCATATAAATGCGTATTCAAATTACATGACATGAAAATCTGAGGCTCCAATATTTTGCTGTACAAATTTACATTTTGAGAATTTGGTATATCATTTGGAGAAGATTATTAACTCTTTTCAGTCAGCAAGGAGCCAAACCATCTAAATCTATTCATGTGTGACTAGGTCTAAGTCTTAAAAGAGGGTAATATGTTGAATAATGTATGTCCATATATATATATATATATACACCATGAGAGTCTATGCAAAATTGTAATCTGTCTTCAGGATGATTCCACAGCTTTCCTTAGCATTCTCATAGCCATTCTTTTAGAGTTAAGCATTCTTTGTGGGTATAAATTTGAATCTTAGGAGAGACAAGCAAAACTTTGTTAATACTTCCTAATTTGAACAGAAAGTGAAGCGGATGGCAAGCGAAAACCCACAAATACGTTCAGAAAATTTATAACATGGAACATCGCAGCAATTGCCAATATTTAAAGGTTATGTCCGTCATGTTGGGAAGTGGCATAAAGTTTCCACCCTTTTCAAATAATTGGGCATCATACTGATGGGTAAAATTGTGCATGTCAGTGATTCCTATGCTGATGTAGGGAAATTGACAGACACTGTTTAAAGGAAGCCAAAGTTTTTGTGCATCAACATGTCATGCTGGGAATAATTATGCAACTGTTTTGTTACCCTCAGCACTGTGCCATATATTATACCATCCACTGATTCTCCCAGAGTTCTTTTGTTTGTTTTGCATAGCACAGCAGTTCTGGAAAATATATATTTGTTGCTCACACACTTTATAAATGAAGCCCAAAGCTCACTAATACTAAAAAACATTGTCCTTACTGCCTAGGGTGCATTTAGATATGGCCCTCACTTTATATTCATTAGCTTTAGTATCATCAACATGAAATTATAGGCTAATAGGTCTAGAAAGGACCTCAAGAGGCCAAACAGTGTTTGTGGTAACCATCAGGTAAGCACTCACTTTAGTCATCCATTCTCATGAGAATCATCATCAATAAATTCTTTAGTACCCACTATGTATGTGTGTGTGTGTGTGCATGTGTGTGAGTGGTGGCGGGGCAGCTGCCTCGAGATCTCTTTAGTAATGTCAACTCGAGTAGCTTGTTATTATTTACATAGCATTTCATATTTGCAGAGGGATTTCCCAACACTTATTAATCCTCAGAGCATTGGTGGAAGGAAAGTTCTTTTTCCTCATGTAAAAGCAAAACAGTTCAGAGGCTTGAAGAGGTCTGCAAGCTTGTGACAGAATAAAGATCAGAATTTAAAATTCTTGACTCTGGGTTCTTTTCAAACCCATTCTTGAAAAAAAAAGTATTGTCTTTTAAAATTTCACTTGACATTATTTTAATCTATTAGATTCTGAGAAATCTAGTGGGACCAGAAGGATTGGGCAAAAGGGAACTAACATGAGACTTCTCAAGTGTAAGGCGTGTGTTTACCAAGTGATGAGATGACCAGAAAACTCAACTTCTGCGTGATTCACACCACTTTGCACCACTGCCAGGCTAGCTCACTCATGGCCCTGGGGAGGGCAAGCCTGGTAATGGAGGTACAGAGGGCACGGAGCATGCTCTGTGTGAGGTGACAGGAGTTTATATGCAAGTACACTTGACAGGCAGGAACTAGAAAAATGTAATGTGTCTAGTTAAAAAAAAAGAACATATTGTAATAAACCAAGACCTTTGACTTTTGTCATTGGTGTTAACTAATACTGTGTGCCAGTTGTAGTCATTGAGCCTACACAGGTGCAATGCAGGGCTGGGGATGTTATTCCACGTTGCAATAATTATGAGCAGGCAAACCAGTTGGAATGAGAACCGGATGCTTCTTATTCTTAAAACTTGCTTCAGATGTCCCTTTGGAACTGAAAAATTGCTCAGGTGAAAGTCATCCCCTGCCAGGTTTCTGCAATTTTCTCAGCTTTGTGCAACTTTTCATTTTCTTGTTTCTTGTCATGAACATAGAAAAAGAGCCACCTAATACCTTTGGGATGGCTTTTGCAGCTTGGCTGCAAAGTAGAAGTGCTGGACAAGTCAGCAGAGAGTTGTCTTTTACAATAGGATTTTGGAATTTGTCAGCTCCTTTGCAACCAGCTGACAAATAACAACATGGGGTGATTTCTACTATAGATAGGAAGCACATTTGTTCCACGGATGAAAGCTGGGGAACACTGATTTAAAACTCTGTGCCAATTGTGCACACTTGCCCAGGAGGTAATCAACACAGATGTGATAACACCAGGTGAGAATTAAAAACTTACAGGCATGAAGTAGAAACTTTAGCCTGGGAAGATAAACCAGGAAATCTCAATATGTGTAATCAAATGATCTCAGAGATTTGACAGCCAACTCACTGCTCTATTTTGAGGCAGTCATTTCTTACCTTTGTAAATGAACTTCATATATTCATAAATATGTTTAGCTCTGAGAAGAAAAACGTAAAGTGGGTAGTAGTGGCCCTTCCATCAAGCTGTGATATTTGGTGGGCATGACCCTCATGCATTTGGATCTGGGCATTGGAGTCCCACAGCAAGTTACACTCAGTCTATTATCATTTTCTTTGGTTGTCAGACCAAGCAGAAATTGGCCCATCCAACCCAAATGTCCATAGCAATTATTTATACAATAAAGCACGTGTCAAAGCAGTTTACTGACAAGAGGATCAGACACCCTTGTTGAAGGGGTCTTGTGTTGACACAAACCTTTTCTTGAAGGGGCTTGTGTTCAGTACAGGTAACAGAAAACCTTACTAGGAGTGGCTTAGCCAAATATGGATTTGTGACATGTAGTCTGGTGGGAGGAGAATTCTGGGCTTGGCAGTGATCCCTGGGCATCTCACAGAAGACTCTAGAATGTCTGCTCAGCCTTGGCACACTGTCATTTTGTCCTGATGCTTATGGCTTTATGATCCCAAGATGGTGACTTCATCTTAAACCCATGTGGCCACATGAAAGCAGGGGAGTTGGGAAGGGAGCTTCAGTTGCCTCCTTCTCCAGAACAAACGTTCTTCAAAGTCTCCCAGCATGTGCCCATGTCTCATTGATCCTACTGAGCCCTGTGGCCATGGTGAGTAGGTGAGTTGGAAGAAGTAGATTTCATTTCAGTCTTCTCTGTAGAGAAGTGGAGACTGAGATTGGGAATGGATTTGGGGTTTATTAACAGCATGTTACCTAAGAGGCCCTCTGAAGTGTTTGGAATTTCTTCATTCATTTGATCAATATTTCTGTATTCACCATTTGATCTAAATTAGGCATAAATAGCTTCTGATAGCCATGTATTTTCTTTTTAACATCTGGTTGCTTCGCTCCATTTCCTTGGAATGCTCATCATGTTCTGATCGGCCAGGAAGAGCTGGGGTCAAGGCTAGATCCTAAATTCTCTTCTCACTTTACTTTGTATTCCTAGGTGACCTGTTTTAGGCACAAGACTTCAATTATCATCAGAGATTTTACAAATATGAATTTCCAAGCTGTGCCCTATTTGGAAACCAAGCTGTTGCTTTGACACTACCTCAAAGGCAAACTCAAATTTCACATCTTTTTAAATGAGCTCAAGATTTTCACCTATCACCTCCCTTGAACCTTGTCTTCTTTGAAAGTTAACTGTTAAGATTGAATAAGACCAATCATGTATGCAGCTCCATAAGCCAGAATCTTCCTTTTTTCCCGTATCCAATATATTGTGTCTTCTAAGAGCACAAACCCATTTACTTTAAGCTCATCTTCTAAGTTACCTTGCTCAGAAGACTATAACCTTTTCCCAAAATCTAATTTTGTCCCTTACAATATCAGCTGGGTGAACCCAAGTCTAATACTGTCTTTCATCTTCTCTACTCATAAAACTTTCAGTTTGGAAAAACTAAGACCCAAATCTTGAACTTGGCTTTAAGATCCCCCCGGTGGCCTGGCTACTACCTACCTCTCCAGGCACATCTGCTACCACACTTTTCTTTGTTTTCTAAACTCCAGCCACACAGGCCTCCTTTCCATGCCTTGTTCTTACTGTGTTCCTATTTTTTTCTCAGGATGCTTCCTACATATGCAGGTTTTTCACCTGGGAGTGCTATTTTTGTTACCCTCCTTTGTGAATAGACATCCTTATTAAACCATCCCATAGCATCTTCCTTCTAAAGAGCATTCCAATTGTCATTTTAAGTTGACTTTCATGATTATTTGGCTAGCGACTATCTTTACTAACAGATTGTGAGTTCCACGAACACAGAGCCATGTTCTTCTTCCACTATACCCAACTTAGCCTACTGTCTGGCACTTATTAGACATCTTTTTTTTTTTTTTTTTTTAATGAGTGATGGAATGGGGAAGAGCAGTGATTGGCCAAAACATTTTTTCTTTTCTGGGATGGATTCCGCTTGCCATTCATTCTTCAAATAAACACTTATTAAGCACCTATTATAAATAATGTCCATGTCTTGGCAATGCCAATAGAAAGATAACTGAGATAATATACCTGCCCTTAATGACTTTTTATTCAGATTGGGGAAAAAGATGTATAAGCCCATGAATATGAATTAAAATAAAATGTTTCTATCCATTTCAACCTCCAGTCACAAATCTGACATCAAAGTCCTTCCCCAGCATAATGGAAACACATTTCAGGGTTTTACTATTTCCTCATCTACTTCATAACTTTCCCTCCAATTTTTTTTTCACTTTATAGATTTATGGATTATGGTGATCTTATGTTAAGTTGGCTGCTTCCTAATGGCAAGTATGAAAAGCTGTGTCCTCATAAACAAGCTAGGTGCAAACCCCACAGGGTAGATTTGCTTTTAGGCATTTTTCTTATTAGACAGTTATCATAACTTCAGAGGTGTGCATTCTTAGAGGTTTTTCTCATTCAGAGTAGAAAGTTTGGAGATGTCCCTAGATTGTAGGTCCATTTAAATTTGGGTCAGAAATACTCTCTTTCATACCAACATTACCACTCTTTGAAGAAAGTAGTTCCTAGGTAGTAGACAGAAAGAGCTGTCAACAGCTCAAACATGATGCAACATGTTTCTAGAAAGGAAACACATTCTGTAAAAATCTGAAAAATGTGCTTCAAAAAGCAAAAAGCCAGTGGCTTTGTAGTTACTGTTTCATTATTTTTTTGTCAATTGAATTTGGAAAATTCCTTTGTAAATATGAGCGACTCCTTATAGGAAATTCATCTCAATTAGGTGTGCAAAGTTCTTTGGTGGTTTTTCTGGTAGGTGTGAAACTTCTATATGGCACAAGGACCTGAGTCCTCTGGTGGAGTCACTCTACCAGTCTGCCACTATGCCTAGATATCTCAGGAATGGTCCACTGAAATTAAAAAAAAAAATATTCTACTATAGATACATGTCCAATTTTGGCTGGCTGTCATAAGATTCTCCTCACTTGCTATTCCCCTTTTCATAGACTTTTTGAGTTCCCACTCTGTTTAGCCATGGTAGAAGGGTGGTTGGGGTGCAAGGTGTGTAGAATTTTTCTCTTTCTTTGACCCAGGTATAGATCCCAGTATCTTCTCTCCTGAGACTGAGAACATGCAGCTGGTAAGACAATGAGGACAGTTAGGATTCAACTGAAGCACCCACATGACAATGGAGCTGATGGTGTTGAGTCACCAGTCACTCCTGCCAAAAGACAGGAGTGTATTTATTTCTAAGTGTGATTTCATGAATGGTATAGTTTACGAAGACGCTAAATATGAGCTTCCCTGAACATCACTGCAAAGAGAGTTTACTCAGAAAGGTATCCCAGGAAGCAGAAGTGGGGTTCTGGGAGATTAAAATTGAGTGGAAGAAAATAAGTATATGGATCTATGAATGAGTCGTCCACTGCTACATACAACTAGAGTTCAATCCAAGACCATCTGAAGTGCCTTATGACATGAGTGTCAGGGCTTTGTAGGAGAGGGCAGGGGAAAGCATCCATTGACTCCCATTCTCCACTGATCAAAGATGGCCCCACACTTCTGGACTTCTTGGCTCTACAAGCAGGAGCAGCTGCAGTTGCAGCAGATGTTCTGAGGAGCTAAACAAGGTGTTCTGAGTACTGGGCAAAGATGGTTGAGACCTACATGAAACTGGTGGCTGCTGCAACAGGGGCTTGAGTAAGAGGGGGGCCCAAAAGTAAGTGAATGATGATCCAGAGGTGTCCGATATTCCATTCTATATTTACTTTAAATATATACATAATTTCGTATCATTGTATATCATTGTGAATAATTATATACATAATGCAGGAGGTATTATTTTATGGGCTGATCCAGGTCTTCCAAGAAGAAGAGGAAAGAATGGGATTAAATGTGCAAGAAATGTATTCAAATTAATGCCTGTAAGAGAAAATGGAGAGGGAGCCATAGGAAGCTGCCAGAGCCATCTGGCTGTGAAGCAGGTCTGACCCTGAGTGAAGGAGAGAAGGAAGGAGGGAAGATCCTGTAGCCAAGTCTCAGACTGTGGTACAGTTCCAGGGAGTTTGGTATGGCTGCTTTTGAGAGTCCTCAAGTCCAATCCAGCAATTGTCAACTTAGTCACGCATCCATGTATTGGTTTTCCTCCTTTCCTGTTCCAGGCCCCCACATCTGCTTCCTGGGATATCTTTCCAAGTGAACCCCCTACCAGTTCTTTTCCTCAGCTTTCAGGAAATTCCCTACTTCTCCTCTTGACAAACTATTGCATCTTTGAAATCACACATAGAAATAAATGTACTTGTAGCAAAACTAAACATAGGTAGCCTGGTATCCAAAATCAGCTCCCTACCAAGTATATGTGTCCCTGAGGAGTAGCTCCTATGAACCCATGCGTGATAGCTTCCCTACTGCACTCAGTCATTGGCTGGTGCAGCTGGTGGGAAACATTTCTCATTGAAAATGTGACTATGGAGTTCAGCAGGCAGAACTGGAATCCTCCATCAGTGAACTCCCTGAAATCAGATGTCCAAGACTCAACATTCTCATGGCCACCTCTGATTACATACGACAAGATTTAAAGTGAGAAATATATGACTGAGGTTTAAGAAATCTTGTTTGTGTTGAGAAACGGTTTGCTTTCAAGTGCTAGTCCCCAAAATTCTATGAATGAGGTGGCCCTCATGTTTCTGAGGCAGAGGACCACATGAGTTTGGGGCCGATTTCTTTACGAATCTGTCCTCAGACAGTTTAAGTCTTGACCTAGTGACTGTGAATTTCTTTTCCTTTTATTGATCTACTTCTCTTACTTTTTGACATTTCCCCCCTCAAACCCTTAAGTGTTTCTGCTCTTTTGTTTTCTCCCTTGATCCTTCCATACTCAACGGAGAAGCTCCTTTGAAATGAACCTGAATGAAGAAAAAAATAGTGCTGCTATCTGAATAACGAAGGCATCCTTGAGGAGATAAGTGTTGTGTAGGCTTTGTTGCCTAGAGAGGAGGTGGGAGGAGGATAGCAGCAGGTTTATTGAATGACTGCTTATTTAATTATTCTCCATCGATGCAGGTATGTTGGAATTCATTTAACATGGATAAACCTTTTTCCCCCATTCTCTCTCTCTCCTTTTGCTGCTAGTGAAGTGGCATCCCAGATCTGTCATTATAACCCTTGATCCCAATTAAAATAAAAACCACCAAATGCAGAATAAGTCATATGAATGGTTCTAAAACAGACACATGGATGCTTTCAGGTCTTCTTCACAGAAGAGGTTAAATTGGGAAAAATTTAGAACAATCTAGGAATTCCCTGAATGCTTCTGGCACATGAGTAGATTGTGAAAAACAAGCTTCTATTAAAGCACTATCCGGACAAATATTGAGAAGGATAGAAAATGGGTTTGAGCAGCCTGAGGCTTCAAGGAAGAGCAAAGCATCTTCAGTGGAACTTGTTTTTGGATACTGTCCCAGAACGATCACTCTTTTGCTCCTTCTGGTGCATCATGTGGATATGCAGAGGATGAGGAGATGATTTTTTTTAACACAGTACATTTTTAATCCCTTTCCTGTCACACCAAGTAAATAACTCACTGAGAAGCACTCAGGGGAGGATGCTAAACTGCAGTAGGATGTGGAGTCCTATAAACTGTTCAGGTGTGAACACTAATAAACCAAGCCAGGCAACATGGCTTGGTGGATTGCCGTGGTGCCAGAAACACAGGCACCATTTAAAGAAGTTTTATTTTCATGCTCTGTTGTCTCTTGCACTGTGAAACCAGGAGTCCTTGGAAATCAACCACCCAGAAGCAAACACTACAACAAACTCACCTTCCCCCATCCCCAAAAGATTACATGCTTTCAGCAAAGCCCAGGTTTATAGATGCACCCATCGATGTCTCCTGTGTAGAACATGACTCTAGTTTCCATTTTGGAGTAGCAAAATAGGAGTCTTGGAAAGGTAAAGATGTTTGTCCAAGGTTACCCTGCAGGACTGTTCCAGAATAATAGACTAGGAGTAGGGCTCAAGCCTCCTGCCTTTTATTTCAATATTTTAACATTCGAACTCCCCCACTACCTTGCCCATGACTTATGTATGAAACTCGTGTCCACACAGAGATTTCTCAAAGACCTATATTTAAGGGTACTTAGTTGCAGCCTAGCTATTCAAATGTCCCCAGTACAGCTACTACAGCAGAGAATGAAAACAAGGGAAGAATTTAATGCCTATTGAAAGCTGATTCAGAGTGTGTAAAGGTGAAAGTGTGTGGTCGGAAGGCTTAGCTGCCTGTTGAGTTCTTTTATTCAATAACTCAAGTAGCCTGTTGTGAGCTGCTTTAGCGCTATTAACACATCTGGAGCTATTGGTCATACATTGGGGACATTTTAGAATGTAAAAGTAGCTTTTTAGGCAAACTTGCATTAGAAAGAAATACTTCTGAAGAACAAAGGCTAACTTTATAGAGTACACCCCTCTCTCCCTGACTCAATTCCACTGGGCTTCTGATGGAGCATGTGTTAAACCTATATACTTATTTGGAGTCATAAAAATTGTCCTCCTGTTTTGGATCGTGTTTGCTTTCAAAGTAGCCCTTTGGATCCCTGAGGAGATCCAAACATGAAACGAACTAACTAAACTGTCAACAGTGTGTAGATCCCACTGAAATTCCCTATCTGCTCCTGGTCCTTTTCTCCACCCTGCTCCAGGTCCGGAGCTGATCTGTGGAGAGAGCATGAGTGGGTTCCCTGCCCTTCTGTTGCTGATTAGGTTTGGCTGGTGGGAGTCTTTAGCAGGAGGTCAGAGACTAAGAAGGGAGGGAGATCAGATATTTATTCTATACATCTGGTTTTATCATCATCATCATCTCATTTAATCCTTTGCTTTTCCAGATTTTTGAAGTAAACTTCAGAATAAGAGTGCATCATGACTGTCAGGCCATGGTTTAGAGATTTGGAATTCCCATCCTGCAGTCCTGGCTCCTGGCAGACAACCCTCTCTAAAGTTCCTCTCTCTTGGTTCTGGCAACTGTATCCAAAGGGCTGTAGCTAAACCAGGAGAGAAACATGAGACCAACAAAAGCAAGATCAAAATGGCTCAGGAGACATAAAGTGAAAGGTTAAATTGGCAGGTGTCTTCACTTGCCTTATTGGTCTGTGTATTGAATGCTGCAGGACTACTCTGAATTAAAGTAGAAGTCATACTCCCTTCTACATGGACTCTCCTCCTTGCTCACGCCTCTCCCAAGGATGAGTGAGGGTCAAGGGCAAGGGTAGTTACTGAACAAAAGGTCAGTCCATAAAGTCAACATGTTAACACGAGAATTCACTCCAGAAACCTGGAGAGGTAAAGGATTAAAGGACATAGTGAAATAGACGTGGGGAAGGTGATCAGGACATGAAGTAGCAATTGGTGCATGATAAGCAGCAAGGTCCTCCAGACAAGAAGGTTCCCTGCTGAGGTTCAGTGCCAAATCCACAGTCAGTTGTGGTAGAAGGCTCCTTGTCTGAAGAGAAGGTGGCTCTGGCAAGCAGACACAACAAAATATCACAACAAAATATCATTCTATCACCTCCAAGTAAGTAAAACAAGCCATGGAAGCCCTGGGAGGGAAACCATTTCCTCAGGCAGGACTGGGGATTGACTTACTAGAGAGGACACTAAATACTGAGCCTCAGCTGTCGTTTCCACCCTGCCAATATCTGAGAAGGCCGGGATGCCTCTCAGTTGACTTCAGGTCCTATTTGACTTTGTGAAAGAAGCTTTGTCCCCATGGATCTGTTACTTGGGATGTAGTATATTGGCACTGAAATACGTCACCTTCATATAGATTGTAGCAACTTTTAGGAAAAGCCAAACCACATTAGGATTGTCGTCTGATTGATGTCCCTTTCCTACAAGCCCATGAAGCAGCACACACCTGTCTGGGAGGTAGAAAGCTTTGGCTGAATAGGACATGCCACCACTAGAGAGTAATTCACTGACACCCCCAGCCTGACCTCGATTAGCTGCTGAGATCTGATGGGATCAGAGCAGAAGGTGACAAGGCTATAAGCTTAATTAAACGAATGGTTTTGTTCAATCCACGCTCATCCTTTCCCCCTTTACCCAGTAATGTTCATACATGCCAAGAAAATCGCATTGGGGATAAGATTATGACCCAGTGATCTCATACAGGATGTGACATTATCTCATTTCAACAGCCTGGGAAGGACAATGTTGTTTTCAGCTCTGGGAAGAATTTGACCAACGACAGAGCAAAATTTAGCCCTGACTTTTCACTTTCTTGTTCTTTTCCATGGCAAAGGGTCCCCAGCCCGCTGTGTCAGTGTACCCACATACATTCCCAATCTCCAATAAACAACTTACCAATAATGAAGCCTCCCTATCCACATGTTAGTGGGATCCACATGTGTCCTAGAAGTAAGACATAAATTTTCAGGGAATGAGAAATTTATATAAAGCATCCTCTTTCCAATATCTGTTTTTTTTTTCTTCCCAAGCAAGGGAAGAATTTCTTCCTTCACGAAAAGGCAGAGATTTCAACCTTTAAACCTCTTACTCAATATTAAAAGGATTTGGCTACTGAATGGCCTTAAAAGTATGGTCTTCTCAGCTTTCTGTTCTGATCTGCTTTTGGTCACTTTCATTCATCTGCTCATGGCTGGCTGCCTGGATTAATTTTCTGGACTGAATACATTTCCTTGCATTACCAACATATGTGACAAATAACTAATCTGACTCATCAAAATGCATTAGAATGCAGTGTTCCAGTTACTGAAGGACATTTGAAATTCAGCAAGTTGTCTTCTTCCTCTCACTGCCAGAGATAGTAAAAAATTATGAAGAGGTAGAGATGATGCTACAGCCCACTCTGTGCCTAGAATTTGTATCAGTGTCTTTGTTGTTGCTGTTTCAGCAATCCAAGAAAACTTGGATCCACCTCTGTTTGTTTTGTACTTCCTAAAATGTTTTCCAAATTAAAATTTGAAATGTAACCAGAATAATTTCTGAGAAACATAACATAGCCCAGACTATAAATCATCTGAAACAGCAATAAGTGGAAATACTAAATATACGTAACACTGCTTAAAGTATTCTATATATATCATTCCTGTTCTAGGACTATTTCCACATTATACATTCCAACACAGGCCTTCTAAATCAGGCAATAGTTGGGCTGTCTGAGTAATAAGTCTAAATGAGATGCAAAAGAATATGTTGGAAAGAAAGTGATATAAGTGCCACTGTTTAATTGGGTGCAATGGGCATCTTACAAAAATTGCCTAATATATTTAAGGGGTCTATGGAAAACAGATTTACAGTGTCTCCTTGAAAGAAAAGTGGTGTGCTTTTTACAACTGTATTTAAAATTATTATATCAGAAACTGTATTAGCACGAAGAGCTATCATCGTGGAGTCAGAATTCCAAGAATATTAAGCAGAATTGCTCCACAAAAGACAAATACATTTTTAAAATTTTGCCAATGTACTAATGAATGACTTATAATTAATTTTTCCTGCATGGTTTTGTCTTGATTGTTTTCTCATGGTTTTATCTTGTTTTTGTTGTGGATTCCTTTTTTGTTTATTTATTTGTTTGTTTGAGGTCTCATATGCTTTCACCATCACATGCTTGGTAGTATTTGGGCAGGGGATGAATGAAGAGCCTGCTGAGAACTCAAGAACTGTCGAGGCAAACATAGATTTCCTAAATTTGAGTTTCTTCTTAAACTTGGAAGACCTGCTTTCTTTTTTTTTTCTCTATCTTCTTTTATTTGTCTATAAAAGGAAGATTGCACATGATTTGCCTCTGTGGGTGATTGTGAAGGGAAAGAAGTCTATTTCATAAATATACTGTAGAGTCCTTTTCCAATAGAATGTGTGAAACAGACTTAGGCAGACATTCAGCTGGGTGCACAGAGAGGCTACAGATGTTCATTATCACATCATAAAAGCTCATCCTTGATGCCTCTCAAACATTCTTAGGGAAAAGTGTTCTCCTGGCACAAGCTGGCATCATGCGCCTGCAGCATTTGATCAGCTCAGCCCAGGAGCAGTGCAGAAGAGTGCAACAGGGTAACTCAGCACATGGGGTCTGGGTTTGGGTGGCATAGATTCAAATCCTCCATCTACCACTTTTTAGATTTGTGCCATTTATTTAGCCTGGGTGCCACTTACTTAACCTTTCCAAGCCTCAGTTTTCATATATCCGAGGGGGATAGTAAGAAATAAAATGAGTTATGCCTATAAACCATTTAGCATAGTGATTAGCAGATAGTAAATACTGGTACATACTATTATTAATATGTGTTGAGAGATTTGAGGGTGTTCAGGAATAGGTAGCAAGCAAATAAAATTTAAAAAAAAACATATTCCCCCATCTAAGAGACATGTAATCTACTTGTAAATAAATGCAAAAACAAAAGCATATATAATCCAATATGTAAAAATCACTGTAGGGTTTGGCAGGGCATAAATTAGTCCTTGATTAAACTTCTGGGATTATCTTATTCAGAAACTTAAAAGGATGGAAACTTGGCCACAACTTGGATATTGCATTTGAATTAACTTTCTTGTTAAAATTGCATTTGAATTAACCAGGACTAATGGTAGGTTAAGTCAATTTTTCTTTTGCATGGGGTCAGATTTTAGAACTTTTTAAAAGGGCAGAGTCCCTTCAGAGAAAATTTACTTAAATTTTTGCCAGTTTGTGTGCTTTCCCTAAGCAAACCATCTCTAATGTATAGTATCTTTACAAATGTTAGAATCTTTACAAATATATATATATATATATATATATATATATATATATATATATATATATATATATATATTCTCCACAATGAAAGTGTTTTCTTCCACAGAAATGGCTTCAATCCATTTACAAATTCCTTCTGTCTAACTGGGCCTGTGATAGTTTTTGACAGAACTCAAATTGTAATGTAATGAAATCAAATTAGATCTCATAATTTGAATATTTTTGTTGATGTTTCCAGGGTGTCTTGACAAAGGCAAAATGGGCCTTGAATACCATTCTTATTTCTTCAACCTCTAATTGTGACCTTTAAGCTAGGTATTGGGTCTCTTGAGCAAACAAAGTCACTAATCAGATTTTAAAGCACCTTTGATAATCCAAAACTCCCCACATACCTCCTCCCTGGTCTTTGCATTTTATTATCTATAAAGTATTTTCAGTTTGGGAGGGGTATATCAGAAGTAGGTATATCTGAATCTTGAGAGCCACACCACAGAGAATTTACAAAAGTTCCCAGGTGATTCTCCATCATCTCTCTCCACCCCAACCCCCAACATGCCAGTTGGGAACAACTGCTGCAAATTATGATTTCAAAGTCCAAAAACTTTTGACTTGTCAAAACCCCATCTTTATAGGACTGAAAACAGTAAGAACATGTTTCAGTTTTATTAAGGAAAAACATCATCATTTAAAATTCCTTATTGTGTCCAAAACACTCAGTCAAAAAATATGAATAAAATTTGGAAGACAGGATAAAAAAGGACTGATGGAAGATATAATAAACAACAATAGAATTAAAAAGCCAGTTTGCCTGTTGAACTGAGTCATGCTGCAGAAATGGCTTGGGATTTTGAAATTACAGAAAGATAGTGTTCTATAGAACATAGAGATGGTCCAGTGTCGAGTTTTAAAAATGATATGCCAAGAATGCTCTTGGCTACTAGTTTCTTCTCTTGCCATTATCACCCCTATTGCTCATCAAGAACATACTTGAGGGTTGGGGTTGGTAGAGCGCTTGCTTAGCACATGTGAGGCACTGGGTTCGATCCTCAGCACCACATAAAAATAAAATAAAGGTATTGTGTTCATCTACTATAAAAATATTTAAAAAAAATTTAAAAGAACAAACTTGAAGTTCAATCATGGGCCAGTGTCCTGCAGAAAGGAGTTCTTGAATAAACAAAGGCTCAACTGCATTGGCAGAGTGTTTATCTCCGTGGCTTAGCTGATAAAAGTACAATGTAGGTTCATTATGATTTCTCCTTAGAAGGGTCTCAACTCGGAAGAGCAAAATGGACTCTTTGAAAGAAAACATGGTGACTGCTTATGGCTAAGGGAGAAGATAACAGAGAAACCAGAATGTTTTCCCTTCTAATGAGGAGATGAAATAAAAAGTCAGGGAAAAAAAAAAAAAAAAACCAAGGCAGGATGGCAGGATTGGGATTGGTATCCATGTGGCCTGCAAAACCTCTGAGCATAGCTAAGCCCTGTCAAACCTACATAACTGTACATAGCAAGTACCCCTGCTCATGTCTTCAATAATCTTAAATTAAAACAGTTGGTAGCTGGATAGGGAAATGGGTCCAGCAGAGGCCAGGGGACCCTAATCCCTGCTTGATGAAGGGAAGAAAGCATCTCTAATGGAGTCAGAGAATCCAGGGTGAGAGAGTAGTAGCTTTAATCTGAAGAGAAAGGGTAGAACTGAAATCTATAGTGGGAATGATGTTCAGAAAATACTTGTGTGGGGTGAGTTGGGGGAGATGGAGATAAAAAGGCCAATGTGGGGGCCAGGATATGTTATACAGCGATATTATAATAAGTACTTTTGGGGTCTCTGCCCCTGGTTCCCTCTACACAGCTTCTAAAACCCTTGAAATCTTTTAAGTGATATCTTTTGTATACTGCTGAGATGACTGATGGCTGGGAGCTCCTGGATAGCCTTAGGAGAGGGGGTCAGTTGCCAGGGGAACGGACCATGTGATTAGAGGGTTGAAACTCTGCATTCCACTCTCAGACCTCCAGGGAGGGGAGAGGAGATGAAGCTTGAGTTGATCGCCAATGTCCACTGATGTAATGATGCCTACATAAAGAAGTCTTCAGAAAAAACTCAAAAGAACTGGATTATAAAATCTTCTGAATTGCTGAATATGTGGAGGTATCTGGAGAGGACATGGCAGCTACCCACCCCAACCTGCACAGTTATGCATCTCTCTTCTGTCTGGCTGCTTCTCTGCATCCTTTATTATATCTTTCATAGTTTGCAGCAAACAGAGCTACAAACAGTGTTTCCTGAAGTTCTACAAACCATCCTGCAAGGTGGCCTCCAAGATGAGAGTCATGGGATGTCTAATTTACAGTTGGTCAATCAGAAACACAGGAATAGAGGTGACAACCAACTATGTGTAGTGGCTTGTCTACTTGAGGGACTGAGCCCTTAACCTGTGGAATCTAAAATTATCATCAGGTGGATGGTGTCAGAATTAAATAATTAAATGATAAGACACCCAGTTGGTGTCCCCTGGAGAACTTCTTGGTATGTATGGGAAAAGTTCCCACCCACAATTTGGAGACCAGATTGTATTCAGAATAGTACTGAGCAAACTAAGCAAACAAACTTTGGGTTTTTTGTTTTGTTTTGTTTTGTTTTTCCTGTTTCAAAGAGAATGAAAAAGAGAAACAAACCAGAAAGGACAAAGACTCAGGACAGAAGAGGAGCCTGACAACGATAATATTTGTAGCTGATATTTATTGAGCACTTATCATGTGCTGTGTTCAGTCCTCTGTAAAGGGCCAGATGGCTTTGCAGGCCAGATGGTGTCTATCACCACTATTTGGCTCTGCCTTTGTACCACAAAAGTAGCCATAGACAATCTGTAAACAAACTGACATGGTTAGATTTGGCTCTTGGTGGGCCAGATTTAGTCCAAGGGTCACAGTTTGGCTAAGGTGGTGGCATTATTATTTGCATTGTAGACTTGAAGAATGAGGCTTAGAGCTCTGGGAGGGGAGTAGTTTGGTTTCCCCTTGGTAGGAACACCCATAAAGGGCCAACATGAGTGCACACAGAAAAGACTTGTGGAATGTCCATCAAACTGGAAAACATGACACTGTACAGGTAACTAGCACACACCTGTCACCCTCCAGTTATTGCTCATATAATTACTAGGAGTTCCCAAAGTAAGAAGCAAAAACTCTGCCATTAAATAAACTTCAGGGGTTCTCTATTTCAGAAACACATTGGAACTGAAGATATTAGAGAAGAAGGAGCAAAGCCTGTTGAATCCCTTGGTTGCATTCTTTGGAGGTACGTTTTCTTGACTCTTGGACCCTCCCAGCTCTGTCAATACAAGGTCAACCAGGGAACACATGAAGGGCCGGTATTAGGAAAGCCATCTTCAGCAACCTGCCTTCAGTCCTTGCTGGTCTTACTAATGAGCACATTATCTTGGGCTGTGGACAGATGGGCCCCTGACTCTTAAGAACTTGGAATCTAGAACAGAAGGCACATAACAGATTTCACATTATTGTGGATCTTCCTGAAGGGACTTTGCTATTGCATCTTCAAGACAAACAGTTTGGATCACATATTTGCTATTGACGTTCTGTATTTGAATCCTTGAAAGGTTGAGGTCTTCAACTGCATTTACTTGGGGTGTTCACAACCTGACTCTGATCTAATAAGTGACACTAATGGAGTCTGTGCCTTAATTGCCAAAGGAACTGCAAACCTTCAATAACAGAAGAAAAATGTGGAAGAAAGTAGAGTTGTGGCACTTCACAGACACATTTCTGTTTCAGTTGAAATCTTAAAATAATAGAAATTTCACCATCAATAGCCAGTTTGGACAGCTGTAGGAATTCACAGCCATTATCTGTGATCTCAATGGGTCCTTCCTTACCACTATTGGCCCTGTACCATATTTACCTCCTTGGGACAAAACAGGAAACAATTTACAAATCAAGACTCCAAAGCCCCAAAGCCCGCCAACTTTCCTAACAACACTGCCCTGTGTGACAGAAGTGATTCACATTGGCCTCGGGTGAGAAGGGAGGTCATGCTTTGTCCTGTACCATAGTTAAGGGCTTGGCTTGAGAATGAGAAGGAGCCACTGCTGATGCTGGTAAAGTGTCTTTTAATTGGACTTTCTGACCTGAGTTTTCCATTATTCTTGAAGGAGTATGATTGGCAGGTTCACTTTTAAGCTGTGATTTCTACACATGAAGTTTGTGGTGTAGATCCTGCATGATCCAAATACAGTAGCCATTAGCTACATGTGGCTATTTGCATTTAAATTAACTATAATTAAATAGGGAAGGCAGTACCATCAAAGCACATTACAGGCATGTATGAAAATAACACAGTGAAACCCATTATTTTGCACAATTAATACATGCTAATCATTATAATAAAAATTACAGAAAAAAGGTAAAAGAAATTAAAAATTATTTTCCTCACTATTGCTAACCACCCTCCGAGAGATTATTAACTGCACTGGCTAGTTGCCCTCATATTGTAAGTACAGGTATAAAACACTTCCACATTTCAAAAGTTCTCTTAGGTGCTACTGTTACTAGACTAGCAAATGCAGATGGTCTAAGGTGGTAATGCAGAACATGCCTCCAGGGCACTTACTGCAAGAACTGGGAGCCCTAGGTCAGCACAGTAGTTCCTTATTATGAAAATCATTCATGTCTTTATTTTCACCTTTTAGATGCAATACCTTATTTCTCTAGGCTTAAAATTTACATGTGAACAAGGTAAGAAAATCTACATGAAAAAGACTGCAAGAAAACAGACTGAACTATCAAGCACAATTGTTTTGAGTGATGGGAATATGGACTATTATCTTTTTTTTCTGGCTATTTGCAGTGAATATGTAGACAGTTTTTGTCTGCCCTTCCCATAACATTTGACTCAAGAGACATTTGTTGCTTGAATTCCTGGAACAATCCATGCCTGAAGCTCAGTCCACTCCAGCTGGATTTCCTGATGATACGAGCCAGTTCAGCTGATTTGAGTTGGGTTTTCATTACTTACTACCAAATGAATACTAATTTTGCTACTTTAATGATATTTAGTATCTTCTACAATGTACATATATTTCCTCCTAAAAATAGAAAATATTAACATTTAAAAATGACTTGTGATAAACAGTGTTCTATTATATTTTGTGTATCATGTATGTGCTAATATTCATGAGCTCTTACAAAGCAATTTATCTGAATAAACTAGAACTGATTTCCAAAAATCCACAAGGCACACAGCATAACATGCCAAAGTAAATTTGTTTATTAAAAGGAAAATTGAGGCAACTGTTTTTGTTGAGCTGTTTGGAGTTCTGGCAGGAACACCCTTCCCCCCCCCCAAAAAAAAAAAAAAAATTACAAGATTGAAACTTCAGTGACTCCTATTGTCAGACTTGGTTGTAAAATACAGAGTAACATCTCACTTGACCAACAAAACCCAAATTAGCATAATTTATCATCAGAGAGCATTCTCATTTGCTTATCTGGCTAGTTCCAAGGATACTAAATCACAATTTTCCATTTTTACAAATGAGCTTATTTGCAAGTCTTCTAACACCCATCGGTTTGGCTGATGGAAGGAATAGACCAGACTTGGCTGTAAGCACAAGCTAGGGTTTGCTCTGGGGTGCTGTTTTGGTTGGCAATGCTATTGGAAAGACTTTGAATTACCCCATTCTCTAGATCCTTCTTCCCTCCTAATTGACTGGCTAACAATGCAGTCACACAGGCATTCACATCTCTTCATCTTTGGCCACTGGGCTAAGCCTCAGCTTCCCATGTCCCCTTGTCCAAATTGTTGAGATACCTTGAGAAAAGCTATAGGAAAATAGCATGTTGCTGAGGCTTCCCTGGGTGGCTTCTCTTTTAGCCCACTCCTCTGTTTTCTAGGCCCTTTCATGAGTCTTGGCAGTGGGTTCTGCTAGGCCTTTAAACACACTAATCCTTTCCTGAAAGCCAAACATTCCACAGTTTGCTTAGAGGTGGCTCCAGTGGTGGGAGAATGTTGGGTGGAATGTGTCGCCTGCTGGCCCCAGCCCTCCTGCAGATGTGTCACTGGCTCACTATAGCAACCACCACCATGTGGTTTTATGCTCCCCCCTCCAAGGGGAAAGGCCAACCTGCAGAGCAGGGTCATCTAAGGGCAGGGCCATCTACAGCTGTGCATGACATTAAGGAACTTCATGCTCTTGGTACCTGCTCCCTACACAGTAGCCTCTCTTCCTACTATTGTTTTTCCATGGATTTTCCCTTTGGATCTCCAAAAAGCACCGTGTATCTCCTTCTCTTGGCAGCCTCTGCCCAGGGAGCCCATGTAGCTAGCCAGGCCTAAGGTATTGGTGGCTTGAATGAATTTGGTATTTCTCTTAGCTGTTGTGTGATATCAATGACAGTGCTACGATTAGGGGATATATTTTCCAAGAGTCTTCACGTTCACTATCTCATATGAGCCTCTCTGAACTTAGGCAACGTGGATTATCACCAGTGTTTTAGAAATGAGGAGGTTATTGCATTTCTTTTTCTAATGGAAAGCTCATCGAACTTCCATAGTCTTTTTCACTTGACTGTCCAGTTCTGAAGTTAACCATAAATGAGCATCCCAAAAGAAAGAAAGGTTGCAATGCTTCATGGTCATTGGAAGAGTATCAGATAATAGAGATAGTTTATCTCTGTTCCCTGCCTTCAAAAAAGATTTTAATTATCTGTAGCTGGCTACTCTTGTTTAGCTGCTTTAGGGAAATAAAACATATTATTTTCATTGGGAAAAATAGGCAAGCAGTCCCAATGATATTACCATTAGAAAGACTAGTAAGTAATATTTATGCTGGTATTTTACTGCATGTCAGGTGCTGTGCTAAACTCTTCACTCAGGTTATGTCATCTCATCCTTACAACCAACAATGCAGAGCATGTGTGAAGGAAAACCAAGACTAAAATGACTCTATCAAGGAATATATGAGAAGCGATTTAAACTTTGCTTAAGAGCACAGAATTTGAAATTAGAATATAGGTTGAATCTCAGCCCACTCACTCACTAGCTCTGTGACCTTGAGCATGTGACTTAACTTCTCGGTGTGGTTATTTTCTCATATGTAAAATGGAATAATAATAGAATTTATCTCCAACATTATTGTGGGAATGAATGGGTTAAAATGTTTATACATGTTAAGTTCTAAAAATTTTTTGCCCCACCCAACAAAAATGTTACATGTGTATTGCTATGATTACTATGTATAATCACTGCTTATTAGTACAATATGAATGTTGCTTTGATTACACTGTGTGACACCTAACAAGATAAACTTTCTGTGCCTTCATTTCCTAGTTTTTCTATTTACAAAATAACATCACGTACTTAATAGGACTGTTCGGAGTATGAGGGAAATAATCATAAGCTCTTATTAGTTTTCTGGCACATTGTAAATGCTCAATAAATGCCAACTAGTATTGTCTGGGTCCTAAGTTAACAAAGTTGGGGGCTTAAGCAGTTATGAAGAATCTACACTGCACCAGCAAAGCTTTGAGTGCTACACTGGTACCTGTATTTAAGTTGCTGAGTCAGTGAGCTTTAGAGATAGCTGTACTTAAAGTCATTTTTAGAAAAAGTAAACAATACCATTTGTAAAAATTACATGTGCTTGGAAAGAAATGAAAACAATCTAATAGGATCACTTGTCAATTAAATCAGTCCTACTGCTTCATCTTTGGAGGCAGCTCCAACAGCATAGTTAAACTTCTTGGTTAAAAACTTTTTCTTGTAAGAAAAGTGGTCTGCAAAGTTGCTGCTAATTGAGGCATTAAGCAATTTGGAAGGTCCTAGCTTCTGACAGAAGGGTTAGCGTGGCATGGAGAGCAACCCTGGGATTATGAGGACTTGGATACCAAATGAAGGCACAGACCTGCTCCACCGGAAAATGTTGTGTCAGAGAAAGGTGGGCATGCAGCGCAGAGGGAAATCTAAACACACACAGAGCTCAAAGCTGCTCCTGGGTTCAGAGGATCTGCATGTGCTGAGAAAGGGTGGTGTGGGGGCCACCCACCAGCAGAAGCACTTCCCGGAGCCCTGGGAGCAGGTGTCTGGCGCCTCTTAGATCTGGAGTCAGTTTCTACCTCGGTTGACATTTAGAAGGCATAATGACAGTGTGACTCTCTGCCAAGGATTGTGTGTATGAGATTTATGCAGCCTGGGCCCACCTACTTGCTCCATGTGGAAATTTGTCCTCCCGCCCACCCAATTAAGAAAATAAGACCTAGAAAATCAGAGGGAGGGATTGGTATTCTATTGTGGTTGGTTTTGGTCACAAAGTTGGTTTTACAGCCAAATTCTGGGTTGCCTGAAACAGAACAAAACAAAAACAGCCTCAATATCAATCTTCACCCTTTCTTTCCTCTGAAGCATCACAAAATTAGAAATCTTCACTGATCACCACCTGCAAAGACACAGTTTGACCTCTGCCTGGCCAGAAATCCAATATTGTGACAGTGTCACCGAAGGAGGGGAGTATGTCATCATTTTTTGAGATACGGTGTGAACAAATCAAAGTCAGGGGCAGAGACTTGCTCTTCTCTGTTTAGAGCCATGTCAAAGCATGCTTTCAACATGGTCCACTTCATGCTTGATGGAGTTTGCTCCGAATCCAGACTCTCTAATGGATTGGTAGTCTTGGGCCTCTCAAGACTCCCACGTGGAATTTCATTACTGAAATTCTTCAGGTCATTTCCCAGGGAAGTCATCATCCTAATGACTGTGCTCCTTCTGCAGGGCTGACGCAGGGAGCCACCGTCCCACCAGGGGCTGTGAGAAGCACCTTCCATACTCTCCAGCAGTGATAGATCCCTTGGAGAGAGAAGAGGTGGCAATTTTTTCTTGAAATAGAATTTATCCACCTGGAGATATGAGCACCTGCACCCTGGGAGGGTCCTGTGACTGGAACAAAATTCCTATTAACAAAGACTCTCTGGGCCACCATGGGGAGAGCTCAATGTGTCCCTAAGATGTTGATGAGCCCTTGGTTCTTCCCATTTTCTGCTTGTACAAGTTTTGTGGGCCTTTTTACTGCTACAAGGAAAGTCCATGAAAAACACACTGGCGGAATTTTCTTAAAAGATCATTGAATGGCAGTGTGACAAAATAGCCAAACACATGGCAAACTCTCCTGTAGCTTAAGCTTCAGGAAACCTAGAAGTCACCTTTTTCCAGAGCTTTGCACATTTAAGCCCCATGGCGCCACATGCTTCCTAACGGATGTGGCCAGGGCTGTGATTTGGGGTGTTTGCCTGCCAGACACATAATTTGTTTAACACCCATTTTTATTGATAGGGTGAAATCTGTAGCTTTTGTGCTAGCACAACCATTAATAAGGTGGGTTCTGAAGGCCTGAGCAAATGGAGCTCAGGCTCCTGTCTGAGACGTGCTAAGTGAGCTGAACTCCAGAAGGCCCCACCTGGCAGGCCTGTGCCCGTTTGTTTTCTTTCTCACATTGGAAAGAGTGACTTGTTGGTACTGGCGGTTGAATTTTTCAAGCCCATTTAACTCCAAGGGCAACTGTGAGTTTTTAGAGGCAGAACATATCCTGCCAGCACTCATACTTGGGCTTGAGCAGCGACTTCAAAGTTTCTTTGATCCAAGGCCCCCTTAGTATCTGCCATCCCTGACTGGTGTGCTGAGTGATCTGTGGGACTGCTCGTCCACATGGAAGACACTATGTGACTGAAGAGGCACCAGGATGGGCTCCCATTGTGACAGGAAGGGCTCCATGATCTAAAAGTCTGTTTCATTTAAAGTGGTTGGACTTAGGAAATGTTTTCTGAATTTTACAAGTCTTAATGGAGAAAAACTAAAACAAGCAAAGAAAGCTTTGAACAGATCTAAAACTAAAATGTGTTCAAAGCCTCCAGTAAGCAATTTTTGTGCCACTTCTTAAAAAAAAAAAATCATTTGGGGGCTGTGAGTTCCCTGAGAATGAGAGCAATGGCACCCATCCCCACTGGTCTTCACCTTGACATGACAATGGGTGCCTGGCCTGTTTTCATGATGTGTTCGAAGTATGAGGAATCCCAATTAAAAACCATAGCACCATAAAATCCTAAGCACAGGGATCTTTATATGCAATACTTAAGGCCTTTGAACGTCTTGTCTTATTAGCAATCTGTGCAAGGGTACTGAATAAATCTGAGCATACTAAAGCATCATTTTGTCAGTGGGGATCCCTGATCCCTTTTTTGTACCCCTGGAGGCTATATGTGATGAAATTCGGGAATTTTAAGACTCTAGAAATGGAATGAACCTGATTAATAGGTCGTCTATTACTTAATGACCCACCCCCACCACATCTGCAGCTCCCCAGCATCAAACATTCATGGATCTGGTAGTATAAATAGAACAAAGTTTCTAAACAGCCTCATTTCAGTTCAAATCAGTGCCAAATGAGTTATGTAAAACTTGTTCATTGAATCTTTTGGGATTCTGGAATTATGGGTAAGGAATCGTGGATTTATATTCTATGTAGAATCTCTTTCTCTCCAAAAGCAGGATTGTCAAAATTAGAAACGCTTTGCTGGGCTATTTTTGCTTATTTCTACCTATTGAAATATTTTAAAGTACAATTTGAATCAAAAAAACTTTTATACGTAAGCACCTCAAGGTGTTAGTGAGTTGACACTTGGGGAAGTTAAATTTTTAGCTGATTTCTTTCATTGGCAAATAGGTTAAACCAAACTTATTTTCCAATGCAGAACAATACTTCCATCCACAATTCCCTTCCTCATTCATTCATTCATATCAAACATTTATTTAACACTTAGTATGTGTAAAACACCATGCTAGGGTCTGACACAATCTCTGAATGATGTAGAAGTAGTAGTAAATAAAAATGGTACAATGCAGGAATTAAGACCATCAAACATAATACTCCCCCAAAAAGTCAAACTTAGGAGACAGATACTTTGAATCAAGACAGCTAACAAAATTGACACCAGGGACCTCGTCTGTTGTGTTCTATGCTCCCAGGACATCACAAGAGGAAAGCTGCATGGACCTTCAGCCACAGTCAGGAAGCGTAATGAGGAAGCACTGCCCTTCTTGAAACAAGCAGGAGTGAGAGAGACACTTAGATGCTACCTTCATGTGGAGGCCCAGTGCTAGAGAAGGAGTTCATGTCAGAACCTCTTATTGGGATAGAAGGAATTGCCCATCTCCAATACCTGGGAAGCCTTAAGAGGGATAATCAGATTAGTCAGAGACTCCAAGTTATTGCCTTTAGGAGGAGAAAACCCTCTGAACCCTCATCTTATCTAATCTCCACCTATACCATGCTGTCACTTATATCTATGTCTCTAAAACTCACTGAGAGAGAGGAGGAAGGGCTATTTTCTCTGAGGTTACAAAAAAAAAAAAAAGGTATGAAATAAAAATTTTAGAGGAAGTAAGTGTATTAGAAAATACAGGGGAAAACACAAGAAAAAGTTTCCTGGGGTAAGAAGAAATAAGGCTTTGACCTTAAATAGACACTTGGACTAAACTATAAATTAGACATGCTCTGCTCTGTCCATGTTGCAGAAGTCTCCCTGGTTCTTTCAGGAATGCTTGGGTCGCAAACAGTGGTACAAGATGGGTAAGGACCAAGTGGCTAATTCCCAGGCCCTGGGTGCCACCAGGGAGGGAGCAGATGAGGCCAATAGCAGCCTCCCGCGGCTGCCATGTGGCAAGCTGGGCTCCATGAAGAACCCTTTGTCCTTCCTCTCGGTTGCCACTACAGTTGCTCTGTGTTTTATTTTCAATTAAATTTCAACTAATCCCAAACTACAGAAAAACATAGCTGTTGGCGCTCCCCTTCCCCTTCAGAAGGCAATACAGTCTGCAGAGAAACCTTTTATTGTACAAGCCCCGCCTTGTACACACCATAAAAGACGCATATGCCACTGGTTTGCCGACAAGTGCTTTCAAAAAGGTGCTTAATGGGCCTCTGGACCCTGGGCTTCCAAGGCGGCCTGTGAATAGTGCCTCTTGTTAGGGTGGTTGCTATAGCGAGCCCTTGTTTTTAATTCAATTGCACAGTAAATAATACTTAATACTCGGTGGGAAACAAATGGTCACTACAAATTGCCTACCCTTCATTTGGTCAAAAAGGGGCATTTATGCTTTGAGAAATGAAGCAGAACACCTGCTTCCTCAACTTATTTGGATTTCAACTTTTTTTCCCACCTGGCAAGGAGGTTCAGTAGGTTTTAAATACTGGCATCAACATAAAAATCAGATTTATTAACATTTTTTAAAACAACATTTTACACAAACACTTCCCAATTTATTTGGACTGAGCTCTAAATGGCACGTTGGATTTCTACCCATCCACAGACCCTCAGAACTCTACATTCCACGACATTGAAAAGTCAGGGACATTGGGGGAGAATACTGTAGCACTGAGAAACTAAAAATGTGGTTTGGTAAGCATCCACAGCACATGATAAATACTTGACAGCTTTGGGAATATCTGATTGTTCTGGAAACATGGAAAAATGGGAGTGGGAAGAAAGAAATCAGAAGGGGATAGCAAGGGGGCACTTCTCCTGGTAGTACACAACTGGTGTGTATGTTTGTGGGGGGGAGGATTGTCCACTGCAGGGGAATAAAAGAATAAAAGGAGCATAGAGGTTAATAAAATGGGGACGTAGTCCTCTCTCCAGACACGGTGAGGCGAAAATTACTTATCACCTGCTGGAGTGGATGTGAGAACAGGCCAGCGACCGAGTGTGTGGCAGGGAATATTTTGTAATGGATAAGCAACCCACACGAAGCCCTGCAACAGGCTTCCCAGCAGAACAGCATCCTGTGGCTGCTGTCTCCTCATTAGAGGACAACAGCTGTTTCTTACTATAATTAACTCACAGTTCAATAGGCAGCTCCAGTCTCTCACACCTGTACCACACGCAACATAGAAATTACAGAAGCACATGTTGTTGTTTTTTTCTTAAATCACCTCCACTTACACACGTTGTTAAGCATCTAATAGAAAACAACCATACCTTCCCCAGTTCCTTTCCTCCTTGGATGCCTTTTTTAAAAGCGAATTGGGAAAGTTTTTGTTTTTATGGGCCCCAGTTCCCATTTCCATTCTCACCTCCATGCTCCACAGCCCCCCTGAATTAAAGAAGGTCTCCAGCGTTGTCAACCAACCCACCATGCATCAGGCCATAAAAATCTTATTTTCAGCCACCTGCAGGATGATGGAGGGGAGAGGAAACTGAACTGAGAAAGGGGTGGAGGGAGAGCTCCAGCTGGCCGCTGAAGATGGTTTCAACAGAATTCTTTGGGGGGTGGAAGGGTGCAGAATCTCGGGTCATTTCCTGCCAGGTCTGTGCTGCATGGGGGGTGGGGGGGAGAATCCATAATCATGCTGTCTCACAGTTCCATTAGCGTCAGAACTCATTAGGAGCCCAATCCACTCGGCAGCACTGGGCACACAAAGGAAAAGACCAGCCAAAGTCTGCAGACTACATAGTAGTTGTTAGAATTGGGGGGCAGGCGGGAAGGAGGGGTTGTAAAATTCCCGACTGGGTAATTAGAGTCAGCAGGGAAGCAGATAGGCAATAGCAGGCCTCTCATTTCTCTCTTGGCAGTTTTCAAGGATTGGCAGGGGCTGCTTTCTTCCAGGGGTGAGGCGATGCGCCTGTGTCATCATTCACAAAGAAAAATGATGGTCTGTTTGTGCTTGGTTCCTGGGTTAGGCCGAGGAGGTGGATGTGGTTACTGTAGTTATTGGCATCTGGTTAGGGCGAGCAGCGGAGGATCCCGTGAGGTGGTAGGCTTGGGTGTTGTTAACCGAACCAGTTTAGATAGTTGACTAGCTGACATCTGATAAGATAATATGGACAAGTTCATGTTCCTATGCATTGGGTGAAGAAGCATGAAAGCTGTGGAGCTGCAAAATATGGAGTGTTATTATCTATACCAACTATCTTGGGCATTACAGTATGTCAGTCTGATTTTCATCAAGGTCAACTGCAGCAATGAAATTAATGTGATATAGGGGAAGTACATGCAAAAGAGCTCACTCTGGTTGTTATGTTTGCCTTTCATGTCGGTTTTATAAAATATGAAAACTTATCCACCCCAAAAGGCATTCACATTTTTTTGTAATTTAAATATAATGTATATGCAATAAAATTCATCTATCCAAAATGTACAACCCAATGAATACGTGCCTTTATGTAATTACCACTGAAATCATGTTCACAGAATTTCTGTCTACCCCAAAAGTTTCCTTCTGCTCCTTTGCAGTTAACTCTCTTTCCCACCCCCATTCCTAGCCCCTGCCAACCACTGATCTGATTTCAGGATGATTCTTTTGCCTTTTCAAGAAGTTTATGTAAATGGAATCATGTAGTGTATAGCCTTTTGAGACTGGGCTCTTTCAGCTAGTATACTGTTTTAAAGGTTTTCTGTGTTGTTGCATTCTTCAGTGATTGATTCCTATTGCCTACTGAGTAGCGATCCCTTGCAGGAACATACCAAATTTGTTTATCTACTCACCAGTCAATGGGCATTTGAGCTGCTTCCAGTTTGAGGTTATTGTGAATAAAGTTGCTGTGAACTTTTCGATAAAAGTATTCTTAAAGATGTGTTTTCATTTCTCTTGATGATCTCCTCCTCATCTGTTATCAAATAGGAAAAATAACTAGAATCAACTGATAAAATTGATCAGGCAGCCAATAGAAGGAAAGTGGCCATTAGCCTTGCTACATTGTAGGCACAAGTATGATTTTGTGTGTTTCAATGTGGCAGTGGAGAAAGAAAGGAGCAATGAAGAAATGAGAGTTGCTGGTGCCATCTATCACACTGGCTTTCAACAGGGACCTGGGTAGCCTGTCGGTATTCAAGACTGTGTATGACGTGGTCCAGTTTGAAATCAGTGAGTTCATCAAAGCAGCAAAACAATAGCACTCCTTCAAGCACCAAACTTGAAAACAAGTTTCCTTTGAATAACTTAGAATCTAAAAAGTCTACAGATCAGAAAACTATTCACAAAATAGCAAATGAAAGTGCAAAAAGTGAGGGGGGAATAATTAAATCAAAAGGACTTTGTTGAGCTTCATTAAAACAACAGTTCTGAAGACCTCAGTGAACAGACTATTACCCACTGACTAGAAAGCACCGAGAGGAGGACCAATAGAGCAGTCCAAGTCGGAATGATTGGTGCTTGCATTCTATGGTTAACACGTTGGCTGGCCTGCGTGTCAGATCACAATGGCACACTGCCCTGCTTGCAGAACCAGACTTGTGAAAAAAACAAATCTTGTTCTTGGGGCTTCATGCAGGAGCAAGGTGACACTCTGAAGCCACAGCTGTGCTGGCGTGCAAGTGGGTGTGCTGAGGAAGAGAATGGAAGATGGTCATCTCCTCTTGCTGCATTTGGCTCTCTTTGGTCATCATAAAAACCTTTTTACCCACAGAAATAATTTCTATCATTCTCAAAAAAAAAAAAAAAAAACTAGAAAAGTACTGAAGCAAGAAACCATTTTTAAAAAGCATCCATTTTTAAGCCAAAGCTTCATTTTCAAGAACACCTGAAACCATAATGATTCTGATGGCGTTGTTTTCCTAGTTCCTTTGTTTAAGGTCTTGAACTTAACTTTGCTATTATATACATTTTGGGATTTCTGGAGCCCAGCTTTACCCTGAGGGAAAATAAGGAAACAAATAAGCTTTAAAAAAATTTTTTTTGACCTAACCCTACATCCAAAGGTCACCACTGAAACACATCAGATTGAAAATCTGCAAGGTCTAAAGGCCAAGCTCACAGGAAAATCAGGAAAACTAGAAGCTGTAAAGGACATAGATCTGCTGAATATATTAAGCTTGCATATGTGTGTGTGTGTTTTTTTCTAATCCTCTAAGGTAAATTTATACCAATCCATACAGATGTACTCTTTTCTGTTTATTATTCCCAATTGTGCAATGGAGGTTAATGTCGTGCAAAGGAAAAAAAAAATCCGGGAGTTTGACAGCACTCCCCCTATTTTATTTTAAGGCAAAACAAAGAAAATAAAAAGCTTGCTCTTTGGGCCAGCATTTCTCCCTCTCTAATTCTACCCAGACTGGATCGTCTTAAATCTGATTTGGGATTTGAGCATTATTTGGATTAGCTCATTAGTGGGGCACCGTTCTGACAAGCCACTAATCTGGGGCACTGGTGCACAGCACCATGACAGTATTATGCTGAAAATGAGAAATCTAATGAGATTAGACAGATCCTAGTGCAAATGGTCTAAAGGTGCTTTGTATGGAGATCCGCAAGTTTGGGAATGTAGGAGGCAGGCAGATTGAGGCGTCAGAGCAGCGGAGCTAGAACACAAGGCTCAGCACCCACCAATGACTTCAATCTGGAAGCCAGTGTTGCACCTTTTCTAAGCAGGTTCTGTGGTATATCAAGCAACTGCCCAGATTAAAATGTAATAATAATAAAAGGTAATTACCTTGGGGGTGGAGGGAAACGTGAGCAGAGAGGGAGTTTTATGGTAAAGCTCTGATGGCAATTTCATGTCTCTGCAGTGAAAGCAGAACAAGTCACAGCCTAAGAACTAATTGGCAGCTGGGACCAGCAATCTATTATACTCTGAAGTTACTTGCTGGGTATTGGCTGTCCAAAAAAATCTCCGCTGATGTTTATCCCTGTGTTACAATGGTTTTCTTTCCTCCTTTCACTCACAACTTTAGTTGTTTCTAAGCTAAGAAGAACATGCTGGTTCTCTTTTGCTTAGGGTGAGGCTGATGCTAAAATGCTGGACTCCAACAATGCATGATTTATAATGTCCAGATGTGGTTATGGGGCAGCAGACAACACACAGTGGAAAGGGACTTTGTGCCTCCCCCATCCGTCTCCCTGCTTGTTCACTAGAAGAGGAAAACAAAAGTTTCCATGGCATTTTCTTGCTTGTAAGTGGAAAATCAAGCCATTAACAGAGGCTAGGAGTTGGCCCCATGGGATGAAATTCCTTTTTCATATTGTGCTGGTCTGCCACCTAGTGGTGACTTTTAGGACTCCATGAAAGACCTGGTAGGTGAGAGTTCCCCCAATTCAGTATTCTTCCCTAAGTCTAGAAGAAAATTCAGTGTCAACCAATTCTATGAACCATCTCAAAGTGAACATGTGTGGCAAAAGCACATGCATTTTCATCATCTGTTCATATCATACCAAATCAACCACCTGACATATTTTTTTTGCCAGACAATGAATGAGCATTTTGACTAAAACATCAAGAATTATCATTTAAGTATTTATAACTCAACACAAGCAGAACCAGATTCTACTTTCTTGTTTTATTTTTTCAAAAGTGTATAAGGATTTAGAGGAGAAAGTCATTCAGAAACTAATGATGATGGATTTTCATGTAGTACCTCACTTTGTCGGAAATATCTTCAAGAGTGGATGAGGAGCCAGTTTCATTGGCACATGCCTGTAATCCCAGCAACTTGAGAGGTTGAAACAGGAGTATTGCAAGTTCAAGGCCAACCTAGGCAACTTTGTGAGAGCCTTCTCAAAATAATAATAATAATAATAATAATAATAATAATGGTGGGAGAACTGGGGGTGTAGCTCAGTGAGTGGGTAAGCCTTTCTCTGTTCAATCCTTGGTACCAAAAATAAATAAATAAATAAATAATAAAAAGCCTGGGATATAGCACAGTGGTAAAGTGCCCCTGGGTCAAATCCCCAGTACTGCTTAAAAAAAAGAAAGAAAGAAAGAAAAGAAAAGAAAAGAAAAAAGAAAGAAAGAAAAGATTAGGCTATTAAGGGTTTTAAGGGGTATTAAGGGTATTAGAATAAGCCATTACCATTACCTAAAACATATTTTAAGCCTCACTGCCTGAAAATAAAAGACAAGTCCAAAATACTTGTTGGAGTCTCTGAAAACACTGTTAAGAATCATTGGGAGATAACTTTGGATACAGGGTTAAGTGTTTCTTTTGAAAGCCAAGCCTGGATATATCTGTAAGTTTCCATGTTCTCTAAACAGAAAGAAGGAGGGGAGGGGGGAAAAACTGAGGAGTGAACTATTCCCAAATTTTGATAAAATAGAGGGAAATGACTTATGATTCATAAGATCATTTTCCTAAACAGAATTGCTTAATAAGAACCTAGGCAGCAAGAGAAAGGCCGGTTTTTAACTTTCCCTTTCAACAAAATCCAGTGTAGTTTTGTTTTGTTTTTGTTTTTTGCCTTTTCTTCTTGAGATTCATGAAAACCCTTTGTCATTCAATTGTAGCTGAGGAGTAATCTATTATTTCACTTAAACACACACCAAAAGAAGTGCTGTTGATTAATCAAAGTAGAAGAAGCAGACATGCTTTGGAAACAAAAACTCTTGTTAGTGCTTCAAAAGGAACACCCATTGGCCATGAGGAGCTCCGTTGCCAGGGAGATGGTTACCAGGCGTGGGTGCTCTTATGGCAGTGGCATTTACAGAGGGGCAGTCCCCTGAAAGCTTGTTTGATACGTCTGGACTAATGTCACGAATAAAGGGTTTTCAAATATTTAATTTTTCCTGTGTGCATTGGCAAGAAGGGACAGTACGGTGTGACTGTTTTTCAAAGGCATGATTAGGAAGGGAGAGAAAACTTGGGAGATGGAGGACATAACCACATAGTCATGCTGAAAATGGGAGATGGGGGGTGGGAGAATATGTGGAAAATGACAGGAGCCCAGAGACAGCACACCCTGGCAGGTCTGAACTAAGCCCTGAGCTGGGTAGCAAGGCTGACCCATGAGGACAAAGAGGCCATCAAGATGTGACTCGGTTAAGGACATTTTATTAAGGGAAAATCGTGTACCACCTACCAGCCACTCTGCCAGCCCTTTCCCTTCTCCACTGTATTTATTCCACACTCACCAACTTGAGGCCTTATTAGCATTTAGCATGCCAGAATACCAATACGCAGTATCAGAATGGTGAGGCAGTTGCCAAACGCTGATGTTATTTTAAAAATTTTTTTTTTTGGTCTAATTTCTCTTTTGTATCTCCAAACTGATCCTTCCAGGGGCTTTTCTGAGATTGAAAATTTCTGAGACTTATTAAATCTCACTTTTGCCAGGACCAGCTCTTTCTAATGAACCATTTTTGGATGAAGTGTGTGCACATATACAAGCTCAGTCTAATTGCAGACACAGGTCTTGCCTTTATTAGAGCACAGAACCTGGTTGGGAAAAGGCAGTGAGTCCAAAAATAACAATTTTTATCTGGAGAATTGAAGAGTGCAATAGTGAGGGCGGGTGCTGAGGAGGAATCTTAACTAAGCCAGAACTTTGGACAGGGGGGTCTGTGTGGATTTCAGATACTTGAAGACAGAACACTTCCTTGTCTGGGGTTGTAAATCAGATAGTGCTGCAGAGATGAGTGAGTTGACATTTGATGAGTGAAAGAAGTCAAGTCTGTCTGTCTATGCTGTCTGGGGAAGGCAGGCAGACCTCAGTGAGGCAATAAAAGGGACTTTATGAAAGTGGTGATTTGGACTAAGAGGCGAATTGGGAGAGTTTGTGTGCATGAAGTAGCAGGCCTGGGATTGGGGGTAAGGAGGTGGCAGAGCGAAAGTGACTGAGAGAGAAGAAAAAGCAGCTGATAATCAATTTAGCTTTCTTCACTACTTTGCCTGAAATCGGTGCAGGTTGATAAATAATATGCATATTCTGTCATGGAAGTCCCATGCTTCAACCAAGAAAAGAAAAACAAAACCGTAACATAGTTATATTTTGTTATTTAATTTGTTATTTATTTAAAAATCCCAAGTAGGCATGTAGGAGTACCACAAATTGGAAGACAGACATATTTTTGCCAAATCCAGTAGAAACCAAATGCCATTTAGGGCAGCAAGAGTCCTGCATTCTCAGCGTTCAGACAGCAGGAGCTACAGTGTCTGCAGGGTGTGGGGTCTGGGTGGGGGGTGCTTTGCAGCAGCTGCAAGGCTCCAGCTGTGGCAGGCACACGTGGAAGCACTAGGTCATAAAGCCCCCGTTAGGAAAAGGTGAAGCACTGAATTATTTTTATAGCCTGAAAATGACATATCTCATTCATTCAGTGAGTTATTTACCCTCTAGATTGAGTACATGGACTTATGAGTCATACAAACAAGTCTATTTCTTTATCTTTGCAGACAGGAGGAGGGTAGCAGGCCGTGCCACATGAAGGGAGGGAGGAGCAGGGGAGGGACAGGCTGATGAGTGTTTCAAGGCCTCATTGAGAGGGTCTGATGATACTAGGGCCTGTTGCCCTCAGTTCAGTCTTATCCCACATGAAGGTTTGGAAGCCAGGTGTACTTTGTCTCTGGAATAAAACTCCTCAATCACTAAAAATCCTGAATGAGGGTAGCAGGAAAGGCACATATCAAAAGAGAAGATTTGCTCTCCTGCAATTTGATCATTCCACCATTCTGGGAAGATGAGAGGGGAGGGCAGAGACTGTCCACAGGCACTGAAATCACGTCTGTGCTTTTTTTTCAAATCACACCAAATTGGACAAGCAATTTACTGACCACCATGTGAAGCCTGCCTCACTGGTAATTATCTGCTGGCACATCTGGCTTTATCAAATTGCCATCTAAGGGGGAAAAGGTAACAGCCTGTGTGCAAATACTTCCCTGCTCTGTTTGGTATCTTAGTTTAAAAAAAAAAAATCAAACCTCTCTGCCTTTAGTCCCATTTAAATAAAAACATTCACTAACCTCCAACAAGTATAATACATTTTCCCAGCTGACTGATGCTTTTCCATTTATTTTATAATGTAGTTTCTCCTCGGCAAGGGATTGTTCTCCGGAATGTCAAGGAGGAAATATTTCCCAAATCGTGTGCTGTGATTGGCTAGTTCGGGTCTAATCAGATAGTACAGATAGGGAGATGGGAGGTAAGGAGGAAGAGAGCAGTGATTTGTCACACTGGTGCTCCAGTGGTGGATAAAGAGGTGTTTGTAATTCCAGCCCGCCCAATCTCTAGGCCAAATTTTCCCTTTCTCTCCCATTCTCTCTCGGCCCTCCCTCTTTCTTCCTCCATCACACACACACACACACACACACACACACACCCCTTACCTCTTCTGATCTATCACTGACAGAATAGTTATTAAACAAAATCTCAGCCCAGGGAATTAATAATCTCAAAGATTCATTTCCTTATCAAATCTGTGGCCTGAAGGAAGAGTACTTTGCATCTGCAGAAAGTCCAAATTATATTAATCACCTTAGGGGAGAGGAGGGGCTGGTGATTTTTAATACTTGTCAAATGAAGAGAGGGAGAGAGAGATTTCAGGAACTGTTTGTAAACACAAAGAGGTCACAGAACTGGCTTCTTCGGCTGGGTTCATGGTCTCATGGGCCCAACAAGGTTTTGGTGGGAGAACAGGGTGTGAGATGGGGGACAAGGATGGTGATGGCACTGGCCAGTGTGGGCCAGCCACAGATTGACAGGGAAGTGTCATCAGCGGATCTTTGAATCTAAGAGTTGGATAGTTCTCCTGCCTTCACAGTCAGCCAGTGAGGAGGGCTGAGAGCTGCTGGGAGGTCAAGAGAGTCAGGGAAGACAAGAGCCACAGATGTGAGCGACAGGATGTTTAACCACATCACAAGGTGTGGAATGCTTATAGCTCAGCTCTGTGCTTGCACTCATTTTGGCAGGAGCTGTCATTCCCCAGCACGCAATTACACATGAAGGATATGAAGTTTGGGCAGGAAATAACCTCTCTTTGTTCCTCTTGACCTTATTCACTGGGACACTTGTGACTTGTCACTCCTGTGATACAGGAGGAAAGAGAAGTCAAGAGGCTCACGAGAGAACTAAAATCGATGCATCTCGGTAAGAAATGCAGGGCAGGCTGCTCCATAGTGATCAGCATCGCAAACTTAAATTTGAGCAAAGCTGTGATCATCATCATAGACAAAGGGTATCTTCATCGAGTGTCTGCATTTCCTATTCTGAACGTCTGATTATTGTGTGAAATGTGCTGCCCGAGAAGTTTTCTTCCTGGTGGCTGAGTTGCAATTACAAATCAGAGCCACTTGTTCATTGCTACTCCCATTATTATCATGTGGAGCGTCCGTGGGTGGCACTCAGGTTGATGTCTGAGAGGCTGTGCCGGCTGCAAGGATGGGGGAACCAATACCCCAGGGACAATTCATTACCACTGGAGGATGGGAGCTATGATAAATACCACAGTCTGTCCTTTGATAGATACTTCTGGGAACACTTCTTTACACTTCCCAAAGTTCCAGCCAAATGGAGCCCCTTTGGCCTGCAGCAGCAACCTTGAGAATGTCCCTGGATATTGGCTTTTTCTTCTTCCCTGTCCCACATGCCTCCACACCCTTGCTCTTGCTTCTTATGATCATCTCCCAAATAAGCCACCTTCACCCAGGTCCTTGTTGGAGTTCTGCTTACAAGGGAAATTGACCTCAGACAGCAGCTGTGGTCCATGCAGGGCACCCATACATGTGACAGAATTCTCCACCAATGCTTCCTTTCTCAAAACTAAGACCCAACTGCCAGAGCTAAGTGGTATTTAGTACCCTCCATTCCTGGCATGGGGAGCAGGAGGAGGCCAGCCCTGAAGGTGGCCCAGAAGCTTGCCAACATCAGGAGCATCCGAAAGTCTGCAAATGCTGCTTCAGGTGTCATGGATGAAATCATTTAGTCATGGATTCATCAAGTATATATTGAAAATATTGCTGAATCCATCTTTACCTTGACCTTTAAATGTTCCTTCCCTTTGTCTTATAATGAGTGCATAATTTAAAAATAACAGTGTGCATATGTGGGATGGCTTTCTCCATCATCTTACTCATGGGACCTGTGAATGAAGAACCTGGAGATCCCACAGCAGTGTCTGAGGAAGGTTTGCTTGTGTTCAGATTCAGCCTCATCAGATACAAGCTGGGTGTTTGGGGCAATTTACTCAGTCTTGCTGTGTCTCTGTATGCTCACCTCTTAGCTAAGAAGGATAATAGTAATTGCTTCAAAGGGTTATTGTGGGCAATAATTTAGATAAAACCTATAAAGCATGTAGAATAGCAAGTGGTACATTGTAAGCACTCAAAGTTAATGGTGACTATTGATGCTATTAGAAGTTTGTGAAACCACCTCTCTTAGCTTTCTTTCTGGTTCTACGAACTCAGAAGTTGGTTCTTTTGAACTTTCCTGGAAAACAATAATTTCCTGGAAAATAATAACAATTCTAATACTTGTTTAATATTTCTTTGTCTTGTTTTATTAATAGCCTTGATGTTAACCTTACACTATGAGACAGCAGCAGTGTTAAAAGGTAGCCTGGTTTCTTCCTCCAGGAGAGATGCTTCTACTGTTTCACTGTTAAGTATGATACTTGCTATAGAGCTAGGAAATTAGCAAGCTACAGAAGATGACTACTATTTTTAGGTTGCCTAAAAGGTTTTATTTTATGTTGCAGAAGGAAAATATCCACACCCAATAATTGAAACAAAAAGCTGAATCCATTACTTAAAAAAGAAGAAGTACACTGACTAGCCACTCTCTCTGAGCAAAGCAGCCTGCTAATCTTAGGAACTGGAGTCAGCAGTTGCTGTGGGATTATGCTGGTTACTAAGGCAATAACTGGTTATCACCAAACGTAAAAGTATGTTTGGTGGGAGGCAAGTATTATTGATTGGCTAGGATTCAGAACTCCGTGGCTAATAGGTTGACCCTCAAAAGTATGGGACTGTCGCTATTTCGTTGGTATTCAGATGGGGGCTTAATGAAATGAGTAGCCATTGATTAAACTGTAGTGAGTTGTCATTGATTGACCAAACAGTGGGTAGGACATTGTGTCTGGAAAATATGAAAACAGCAACAACAAAAGCTGAACAAGCAGCTGTCACACAGCAGTTATTTTTAGAGAGACCTAGATAAACACTAATAAGACGGCACACATGGGGACATTCCTGGGCCTAGGAAGTGGGTTTGAGGTTGAAGTCCAGTGAAACAGACTATGCTATCTGGAGAATATGACAATAACAAAACCTGGTTGTCCTGTTTGACCTCGCAAGCCATTGTCACAATCAATAGTAATACAGCCCAGCAGAAACAAGAGGCAGCTACTTGGATATCTAATTAGATGAGCACACAGAAAAGAAAAGCTTTAGCAGGTAGTAGACCCTTGGTTGAATTTCAAGCTCCAAGAATTGGGGAACAGTTATCAAGTAGAGTCTAGGGTTTAAATTCTAGAAGGTCTGGGGTACTGCACTGATTTACACATGGCAAGAACCAGGTCTACCCTCACAAGACACACACCTGGTGAGCAGAACAGGGCCCCACCATGATCTCAGGAACACAGAAACCATTTACTAAGGCTAAAGCACAAGGATAGACCAGACCTGATGCCCAGAGTTCTCTTAGCATTTAAACCAGAATTCCTGAACAAGGACTGGCACAGGTAGTCCTGCCTCTATTGCCAACAAACAATTCACATAGATGGTCCAACTGCAAAGCCCTTAATGAAGGGACTATTTGCATAGGTGTACACAGAATCCAGAGAGGAGGGGTAAGGCACACCTAGGGTTTAAGGAAATAGTAGGTTAGGAACAAGAAAAGCAGGAGCCAGGGTGGAGAGATATGTATTCATAGTTACAAAGGGACTCAGCTACTCCAAGAGATGGTGTGAATCTGAGAGGGACTCCCTGACCTCTGCTCCCACTGTGACCTCTGCTGGGGCTTGTCGCTAGCAGCAGCCAATTGGCAGGCCAGCCTGGGTGATACATCTGCAAGGGGGGTCAGTGTGCTGGGGAATGAATGAGTGCGGTGGCTCAGGGAATATAACCACCATGCTTCCTACGTGGGGAGGAGGTTTCCAGCAACTGCAAATCACTGGTGTCTCTGAAAGGCTTTTTGGGATTTAGGGCCATGGCAAAGAGTCTCAGTGAAGAACGTGTCGTTCCTGGTTCTGTTTGTACTTTTGTGTTGGGCTGTGGTCAGAGCCTTCTTCCTGGAGCTTCTGTAACAAGGAGGAATGGTAGGGAGTCCAAACCACAAAAGGGCTCCATGTGTGTTTTTTTTTTTTCTTTTCCCACTGTGTCAAGTGATGATACTTGTGGGAGGCAAGAAAGGGAACAAACTGGCTACATTTTGTGGTATAGATGCTGAGCAGAGATCCTCAGCTCATATGAGTCGACTGCAGTCTTATTAAGAGACAGGGCAAATGCAGGAGTTTGCCCTTTTATGCATAACCAGCTCAGGTCCCTGCCTCCGACGATAGCCAGGGGTTTGTGAGTTAATGGTGTGTGACGCAGAAAAGGAGCTGTGAAGGGAGCAAATCTCTCTTTAAAGTGAACATTTTATAGAAATCCCATTTTCTCTGGGGCTCAAAGCCAGACCGACTTAGTGGATTAAGCTCTGGGGTTTCACTACTGGGATGGATTTCAGGTCAACGCCAGCCTACAAATCTGTGTGGGGGATGGGGAGACCCCAAATGAGACTAACTGGTGATTTCTGGAGTATTACCTCAAGACATCCTGAGGCTGCGTCACAGAACCATGATGAATTAACTTGAGAGGCGGCGAGGAACCGACAAGGGGACTGTGCTGTCAGAATAATGCTGGCATTCACTGCCATATCTGTTGAATTTTTAACCTGGGGCAATTGCCCTGTGCCAGCTCGGAGGAGGGTGGCCCTATTTTCTTTGTGCCAGTCAAATGTATTTTTTTGTCACTTCCAGCAAACTTACATAATTGTTCCTGTCACCTCAGGATGATTTTTTTCCCTCCAAGTCACTTCAAATGTAGCAAGAAGCAGGTGCTTCTTGCCCTCCCTGCACCCGTTTTCAAGCACCCCCAGCCTCCAACACAACCAGCTGCCACAGTCCATATGTACATACATTTTCACTTCCTGTGTGCAAGTACATTATGGAGACTGCCCGGGGTGTCTCAACATCAGGGGGATCCAAGTGAAGACTGTTCAATAGTCCTGGCATGATTAAAATGGCATCCTGGCATGGGATGGGGTGAGGGTGTGGGGGGGTGACACACTTCTTTTGTTCACTCTCTCCCTTCTCAGCTAAGAGGCTGTTTCTGGATCTGATGGTGGGGAAATGGTATTGGGAACTGCAATTACTAGATCAAAGGTGTAATGAGTGTTAGGAAGCTCTTGAGCTGTCTCTTTAATGGTGCTCCTATTTTCCGTCTGGGATCCACACCACCTCTAACCTCATGGCGGATGTAGATATTAGAGAAAAGTCTCCAGTTTATTCTAATATGGTCAGGGAAGTGCTGGGATTGTAGAGGTCTTTTAAAGTTATTATTTTTGTGGGTGTTTGTGGTGAAGATACTGGGCATTTTTCCCCCCACAATTCCTTCTCTTGAGCTCAGCAGCTCTGTGGATATGACTGGAATAGCAGCTCATAGATAGAAAAATTGCATGCTCTCTGTTCTCTGTGCTGCACTTCAACTGTATTGTGTCTGAGCTTGAATGAAATGCTTCATATCCTATCACGTGAGTAGCAAGGGCTGGTGAGAATTGTTTAATGCTCTTTCAGTGCCTGGAGAAAGGAAGCTAAGTGATTTTTCTACAGGGTCTGGATTTCCACCTCTTGTAGATATTATGATTATTCCCACAATAATAGGCTTATTTATTCCATCAACAAATATTGATTGAATGCTGGGTTAGAGTTGAAATAGAAAGACCAGTTGGGAGGCTATTACATTAGCCCAAGAAAAAGATAATGGTGGCTTAGGTTAGGACAGTGGTAGTGAAGGCAGGAAAGATAGCATGCATATAAAAGATACATGTTGGAGGTAGAGTTGACAAGAGGAGCTGTATGCCAGGCACGGGGCTTGGCCCTGAGGCCACAGTAGTAAATAATGCAAGTGAGATTCCTGTTCTCTCTCTCTTGGAGGTTATATTGCAATGAAAGAAGCTGACAATAAATAAGCACATGCATTTAAAAATATAGATTTTAATCATCTCTAGAATTTAAAAAAAGTAATGTAGTAGAGAATAATTGGGGGAAAGTAGGCCATTACTTAAATTCAGTGGTCATGTATGATTTCCCATGAGGATGGGATTTGAAGGTTGAGAAGGAGTCAGGTAGGCAAGGAACTAGGGAAGCCAAGTCCAAGTGGATACATAAGCCTGTGTGCTGGTGGCAAGGCAGAAAGAGATGGACTCATCCCAGAGATTGCCAGCAGCCTGGTGTGCCTGGGGTTGTCAATGAAAGGGAGGGGGAGTGATCTGGGTGGAGTCACCAAGATCAAGCACTGAGTATAATGTATGGATTTTAATACATTATATTAAAATTTCATCCTAAATGAAACTGGAACTCGGTGAATAATTTGATGCAGGTTAGGAAAACAAATGCTTCATATCCTATACAATATTTTGTTTAAAAAGATTACTCTGGCCAGTCTGTTAAGAATGGACTGGAGATGGTTTCAAGTTAAGGAAGGGAAATCAGCTGAGAAGATCTTGCAGTAGTTTAAGCCACAGATAATGGTAGTATGGACAAAGGTGGTAACGGAGAAGATATAAAAGAGATAATGCCTTCTAGATACATTTTGGAGGTATGTTGACAGAACTGGGTGTTTTGTTTGGATGTTGTACTTGGGGACCCAGGTATGGGAGGAAAAAAAAGGAAATGTTTCTGACTTAAGTAACTGGGTGGAGATCAGTGCCATTTAGCAAACTGAAAACTGAGGCAGGTTAAAAGTTAAAATATTTCTTTCCTTCCACTCTCCTTGCTCCATCTTTAGTATTACCTTATGCATTCAATGGCGGGGGGTGTTGGGAAGAGCACTGGACTGAGTTCAGAGATGTATATTTCTATCCAGCTTCTAGCATGACCTCAACTAATTGCTGATGTCTCCATTTTCTCATCACTGCTGTGGACATCAGCTGACCTCCACACTTTGAGTTTCATTCATTTGTTCTGCATGGCCCAGGAATTTCTTCCCACTTTCAACACTGCCCCTAGGATACCAAATCCAGAGGAAGGGTCATCAACCCTTATGTCTTCATATCAATTTCTATAGTAACGATGGCAGTTAGAAAGGCAAATTCTTTGGTTTCCAAACTAATAATAGCTGTTGCTTAGCTGCAAGACATGCCAGAAGAATCTTTAAAGGTATAGAACTAGAGAAGTTGATACATTTCATTGTTTTGTTAAGCACCTAAAACTGAGGCAATTTATTATGGGACATTGTTTTGACAGCCATCATGTGCTTTTTTATTAACTCATTTGCATAAAATAAGTCTTATAATTTTTGGCATTTGTAGTGTACTTATACACACCATTCAGTCTCTGGAAGCCCCTTCAAATAACATTTACAAAGGCACTTTGAAAAGTTTAAAGTGCTATGCAAATGCAAGATGTTATTAATATTGACCTGTCAACTAATTAGATACTGGAGTAAAGATGTTTCTTCTCTGGTAGATGCTATTTAAAATTCCAGCAACCATTTTAGAGTCTGACAGCAGAGATTTTTTTAGTGGACATAGCTCACTAGCCATGTCTGCTTTGGTGCTGACCTCCCCGCAACTTTCACTGAAGAGACAGTCCTGGGCTGCTGATGAGTGCCACTGCTCTCCTTATAGACCCTTACCTCAAAAGAGGCATCCAACCTTAAGGCCCTAATTCACGTGTTGGCCAGCAGCTAGTGATGGCAATGCCAGCACACAACCAAGCCAAACTCCTGGAACTGTTGAATTCTTTCACTTGAGAACTTGGATTGAAAAAATTCTAAGTTAGAAAGTAGTTAGCACAGAGAACTGAAAAGTTGCATAGAGAGAAACTGGAAAGTCAAATCAGAAGGACTGCAAACTCAGTAATAGATGTTTGGAGTAAATAGGAGATTGTGGTAAGTGCTCTTGCAATGGCTCTCATGAAAAGTTTCCAGTAGTCTGCTAATCACCAGGTCTCTGTCCTCTCTTCCTCATTCTCTTTGCAGGTTTGGATAATTTTGTGTTTTCTCTTTGAAACTCTCTTCTCCTTCAATTATTTGCTTCTTTCCTGCTCCTGTCTCAATCCTTCCTCCTTTGAGCATCCCACCCACTTCCTTGTAAGTTGCTTGTGAAGATGATTTAGGCTATATTCTCAAGATAAACCCAAGACCTCATACTTCCAATTCTGACTTTCAGACTCTGGACTTATATTTGTCTTTTATACTTCCCACTTTTCCCATCCAAAGTGAAAATTAGGTTTTTATGTACTCACTTCATTCTTTCATGAACATAAGGTTTAAATCATGACATTTTCTTTGACTTGTCTTTCTTTATCACACTCTGTAGCCAGTTTAAGATGTAGATATAGAAACACACATACATATATATGTGTATATAGATAGATAGATGTCTTATCAATATGTCTTAAATATCTTTACATTCTCACTGATAGTCATCTCTCTTCTTATCCAGATATCTGTTTCTCACTCTTCAAAAATCTCTTAAATAACTTCTTTTTGTTGCATTATTCCTTGCTGACTAATCCTTCCAATCATGTGGAAATTCCTTAAGAAAATAAATTGTCTTAAATATCTCTCTATTCTAGTTCCTACTACTTCCCATAATGGCCTGGTACAATTTCTTCCACATAGGAGGTGCTGGATAAGTGTGTGTTTATTTATATAAAGAAATCTCACGGAGCACCTTTAATCAATAATCACAACTGAATAATCACAATAATCCAATAATCACAATTGAATCTAACTCCATTGACTGTCTACAGTTTCAAGCTAGTGAACTACATTTTCTCTGCCAAATACATACCTTAGTATTTGGCTCATTCTAGAAGCCTGCTCTATTAACACCTACTTGCAATTCTCAGTCCCCTACTAAAACTTTTAATGTGTGCAAGTTTATTCAAGCAGGAAAAATTGTCAATTGTAGTGAAGTAAAAACAGATCTTGTGGGTGTTGTGCTATCTTGGGTATGTCAGATGGCAAAGAAATAAATAGGTTTAAAAAAACCCACATTCTTGGCATAGAGGAAAGAAGTTTGGTAATAAAAAGAAAAAGAATCTTGGAAGGATGGGGCATGGGTATAGAAGGCAAGGATTTTCTTTAGGAAGTAGCTTGATCAAGATGAGGCCATGAGTATAACATGGAGCCTAAACTGACACTTACCCTTTCTTCAGAGGCCTTAATTGGGCCTATGAGCATTCTCAAAAATGGTAAGACATCAACACTAATGAAAATAGAACCATGTATTCCAGAAACTTCTATATCAGATATTTTTTAATGTTGTTCTTGCCATAGTTTACAGAGACGAGATAGAAGTTACATATTCTGTTGGAAGGAGCAATTGAGTTAGTTTTGAGTTAGTTTTTGCTGAACATTCCCAGAATTGACCAAAAGGGATCGTGTTGGCCTAGATATTTCCTAACAATGTAAATATTTGGTGATTCTTCTATCTCAGTAGTAAAGTTAATTTATGGAGTCTCTCTGAGTCGTTCTTCCCATGGAGAAGACACTGAACTTCCCTGGACCAGAAGGGCTGCTCCCGTGCACTCTTAAGCTGACCCCATACTTTAGAAGAGCAGCTGCTTCTAAATTGTTCCTGGATATGTTTAGAGGCCACCATGGGAAGGTCTGTGGGGAAAGACACGAGTGGCTGGGGAGGAGGGCCCCCCACCTCAACTATGAAGCTTCACTTTTATCTGTTTGATATAAAATTTTATTTGAGGAGAGAACTCTGCTGCTTAAAAAAAAAAACAGAAAAGATAAAGGGCAAAAATGAACTTTAAAATCACAGATCCAGTGGCTTGTGAAGTAACCTGTGCTTTTTCACTTCTGCAGCAAATCTGCCAGGATAAGGTAGAACTATCAAGCATTGCCCTGGAAATATGACCTGGGGGCTTGCTTTTTGAGCTCTATCTGGTCCCCAGTAAATGAAAATTTTCCAACACTTTTTTTTAGAACTTTCTGATACAGGCAGGTACTCTGCCACCAGGGTATTGAAGAGCCAGGGGAGGTTGGGAGCATTTATCACTGACCATTTTATTCAGGTCCTGTGGTCATTGCAGGAACCAGTCATGAAAAAAAAAATGTTTGGGTTTATGGAATAGAGATTTTGTTTAGAGTCTTATTTACAGGGTATTTGAGAGAGGATAAAAAGGGAAGTAGTTAGATGGTATAAATATCTCTGGTATGTGAGAATAAGGTATAGGAAAGAATTAGGTGAACAGATGAAATTTATAACTCCTTATTTCATTAAATGCTTTACAAGGTGATTTGACATGTATTATTTCATGTAAATAAATAAACATCTTATATACAAATAACATCTTATATGGTGCAGTTGGAAGTAGAAATGGAGAGATCTTTCATTTCCTTTACCCTTCTGTTAAGCCCAGCTGTAAACATCCTATTCTAAGTTACCCTCACTATCTGGTTGCTCTCTCTTGCATCCAGGATACCAAAAGCTGTTGGGGAATATTGCATTCTTGGCCTATGAAAAATTCATGTGTCTAACTTCTACTTGACCACTGTCTCTTTTCAGTAATCACATTTATCTCTGTATTCCATGCTCCAAGGCTATCTTTTCCTTTCCCCTTCTTAGAGGGTTGAATGGTGCCCCCCACATATGCGTGCTCTGATTCATGGAATCTGTGAATGTCACCTTGTTTGGGAAGAGGGTATAATTAAATAAAATATATTGAGATGAGATTATCCTGGATTATCCAGATGAGCCCTAAATCCAATGAGGAAAATTTGAGACACATACACAAAGGAGAAGACCACTGGACTAATGCAGCCACAAGCAAGGAATGTCACCAGCCACCAGAAACTAGAAAAGGCAGGGAACCATTCTCCCCTCTGGCCTTCCGAAGTTACTTGTCCCTGAAAACACTTTGGCTTTAGATTTCTGGCCTCCCAAACTGGGATAGAAAGGAATTGTGTTGGCTTCAAGCACAGCAATTGTATTGCAATAGCCCTCAGGAACAATTTCCCTCCTTAAGCTCCTGCACTTTCCATTTCTCCTAGAAATTCTCACTTGCTGGGAACTCTTCTCTCTCGCTTTTTTCCTTCATTTTTAATCTCTTCTATAGTACATCTTTTCTTTTTTGTCTTTAGATATGCTTTTCTTTACTCTTAAAAGGCATTTTATTTTCTGTTTATAGCATACTCCTAGCAATGGTTGGCCTTGACTTCTAGTTTTTGAAGAGATTGAGGCCATTGCCCCGTTCACAGCAAAAATAAAATAAAATAAAATAAACAAACAAAAAAACACATAATTTGCCTTTTCCTTCATTTTAACCTGTCCCTCTTTCAATCCCAAAATCTGCCTTGGCATAAATGTACCCACTTATTTCTTCCTCCTTTTTCATCTAAGAGGAAGATGCTGAACCTTCCCTTCCTTGCCAAAGCTGAATTCTCCATCTATGCTGCTAATTCCATCCCTTCCTGGGTGTTGGGGGAAGACCCTCTCCCCCTTGCACAGCCTTCTTAGTCCCAGACTAGGAGGGAGGAAGAGTCCAAGTCCAAGGCTCTAGCATTTCTCAGATGTGCATGCAGAGGATCCTTGATTGCAGTGAACAGCACCTGTGATTTGCTATCAGCCTTTAGGCTGAAGGATAGCCTTAAATACTGGTTCCCTTCCCTAGGACTTGAGTCCTCTGGGCAATATTCCTTCCTAGTGTACCCTGCTCATTTGGTGCACTTACCCAAGACTCTGCTGAGGCATCTGGCCAGGTGTATAACTCATATTCAGTGGTATCTGACCCTCCTGTAACTTTCACTGCTATTTCTACTTGGGGCCCAAAGAGTTGTAATTACCTTAAGTAAAATACTTTCTTGGTCTATAATTCATTTCAGCCTGAAAATATTTAATGAGAAGATTAGCAATATAGAAAAGAAAGTCTAAGAGTTGAATTGGAGGGGAGAATATAAACTAAATCAAATTATATTCAGTCAATTTCATTTTTTGATCAAAATTTTCTGTATAAATCATTTAAACAATTTCCATTTTTTTTCTTTTCCTTTTTTTTTCTTTTTGGTTTTTGAGACAGTGTCTCATAAGTGGCTGAGGCTAACCTTAAACTTGCAATCCTCCTGTCTCAGCCTCCCAAGTCACTGGGATTACAGGCATGTACCACCACACTCAATTCTCCATATTGTTTTCATTTTCATTTAATAAAACATTTTTTCAAAATCAATTATTATGAATTTTATGATGAAGATTTGATTTATCCATTAAGTTTTTTCCCTAAATATGTTAAATGTTGCCTATTGTATTTTCTGCTACTGTGAGTTTTCTTTTATGACCCTCACTTCTATAAAGTATAATTGTCCAGGGTCAAATTTTCCACATAAAAATGTTTTGGGTTAGAATATTTGTTTTTGTTTTTGTTTTTGTTTTTGTTTTTTGTCAATTTTAGTTAACAAAAAATATTTCCATAGGTAGTTTTAGCCATTGTCTGTTTTGTGTTGGTTATTTCAACTCAGTCTATTTTTTTATCAGATCCATTTTTTAATTTTCAATGCTATCAATACAATTGATTATTTAGAATACATTTTATAATAAATTCTACTGTTTGCAAGTTTCCACCATTGCCAATTTTGCTTTGTGAGATTTTTCTCTTGTATTAATTATAAATTAGACAAAAGACTGAAAAGTTTCTAGCATTTCTCATTTCTCTAATTAATTTCATTAATTTAGTCATAAATATTATGAATGGTCCACCTACACACCAAGTACTGTTCTAGGCACTTAGGATATATCTGTGGTAGAAGATAAGGTTTCTACCCTTATGTAATTTCCTTCCTAATGTGGGCTGGGAGAGAGCACACAACAAAAACAACAACAAAAAGTGGTAAAAACAATTTCATATTGAAATAAGAGCTGTGAAGAAAATTAGACAGTGTCATATGACCATAACAAGTTAGACCACTACATTAGGTTGGCTAATCCAGAAAGTTCTCTGTGAAGAGGTAATCTTTGAGCTGAGACCAGAACAAGATGGCAAGCATAGAAGAAGTTTCTTAGCTATCACATTGCTAAAATAACAAAAATGTGCTCATAAACTCCTAAATACATTGTGTATATCTTTCCCACCATATGTGAATAATGAGCTAAGTACAGCGTCATGTGGTGGAATTGAGACCTGTCGTTTTGCATTTTGTTTTCTTGCTTGTGATCACATATGCCAAGAAAGAAATGTGTAAATGAATATAGTTTTTCCATAAAAATGTAAGATATATGTGCCTGTATGTTAGTTGTTCATTTTTCACTGATGTGGATGATGTCCCATATCCCCTGTGAGATTGAAAAATCAATTGTGAGAACATACTATATTTTATTGTTCTTTGCTTTTGCCCTTGAGGACCAGGCATTCAAAAAATATTTCTGGATTCTCAATGATGTTTTATCATCAAATATAAATGAAAATTTAAATATAGATTATCTGATAAAAAAGTAGAATTTTAATCTTTAAAATAGTAACTTCTTCCAACAATTATATCTAAGTATTTGAATTCAAGGGCACCCTGTAATAGGCATTTGTAGACCTTTCTCTTTCAGCAAGACTTGCTTTAGAATGGCACACTCTTCTGACAAAGTGATATCAAGACAAACCCTCTCCTTTCCAAATAGGAGGAACTTTTGGATGAAGGGATTTGCGAACACAGAACAAACTCCTAGAAAAGTGAGAGGACAGCAAACAGCTGTTCACACACAGATTGAGACAGCAATGACCATCTGCAATTAAAATGGCAGTTAGGTTTGTACTGTCCTCCAAGGACTAATGCTCAAAAATGTGCTCTTGTTCCTGCCCACGGCCAGCATGGAACCATACCAAGGAGCCAGTGGAATTTCAGCTGTACCTTCACTCTGGGTGGGATGAGGGGGTGCTCTTTTCTGCCTCCCCCACCCCCTTTCCAGTCTGTGATGTGTAAATATGCATTCTCACCCACTAACACTGATAACATTGAGCAAAGTATAGGTTTTGTTTAGAGAGCCCATTTTAAACAAACAGATGAAGTGCACATAATATTTTTACTACTCAAAATCTGGACTACTTAGCATTAACATTGAATCATTGAAAGAGCTCCAAGGAAAACTGTATAATGTAATGCACCCTGCCAATGCTTACAAGGTTTTTTTTTTCTTTTTTCCTTATGGAATCACAAAAAATGTCCTCAAAATAAATAAATAAAATTCAGTCTCTACCCAGGAATCTTAATTTATGCAGTATGGTTTCATATGAAGCAATAGAGACAATATGTAAAATTTTTGGTGTGTTGTACTTTCAGTGAAAAAAAAATCAGTCACAATAAATACCACATCCCAGAGAAGCATGTGAGCAACATCCCTATTACTGTGAAGCCTTGGGAAAGTCATCTTTTGCTTACATTCTTACATTATATTTGTACAACAAGATATATTCATCCACTGATTCATTCCATAGATCTCTTTTGAGTATTTACTATGTATATTCTGGGAATATAAAGATCAAACTCTGTGGTTCCTGCCCTCAAAAATTTCATTGGCTAGCAAGAGGACAGTCACACAAATAGTTATGATTTAACTATAGTTATATATATAATTTGTTATACTAATAATATATATTAATTACAACAGTCTTTGTATGGAATTTCAATTGTTGCTGTACCAAGTACCACAAACGTAGTGGCTTTAAATAACACAAATTTATTCTTCTACAGTCCTAGAAGACAGAAGTGTAAAATGAAGGTATTGAAAGAATTGTGTCCCTTCTGGAGACCTTGTAGGAGTGCCCGTTTTCTTGTCTTTCCCAGCTTCCAGAGGCTGCCTATATTCTTTGGCCCATCTCCCCTTCCTTCATCTTCAAGTCACATCGTACCCAACTTTGGTTTCATCATCATATCTTCTTCTTCAGACTTTAATGCTTTTGCCTCTATCTTATAAAAATCTTTTTTTTTTATTACATTGGTCCATGTGAATAATCCAGGCTAATCTTCCCATCCTTGACTTAAAGGACAACCACAAAGTCTATTTTGCCATACAAAGTAACACATTCCAAGGTTTGGGGGATTAGAACACTGACTTCACTGGAGGACCATTCTTTTGTCTACCAAGGGAGGTCTCAGCACAAAGTAAAATGTAGGCCTAGGGAAAGTCATCCTAAATCTAATGAGAATCAAAGGGACAACACTGAGCTGGATTTGAAAGCTGCATTGAGCTTTATCTGATAGAGACATCAGAAAAAAAAAAAAGCTTTGCAAGAAAAGAGAACAATTATCCTTATCTGCTTGAAGAAAAGAAATAATTCCATAGGATAGAAGAGACCTTAAAGAAACTCTGGTTGAAATCAAAACATTTTTCAGTTGAGGAAACAGGAAGCCAAAAAGATGTAATGTCTTGCCTAAAGGACAATGGCTTCAGGCAGGCCACATAAGGGCTGGAACCCTGGTCCCCTACCTCCATTGAAACCTTTGAAAACCTTTCAATGCTTAGATATATGCTTAGGTCCAGATGGCTGGGATTTTTCCCTACTTTTCAATTTCAGCAAAATTGATGGAACTTAATGCAGAAATCAACCCATTGGTAACTGGCAAAGTACAGTGTTTCGTTTTTTAACTGAGAAACACAATATTTTTTCAAAAACTCTTTGGAGGCCTTCTAGATTGATATTTTGGAGCAGGACGAAGAATATAAACAAAAATAATGAGAAATAGTCGTTTTTAAAATGACAATTCTATAAGCTCAGCAATTTCTTCTTAAAATACGAATTGGCAGGTGACAGTAGCAAAAATTGACTACAAAATGGATGTTTGTTAAATAAAACCCATTAATGCCTGTAGAATACACTGTCTCAGGGAGGAGTTCATGACAATATGGTGTTCACAAAGATGTACTAAATGGGATTTTCATCTATTATTTTAGTCACTGATGGGAAAGGGGCCAGATTTTGCTCATAACCGGCAGCCCAAGAACTTCATAAATACTGATTTAAGTGATAGGCCATAAGGAGTCCTAATTGTGCCACACACAATGACATTACTTAAGTGTGGCTGCAGGAACATCCTGACTGCACTTGATTACTAGTGTCCTTTCATGGAAGTTTACAGAATTAATCCAAGACTGTTTCCCAGATTTCCCCTTGGGAAAGTTACATATTCATCTACAGGGCTTTGTTTTGTTTTAACTTATGGCAATGAAACAGTGAATAGCTTTGGCTGATTCTCTATTACTGGAAGCCCACCAACTCTTCTTCAAACAGTCACACATACTCCTGTGCTTGTTGCCTAGTTTGGGAGCTCTCACAATGAGCAGTTTTCCCTTGATTTCACATTTTGCATTTTGGATAGCAATGCATATTTGGCACACGCTGCATGGGGATTTGGAGTAATAGAGACTTAATTGAGTCAAAGATAAGTTAAAGTTCTGAAGAGAAATAATCTTCTTCACCAAATTACTGTGAATTTGAAAATTTCAATCCTATTTTCCTTGAAACCCAGAAGGTGATCACTCATAAGTATTTTTTTGAGAATGCTAATGTTGCAAAAAGATAAGAATGATGAGGCAGTCTTTCATAAATTCAGAAGAAGTGATTGGGCCCAGATTGGAAAATTTGTAGATTAGTCTGCAGGGAGTATGTTGGCTGGCAAATTAGTTAGAAATGGGGATCAACAGTTTGGGAAATTTGTCGAGGCAAAGAAAAATAGCCTAGAGAACATGAGGAACTGGGAACAAGGGATTGTGGGACCTGAATTGGCTATGGGCCTAACAGCAAAAGTGATTAAGCTAAGAAGGACAATGTCTTAAATCAGATATTAAAGAGAAAGATGGGCACATTGCAATAATAGCCAGGCAGGGGACATAAGAATCCAGGGATAAGAGAACTATGGTGTCAGGGGACTGAGAGGCATGTACTTTGCACCTAAAGCCCTAGCGTGGAATTGCACCCCAAAACTCAGACAAGACATGACTGGATCTTGCTTTCTCTGTTAAAGAGTTTGGGAGCAGAGGGGAGGAGACACTGGTATTTTGAGTGCATCTGGAAAGTATTATCTCTAAGTGATATTTATACTACTATTAGTACTAATAATAGAAGTGATTTGGGTTGGATTGTGCAGCTGGAGAGATGGGGTTCAAAGCTGACCTTTTCGAGTTAGGAATCTGACTCAACTTAATCTCTCTGGAATTCAGTTTCATTGACAATAATATTATCTCATGGTTTGTTTAGTGAGGATGAAATGAAATAATGTATGTAAAGTGTTTGACCTCAATCCAGCTGGGCTCAGTGACTGTTCTTTTGAGGCTGAAAGATTTACCACTCTCTGAACACAATACTGAAGAGAGCTGCTGTGCTCATAGTCTCCCTGTCCTTGATTTTTTATACCTTTCTTGATATTTCCTACCTCTACGTGTTTTGGGGGGGGCAGGGGGAGGGGGACCCAGTATTGAGATCAGGAGCACTCAACCACTTAGCCACATCCCAGCCCTTTTGTATTTTGTTTAGAGACAGGGTGTCACTGAGTTGCTTAGCTCCTTGCTTTTGCTGAGTCTGACTTTGAACTTTCGATCATCCTGCCTCCCACACTACACCCAGCCCTACCTCTACTTCTTATGGTACAAAAAGCAACATTACAAAAAGCTAATTTATGGACATGAATCTCAACTACAAACTTGGGGAAGCAAACACACACACACACACACACACACACACACACACACTAAACATTTGTAATCTAAAATCTGAACTGCTCAAAAATCCCAAACTTTTTGCATACCAACAAGAATATACAAGTGGGAAATTCCACATCTGACCTCATGTGACAGGTCACAGTCAAAGTGTAGTTGCACTAAAAATATTGTATAAAATTACTTTCAGGCTGTGTGTTTAAGGTATATATGAAGCATACAAGAATTTCATGTTTAGACTTGGGTTCTGTCCCCCGGATATTATATATATATTATTATATATATATATATATATATATATATATATATATATATATATATATATCCCCTGATTTGCCTCTATAACAAATTATCCCTGAAATTTTAGAGTCTTAAAGCAGCAAAGGTTGCCAGGGGAGTTTTTTCTACAATCTGAGTAACCTAGGCTGATGCAGGCCCTAGTGTCTTCTAGACACACTCTCTTTCCTCTAAATCTCCACAAAAAGAACAGGCTGAAGGAGGCATACCATCTCTTGACTGCCTCAGCTTTTGATCACTTTGTTCTCAGTTTTGTGGCAAGAACTGGTCATAAGAGTCCAAACTAGACTACAAGGAAAGCTGGTAAATATAGGAAAATGTATTTTATCTCCTTATAAACTTCAAACACTTTAGGACTTCTATATTTCTTTCTTTTCTTTTTTTTAGTGACAAGTGGTAGAAGATATTCTCCTATGATATTCTATTCAACAACAAAGGAAATGTATTAGTTCTCAAAATTAAGAAGGAGCTTTATTACTGGAACCCACATTACTGGAATCAAGAGAGTTAAACTGGGTAACAAGTTTGGTTTCTTTCCATCTCTGATCTCAGCCTGTCTTGGCTCAGCTTCCATCTTTAGGATATTTTTCTCCACATGGTTAGCAAAGATGATTGCCAATAGTCCTCATGTATAGCACCCCCTTCCACTTAGTAACACTATTGGAATGAACACAATCTCCCCTCTAAGTGCTCATGGGAAAGTCTGGAGAAGGACTCTGATTGGTCCAGCTTGAGCCACAAGCCTATCTTTGTAGCAATGACTGTCTCCTCTGATTGGCCCAGCTTAGGTCACATGACATGCTATGATGGGGTTTAGAGGAAGAAGATTCATTTCTCTTCAACCCATATGATGCAGGTTTTCTACTGGAATGTTGAGTTCTCTTAGAGTTAGGGGGAGAACTGAAGGACAGTGGATACCACCAGCTGCCTATCACAGTAAGGGTACTGTGAACATGCTCCCTTTGCCATGCATCACTTGGGGCTGGTAAGTGTCTTCTATAATGCATGCCCAAAGGAGTTATATTGGAAATGATAAGTGCCCATGGGCAAATGGCCCCTCAATCTTCCAATATTTTGTAGAAATAATGGTTATGTCTTTTGTAAATTTGATACAGAACACAGCTGGGAGATATTTGAAATAGAAAAGCACTGTGATCAATGATATGTGCCAAATCATAAAATAGTTCTTCTTTTAAAGTAAAAAAATAAGGATGCATCACCAGGGCAGGAGGAATTTCTCATACTGGCTTTATGGTGTGCTTTATGGCCAGCCTGGATTACTGTGTTGCTGTATCTCAATCTTTTCCAGGAATCTGTCGCTCCATCTCCCATGCCCATCAGCCTGAATTCAATCCTGTGCCTGCCAGGCTTCGATCTGAGTGGCCATCTAACAAAATAACCAATTACATTCATAGCTGTGGCCTCCTGACGACTTCCTCAGTTCTGTTTCAAAAGCCCATTTAAAATACATTTCTGGTTTTACTACACATTCAAATTTTATTCCTCTGGTTATAGAACTATAAATGTCTGCATTTCATATAGACTCAAAATGAAGGGTATATAAGCATGTATAAATCACACTGCAAAAGTTGCATTTTTTTTTCATTGAATTGTACTCGATATTTGGCTGGATGAAAATTATATTATCTGGCGACTGCTCATACTCTTTCATATCTAAATATGCAAAAGAGGCCCACACACAATGCATTCTTTTCACAATCGGGCTACTATAGACCATATTTTAATGTGAAATAAAATTTCTTCCTGATATCTAACAATGCTCCAGTGGGTATGTATATTTTTTATGCCCATATGATTGGAGTTAAGTTTCATCATATAAAAATTTGGGAAGTTCAGTTGTTGGGAATTGAAAATTGATCTACTGTATAAAATGTGCAAAGTGGGAGTAATAATATTGACCCTGCTTTAGGAAGGTGATTTGCAAAGCAAGGACACAGCCTGTGATGACATATGGGGAGGGGAATTCTTGAAACTTGGGATTGGACAGTTCTATATAGGGGAAGTTCTCTGGGGCTTTGACAGAATAGGAAGAGAGTGCCTTTCCCTGATGCCTGGCAGTAGAGAGGCCATTTCTTTGTTCCCTTGAAAAATGTCAAACGCATGATAACAAAAAATTTTTAAATAAACAAATAACCAGTTGCTGGTTATATCAGTAAATGAGGTGGCAGCCTGAACTGCACTCTACAATGTGACTATTGCACAGTAGAGGGGCCTCACATCTGTTTCTTCGACAACAAAGTAAACAAGTCTTACTCACAATTTTTTTGAAAAATAGTCTTAGGATCCCTGAATTTAACCTTACATTCACCCAACCACTGTGTATGTTTGACAGGTCCTTAAATCACTCCTGTATTTATAGTTTCACAAAACCATCTGTCAATGCACCAAGATTTCTGCACAAACTAGCCATACAGCAGGACCATCAGAATAAAGACGTATAAGCACTCACAGTGAGTACCAGAAAGAAGAAGAATTCATTCTGAACATTATCTCCTTTTTGCCTTAAACTTTTCTGTGTACTTTGACTTCTGGAAAAAATGATGGGACTTTTCAACCCACAGGTATACAATTTCTGGTAGAGACCAGTGGGCCAGATCTGGAATTTATAAACTCCTCATTTCCTGAATAAGTGACAACTTTAAGGAACCTATTTTTATATGTTTTATTCAATGTAATTACTGCATTTGAACACACATGAGATACGAACACACGCAAAGTAACAAATTAAGAGATGATTGGAATATCTCAATTAGTTGTCCAGCAGCTGGAGAGACTGACTGTACAAGCCACGTAAGAGACTCTCAGCAAATTGGAGAGTTTTAATTGTTTAATGAGGGGTTTATATTTAGAGAAAGAGATATATGTCATTGCTAACGACACTGAATTTTAACACTTTGAAAATCTACACTGCAAAAAGTTACATAAAAAAATGTATAGACATTAAATCTGCATGTGGCAGTTCAACACCACTGAAACTTGAGAATGAGCAAAAAGACATCTTTCTGAAATTTAAACTTACAGTGCTAAAGTAATCTTGGCTTTGTACATATCATAGTATCAGTCTTCACCAGCTCCTGGCCCTTTTTTTTTTCTCCTTTTTCTCCATTTTCTTCTTCTCAGCATTTCCATTTCTTTCTTGATCCTACTATAGACCTTCAACCCTTACCTCCATTAGCTGCTCTCTCTATATATATATAATCATTTTTGTGTGTGTATTTTCATTCTGACTTCCCATATCCTGCTCCTTTTCCTTAAATTATAAATAAAAGCCCTGACTTTAAGGTCCAGCTCTGGTTTCAACATCTAAGTAAACACCACCTGTTTACTCCAGTCTGCAGCACCTGTTGGTACTCAGAGGTGCGATCGCACATATTATCCACACCATTATTTTGACACCAGATTGCCCTCCAGAATCTATTTTGTCTTTATTTCTGTTATGTGTTCCCTCTTCCTAACTAGACAAACTTGAGGACAGGAGAATTTAAATGTTACCTTCCGGTTTTCCCAGCACCCTAAGTGCCTCCTAACTTCTGTTCAAAGAAGTCCATCTGTGGATGCCCTTTTCCTTCCTTCCCCAGGACAGACTGTTCCAGAACACAATCTGAGATAGAGCTTCATACTCTTTAGGCACCAAGTAGAGGCCAGCTGTATACCACATATACCACACCTTCCTACTGGCTATCATTCTCTTACCTCACCACTCCCCATTTCCACCTCTCCACCATTGAACTCTTTAAAAAAAATAGTGCATACAAGCTTTTGACTTGGGTTATGATTTCTGAAAAACTCAAGAAGTGCTGCTTTTAGACCTTTACAAAGAATTTGTTGCCCAGCTGAGGAGAATGAGGGCAGCTCGAGACATGTAACTGTCAGCCTCTCCCTGCTCTGCCTCAGCTGCAGAGCTGCCTCTGCAGAGGCCCTTCCAGAGGCAGCCCCTTCTGGAAACCTAGCAAAGCAATGTTAAAACCTCAGCCATCCTGGCCCCAACACAAGGTACCTCAGAAAGGCACTACTCCGTCCAGAGCACCTGCCAAGTTGGTTGAGTTCTTATCAGGCCTCCGTGCACAAGGGAGAAGTTTGTTTCCTCCCCTGGGCAGTCCTGATCCTCTCGCTGCCCTTCACAGATGTGAATACTTAATAAACATCCCACACCCTAAACCCTGTCTCATTATCTGGTCTAGAGACTTCATGGGACACACAAAAGCCAGCCCAAACTGGTTTGGGTAACAACAACAACAACAACAAAAAGAAGATAAAAAATGAATTATACTCACATGATTTAAGCAAGACACTATCTGTATCTTTTTCTCAACTTTGTTTTCCTCGAAATTTATTCTCAAAGAGATTCTGTGCATCATGGCCCCCAGAAGCAGCAGGCTTATCATCCCAGTAGGAAAAGCTCTACTTTCTCAAAATGTCCAAAAAAAAAAAAAAAGGTTCTGGAATTTGATGTAGATAGCTGTTATATTTGTCCAGCTCTAAACCAAGCACATTGACCAGATATGAAATTTGTGGAGCCCAGTGCAAAATGAAAATGCAGAATATCTTATTCAAAAATTAAGGATTTCAAGATGGTGACATCTGACCCTCTGGTTGTGGGGTCTAGTGCAGCCTCACAGGATGAAGGTCCCTGAACCCAGCCCAGCCAGTCTTGGTGTAGAATCCCAAGTTTGACACTTCTGAAGGAGTGGTATTCAGCAAGCTACTTAAGTTCAATGAAACTAAGTTTTCTCTCCTGCACAGTGAGTATTTAAAATACCTCCCTGCCTTGCAGGGTTGTTATGGTGCACAGATGTGAACAATACACTTAAGTGAATAGCTGAGCTAAGTGGTGTCACCATGGTGGTGTTGGTGGTGGAGGTAGAAGGAAACTGCTTGGAATAGTGTATAGAGCAGAGTGAGAAACACCTGGATTCAGGTCCTGATCTTTGCTTCCTCTTTCTTAGCCTTAGGCTCTTCAACAATAAAGATTTCATTCTTTCACATCTCCTGGGGTTGTCATGGAGCATAGTAGGCCTGAATGCAGAGAACTTGGCCTCAGTTGCTACAGCCCTCTGCTAACCAGGAGAGGCCAGTGGAGGAAAGCCAGGGAAGGTTGGCTTTCCAGAATGAAGTCCTGCTCACTCCAGGACAGAAGAGGAGATTCTAGCTAGTGTGAGTAAAGAACAAGCTTAAAAACAAATGAGAAAACAAACAACAAGAGAAAAAAAAAAAAAAAACAGCAAACCAAAAATGAGCTTTTGCTGTCTTTCAGAAGTGGGTAATATGTAAATCTTAACATCTGTCTTTATCTAGTTGTGTCCACTTTTTTTTTCTTTCCTTCTCTACTTCCCATACCTGAATTGAAATCACCAGCATCTCATCCCATTTGGGCCTTGTATTCAGAGGCAAATCGTCATATTTAATTAACATCCCAAGTTGTCACATTTGCTTTAAAGCAAGGATTTTTGAAGAAAATACCATAAGCCAAAGAGTAGATGGACTTTTAGGGCAGAGGTACTTTGTCACAGCTGGACCATCAGAAAGATACTCTAGTATCAGAACGGATAATTGTGGAGAGTGTGTGCTTATTATTGGACATTATTGAAATCTTCAGAATTCTGTCATCATTTCAACAGAAAAAGTACAAGGATTAATAGTTATACTATTCACTAGGGGCATTTATTTAGGACTAACAACTTAGGAATTAAATTTAAAAAGTATTGCTATCTTATGCTGGAAATGTGATAAGCATGACATATTTGTAATTTTTATTTGAAAGTAAGAATGAGAATCATTGGAAATACTTATCAAATGATGGTGAAACACAGAAATTGATAGTAGATGGTACTTGTTTTGTTAGAGATAAGTTTTAAGGCTCATAGGAGGAAACCGGCAATGCTGTAAGAAAAAAAAAAAATTGCTATTTTTTTTCAAAGCACTGTGCCCTGCCTGCTCATGTATTCTCCTGATAAATATCACAGCTCAGGTAATGAGCATGAGATTATTGTCAATTTCCCAAGGATACTCATGAAAACCCTGAATTAGCTCACTGGTTGTGGTTATGCCACCAGCACTGATGGATTTCCAAAAGTATTTTGTAAAAACCCAGACAGAAAAATGCCACTGAAGACAAGGAAATGACCTTCTAGCCAGTTGTGATTCCTAAATTCATAAATGTGGCTTTTCCCTCTGTCTTGAAAAACTGAAGCAAAGCTCGCTTTCCACTGAGAACAAGTGGAAAGGTATTCTCTCATAGGGAAATCTCTAAGTTCAACTAAAAATTATTAAAAGTAAGCAAAATAGTGTGAATTGTCAATGAAAAAAAAAAAACACCTCAAACTAGAATTTTGTTTGGATTGGAATCCATAATCAAGATCCTGGGTTAATTACAAAATCATGGTTATCTCCCTTAATTTGGGGCTATTTAGGAATACCATGGACCTGATCCACTGTCCCTCTAAAGCCCCCATACGATGCTCTGAAAGAGCCCAGCGCCCCTCCACCTAGCATCCCCCAATCTGGGCATCATTGGCAGCTCTAATCCCGTGTAATTGTATTAGTCTCAATAGCAGATTAGAGCTAAGTGCCCCCACAGAAAGGGAGCTGTCAGCCCCGCTATTGTTTTTCATTTAATGCGATTCTGGCAGCAAAGAAGAAAGGCAGCCAGAGCCCTCCATCTCACATTACAGACCATAGTTTCTAAACCAATTAAGGAAAAGGGATTTACAGTCCTCAGGATTAGAGACTCTGTTTATATTACCCTATATTTCTTTTCATAATACCCTCCATTTTATGTCTCCTAACAGCAATCTCTCTGTCTCTGCAATGCTGCCGTTCGCCTGCCTGGGCATTTCCGTTTCCTTCTCTGGGTTTGCTATTTGAGTGCAGTCACCAAGCTGCCTAATTCTTGCTGATTGTTTTAATTATGTTTCAGAATCCTCATGCATTTGCTGTCTGGAGAAGTGAGTAACGAAAATGCTGGTGTTCGGCCCAAGCCTGATATTCAAGTAGACCTTGATGAACGGTGCATTTCTGTGAAAGCAATCATTTCAATTAATTGAATAAAAACATCCTGCAGGATGTTTATCAGAGAAATAAAGCTTGGAGCTCAGAAGGCAAATTGGTCAGTATTCTGATATTGCAGCAAAAGGTGCCAATTTTTTTTTTTCTTTTTTTTTTTGGAATCACATCTTATGTGGAAGGTGAACACATGGGAAGATGCTGTTTAGGAAGGAACTCCTGACCATTTTAAACAAACCTTGGCTTGATCTGGGTGTTGGTGTGAGGTTTTCCTTTGTTCTTCCTTTTCTAAGGGGAGCTCATGCCACAAGAAGTCCAACTGATTTTCTCCTGCCCAAATGTATGTATAACTTTTCCCTTGGCTGGTGCTGCAACAATGAAAACCTCGCTCAATGGGTTTCTATTAGAACCAAATGGATTTGGAGAAGCATTTTTACTCTTAATGGAGCCTTTCTATTGAATTCCATTTTTCAGAATTTTATTTTAGTTTCAGTTGAATATTTAAACAGGTTTAAATTTTAAATATCTGTGCTGAACAAGCCCCGATATATATTTTTTAAATTGCTGTAATACTTCACTGGGTTTCATTTTTAACCCAATACAATATGCATAATCCATTATGTTAGCATTACATAAGTTGGGTATGCTCAGACACCAGCTAAGATACCCTTTTACATAGTTAAGTCCCACTATTGCAATGGACTGTCTTATCAAATTATTTTTATAACAGCTTTGTTACTAACAAAGCATAAAGAGGGTTCTAAAATTCAACTGAGGGCTCATTATTATAGAAATACCCATTCTGATTAATGAAACTTTTATTTAAGGTTGTCCTTAAACTAAATGATCATATTCCAGTCTTTTAACATTATCAGGAAGAGAAAGCTGGGTCTCCTTTGGGGAGAATCATATTTTTATGCCTACTGGTTTTAAGTTTTGGTTGTTACTCTGGTTTTTCCTAGGACTGATTTAGCCCTTTATGTTAGTCAGCTTTTCATTGCTGTGACACATACCTGTGGGAAAATAACTTAAAGGAGGAAAGATTTATTTTGGCTCGTGGCTTCAGAGGTTTCAGTCCATGGTCAGCTGGTTTCATTGCTATGGCCTTGTGGTGAGCAGAGACTCATGGAGGAAAGGTGTGGCAGAGCAAAACCCTTCAGCTCATGCCATCAGGAAGGCAGAGGAGGGGCTGGAGATAAGAAATACCCCAGTCCTCGACCCCCAACTCCCATTACCACCAGCGGCGACACCAATGGTCTTAGCCGCCAGATTCCGAAGGTGTGCCCACCAAAGGGGTCCGGAAAAATTAAACTATTGACTCCCAGACCACAGCTCCACAGCACTGGGGCTTAGATGAATGACAGAGAGAGTGCTCAGTAGTTAGGGAAATAGAGCACTCCGTGGGGCTGAAAGTGTAACCAAATCCTTGGGGAACTGCCTCCAGTGAGCAGGACCTGGCTGGCTGGCAGGAGGAAGGGGAGGAGGGGCTGTAGAAGTGAAACGGCTCTGGAACAACAGGATTGAGAGACTCCCAGGAGCCGCCTTACAGGGATTGCTGTTGACACATTGAGGGCAAAACTCAGCCCGGAGAGCACAGCTTTGCCTACGGAAAGAGAAGAAAATGGATCTCTAAGACCTAATTTTATTTCTTATTTCATTTCATTTTTTTCTCTCCCTTTTCCCTCTTTCTCTCCCCTTCCAAGCTTTATTGTTCTTTCCATTCTCCTCTATGCTATCTATCTCCCTCTCCTTTTTTATTTTCAAGAGCACCTTCCTTCCCCTTCCCCCCAACTTTCATCCCAAGCATTACATCCTCCATTTCGTGTAACTGTCTAAATGCGATAGGTGAATGTTTCGAGGCCGTCTATAGTGCTCCTAAATACCTAGCTACTACCAACACCCTGATCCAACCGACGGTTAGTATCCCCCTTCAGTAGAGCAATCTTCTAAAGAAGCCAAGACATACTAACCCTTATACCTGCATAGCACCTAACCTAAAGTCCTAAGAACAAAAAACAAACCACTATATGCATACAAAATCCGGAAGCCCTTTATAAATTGAATGGATCAGCTCTAAAGTACAATAAAGCCCAACATCTATAGGCATAATCTCTCACCATAAAGGAGAGACAACAGAGATAAACAAAGCCAAAACTAATGTATGGGAGAATGCAGTTTCAAAGCAAACAGAGCTGGAAAGTAACTTGAACAACATGAAAAAACAAGGGAAAAAAGGATTACAGACAATGCAGGACAACTTAAATCTACAGGAGGACCTAGAAGCATCAGAAACATGGACAGGGAAAGAAATCAAGGCATACCTAACTCAGATGGAGCGGAATTTTAGAGAAGACATGAGACAGCAAGTCCAAGAATTGAAAGTATATTTTGAAAACGAACTCAACAAACAAATTCAAACGGCAAAGAACGAGCTTTACCAGGAGATAGAGATCTTAAAAAAAAAAAAAAACAGTAATTTTAGAAATGCAAGTAACCATAAACCAGATTAAAAATGCTAACGAGAATATTACAAATAGACTAGATCAAGTAGAAGTCAGAACATCATATAATGAAGACAAAGTTTATCAACTTGAAAAGAGTATAGTCAACACTGAAAAGATGCTTAAATCTCACGAGCAATCTATCCAAGAGATATGGGATCTCATCAAAAAACCAAATTTGAGAGTCATTGAGATAGAAGAAGGCACAGAGGTTCAAACCAAAGGAATGGACAATGTATTAAATGAAATAATCCTAGAAAACTTCCCAGAGATGAAAGATGGAATGGATTGCCAAATCCTGGAAGCCTATAGGACCCCAAACATCCAAAACTGTAATAGACCAACTCCAAGACATATAATTATGAAGATAGCCAACATACAGAACAAGGAGAGAATATTAAAAGCTATGAGGGAAAGGAGGCAGATTACATTCAGGGGTAAACCAATTAGGTTAACGGCTGATTTTTCATCACAGACTTTGAAAGCCAGAAGATCCTGGAACAATGTATTTCAAACGCTGAAAAATAATGGTCTCCAACCAAGAATACTGTATCCAGCAAAATTAAGCTTCATATTTGACAATGAAATGAAAATCTTTCACGATAATCAAAAGATAAAAGAATTCGCAGCCAGAAAACCAGCACTGCAAAGCATTTTGGGCAAAATTCTACAAGAAGAGGAATGGAAAAATAGTGCCCAAAACCAACAGCAGGAGGTATCTCAGTAAAGGGGGAGGAAAAAAACCAAAAAGTAAAACCAGCCAAACTAAAATAAATAAATAAATAAACATGACTGGAAGTACAAATCATATTTCAATTGTAACCTTAAATGTTAATGGACTAAACTCACCAATCAAGAGACACAGGCTAGTAACCTGGATCAAAAAAACAAACCCAACAATATTCTGCCTTCAGGAGACTCATATGATAGGAAAAGACATACACAGGCTGAAGGTGAAAGGTTGGGAAAAATCATACCACTCACATGGCCCTCGGAAGCAAGCAGGAGTGGCCATACTCATATCGAATAAAATCAACTTCAAACCTAAGTTAATCAAAAGGGATAAAGAAGGACACTATATCCTGTTAAAAGGAACTATCCACCAACAAGACATAACAATTATCAATTTATATGCACCAAATAATGGTGCAGCAACGTTCATAAAACAAACTCTCCTCAAGTTCAACAGTCAAATTGACCACAACACAATAATTATGGGTGACTTCAACACACCACTCTCACTATTAGACAGATCCTCCAGACAAAAACTGAATAAAGAAACTATAGAACTCAATGACACAATCAATAACCTAGACTTAACTGACATATATAGAATATATCAACCATACACGTTCTTCTCAGCAGCACATGGATCTTTCTCAAAGATAGATCATATATTATGCCATAGGGCAACTCTTAGTAAATATAAAGGTGTGGAGATAATACCATGCACCATATCTGATCATAATGGAATGAAACTGGAAATCAATGATAAAAGAAGGAAGGAAAAATCCAGCATCACATGGAAAATAAACAATATGTTACTGAATGATCAATGGGTTACAGAAGACATAAAGGAGGAAATCAAAAAATTCTTAGAGATAAACGACAATTCAGACACAACATACCAGAATCTATGGGACACAATGAAAGCAGTTTTAAGAGGGAAATTCATTTCCTGGAGTTCATTCCTCAAAAAAAGAAAAAACCAACAAATAAACGAACTCACACTACATCTCAAAACCCTAGAAAAGGAAGAGCAAAACAACAGCAAATATAGCAGAAGACAAGAAATAATTAAAATCAGAGCAGAAATCAATGAAATTGAAACAAAAAAAAAACCATTGAAAAAATTGATAAAACTAAAAGTTGGTTCTTTGAAAGAATAAATAAGATCGACAGACCCTTAGCCATGCTAACGAAAAGAAGAAGAGAGAAAACTCAAATTACTAACATACGGGATGAAAAAGGCAATATCACAACAGACACTACAGAAATACAGAAGATAATTAGAAAGTATTTTGAAACCCTATATTGTAATAAAATAGAAGACAGTGAAGACATCGATAAATTTCTTAAGTCATATGAGCTGCCCAGATTGAGTCAGGAAGACACACACAATTTAAACAGACCAATAACAAAGGAAGAAATAGAAGAAGCCATCAAAAGACTACCAACCAAGAAAAGCCCTGGACCGGATGGGTATACAGCGGAGTTTTACAAAACCTTCAAAGAAGAATTAATACCAATACTTTTCAAGCTATTTCAAGAAATAGAAAAAGAAGGAGCTCTTCCAAATTCATTCTATGAGGCCAACATCACCCTGATCCCAAAACCAGACAAAGACACTTCAAAGAAAGAAAACTACAGACCAATATCTCTAATGAACATAGATGCAAAAATCCTCAATAAAATCCTGGCGAATCGAATACAAAAGCATATCAAAAAAATTGTGCACCATGATCAAGTAGGATTCATCCCTGGGATGCAAGGTTGGTTCAATATATGGAAATCAATAAATATTATTCACCACATCAATAGACTTAAATATAAGAACCATATGATCGTCTCGATAGATGCAGAAAAAGCATTCAACAAAGTACAGCATCCTTTTATGTTCAAAACACTAGAAAAACTGGGGATAACAGGAATTTACCTCAACATTGTAAAAGCTATATATGCTAAGCCTCAGGCTAGCATCATTCTAAATGGAGAAAAACTAAAGGCATTCCTGCTAAAATCTGGAACAAGACAGGGATGCCCTCTCTCACCACTTCTATTTAATTTAGTCCTTGAAATACTAGCCAGAGCAATTAGACAGACAAAAGAAATTAAAGGCATAAAAATAGGAAAAGAAGAACTTAAAATATCACTATTTGCGGACGATATGATCCTATACCTAGAAGACCCAAAAGGGTCTACAAAGAAACTACTAGAACTAATAAATGAATTCAGTAAAGTGGCAGGATATAAAATCAACATGCATAAATCAAAGGCATTCCTGTATATCAGCAACAAAACTTCTGAAATGGAAATGAGGAAAACCACCCCATTCACAATATCCTCAAAAAAAAAAATAAAATACTTGGGAATCAACCTAACAAAAGAGGTGAAAGATTTATACAATGAAAACTACAGAACCCTAAAGAGAGAGATAGAAGAAGATCTTAGAAGATGAAAAAATGTACCCTGTTCATGGATAGGCAGAACCAACATCATCAAAATGGCAATATTACCCAAAGTTCTCTACAGGTTCAATGCAATGCCAATCAAAATCCCAATGGCATTTCTTGTAGAAATAGATAAAGCTATCATGAAATTCATATGGAAAAACAAAAGACCCAGAATAGCAAAGGCAATTCTAAGCAGGAAGTGTGAATCAGGCGGTATAGCGATACCAGATTTCAAACTATATTACAGAGCAATAGTGACAAAAACAGCATGGTACTGGTACCAAAACAGGCAGGTGGACCAATGGTACAGAATAGAGGACACAGAGACCAATCCACAAAATTACAACTTTCTTATACTTGATAAAGGCGCTAAAGGCATGCAATGGAGAAAGGATAGCATCTTCAACAAATGGTGCTGGGAAAACTGGAAATCCATATGCAACAAAATGAAGCTGAACCCCTTTCTCTTGCCATGCACAAAAGTTAATTCAAAATGGATCAAGGAGCTAGATATCAAATCAGAGACTCTGCACCTGATAGAAGAAAAAGTTGGCTCCAATCTACATATTGTGGGGTCGGGCTCCAAATTTCTTAATAGGACGCCCATAGCCCAAGAGTTATATACAAGAATAAACAAATGGGACTTACTTAAACTAAAAAGTTTTTTCTCAGCAAGGGAAACAATAAGAGAGGTAAACAGGGAACCTACATCCTGGGAACAAATTTTTACTCCTCACACTTCAGATAGAGCCCTAATATCCAGAATATACAAAGAACACAAAAAATTAAACAATAAGATAACAAATAACCCTATCAACAAATGGGCCAAGGACCTGAACAGACACTTCTCAGAGGAGGACATACAATCAATCAATAAGTATATGAAAAAATGCTCACCATCTCTAGCAGTCAGAGAAATGCAAATCAAAACCACCCTAAGATACCATCTCACTCCAGTAAGATTGGCAGCCATTATGAAGTCAAACAACAACAAGTGCTGGCGAGGATGTGGGGAAAAGGTTACACTTGTACATTGCTGGTGGGACTGCAAATTGGTGTGGCCAATATGGAAAGCAGTATGGAGATTCCTAGGAAAGCTGGGAATGGAACCACCATTTGACCCAGCTATCGCCCTTCCCGGTCCATCCCCTGAGGACCTTAAAAGAGCATACTATAGGGATACTGCCACATCAATGATCATAGCAGCACAATTCACAATAGCTAGACTTTGGAATCAACCTAGATGCCCTTCAATAGATGAATGGATTAAAAACTGTGGCATTTATACACAATGGAGTATTACGCAGCACTAAAAAACGACAAAATCATGGATTCTGCAGGGAAATGGATGGCATTAGAGCAGATAATGCTAAGTGAAGCTAGCCAATCCTTAAAAAACAAATGCCAAATGTCTTCTTTGATATAAAGAGAGCAACTAAGATCAGAACAGGGAAGAAGAGCATGAGGAAAAGATTAACATTAAACAGAGACGAGTGAGGTAGGAGAAAGGTAGAGAGAAGGGAAACTGTATGGAAATGGAAGGAGACCCTCATTGTTACACAAAATTACATATAAGAGTTTGTGAGGGGAAAGGGGGAAAAAAAACAAGGGAGAGAATTAAACAACAGCAGATGGGGTAGAGAGGGAAAATGAGAGGGAAGGGGAGGGGGGATAGTAGGGGATAGGAAAGGTAGCAAAATACAACAGTCATTAATATGGTATTATGTAAAAATGTGGATGTGTAACCAATGTGATTCTGCAACTTGTATTTGGGGTAAAAAATGGGAGTTCATAACCCACTTGATCAAATGTATGGAAGATGATATGTCATGAGCTTTGTAATGTTTTGAACAACCAATAAAAAAAAAAATACCCCTGTGACCTGCTTCCTCCTCTTTTGCCCTACTGCCTACAGTCCCCACTGCTTCCTAGAAATCTATTCAAATGTCAATGGATCAACATAGGAAAATGGAATCACTTCCCAAAAGCCCTGCCTCTGAACACTGGTGCATTGGGACCCAGCCTTCAACACCTGAGACCTTGGGGGACATTTCAGATTCTAACCACAAAACTCTTGAAAACTTAACAAAGACTTGAGTGAATGTTCTAGGCACACTGTGGGGGAAACAAAGACACATGGGTAACACCCAGCTATCAGGAAGGTATGTTCAGTGATAAACCACAAAGGGCTTTGAAGAGGTGCCCAGTGTAGTAAATGAAAGTTCTGAATAGATTCAGGCTGCCTGAGTTTGGATCCAAGGTCTAGCACTTACTAGTTGTGTAATTGGGAAAAGTTATTTCACCTCAGCTGTATTTTTTTTTCATCTTTCCAGTGAAGGCATTAATTGTACCTATCACATACAAGTATTCATATTAAATAAGATAATCTGCATGAGGTGCTCAACATGGAGCTTAACACGTGGAAAGAGCACAATAGCTATTATGGTAGATGGGGAATCTCACAGAAACAAAACATTTCCAAATACAGGACACAACTCACAGATAATGTGCATTCAATGATAGTTTAAGTTGAAGGCTAGGTAATGGACTTGAATATGGAGATAGGGTTCCCATAAACCGAGAGATGAAGAATCCCTTTTCCCTGGTGTTTGGGGAGAAGCCCTGGCAACCTTCCCTTCTCTATGAAGCTGAATCCAGGTGAGAGATTGCAGGACAGTCTTTCTATCAGTCCAGGAAGATTGAAACCAGCACATGGAAGGAAGAGAGCCGCCAGAGAAGCAACTGTGACTTTTTACACCTTCACAATATTTAAACTGAAGATTCAGTGTACATTAGTAGCACTTTAGAGAAACAATCCCTGCTCCATCCATCCAGCACAAAACCCACACTCACAATTCATTCGCTAGGCTTATAAGATTCTCAGGCTATAGCAAATTGGAGAAATTGATGTTTACCCCGAAAGCTTGTACCATACACTATTTGTAGCTGCCGTTGCCTTGGTACATGTCTGCCAGCGTGCCTGGACTTAAATCCCTGAGTAATAACCTTTAACTCTTTGCTAGGAGGCAAAATCAATTGAAGGTAGAACTGAGTAGGAGGAAGGAGAGCGAAGGTAGAAGAGACCCAGGTACAGGCACTGCATCAATCAATGGACTTCATCACATTCTGGACACAGGTGAGAGAAGCCAGGCGTGCTAAACAGCAACAAATTCAAACTCCTTCTTGTGCTGACATTTCTAAAGAGCTTCTGGTCAATGTAAGAGAAAAAGTATTTCTCGGAAATAAGGCTGATCACCTTGGGCAGGGATAAAATTGCTGAAGTAAGTGTATTTCTGACACATGCAGAGTGTACTAGTCCTATGTGAGCCCAGTATACACAACTGTGGATATCACACATCACAGTTCTATTCTCGCTGGCTTATTCTTCATCTCCCCCTACCCCCACCCCCACCTTATTCTCTCTTTCTCCTTCTCTCCCTTGAAGAACCAGACAATTTTTGCTTGCTAAGGTATTTCCTTGTATCTGCTACAGGTGTTCAACTGGCTGAAAGGATGGTGTGAAACATTTTGATGTATGGAAATTATGCCCATACTTTGAGCCTTCTCATGATTATAAAATTTATAGAGAATAAGACACAGGCAGCCATAAAAACAGAATTTTTACTTTGATCATGGAAAAGTTTTGGGTTCCCTTGGTGATTGATCTTTTATGGGTCTTAAAGATCACTGCCAATTTGAAGACCTAAAAGTCTTCCTACTTCTGTCCAAATCTTCTCAAACAACGGTGGAGTAAACAAAGCCCCGTGGACAGCAATGGTAGGGACAAACTTACTTGCAGAATGGTTTCAGACTCCACGTCTAAGCACGGAAATGAGAACAGCATTAGGAAAGCTTGCTGCCTTGAAAATAGAACAGCACACCAAAATGGCCCAACAAGGTGGCCAGAGACTAGAGGGCTGAGCTCCCTGCTTTCCCACAGCCTTCTTTAAAGGGATCATTCAGGCATTTGTCCAGGAACTTAAAGTGGCCTACATGCTATTCCTTTATATAGATTGCTACCAACCCTTACCTAACCCCTCCTCCAACACTTCAGTCCTTCCTCTTATCACCTGGGGACAGAGGATTGCTCTCCTGATTCACCGTGCCCTCCTTGCTCAGCATCTATCGGCAATACATATTTGTACTTATTCCCTAATGTTACGGTGTATTGAATTTGGGCTTTCCATCCAAAGAACCAGGGAGGGGCTGCCATAGACCAGGTTTTCATTTCATTTATATTTGTATTATTTCAGATAGGTGTATGAATAGACAAAATCTACCATGTTAGAAAGTAGGGAATTGTACAAAATAATGAGGTAGGTACTAGGGGTGGAGAACAGCTTTCCAAATTGAGAAAAACCTAAAATAAACAAATAAATAAACATCTGGAGTGAATAAGGAGCCATGTAACTGAGCAGGTCACTCAACTAGTGACACCTAATTCATCTATCCCAGCAAGCAGTGAAGTGCAAACAATGAATGCACTTGGGAAACAACAAAAATGGAAACCACTCTAGAGTAAGACTGTGCTAGTTATTGCTTTTGTTTCTCTCAGAAGAAGGAGTGTCACAAGAATGGGCACCTTTTGGTGGTTTACAGGGTCACCACAGAGCCTAGACAATGCTAACCACATCAAATATCTAACCACCAAGTCTTGAACCCAATGGGTATTAAGCACGGACTATGTTGTCATTATCACTGGATCTTCTGTATTTGACTTGAAGCTTCAAGCATCAGATGCTGCTGAATGTTGGAGTTAAGGGAAGGGACAATGCTGGTGGAGTGCTACCAGCAAAGTGGTGACTGTTTGCCAGGAGTGCTCTGGGAACACTGGGGTCTGTTCACCTGAGGGAGGGAAGCTCACATGCTCTCCCCCCAAGAAAGTCACAGCTCACATTAGTGTGCTAAAAGCTCTGGGCAGCCTGCAGCAAAACAACATTCACTTGGATTTAATACTGTGGTCACTGTATTTATGTGTGCCCTCAAATTCTTTCACTAACGTTTATTAACAGACACAGCAGCAGAATTTTACAAAACCCAGGAAGAAATGAGCTAAAAAGCAAGATGGACAGCTTTGCCCTGTCACTAATTTGGAGACCTCAGCCCAATCATTTAATTCTTCTGTGGCTCAGATTCTCCTTCAGTAAAACGATTGTCTTCCAGGACCACTGTGAGAATTAAATGAGATCACTTAGGGTTCCCTTTCTTAAATCATTGTTGCAGATTATCCCTGAAAACCTGAACATGTGCCACCCTAAATGCCCTACCTCTCCCAAAACATGAATTGTTGATATGCAGATTCACTCTTCCAGCAACTCCTTGAATCTGTAGGAAATTACCTTATTATATGCTATATCTTCCTGTTTCAAGAATTGTAAGGATTATGAGGTAAGGAGATGAAAACAATAGCTAGATCAAATTCTTTAGGCTACCATCTTCTGTCTGTACAAGAATTCATTGAGTCCCTGCCATGGGGCGATGAGAACAGTGCTAGAGATACAGTTGTGAACAAGAGAGAAGATTGCTGTTTTCATGGAATTTTCTGTCTAGATGGAGCTACAGTTTTATATGCAACTATAATTTGTCATGACAAACACTCTAATAGTAGTAATAATAATAGCTAATGTTTTTTGAGTGTTTACTAGGTAATTTGCTTATCTTACCTCATTCACTCCTCATAATTACCAACAAGGCGGGCACTACCATATGTTTAATTTAGAGATGGGGAAACGGGGGTTACAAGAAGTATGTGGTACTAGATGAACATATATCAGGTGCTTCAAAGATATGTCTTCTGAGACCTTAAGGTGGAATTAGAGTCAGCCAGGTAAATGTATGGGGAGTACTTCATGGTAAAATGATATTAGCAACGCAATGGGGGAGAAAAAAGAAAGAGAGAAAAGGAAGTAATGGTGTATTGCACGCAGGACCCATGAGAGGCCCCATAGCCAGAATACGGTGGGTTCAAGCTATGTGTGTGTGTGTGTGTGTGTGTGTGTGTGTGTGTGTGTGTCTGGGTAGGGACTTGGAATGAACAATGGTGATAAATTATGAGGTAGGGAGATGAAAACAAGAGCTAGATCAAAGAGCATTTCTGCCATTTAGAGATTTAACTGCATACCTGAGGCAAATCAAGATCAACAAGGATTCTGAGCACAATACTGGCATTTTAGGATGATCACTTTCTGAGAGTGGAGAAGGGATTAGTCTCAGGGACATCACAGAATTGTTTGGAAGCTGACGTGGTAACCAAGGCAAGAGGAAATTGTGTCCTGAAATAGAATAGAGACAGTGATAATGGAGAGATGCAGGTGGGTTGAAAAGCATTTGGAACATAAAACACCACTAATTGGTGGTGGTGAGAGGAAAGAATCAAGGGCAATGCTTGGCTTCTGGCCTGAGCATTGACACTACCAGTGGAGAGATCGGAATGGGATGACTTCAGTTTGGGACATGATGGATGTGAGGAATCTACGGGACATCCACTGGGCATAAATACTTTGAAATGTTAATGTGAAGCACAGGGAGCACCCTAAAATAAATAGAGCCTTTTGCTTGGCAAAGAACACTGTGGACAACTTCTGAGAAGATGATGCAGGAAAAACTGTCCTCCTGGACACATCTGGATCAAGTAGCTGGCAATTCAGAGGAGTAGATGGAGACCAAGTCCAAGCAGGAAATAAAGGAAGGGAAGGAATAGGAAATTAATTGTCAAGGAGTCCCCAATGTTACTTTCTCAGTATGGTAGATGTTCTTGATGCCTTGACCCTATCTCCCTGGATTGTCTGTAACCTTAGCACAGTAACAACTATGAGCACCTGACATCTGCCTCTCATCTTGAGAGATTTCTCCAGTATTATTGTTCAATCATCTACATCCAAAAGAGTCAGTGCCCCAGGGCTACCCTTAACCGAGGACAGGACAGTTGATAAACATCTCAGCTTCCCAGTTCTTCAGTGTAACTATTCTAAGGAAATGATTATTCTATTCTATAAGATTCCTAGGGACCCCCAGAGATCTGAGTCCCTGTTGCTCATTGCAGCAAGTCATTAACACACTTTTACTGGCTTTTCCTTCTTTCTGGTCTCTATTTCCTCCATGCCCCTGTTTCAGATTCTTGGGTCCATCTCCAAAGTAATCTGCATATACCCAACTCATTGTCTGAGGATTTTGGGGGGAGAAACCAAACCAAGATTAACATGCCAAGTTACAATTATTTATTTGCTTCTCTATTTCTGATTTCTTGGGTCATATAAAGATGAAAAGCGTTGAGGGAATACTTAATAAAAACCAAACTGATGTTAGACAGGTCCACCTAGAGCCTCTTATTGTGTGGGAAAGCAAGGAAGCAATAAAAAATTAATGTCCAAAGGACACAAAATGAGGTTTGAAAGAACTACCACTGGCAGTATTTGGGATAATTAGAAAATAAAAAGAAGAAACTAATTCCAAAATTTAAAAATGTGTATGTCTATGATGATACTTAAACAATAGGGGAGAATAATGACTTTTGCTAACGTTGAAGGTGACTTACATCAACATCTTAATATGAAATTATTAGTAAGAGGCAAGGAACAGAACATGTTTAGACACTTTGGTTAACGAATTACTAAGGAAAGTCCTTCTTTAGCTAATTTCAGCCTATAAATGCAAAAGTAATTCTAAAGTTTTAAAAATTTTATTTTGTACCTCCTAATGAAATAAGTTAATTCACTCAAAGACCAATACTAAATACTAACCCCATTAAGTGAAAAATTGACAAGGAACTTGGCCTTCGCATCATGCCAAATATCAAGTTCTGCATAACCTGCTAGTTGTAAAAATAATCTTTGGAGATATTAAAATCAAAGGCAATGGCAGTGAAGTATCAACCTTCAAATTATCGAGAAATGTGTATGTGTGTGTATGTGTGTGTGTGTGTGTGTGTGTGTACATAGTGGCCCCCTAAAATTAATATGTTGAAATTTTAGCCCCAAAGATGGTAGTAATCAGGAAGTGAGACTTTTGGAAAATGATTAGGTCATGAGAGTTGGAGCTGTCTTGAATGGAATTAGTCTTCTTGTAAAAGAGGACTGGGAAGGACTCCTCAATTTTCCACTGTGTCAGGACACAGCAAGAAAGCGCAAGCCATAGGAAAGAGGCTCCTTGTCAGACACCAAATCTTCTGGTGCTTTGATCTTAGACTCTCCAGCCTCCAGAACTGTGAGAAATAAATTTCTGTTGATTATAAGCTACCCAGTTATGATATTTTTCATACAGCGGCCCACGATGACTATTTATACATCTGTATGAAATGCTCTAAAGTGTTACCTGCCTGTGGCCACCTCTGTGTGGTAGAAATAATAATATTTTTTTCTTTTTCCCTTTATTGGCTATTATATATTTCATATATTTCCTACAATAAATTTCTATTTATTTTCATTTGAAATTTATTGCAACATTTGCGCTAAGTGTAGGGAATTTAAGTAGCTGAGTAAAGAAGCAGAGCAAGGAATAATATGAAAGAAATTAATCCCTTTAGGTAGAAGGGAGTGAATGCTAAAAAGAATGTTTGAGAACAGGTATAAATTTGAGTAATGGTAAGGAAAACTGAGTCAGAGAGACCAGATTTTGCTGTGTTGAGTATTTGAGGTCAGAGCTGAAGTCAGCAATTTGTAGATTTCAGACTTAAACCTATTTGTTCAATGCATTATTTTGTCACTATTGCTATTGACAAGTTTAAAAATTACAGTTTGGTTGAATTTCTTTAATAAAAATCACAAATGCTGTTTGAATTGATATAAAAGGAGACAAGTAAGCATATTATAGCTGCTACAATTGTTACATTGTGCTCCTCCGTCCAGAGTGACACTGTGAACCAAGTAAGACACCTGGTTAGAAATGTTTTCTCAGAGCTCAGGAGCTGGGAAATTAATGGAAAGTTCTGGGAACCTTGGGACCCGGGGAACCCTTATGGGAAGGGTAGACAGAGGGAGGTTTGCTTGCCTGGTGGCCTTTGAGATACTGGGAAATGTAAGTCATTTTGACTGCCAAGGATTAGATAACCAGGGAAAACTAGTCCTGCTGTGCCCCTCACATATCCCTTTGGTGCTCAAGTATGGCTATCTGTAAAAATATGATGGGTCAAATTCCATAATGAGGAACTTAAAGGAAGGTAAAAGATCATTTACTAGGCTGAAATTTGCTATAATCAACATTGCTGGAAATCTCATTGCCAGTACTGCTAGGTCATTTTCCAAGGGTCAAGGGCTAGACATAAAACAAGGCAGGTGCCAACTTCCCTCAAAGATGATGTGGCTCATTAAAACTGCCCAAGCATGCAGGCCAGCGCAGAAAAGCTCTCTTGCAGAAGCCAATCTTCTTTCCCCTCTGATATTTTTCCTTTGGGTCTTTCCCCCCTCCAGAGTATTGGGATAATTTTAATTCCTTGTATTTAGTAAGGAAAATCATGTTTTCCTCTTTATTTGTGGTGCATGAGCTAGAGCCAGTATGTTATATACATCACACAGTCAGATGTTAAATCTTTCATTATAATAGGACACAAGTACTGACAACAGAACATTAATTATGCTTATATTATATAAAATGTATGTGTGTGTGCAAACGTATCTATCTTGACCACACATATATGACATACACGAGATAATTTCACTATAAGATTGACAAGGTACCATTGTCATGGGCCATTGGTCAGAGCTTAAGAGATATTTTTATTGAACAATTTTTTTAAATTTCAATAGTATTTTTCTTATAATAATAATGTATAAATCCCCTTGGTAGAATAAAAAGCAAATTGAAAACATAAGTGTGAATTGAAAACGCAGATTGGAAACTTCTATAATACCAAAGGCTGCTAGTGTGTTTGTAAATCAACTGAGAAAGTTAGTTCTACATGGTGAGTGTTTAGCAGTATTCTAGAGAATTTCAAGGGATTTTTCACTTGTTTATTCATTCAATAAATTCATTTAGCACATATTATGTATTATCCTTCTGAGCCATGGGCACACAATAATTAATGCAAAAATAATTCTGTAAAAATAAGTCTAGAAAATGAAAAAGGTAAATGATAAACTATATATATAAATGGTCCTTTACTTTGATGGTCCAACTTACAATTTTCAAATTTTATGATGGTTCAAAAGTGTACCTGCATAGCCATTCTGGGTTTTGTTTTCAGTGCAATATTCAATAAATTATACAGTATAAAACACTTTATTGTAAAATGGACTTTGATTTAGATGATTTTGCCCAACTTTGGGCTAATTTAAATGTTCTCATAACATTCAAGGCAGACCAGGCTAAAGTGCTTGGTAGGTTATGTGTACTGACTGCATTTTATGCTTGGAATATTTTGTATCTCTGATGGGTTTATTGAGATGTAACCCCATCATAAGTTGAGGAGCATCTGTACTATGTTAGAGAGAGATGTATCTAATAAGGGAAGCAGGACTGAAAGGGTTTTTTGTTTCTTTCTTTGTTTTAGGGGGGAAGAGTGGTAATAGAAATGAAAGACCACTTTAAAAATGTAATTTTTTAACAAAGACCTGAAACATGAGGGAAGTACTCATAAGACTACCTAAGAGAGAGAATTTCAGGCAGAGAGAATAGTAAGTGGAAATTTTCTGAGGTTTGAGTATGCCTGGTATGTTTGAAGAAAAAAAAAATCAGAAGTCCATTATGTCTGGAGTATTTGTTAGATGTAAGTCAACTAGGTAGCAATGTCCAAATGAAGAAAGGTGTTATATGTCATTGTTGTAACTGAAAATCCTCTGAAACATTTTGAGCAATAGAAGCATAAAGAACTATGGTCATTTCCAAGTAAAGCTATAAGTCATGTTAAACATTAATACTCTGACACCAATCAAGTGCTATCTGAATATTTGTGTCCACCTGAAATCCTAGTTCCCAAGGCAATTGTATTGGAAAGTGGGCCCTTTGAGAGGTGATTAGGTCATGAGGGTAGAGTCCTCATGAGTGAAACTAGTGTCTTTACCAAAGAGGATCAAAGGAGATACCAAACCCCTTCCATCATGGAAGGACCCAGTGAGAAGGCATCAACTATAAACAAAAAAAGGTACTCTCACTAAATACTGAATCTTCTAGCACCATGATTTTTGGACTCCTTAGCCCCCCAAACTGCGATAAATATATTTATGTTGTTTAGGAGCCACTCAGTTTGTGGTATGTTGTTATTAAAGCCAAAATGGATGAATACATCAAGTTATGTGCTTTTCTAATTATAGTTTGATAATATTTACAAAATTTTTTAAGTAACAGGTGTAAATATTTTATTAAGAGATTTTTTGCCCCATTTCTATTTGAGGCTGCTAACAACCTTTCTTTTAAGCAGCAAGTTTCTTTTAATTGTTATTAAACCTACATTGGTCAGACTATCAGAATTCAAACTAGCTAATCCCATATATTAAATGGAGACTATGGGATGCATAGCATACATTCATAACTTTCTTGTGGTATTGCTTCTTTACTTTTAAGAACATGCCCCATTTTCAAATTATAAACTAGCATCAATGGATAGCTTGGTTGAACCATCTGCTTCACAAAAAATAGTTATAAAATCAAGGAAAACAAATACACACACACACACACACAATTATTTAAAGGCTCAAGAAAGTGACTGGTAGTAATCAAAAACTAGAAGCAGTGTTTTGTATGAAACTATTGCCTATTCTGCAAAAAAAAAAATGACAGAAATACACAGCTTTACAGAATAAAAACAAAGAAAACCAGATAAAGATTCATCAGAGTCAAATAACTGAGAAAGAAAAAAAAGTAAAGATAAGAGAATCTTTAAAACAGGTAAAGAAAAATGATGCATTATATACCAGAGAACAAGGATAAGAATACATCTGACTTTCCTGGAGAAACAATGGTTGACAGAAGGCAATGGTACAACATCTTTAAAGTGCTGAAAGGCAAAAATTATTAACCCAGAATTCTATATCCAATGAAAATATTTTTCAAAACTGAGATCTGAAATAAGATATTTTAAGATGAGCAAAAACTGAGTGCATTTATTGCTGTCAGACTTGCACTGTAAGATATGCTGAAGAAAGTTCTGTTGACTAAAAAGAAATGACACTTGAGTCCTCATGAAGAAGTGAGGATTTCTAGAAATAGAAATTATGTGAATAAATCTAAAAGACGTGTTATGTGTGTAAAGTATAGTCACTTCTTGTTACTCATAGCAGACATGTTCTGTAGAGTAGATGCAGATACTGAATTAGTGAATACTGAATCATTGCTATGAGGGGAAATGCAGCATTAAGCCCCTGTACACCTCTGGTCAATGTTTTTATCAGTCAATAAATAAACTTATTTTAAGAGTGATTCTCTTTAAAGACAAGCTAATTAATATGTATTGTTGCTTCAGTAACATTGAACTTAAGCCACCAGCACCATGAAGTACCTGAATAAAGTTTCTCTAACACATATATTTCTTCACAGTCTTTTTGTACTTACTAAAATTAGATAGGACTTGGTTTATACATAAAGGCCATTTAATAGCAAAATCATCAACAAGAAACACAAAAATGTGAAAAATACACATTATGTAGACTATGAAAAGAACATTTGTATACAACATGAGAGCTGAAATAAGAACACAGAGAATATCCTTATTTGGTCTCAGCTAATAATATATGCATCAGGTGATTCAAAGTTTTTGCCTATCTTCATCTGTCTGCAAATTAACATTAAATAAAAGTTAGCATTGGTTTTTAGAATTACAAATATATTCTAGTAACTTCACAAATACAGAAAAGCAATAATAATAAAAATTAACTGTACATTGATGAATCTTTAATCTCTTAATTAAAAAATACTCATAACTTATTACAACTTATAAAATTATGAAGTTGTATCTGGGTTTTGTAACACATTCAGAGTTAATATAAATGACAAACTAACATAATTATTAAAGGAGTAAATAGATCTATTCTATTTCAAGTTAACTTAATTTTATGTTAAGTAATATATTATTAATTATAAGTAGATTATGAAAGTTAACAATACATATTGTAATCTCTAGAACAAGTAATAATAATAACAATGCAAAAAGATACAGCTAAAATCTCAATCAAGAAAACAAAATAGAATACTAAATATTCTATGATCAGATCAACAAAGATAGTAAAGAGGAATAAAACACATGATATAAAAAACAAATAGTAAATGTCATAACTAAGTTCAACCACATCAATAGTTACAGTAAATTTAAATGACAGCACTGCAATAAAATTCAGAGATATACAAAATGTATTTTTAAATATCTACCTCAATACTATCCATGTTGTTCACAAAAGATGTACTTACATATTAAAAAATAATAAGTTGTACGTAAAATTATATAAAATGTTAAATCATGAAAATACAATCATAAGATAGCTGAAGTAGCTATATTTATATCAGACAAAATAAACTTGAAGATGAGGTAATATTAGAGATAGAGCATAATATTTCATAATGATGAAATAATCAATTCATTAGGAAAACATAATAATTGTAAATGTGTATGGGCTTAATTTTATTTTAATATACATACAACAAAAATGTTAAAAAATAAAGAAAGGTCAGGTACAGTGGCACATTTCTGTAATCACAGCAGCCAAGGAGACTGAGGCAGGAGGATCATGAGTTCCAAGCCAGCCTTAGCAAAAGCAAGGTGCTAAACAACTCAGTGAGACCCTGTCTCCAAACAAAATACAAAATAGGGCTGGGGATTTGGCTCAGTAGTTGAGTGCTCCTGAGTTCAATACCTGGTACCCCTACTCCCACCCACCCCCCCAAAAAAGTAAAGGGAGAAATAGATGCAAAATCATAGAGATTTCTAACACTTTTTCTCAGTAATTGATGAAACAGTAAAACAAAACAAAACAGTAAAAATATAGAAGATTAGGTCATAATTAAGTATCTTGACTTAATTATATTTGTAGAATATTATCCTCAACAACTGCAGAATACAAATTTATTCCAAATATATACACTAGAATATAACATAGGCTAGCCTTATAAAAAGGTCTCAGTATGCTTCAAAAGATTTAAATCTTATAGAGTATGTTCTCTGGCCACAAACAATATAAATTAGAAGTCAATAACAATAAGATATCTGGAAAAGCCACAATATTTGGAAGTTGAACAATAAATTTCTAGCCCATGGATCAAAAAAGAAGAATCAAATGAGAACTATAAATAATTTTATCGAATTGATAGTGAAAATACAACATATCAAATGCTGTGTGATGTAGCTAAAATAGTGCTTAGAGTGAAAGGTCAGATTTTAACAGCTTATTGTAGGAGATACCATCTGATTCAATGATCTTCAGATGCTAGGAAAAATAAGTAAAATCAATCTTTAGAAAGCACAGCTAATACAATAATGAAGAGCAGATATCAAGAAAATAGAAAAAGGGGGAAAATTTAAAGTCCAAGAAAGTTCTTCAAAATTTTAATGCAATTGATAATGCCATAATGAACCTGGTGGAGAGAGAGAAAATACAATTACCAATATTGAGAAGAACAAGGTTTCATGGTACAAGGTCAATATATAAAAATAAATTGTATTTCTATATGCTAGGAACAAAAAACTTGTCATTTAAAAATTAATTCCATTTAAATAGCATCAGATAGCATAAAACACTTAGGAATAAATAACAAAAGGTGAGCAAAACCTTTTTACTGAAAACTAGTAAACATCACTGACAGAAATTGTAAAAGGCCTTAAAAAACAGGTATACCAATTCACAGTCTAGAATACTCAATATCAAAAAGATGCCAATTCTCTTCAAATGAATTCACAGATTCAATGAAACCAAAATTACAGTAATACTAGATTTCAATTGAAATTTTTAAAAGCTGATTCCAAAATTTTTATGGAAATGTAAATAACTTAGAATAGCTTATGAATTTTAAAAAATAACAAATTCATAAATTGCTATCTGCCTTCAAGACTTCCTAAAATGCTATAGAATCAATGCAATGAGGTATTGGCATAGGGTAGACAAACAGATCAATAGAACAGAATGCAGAATCCAGAAATAGACTCACACTTAAATTGTCAATTGATTTTTTTACAATAATGCCAAAGCAATTGAGTAGGGAAGAGGAAATAGTTCTTAACAATGGTGCAGGAACAAGTGGGCATCCACAGAAGGGAAAATAACAAACAAACTCAAGTCCCTCCTTACACCATTCAAAAAAATTAATTTCAGATGGTGATAGTCTTATGCAAGAAAGCTAAAATTAAGGTTTTCAGAAGCTTTTAGAAAAACAGGCAGAATGATAGTTTCTTATAAAGTTATATATACAGTTTCTTATTAAGTTACACATGTTGACTCAGCAATTTCATTCCTCATTATTTATCCAACTGAAATGAAAACTAATGCTGCCAAGGCCTTGTATAAGAATGTTTATTGCTGCTTTATTCACAATTAGCTGACAACTGGAAACAGCCCAAGTGTCCATCAACAAAAGAATTAATAAACAAACAATGGTGTAGTCATACAGTGAAATAATACTCAGCAAAAAGAAAATGTAATGAACTACCTGTATATTCAAGAGTATTGACAGATCTCACAGACATGCAAAATGAAAAGAGACAAAAGACACAAAAATATATAATTCCAGAATTCCATAGACAGATGTTCTTCAAAGAGGTGGAAACTGTCTAAGATGACAGTGTCCTGAGGGAACTTTCTGGAGAGACTAAAATGTCCTATTTTATAATTGGGGTAAAGGTTGCATGGGTTTATTCTATGCATCTCAGTGTATGTAAAATACAGCTAGGATGTAAGTAATAACAAATACAAAACCTTGGTGATTGCTAGAGCTGGGTGATGGGTCTACAAATGTTTGATACGTGATTCTATTTACTTTGAAGGTTTTTTTTGTTTTTAAATTTTCAGTAATATTTGTTTTCAGAATGTTTTAAATCCAGCCAATCCAATAGTAAGGCGGAGACACTAAAATCAAGTCGGTGGCCTCAACTTGAGACACTTATGAATGTTTTAATTTTCTGCCTTCAAGTTCCTTGGAGGAACGCATACCCCAGGTTGAAATTCATTTTACCATTAGCATTCCAATAATGATATTTTCATGCCCTCTCCATCCCAGTCCTTTTTTCAACACCCCTTAGGAAGGCCCTCAGAGATGCGGCTGTCCCTGGGAGTGGAGAGCTGAGCAAGTATTCTTGGGAAAGAGGGAAGTGTTGGGGTTAGGTAACTGAGGGACTTCAAAGTGCCTGTCTGTCCTGAGGGGTTTCATCTGAACTAAGATCAAACATGCCGAGGGCCACCCTGAGACACGACTCGCCACAGCTGCTGCCTTCCCTGAATTTCCTTTGTGGAAGCTGCCACCGTAACAGCTCACCCAAAGGGCGGGATGTGTGGGTGTGTTTGTTGTTGTTGTTGTTGTTTGTTCATCTATTCTTGGGACTGTACAGATTTCTATGTTCTTTACCAAAATATCGCGAGGATAGATAGGAATATCTGTCTTGTCAGAATATCTTTTTAACCCTCTAAAAATCTTCTCCTAAGAGATTTTTCCTGGAAAGATAAGAGATGAGGCCACTTCTGTTGGTCTGACAACAGTTAACATCTGGTTCTGAACTCATGGAACTTCCTTGTCTGTGTCCCCAGGCCTCCTGCAAGTAGTAGGACAATGCCACCTGCAAGCTCCACACTTCATGCTTTCCATTCAGTCCTTGCTCAGTAACATTGTGAGTGGAAGCAGACAATGGGACATACATGTTGACAGAGTTTAGGACATACTATCCCCAAACATGGCATCTTGGAATTTGAAAAAATCCCTAAGGCAGGAAAGTCTCTGACCTTCTCCCTAAAGCAGGCTATGAATGACTTTCCTCATTTTCTCTACAGTAGGTCATAGGACCCTTATTCCGGAGGGATCCTCTCTACACCAGGAGGAAAGGAGTGAAGACACAGAGACACTGCAAAGTGCCCCCTCAGGTGATCACCATTAGGTTACATCCGCTATCTTAACACTTCTCCAGGACTATCCATTGTTCATCAAACCTACACATATAAGTATCATTTCCTCTGCTTCTCTGGGTCTTCACTTCTGAAGGGGCCCATGTCCTGTAAAACTTATATCAAATAAAAATGTATGCTGTCCTCTTCTTAATCTGTCATCTCTCTTCTGTTAGAGGGTCTCAGGCATAAGGAAAGCATGTTACCTTTTTCTTTCCTGTAATGTCACATTATATGATGCTGTTTGGGGACAAATCATCTATTGCCAAAGTCACTTCTCTTAAGGGTCTTAGAAACAGTGAGAGGGAAGGAAGAGAGGGAGAGAGAAGAAAAGAGCAAGACTTCATCTTCTGTCTGGCAGAGTGGGTCAGAATGACATTCATTCATGGTACAAAAGGATTATATACACACAAGTGCAGTGGAGTGGAGAAACACACCCTCTCTCCCCAGCAGATAGAAGGTTCAGCTTTAGAACAGCTTTTGCTTCTCTCTGAGACAATATGGTAAGAGCAATTTGCAATAGAGAACTAAAATGCAAATCTTTCATGGACACAAATCTAGAAATGCCCAGAAATCTCTAAAGGCAAGGAAACCGAAAAAGGGAAGAGTTTTGCCTTTTTCTTAACACACTTTATCTTTCACCTCCTATCAGCAATTAGGACCTGTGTAGTTTCATTTGATTTGGAACCATAATTCACTTTTTACAGCAAGGCATCTCTGACTTTATCCCTTTTCCATCTGTTCCTCCCCCATTCCAAATAGTTAAAATTAAGTTTCCTTTTCTAAAAAAGGGTAAGGGAGTCAGAAATGAAAAGGACCCAAGAGGAGGGTGTAGACACCAGAAAGGGCAAAGGAAATTATTAAAAACCTGATCGAAACTGTCTATCTTGCTTCCTCTTTCTTTTTTCCCCCTGCCAAGTAAACCTTTTCTTGATTACAGTAAACACCTTCTTCACAGATCAAAAGGAACGATTTTAAAGTGAGCTGCTTACTCACAAAATTCATTATGGTAATGCCCATCATATACAGCTGAGCCTGCTCCCGGCTGCCTTACTTTGATCTGCACTGTGGCCTTGTGTCTGTTCCCGCAGTTAATCTACATTTTGTTGGCGTCAGACTTTTTCAGCACTTATGCCTCGGGTTGGTGGTGCGGCCCAGTAGAATTAGAAGAGCCAGCATAGAGACCAATTTTTTTTCTCATAATTTTAAAAACCATCCATTTTGAAATGTCAGTAACAAACATATGGGCTATTTCACTCTTCTCCTCCCACAACTATCCCAATGAATTCATCCCTTTGACTCTCCCCTATGAAATTCTCCCTGTAGTAGGACTTTCTCATACTGCAGCATTCACATCTGCAATGCAGGTTTCTCGCAGAGCATTATTTATTATTGATGATATAACAACTTATAGCATGCTGGCCTCCTAACCCTCAAAGTATATAACAAAAAGTGCCAGGCCACCTAATGTGCCACCCTGACCTGAAAGGAACCATCTCTAAAAAAGTCATTCTGCCCAGTTGGTCCCCCAGGACTCTTTAGGCTGGTATTAGTGCCAATGATGAAGACTGAAAATGAGTGTCTGGGACTCTCTAATTGGAAATTATATAACTTTGACCTTGGGGAACACAAGAACATTTTGATCAGATTTCTGCAAATGGACAACCTGAGGGATCTCTCTGCTGTTCAGTGTCCTGCTCAATAAAACTGCTGGAAAGTAGTCTCTTTCATTTCACAGTCTACCTGCAATCCTTTGAATCATCAGTTGCCCCACTCAGCCTCCTAAATGCTTTCTCTTAATTCTTATCCTCCTTGATCTCTCTGAGACATTAAAAGTGCTGATCATACCCTCCTCAAAATGTCTGAAACTGTCCTCTGGCTTCCCCAATGCTGGATGCCCTTCTCCCCCTCTTTCAGCCATTCCTTCATCCTGTCAATATGTCCACATTAAGCTATCTATTTTTGGGCCCCTCTTTTCTGTTCCTCTATAACCATTAACAGAATTCTCTCCCTTGCTAAGAATAATAGGGATGATGATGATGGAGAAAATTCTTGAATGCCCACTGGGTTTTCTAATTCCAATGGTTCTGTGTTATTTCTTCATACCTCACATCAGCCCCCCACACTGGATGGGACACCTCATCACATTTCATTGTCATCATTTATTTCACATCCTGCTTGTCTAGACTGTGTGCTCTGTGAAGACAGGGACCCTATCTGTCTTAGCTCACATCAGTAACAGCATAGCACATAGTAGGAGCTGAAGGGATGATTATTATTACCCTTATTTTATAGATATACTGCTTTTACATTGAACCCCTATGCTTAGAGAGATTTCCCCCAATCAGAAAGCATAGGAATGTTAAATGTTGAGTAGATCTCTGACTCCAAGTACATTTATCATAAGTAGCAAAATAAAGCGAAACCTCTCTTCCCATCATTGTACATAACTTATGGCCAGAATTCCTACATTCATGGGACAGAGCTATAGAAGTTGCCTCCCACTGTTTCCCAGATTTACCTGATCACAGCATCTGTTGAAACATTTGGAGCAAAGCAGGTTTCTGGACCCCACTCCAGTCCTGCTGCATATGAATATGCAGAGGAAAGGCTAGGACATTGGGTGATTAAACAGCTCCTCCCTACCTACCATTCCAGAGTCCATGTGACTTTCATGGTGCTGCTAGACCTGGCTTCAACCCCCAAGTGGGAAACAAAAGCTAAGGGACCCAAAGGGACTTTGTTCTGGAGCAGAAATAAAGGAAAAGAGACCCAACTCTATATCTGTAGGTGACTTAGGAAATCAATAGAGAAATTTAGGAAACAGAATTTCCAACCAGTGTCTCTTAAAATGTGGTTTCAGACCTATCAGCATCACCTGGACCATTTTAGAAATGCAAATTCTCATGTCTAGCCATAGGCCTAGAACTTGAATATAAGTTGAATCTGAAAATGAGACCCAGCAATTTGTGCTTTAGCAAGCCCACCAAGTGATTCCAATGCACCCTATAAGGTAAGAATGTTCTCCTCTAATACCATCCCAAATAGATGAGGCCAGTTCTAACTCACAGGAAGGGACACAACCTCTTCATTAAACCTTCAATGTTTAAAAGTCATTTGAAGTCCATTTTTTTTATGTTCTGAACCCAGGCCTTTATAAAACTAGATGTTGTATCTCTTCATGAACCAGATAGTTCATATTAATGTTTCTTCGAAGTTATTTTAGTACTTCATGGTATGGATTCTTCTGTGAGACAGCTCTCCACCACATTGTCACAGCCAAGTAAGCAATTAAGCAAATGTATTGCCTGTTTGGCCTCCATTTTATACAACCATTTATCAGCACTGAGCTTGGCATGGGCAAACAGCTCAATAAACATGTTTAGAATTTATAAAAGAGACCTTTTGGTTGCTGCCATAGTATTCCAGTTAGAGGTTGCTCAAAGAGGAGACCCTTTTGAGAATTTTCTATTCTCAGGGCCCATACTCCTTGCTCTGCAGGTCAGCATCATTAATTTGGTCCTCCTTGATACCCATCATGTCCACCTCATACATTTCCCTCAGGCTTTGCCATTTGACTTGCCTCCTTGCCTGTGTCCAGATCTGAGACTCTTCCTTGACTTCCTTGGATTTCATGTGGATCCAACCACTTCCATTCATGCAGGTTTCTGATTCTGTTTCCCAAATAACTGGTGACTCTTCTCTCCAATTCACCATTGTGAGGCCAGTTGTGTTATGGTTTGGATGTGAGGTGTCCCCCAAAAGCTCATGTTTGAGACAATGCAAGGAGGTTCAGAGGTGAAATGATTGGGTTGTAAGAGTCTTAACCCAATCAGTGATTTAATCCCCTGATAGGGATTAACTGAGTGGTAACTGAAGTAGTAGGATGTGGATGGAGGAGGTAGCAATTAGGATGTGGCTTTGACGTCTAAGAAGAGTGGAGTCTCTCTCTTTGCTTCTTGATCATCATGATGTGTGCTATTTCCCTCTGCCACCTGCTCCGTCATGAGCCATGATGTTCAGCCTCATCTTGAGCCCTGAGAGATGGAGCCAGCATTCTATGGACTAAGAACTCTGAAATCATGAGCCCTCTAATAAACCTTCCCTCCTCTAGAATTGTTCTGGTCAGATCCTTTAGTCAAAGCAGTGAAAAAGCTGACTAAAACAAGGTGTAAATATGGATCTCTTTTAACTCTGTCCCAGTGTAGAATCATTTGATACATCATTCTTCATCTCTACTTTCGGAGCTCAAATCAGGTTCAGAAGACACAGAGAATTCATGTAGAAAAAAAATGGCAGGGAAGAAGAAACAGGGTCCATGCCAAATTGAATCACATTGGGGGGGGTAGTCTGTTATTAACATGCATTAAGCACTTGGGCATGCTAAATGCTTAATACATGTCAATAACTATAATAATAAGACATATCTTGAGGAAATGGCATTGTGTTTATACCCTCCCTGCCTGGGTAGCTATTTAACATGGTCAGTTGGACATTTGGACTCAGGCCAATTGGTACCCAGTCTGTTTTTTACTGTAAAGTGACTGCAGCTGTTAGAGTCCATGAACCCCTTGTAATGCTGCCCAGCACCCAGCAGGGAGATGCAATTGTCCAGCAAACAGATTTAAGAAATGGGCTAGGAATGGAGTTTCCCAGGCAGCATTTGAAAAACTAATCCTTCCATTTTTTAACACCAACTACAAAAGAAAATGAAGAAAAATGCAGCACACTGTGAGAATCAATTGAGAAGGGAAATATTTAATAATTTATAACATTTCTACAGCATGTTTTCCTATAAAATTTTACACAAATTGAATCTTCATTTTATATCAGAGATTCTTCCTACCTCACAACTGCATGGCTATTAGATATTTGCTTAGTTAGCTGGAAGACTGGAAAAGAAATGATTATTGATGGGTTAGAGACTTCCCATGGAGAGGCACATTATTGAAGCCATACATGAAAGAGAAAGGACACTGCTCTTGGTATTAGTAGAACTGGATTTGATGATGCCCTCCAAAAATTGCTAATTTCATGCTATTGGATAAGTCTCAAATCCTTTTTTAAGCTTTAGTTGCTTCCTCTGTAAAATGGGAACAAGGATTTCTCCCTACCTATTTACAGAGCTGTTTTGAAAAAATTAAGAATACAGATAGAAAAAAGTCTATACTTGGGTTTTGCCATAAATATATTGTATGGTTCAGTGGTAGAGCAGTTGACTAGTATTGCACGAGGCCCAGGGTTTGATCCCCAGCACTACAAACAAGAATACATAAACAAAAGTCAAACAGTATAACAAATAACCCCAGAACATTAGTGGTTTACAATAAGCATTTCTCCCTTATGAGTTTTGGATCAGCTGTGGGACACCTGAGCTTGGTTGAGTTTGAGTTCAAGTTTGTTTAATTGTTCCTAATTCTGTGACCCAGGCTGAAAGTTCAATGGCTATAAAGGTTATGCTCTTTTCATGGCTATTGTCTGCAATGCAACAGAGCAAATGGAAACTTACCATGTCTGAGCTTCCAAGTAACATAGCCTGTTGAAGTCAACCTTCCACTGGTCATTGTAAGTCACATGGCCAAGCTAAATGTCTAATTGGCAGTGAAGCATCTTTAGTCTACCTGGAAGGCATGGCATAAGTGGGGGGAAAGTAAGAATGTTGAGCAAATATGATAAACTATCAAGTTGGATGGAACTATTCTGGAACTTGCAAGGTAACATTCAGATGTTGGGGGATACTAATGATAACTTTAGCCTTGGGGGGGGTTAATGGTCTAAAATTATCTTACAAGTGATGAGATCTGGAGCTTTGTGGGAATAAAAACATTTAGGCATTAGACTTTCTCCTATATATATTCTTTGTCAAAATCTCAAAAGATGCATTTCCAGCTAAGCATGTATCTAATAGACAAACAGATATGGATTAGAATATACTATGCTATCAGTCAGGGTCTGATCAGTGAATACAGCTTCTATAGTCTTCCCAATTCTCCACAGGAAATGCATTAGAGTTGGTGGATTCGTGTGCTCAGGATATACTACAAGCCAAATCACATGAAAAGCCAGCAGGATTTCATTATATAGTTGGGAAAACTGCCTTTAACAAGCCGTGTCTCTTGGATGTAACAATTCTACAATGGGTAATATAATGACTAGTCATGCTACCTGTGTAGTTATGCTGCTACTGCATGACATTGACAATTCTCATGTGATCAGCCATGTCCAGGGGGCACAGGGTACAGAAGGGCTTGGCCAGGGCTTGTATATGCTCCTCAATTTAAACTTGAAAGTGTTTTCAAATTGGCAGGAATGGTGGTCTCTAGAATCAAAAGTACATATCAACTTGGAAAATCAAAGGATTTAAAATGAACAGGATCAATTCTGATGATGATATAGTCTATTATATACATCCTAATGCAAAATACAAATTACTGTTTCATAGCCAAAGCTGGACCAACTATATAGAAATGTGCCTGGAAAATATAGGTAGTCTCCATCAAGGCAAATGTTTCTTGTGAATTTTCCAAATGGCCATGGTCCCAGCTCCCTAGAGCAGCATTCAAGTTTAGGTCCAGACCTATAATAATAAGCAAAGAGAGAATTCAGTCTTGCTTAGGATGATATAGTGAAGAAGAAAAGAAGATATTTGAAGAGAACATTTTTTCAGATACACCCATGAACTGTTAATATGTGTAGTCTAACATTTAAGTTCCTTGAACTGTGATTAAGCCACAAGCATGAGGGATAAAGTCCCCCCAATTCTTTGGAGAGGTAAGAGAGTAACTAGGTCAGGGCAGAGGAGAAATGGTCTGGCAGGATTTGACCCTATTCAAGATTGGAAAACAAAAGCAGTATCATGAGGGCAAAAGCATGAGGTTTAGAATCAAACAATTAGATTCTAAGCCCAACCCAATCACTTAGTCAGCCCTAGCAGATAGTTAATCTCCCTGGACCTCTGTTTCCTCATCTGTATAATGAGAGCATCTGCTTCTCAGAATTGTAAAAAATTCAATGAGATACTACATATGGAAGTAGCCCCATAAATGGCAAGTTTAGGAATATCAACCATGTTAGACCCTTCTCCTTCCAAAAATAGGTGTGTTTCTTCAAGTACTTAATGGGAAAAAAATAGAAAACAGACCAGTTATGATGGGTTTCATAAGAAACCCTGTGCTCAGAAAAATCCAATATTAGGTGCCATAGACTTAATCTATACAAACTTACAAAGTCACATAACAAAACTATTCGCAAGAGAATGTATACATATGTATACATATGTAAAGCATCATGAGGATCACAAGACTTAATGCATGGAAGTGTTTGAACACTGCTTAGAACACAAAGTTCAGTTAATAATAATAGTAGTAGTAGTAGTATCATTAATATTGGCTGAATTGGCCATACACATTTCTTGCAAGTAAGCTGACAGGTCTTAATAATAATGAATCCTAAGCTTTATAATTCAAAGTCTTAGATGGAGTGAGGGTGTCCAGGATGGAGAAATGAGTAGTTTGGCTCTGAACACCGTTGTTTCTGGTACCAGGGCACTGATCCTCTTTATGCTTACCGGGAAAACTGAACTAATGTGACAGTTATTTGTGGACTGTTTCCAGGGTTCCAATATTCTGAGGGACTGTACTTGCCTCAGAATAAGGGAAGGCCTTCTGGCCAATTTCCAGGTGGATGGGCAGAAAATTCTAATCAGTGACTCAGGTTTGGAATTTAACCCTTCAATTTCTATGAGAAAATGGTTTATGGTTTGTTTATTTTTTTAATATAGGGGCAGGAGAGCTGTAGAAATAAGGCACAGATGAACATTAGAAATGACATGCATTATAATTGTTAGTGCTTTAAAACAGCATTCTTGCTATTCTATTTCCATGACTAATGATCTTTCACCATCAAAGGGTCTGCTTATGTGACACCTATTTCCACCTGTGCACAATGATAGGAAAGCATCATCAGTAGATACACTTTATCACAACTGGAAATGTAAAGGGTAGATTTCCCATCACTTTGCTTATGCTTGAACAAGAATTAAAACCATGCCTCCTGGGGATACATAGGTCCAGCAGCTTTCCGTTTTATCTCTGTGGCAATAATGGCTCATGCATTCAGACAAGATTTTGAAGGCATTTTAGCTCTAAGGAAATACGTTGACATTATGTTTGTGACCAGTTCCCAAAACTGCAGCAAAAAATGAATAAACTAAAAAACACAGTGGCCCAGAGCCCCTCACAACCTGGGACACAGAGTCGGTGGATCAGCTCATGTATCCACCCCCTTCCACTTGTCTCTACTCCTTCCCAGGTGTGTCTGTAGTCAGATTGCTCCTCCTTGCCTCCTTAGCTTCCCAGTGGTAAGAACTTGAAATGAAAGCCTCCTCTTGGGGATTCATGTGGAAGTAAAAGACTTTCAGATGGGGACAGATTCCCAAGGCCATTTTAAATGTATGTCAGCATGTTAAGGCCCATTAATAGGTTCATTGAGTTTGAGGAAAATTCAAGTAAGGTAACAAGAGATTAAGAGTTTGAGTCAATAGAAGGGAGTACCCAAAATCTAAAGGCATCATCCCTGTTTTGGAGAGTGTAGCCCTGACTCTCATTTATAGCCCCAGAAGGCAGGTGCCTCTGCCCTCAGTACCAACATGCTTTCCTAGGAATATTGGCAGTATCTCTAGGAAGGCCATATGGCCAGGCAGGACTTCCCATGTCCCCAGGGCAGTGGGGCTTTGTGGGATTCTAGATGTGATTCCACCTTGGCTGAAATACATTTTCCTCTCCAGTTCTTCAGCTATTTGTTCTCTGTCAGCGACTTCACAGGTGGCCTTGGCTCCTAAAAGCCGGTCATCAAAAGATCATGATCAAAGCAAAATACAGACTCCAGACCACCTGCCTGGAGAGTGCCTCCGTCAGCATCCTCCCCCTTCCATTTCCCATGTCCAGAGTTGCACGTAATTTTCTATTCTTCTCTCTGCTGCAAGCTCCAGGCATTGGTCTGTGCTATTAGATTTAAGCATCCAGGTCAAGAGCATATTCGCCAGCCCACCTCACAGCTGGGAGGGCTGTTGTCTAGTCTTTTCTATACTTGATGTTTTCATTCCAGCTCATGTCTCCCTCCTTCCAAAGACAGTGGCATTAAAGGTCATTAAGGTAAGGCAGCGGAAAACATGAAGCAGAGTTTATCATGAAACCAAAGACTAAATCTCCGTGCTCACCAGACCCAGCACGGACTTTTCTACCTCTGGGCTTCTGTGTGCCTGGAAAGAATGACTTCTGCTTTAAAGCAGTTGTTCCCCTGTGGCAAGGGGCAGGAGCTGTTAAGATCAGATGTGCTGTGGCGTTAATACTTTGAATTTACAAGGGCTGTTTGTGCAATGCCCTGCAGCTTTATTTCTCTCTCCTGAATGCATGAAACCCTGGAAGGTCCAAAGATGGGGCTGGTATTAATAGAGTAAAACCTCAACTAATTGCAGAGCATGGGCTGTAATATCCTCTTTGATACCAGAAACTATGTCAGCTGAGGTAGAAGTAATATAGACACACATGGAGGCATTTAGGATGTCAGAAAGAGGGAGTTATAAAAATAAATTAGTTAAGCTAGCAACAAATGAGCTGGAAATGTAAAACACACCTCTGAATCTCTTGGGTCAAAGGTAGGGAGAGGAAGGGGATTGGTTCAAATTGGGAGGGAGGAGCCCAACATGGGAAGGAAAGGGAAAGAAAGAAAAGGGGAAATGGCTGAAGAGTTTGGAGAGCAGAGAACTCTGGAGCAAAGGAAAGACTGGAGAAGAGAGAAAGGCCAGAGCAGACCAGGCCACGAGGCATCAAACCAAGATAGACTTAGCCCCCCGAAACTCCTTGGAAGAAACTCCCAACAGCCACAACTCAGTCACTGGCCTACTTTGTCTACAAAAATGGGAAGAGTTATGAAAATCCATTTCTGAGTCCTGTGCAAAGGAGGGGATTAGCTTGACCTTCAAGGCTGACCTTGCTGACAAGGCTATCTGTTCTTCTACTCTCCTCCCTAGATCTCAAAAGCTTAAGTGACAAATACACAGATACACATGTGTACAGTACCAACTCCTCTCAAGGGAGGAAAAAAAAAACTGACTTGGAGAAGGGTCTGAATAGTTTACTGAGTTGCAGAGTAATCATAGGTCTTTGATAAGGATTCATTCTCATGGATTTTGATTTATTTATTTATTTTTAGTTTTTATATTCACTCTTTAAAAAAAGAACTATGTTTCTTTCTTTCACTGTAGAAAAACAAGTAGAATCGTAGTTATGGTTTGTCATTTCCCTTGCTGAATTTATTTACTTTTCATTGTACATCAGCAGCTACGCATTCTGATATTTAGACTTTTTGTACTCCACCAGGAGATTTGGTAGGAGAGTTCAGATCCAGCCCCAATGCCCTCCCTAATCCTCTGATTCATCCTCTTGCTTATTGAGACCTGACTTTATTTTCTAGAGTTTTCATGCCCCAATTATAGACAAAGGCTTTAAGTGCACAGTCCTGGTTAAGGGACACATTGACTGAAGTCCTGAGTCCTGATGAGTTTATCTGCCAGCAAGGTTAATTGGTTGAGTGCAAATTCTTTTCATTCGGGGAGGGGTTGTTCTGAGTTCTGGGGTTTAAAACTGAATTTCTAAAGCTGAGATGGGAGTGACATCAAGTGAGAAAAAGACAGCGAGGAAAGGTGTATCCAGGGTACTACGATTTTCTAGTTTTTGTTCCTTGTCGGGGAGCAGACATTGAATTCACCTACTCCAATACTGCATTATTCATAAAGTTTTGTGTTTTGTTTTCATTTGTTTGGTATTACAAGACAAGTTCACTCATTCAACAAATGCTTGTTGAGTGTCTATGTAAGAGCCATGGTGACAAGGTAGGTCTTGTATTATGCACTTTTTGACAAATCTCTTCCTCAGTGCTTTTATTGGTAAGAGCAATATTATGATTGAATGTAGATGTTTAGATAAATACAGGCAGAGGCTAATCCCCTAGGACCAGGCCCATAGGCCTATAGGACCCAGACTTATCAAGGATATCAGCAGTCATTGGTCCTATATTCACACCTGACATGGAATCTCATACTAACACCCCCACTGTATATACTCTTACATCTGCTCCTTGAATGCTCAGCAGCAAAGAGTTTATTATCTCTCAAGGCCAACAACACCCTCTTTATAGTGATTCAGATCATTTCAGAATTTTTTCTTATATTGAGCTAAATGTTCTCTCTCCACCTTTTATCATTTCCAATCCTATTTTTGTCCAGGAGAGTTACTCAGAATGTCCCATTTTTTCCCCCACATGGCAGTTCCATGGCAAATGCAAGATAATCTTCTTGTACCTCATACCATCAAGTCACTTGTCTAGACTGGACACACTACATTCATTCAAGCATTTCTTATAGAGCATGGTTTTCAAGTCCCTTCACCAACTTTGGTGATCTATGACTTACCAATGATCTCCTGAAGGTGTGGCACAAAATATCCCAAGCATGGTTTCTAACCAGCTTAGACTATAATGGGGCTATCAATTCTCTGTTTGGTAATATCATTTTATTCTTAATGCAAACTAAGCAAGTATTTACTGTTTTGGATATAAATCACATGGTTGGTTTGTACTAAGGTTATAGGAGACAATAGTTCCCATGTTGGTCATATCCAAAATCTGTCCTTCAGCTATGTCCTGGCTATACACATTCACTGATTTTCTGCACCCAAACATGTTCATTCTTTTCACTATTAAATTTCACTTTGTTAAAATGGACATATAATTATAGCTGGGTGAAAGTGCATCGGAAACTTTTTATCTCTGAAGACAATGAATCTCTCCCAGTGTCTTTAGTGGTCTACCATGACCACCATGTCCTCTGTGTCCATAGCCAACTTATAATAACTGACCAGGTGCACAAGGTTTCAAGGCTGCCTTCTCTTTGAGGAAGCTAAATTATCACTGAAAACAACCTAAGGACCTCTGTCCATTCTGGACATCGCCCTGTACTAGACAAAGTATACGAATCAATATTGATTTGATGACAAAGTCGTCTAACCATTAAAGACCAGTGAGACTATTTTTGTTTTGGCAAACCAGTTGGTGGTAATTGTACTTTAAATTCATCATCATAGTTTGTATCAAAAAAGATTTATGAATTAGGGCTCCTTTAAAAATATTTGGTGAATGTGATAACAGGGAAGCACGGGATAAGTGGAGGAATTTTGGATGGGCAAGGAACATGGGGGTATGAAAGATGGTGAAATGAGACAGACATCATTACCCTAGGTACATGTATGATTGCACGAATGGTGTGGCCCTACTTTGGATACAACTAGAGGCGTCAAAAATTGTGTTCTAATTATGTATAATGAATAGAAGAACATTCTGTAGTCATGTATAACTAATTAGAACAAAAAAATTAATTAAAATTTTAAAAAATTAGTGAATTTGACCCAAGATTTCCAATAAAGTAGTTAATTCCAATAATTCCAAAATTTTTTCTAGGTATGACCTTCCAAGTTTTCCCCTAAAATTTCTGACTTCTGGCTGTCATAGAATTTTATATTTGTGTGTTATATTTATTTATAAATTTTATATCTCCTCTTGACAAGTTAAGCTCCTTGAAGGCAGACACTGTATTGAAACTCATTTTTGCATTGCATATAGAATATAATACAACACTTAAGAAGTAGATACTCAACAAATGGTTGTTAAATGATTGGATCACTGAGCTAATGTAGACAGAGACAGAATGATATTGTCAGCCTCGAAGAAGGATTTTAGGACTGCCTAGTGCTTTGAGGTCCTGAGACAAAACACAACCTCATGACTATATATTTTTCTTTCAGATATAAAGCGAATATATCTCCCTTAGCTCCAGGATCTCTGAATAAGAAGTATTTGCCTTTAAGATAGCCTGAGGCTTCTCATTCAATACAGCAAACTTTCTTCACAGTATATTTTCCCCAGAATCAGTAAGTTTTCCATCTAACCTGCCAGAGACAGTCAAAGTCTCCCAATCTGCAGCAATTATCTCGACAAGGTCAATTAGTATTTTAAAAAATGATTCAGTTACTTGGCTGCTAGTTTTTCTTTCACTCTTGCTTCTCAGCAGAATGCTCCCGGCATCAATTGCCGTGGAAGCAACATTGCACCAGAGGAAAAACTGTCTGCAGATGCCAAAAGAAGGTGTCCTTCAGGCAGAGAGAGAGAGAGAGCGTGCGTGGTTCATGGGAGCTCTGGGAGGCACCACAGCTCCAAGAAGCTCACTCTGTGACTACATATTCTTCAAAGCTGAGACTCATCCCTTGGCCACTTATGCCTGAGGAGGTTGCTGAGGTACCAAGGGGGAAGTTTAGAGTCAAGATAAATCTGTGCAAATAAGAGAAAAAAAAAATCCCCTGATGGCTGACTTTTAGAAAACCACGGAAAAAATAGTTCTCCTGCTGACCAGTGTAAAGGATGGAAATTAGATCAAGCTTCAGTCAAACACTAAATCCTTGTCTAGTTTGTTTTTGTTTTCCCCATACCACAAAACTCCCAAGGGTTTCTAGCCCTGTAGATGAAATACTCTATGTCTCCCACTGTGTTTTATGGGAGAAAATGATATTCAGACTCTTCTCTAAATATCTTCTCTTTCATGCTGTTTTTTTTCTTAATAGCATCTAGAATAAATTGCGTGATTTTTAGATCCATTTTTCATTGATAGTGGCTCATTTTTATTTCCATAAGATGCTCCAGGTTGCCCTTCACGTCTACATTGAAGGGCATCAAAGACAGGAAGAATTCCTCAGGGCTATGAAATTGCCTAGTGCTCAGATGAGTGAGGGAGCTTGTGGGGGAGAATAAAAAAGATTGCAAATGAAACTAGATGGAGATCACATTCTCTTCTTTCTCCTGGAGCACTTCTCTTTTAACTATATTTCTCTCCATGTGGACCTTCTCTGCTTTAAGCCCCTGAAAGGGCAGAGAAGGTCCCAAGTGGAGCTTTGGGGAGAGGAAAGTTGAGAGAATCCTGTCTCTGATGCATGAGTCCAGATGCACTCTGGGCACTGCAGAAACAGCTGAGTGTGAGAAATGCAGATGGCCAATGGGCAGAGCCCAGGGAGAGTCAGTGTCACCTGTCTGTGGTTCAGGCCACAAGCTAAATGGGCAGCAGGTGACTACCCATGCCCTACTGTTGCTACTGGAGGGTCTAGTTGGCATTTATCCCACAGCAGAAGTAGAAGTGGTTACACAAAGCAACGTTCGCATGATTGGGACCTCGGACACCAGTTATGTAACACACATAAAACAAATCATAAAACTATCAGGGAAAAGATTAAACTTCCCTCAACTCTGGGAAACAGCACAAGGAAAAAATTAGATCCTCAAGGTAGTTTTCAATATTGATCGAAAAGCTGACCTGACGAAGAACCGCCTCAAACCTTGTTTGCTGTTGCTCCTCTCCAGGGCCCTGGGATAATTTGTAATTCAAACTTGGAAAGAATCCTAAGCTATTTCCTTCAGATTTATTCTTTCCACATGTGAAACGAAATAATTAAAACACCTCATCTGCTTTTAGAACTTGAGTTTTTTTTTAAGGTAAAACATTGCTGATTGAATCCATATTTCTTCCAATCTTCCACTAATTTAATTTAATATTAAAAAATTATTTTCTAAGGTGAACAATAAAGTTGCATACAAATGAATTTTTTTCAGAGTGGATTTTAAAAATTTATATTGGTTAGTAAATTATAATAAGTTTATTCTCTCCATCCTTATTAATCAAGATGAGTTCTATAATACTTGAAGGTGAGAGGTCTCATGAGTATTTTAGCTCACTTGAGGGATATTATTTCTGTAAGGCCACAGGGTGCTAGAAACAGTTGAGAGAGGATCCAAGTGCTTTCATTTGGACACTTATGATGGTTATCAAGCTAAATTAACAAGAATTTTATAATTATGGCTGTTTGGGACAACTTTAGTTAATACAAGTTTCTTACGTATGTGCCACCCTTATCAAAGTAAAATCATCTAAATGCAAAATATTTCCACACAATTAGAATTAAAATACCACAGGAGCTCACTTATATGTGGAGAATAAAAACACTGAAGTCACAGAAGTGGAGAGTAGAATGGGGATAGAAATGGTTGTTCAGAGGATACAAAATTTCAGTTAGACAAGAGAAGCAAATTCAAGATATCTATTACCCAACATGGTGGCTATAGTTAATAGCAATGCTTTCTTGGAAAACCACTAAAAATAATTAAATTATAAGATTTCTCATGATTAAAAATGATATGTGAGGGAATGCTGATTAGCTCAACTTCTACAATGCATATGTATTTCTAAATCACATATTGTACATGATGGATCCATACAATAAATCAATTTTGTCAATTTTAAACATATCAACGACTTGCAAATAAAAGAAATAAATTTTGTGCTAGGATGTATTAAAGAGTTCTTTCAACCAAGAATCCTGCCTTTGGACAATAAGCATTGTCCTTCTGAAGACCACAGACTGAGCCCCATGATAACCATTATAAGAAGTGCTCAGTGTCCCCAATGTCTCTAACTTCCTAACAACCCAAGAACGTCCTCACATTATACTCATCTAAATCCCACTTGAATCTACATATATTTTCTACCTGCTTCACTTCTTGAAGTTGTTCCAGTATCCATGTCTGAAAAGTCCACCACTCTCACCCTGAGCCCTAGGACTGTGAGCATCAGGAGGGTAGAATCTGCCTCTGAGTCCCTTCTGTTTCTCCAGTGCCTCACTCAGTGTCTGCAGGTTTTCCAAAAATCTTGCTTATTTTTTTAGTGGATTGTAGTTAGAGGTCAGGTTTCCTAAGAAAACAAACATACAAACACGTATGCCTTACTTGTTTCTTTTTCTTGAATACAAGTTGACCAAAGGATTGTTAGAACCTACTCACTAACCTCCCTCCCTCTCACTGCAGGGACCTTCCTTCACACACACACTCACACACACACACAAACACACACGACTGCGATCTGTTTGAAACTGATGATGGATACTTGTCATCTGTAGAATAAAGCCTTCTAACTCAGGGTGGAACACAGAGTCCTGGTTGTTGATCCCTCCCTGACTCCTGCTACCTACACCTGCCCATCTCACCTGCTTAGCCTCATCTCCCCTCCCATCAAGCTCCAAAAGATTTCATGCTCTGGCCACTCCATGAAAGCCCCCCTCCCCCTTCCTGTTTGTGATTTGGTGCCTTTGTCAGTGGTCTTTCGGTTCCCCACCATGTCCTTTCTCAGCTCTGCCCTGGAATCCTAGCATGCTCCTGCTAACCCTTCCAAATCTAGCTCAAATATGACCCCCTCAGAAGCTTTCCAGATGACTCCTCTGGGCATCCTAAACACACCTCAATCCATGATTGTGAATCCTGGCTGTACTTTGGAATCCCTTGGGGAGCTTGTAAAACTAGCTGAGCCTCACTCAATTAAATCAAAACTTTGGAAGATGGGATCCAGGCATAGTATTTTTTTATGGTAATCTGTGTGTTTCTTTTTGTAGTCTTTGCATCATAGTCAAGGTCAATGCCTTATCCATCTTCATCTTCCCAGCAAACAGCATAGTTTTTGGTATATAAGAGGTGTTGGAACATTCTTTGTAAATTAAAAATGAAATATTCATGAAGGCAAAGCTACATTGACAGAGTTTAGAAAGTTCATAAACTTAATTTATAAGTGAGTCCTATAATGGAAAACCTTCCATGAACATATTCTTCAAAGTTCTGATGCAGACCTCAGGAATAGAAGTACTTGATTTTATTTCTAACCTGGGTCATAATTTTAAATGAAAGCTGAAGTGTAGTGGAGAGGTGAGAAAACATTTCTTTTGAGCGTATTCTCTAAAGATGGTTGCTAAGTTTTCTGTTGTTGTTGTTTTATAATTTAAAAGCTATTATGTTGACATGACACTGTTAAGACTATGGTTTAAAAAAATAAATATTAGGGAAATCAGTGGGAAGCAATACCCAAAGACATCTAGAGAAAAAATCCAAGAGTATAGAGCCTTTTATAATGTGGCTACCCTGCCCCTCTCCAAGAAACAGTGCAGGTCCAACTCTTCCCTTATGTTTCTGCCTCCACCTCTTAAGTCAGCACCTGGCTGATGCTCCCTCCACCTTGCCCCCTTTATTTGGCCCTAGGTTAGGTTCTAGATGAATGTGAGGTGGTGTGGATCTTAGTCACTGCCTCTGGTATGGGACTTCCACCCATTAAGTGACCTCACTAAACCTCAACCTCCTCTCCTGTTAAACATGGGCAGCTTCCTGGGTGGATTGTTAAAATAATTCGTTTTATAGAGCCTGAGATATAATAAATGCTCAATCACTGGTAACTGCTGTTATTGTTTGCTTGCTCTGAGCAGACATAGTTTCATCACATAGCAAAACAGGCCAACGCTGCAAACTGAAGCAGAAAGAAACTACTGGCATGTTCTTGGACAAGAGAGAACATTTCCTTATATAAAAGCATAATTTTGTTTAAGTCCAGACATTATGACCTTTAGAAATGCATTACTGACAATCTACTTAACACAAATTTAATTTCTGATCTACAGACATGATAGAAAGGAAGGCATGCTCCTTTCAATTGTAAAGATTTTAGGCATAGTATTCAAATAATTCAATCAGCTAGTAAAATTGAAAGGCTTCCTGAAAAAAAAAAAGATCTTTTAAAATTTGTTTTTTAAAAGACAAATATGCTAACATACAAACAATATTTCCGTTTGTTAAGTATCTGTCAAGTTCAAACTATACAGTGGCTAAGCTAACCATCCTCCTCCTCCTCCTCTGAGGAGCCCTCTGCTGCTTTTCTCATCCTGCCCCTCTGGTCTTGGAATCCTTGGTCTTCTCTTTCAGATCCTGAAAGTGAACTTGGTGGCTCCTGCCCTTTTGTAGGTCTCTCCTTTTTCACTCTCTGAGGGGAAGGTCTCCTATGGGATAATGGTAGAATACTCAAATTCCTCCCTTATAGTTTTTTAGCTTCTTTAAAAAATTTGTCCTAATTAGTTATACATGACAATAAAATGCATTTTCACACATCATACATTATTGAGTATAACTTTTCATTCTTCTGGTTGTACATGATATAGAATCACTCACATACCATATATACACATAGCATAATAATGGCCAATTCATTCTACTATCCTTCCTACATCCAAAGCCCCTTGCCTTCCTTCACTCCTCTCTGTCTAATCCACAGTACCTCTATTCTTCCCTAGCTCCCACCCCCTTATTTGTAATTAGCATCAGCATAGCCAAGAAAATATTCCACTTTTGGTTCTTTAGGATTGGCTTATTTCACTTAGCATTATATTCTCCAGCTCCATCCATTTACTTGCAAATAACAAAATTTCATTCTTCTTTAAGGCTGAGTAATATTCTGTTGTGTATATATACCACATTTTTTATCCATTCTTCTGTTGAAGGGCACCTACGTTGGTTCCATAGTTTAGCTATTGTGAATTGAGCTGCTATAAACATTGATGTGGCTGCATCACTATGCTGTTGTTAAGTCCTCTGGGTATAAACCAAGGAGTGGGATAGCTGGGTCAAATGGTGGTTCCATTCCAGGCTTTCTGAGGAATCTTTGTGCTGCTTTCCATAATGGTTGCACCAATTTACAATCCTACAAGCAATGTATGAGTATACGTTTCCCCCCATATCCTTGCCAATATTTATTGTTGCTTGTACTCTTCTCCCTTCTATTTTTAACATATATATTCTAATCTGCTTAGAAGGCCCCTCTTTGAGTTAGCCTTCATTTTTACTACAGCATAGAAAGATTCCTTTGCCCTCTCCTAGGGTTCACATGGATCCAAGTACAAAGTTTTCATGGATTGGTTTTGTGATTCTTCATGCTTATAGTTCTTGCTTGAGAACTCACCCATAAAAGACCATCTCCACACCCAACACCATTATTCACATTATTATGGTAAACCCTGAATTCCTTAAGTCAAAACAGAGACCACCACCTTTATAGGTTTGCTCCACAGTGGAGTGATCTTAGATCAAGAGATTGGGAAAGTACTTACATGTTACTATTAACCCTGAAAGAATGCCCTTGGTTAGTTAATTTAACACTTTTACATTCAACTGCCCCTTCCTTATCTCAACATATCACCAGCATTAATACACATCAAAAGCCTTATAATCAGTCTCCTATTGACGTACCAACTCTCTACAGATTTATCATAAGGAAATAGTCAAGGATGTTTTTCATGATTTTATTTAGATGGAAGTTAAAGATAATCATGAAGAGTTTTGTTGCAACATTGAACATAATTAATTAATTTATATTCATTTAACATAATAACAGAATTATAATCCAAACAAATAATGGAGGATTTTGCAGTTTTACAACATTGTATAATAAAATTTTATGTCATCAAAGATGATTCTTAAGTTAAAGACTAGGCTATAAAATAATATGAGTTTAAAAAAGCTAATCACAGTAGACCTGTTATTTGTATCAGAGCAATAATAAATACACAATTCAAAATAGCAGTTCCCTCTTCTGAGAGAAAGACTGGGATTGGGTTAGTGGAGGCCTTAGCCATAGAGCATTGGTGTTGGTAATTTTCTGCTCTGAAATTAGTTGATAGACCTATTTTTAAAAGCTTTGCCCAGTAACTTGCATTTATATCCCACACATTGTTTGGTATGTATCAAATATTACATAATAAAACATTACAACTCCAGAGGTAATGTATCCTCACTTTAGAGCCATTGCATCCAGTTGTACCAATTGTCCCCTGACAGGGGTAGAAAAGTCCTGGCAAGAGAATATTTCAGGTCAGAGAAAAGGGAGTTCTAATTTGCATAGTTTCTAATTTGCATAAAAGGACCTTCTACTTGCCAAAATATGAAGCTATAGGGGCTGTATCTGCCCAGAGAGGTAGTCTTTTTTTGAATGTGATCCCCATGGGTAGATACATTTTTCAGTTTTTCACACAGATGCTATAGATTTTTTCAGGGACACGCATTGTGTATGTAGGCATGAACACGCTCATATGCCATTATCTCTGTGTGCATGTATGTCTGATCTGTGGTTAATCCCGAATGATGGGATTCTAGTTCTTGAACTCTTTGCTTGCATTTTATAGATTTACCACATACTACATTTAACACACACACACACACACACACACACACACACACACACCCATAAATTTAAATATCTGTTTTTCAGACAAGATATTCTCTTTCTCAGATGACAGACGACCCTAAAGCTGAATATGCAAATAATACACAAACCCACCAGACAATTTCACATCTGACCTAATCTCTCATTTCAAGTTTGCTTTCTCCTCCCCTCCCCAAAAGCAAGCTTCTGACAGAATTCCTTCACTGTTTTTACCATCTCCCTCTGAGGCAGCAAATCTTCCCCATTGGAAACCCGTCTTTTGAGACATGCGGTGCATCACCCTCTGCACTGTGGACTTTCAAGAAGGGCTGTTATTTTTAAATGTTTGTCAGCATACTGTGACTTTGGCACTGAAAAATGTCAGTGACGCCAACGCAAATTTTGCACATGAAAATGTGGAGTGAGAGATAGAAGAGGAGTTCTCAAGGCTAAGAGAGAATTTTTTAAAAAATATCTTCACATGGCTAATTTAATCTACACTGTTTATATTATCCATATGTACATATAAGGGGATGCAGAATCCAATAATCTATTGTTGTTCTCTCCCCCCAAAAAATGGCTTTATTATTTCTTTTCCCAGTTTTAAAAAATGTTAATATGTGTGTGAGTAAAAATTTTTATAAAATATAGAAATTAAACATAAAGGAAAAAAACTAATAATTAACCCTTATATTAAGTAACTGCTATTAATATTTTGTGATATCCCTCTAAAGATTTTGTTTTTAATTTATCATAACTACTATTTATTGAGAACTTTCAGTGAGTCAGGAACATTGCTAACCTATGTGTATTATTTCTTACAAACCTTAAAAAGAATCTTATGAAGTACTGTCAGCCACCTAAGATATTAGTAAGAATTATCCTTTATAAGAAAACAGGCTCCAAAAGCTCATATAATTTGCTTGTCATGTAGTCAGGGTGGATGGGAATCAAAAGCTGTGCCTATATCCAAAGTCATGTCTATCTGGAACCTCAGAATGTGGTTTTATTTGAAATAGGACTCTGTAGATATAATTTAAGAAAGGATCTTGAGTTGACATCATCCTGGATTAGAGGGGCCTAAATCCAATGATTAGGATCTTCATAAGAGAAAAGGAGAAGACACAGAGACACAGGGGTGGTCAAGATTATGTGCAGATGAAAGTAGAGTTTGGAGTTATGCATCTGCAAGCCAAGGAACATGGAGGATCACCAGAAACCACCAGAAGCTAGGAGAGGGACAAGGAGAAGATTGTCCCTTAGTGTCTCCAGAAGGAACCAACCCTACTGGCACCTTGATTTCACATTTCTGGCTTCCAGAGCTATGAGAAAATAAAGCTTGCTTTTCTTTTTCTATTTTTCTTTTTTTCTTCTTCTTCTTTTTAATGCCACTCTGTGTATTGAAATCTGTTATGGCAATTCTGAGAAACAAATATATCCTATTATTGAAATGATTTTATGACCTCTTTTTTTACTTATCAACATATCACAGGTATATTGAATTTCTCAGTATATCAATACCACGAATATAGGTTCACAAAACCATTTCAAATGCCTAAGTAGAATTCTAGGGTAAGGACTTAAAATGTTTTCAATCCATCAATGGAGGGACTGTTAGATTATTTTTAACCTCTTACTTTTTACAAACAATAGTGTGACTAAAATCCTTATTTGATTTCATCATTTTTTATATTTTTTTTCAAAATTATTTTCTTAGAAGAAATTTTCCAAAGTGATTGCCTGGTTCAAATATGTACCCCCTCAATTAAATTTTTTGATATATCATTTCCAAATCACTTTCCAGAAGAAGTTCTACCAATTGATCATCCTACTAGAATTATCTGAGCAATGCAGTGATGATAGAATATACTTTGGAAAGTCCAGTTTTCACAAAATATTTTCTGAGACTGTGATCAGATGGGTACATTTAATGCCAGCCTGGACGTGTCATTAGCCAGAACCAAAAATGAGATTCTAAGATATTAGAATAAAACAATGTGTAACTAACAAGTTAAAAAACTCTAATTCTGGGACTGGGGTTGTGGCTCAGTGGTAGAGTGCTCACCTAGCACTTGTGAGGTGCTGGGTTCAATACTCAGCACTACATAAAAATAAATAAATAAAATAAAGGTATTGTGTCCAACTACACCTAAAAATAAATTAGAAAAAATCCCTCTAATTTTAATAAATTAGAGTCTTATATTGAAAACTATGAGTCTCATGCTAACTAGCTCGTTTACTCTTATGACACAGTTTCTTTGTATTCCTTGACCAGTCTGCCATCCTCACAGGGCTAGTACAAGATGGCAATTACGGACATGAGCCCTAGAATCAAATTAGCTATTTGAATCTTGTTTTCACTTCATATTAGCTGCAACCTGAAAAAGTTACGTAGACTGCCCAAACTTCCTCTTTATTACTTGTGAAATGAAGACAGGCATTCTTCATAGGGAGTTGACTCAGAGGAGATAATCCTCATAACGGTGCTCAACAGGAGACTGACAGTAAGTGCTCTGTAAATGCAAATCCTCACAATTACTATCATACCTAACAGCCTTCCCATACATGTGGCCAGTTAGTGCAATTGATTGAGAGTTCATGCCCAGGAGGCCAAGGTCATGGGTTCAACCCCAGTTAACTTGGCTCTGATCCACAGCCACAGATTGCATCTTAGTCCTAGCCAGCTGCCTCTTCAGCAGCCTGGTGAATGTGTGATTAAATCATCAAGTTTCTTTGTCACTGCCATCCAGGAGGGCTTGGAGAAACCCCTTCTACTGAGGATACTGTCTGTGAAGAGGGAAACTGGGAGAGCACCCGGGTCCCCCAAACCAACCAGGACTGGGGCAGAGCTTCACCAACAGCATGATGGAAACAAGGTGTGTAAATACAAATTCCAAGAAGGAAAAACACAGCAACCACCAAGTATGGGGCCTTTCTGGTTTTCCCCGTCATCACCTCTGCTAACTCTTTGAAGGAACTTAAGCTCCAATAATCCTTAGGCTCCAATAATGATGGACAGAGCGAGATACATGGAACTAAATTCTTTCAGAAGAAAAATGAGGATCAAAAAGTCATATATTAATAGCTACAGTTGTAGCCAACTGCTAAGTTTACGGAGAAATGTCTTCCTTCCTTATAAGAAAATTCACATTGGAAGCTTATAAAAATGTGTTATCTTTATCCTCTGGGGTGTAGTCATTAATAAAGAGAATGGATTTCTTTGGTATTGAGTTTTGCCTTGGGCACATACTCCAGGAGGGGGCCAATCAAGGCTGGCTTTGAAAAACTGGGGAGAAGTTTCCATAGATTTTCCCAAGGGGAGAAACTTCAGTGGCTCCTTCAGGCAGGAACCTCTCTTTTCCCAAAACAATTTCCTAAAAGATTCATCTTTGAAAAATTACACATGAACATACCTATTACTGAAAAATGGCACAAGTGAACAAGATTGTAAAGAGCAGGGTTAGTGCTTGCTCTTGGTATATATTGGGAGCATCTGTAAGAAATAGCTCCACATCTCTTCACTTCAGTTCTCTTGGCAGGAATGTTGTTGAGGAATTTACAAACCATATCATTCAAAATCTTCAAAGTAAAGGACCCACGGGAGGAAATTCTTTTGTATCTGAGTGCCAAGAAAAGGTTTGCTTCCCTTGAGATGTGTCCTGTCCTTCCCTTCTGGGTAATATGAAGCCCATTTTCCTCTCTTGCTCTAGCTGCCTCAATTTGCAGGCTAACTTTAATTAATAAGTGGGAATCTTGACTTTTAACTTTTTTTAACATTGTTTTCCTAGTATGTGTGTTTCCTTGTCTACATTTTTTAAAAGTATTTTGAAAGGAAGCCTTAAGCCCAGAGAAGATTAAAGGAGGATATAAACAAGTAATTAGTTTTAGAGACAGCCTTCTCTAGTGGCCAAAGCATTGGTTTTGAAGTCAAAAGTTCTGTTTACAAGTTTCTGCTTATCCTTTTACTGGTTTGTGACCTTCGACATGTCACTTAACCCATTTTTCTATGTCATTATCTATCAAATGTGGATGGATAATATTAACTGATGTCACAATATTTTTATAGAGATTATATGAACTAATATAGGTTAGTTGTTTTGCAAACAATAAAAATCTATGCAAATTAAAGTGTTCTTTACAATATATATTGCTGATCAAGGCTCTTTTGAAATTGAGAGAATCAACAAACCCTTTTAAAACCAATTAGAATAGAAGATGATTTTTATCAATGAATCTAATGTTACTTGGGCTTAGACTAAACAAGCTACAGAACCAGTCCATCAGAAGTTGAAAGACATGTCCCTTCTCTATAGTCCCTACATAAGTAAACTTCTGTAATAGCAGATCTCTCCCAAGACTGAACTCTTGAGAATAGGGTCTAAATTGTGTTCATCTTTATATTCCCAGCACCTAGTTATTGTTGATCAGTTAAAAACTGTTCAGCATGACTTTTTTCAAAATGAACCCAACTGCAATGTATAACTATAATATTCTAATAAAAAAGAAAACTGTTAAGTGAATTTATCCAAAGTATGCTCATGAATCAATAGGAGGGTTTAGTCATTAGCTAATCAGGAAGTAGATTCAACCAAAATTGAAAAGCTGAGTAGGGAGACTGTGGAAGTAAGATGGCTTCAAATCAGGAAGGAACAGGCCAAGCAGGATACAAACTGCAAGGAATTTGAGGACAGGCTGACTAGATACACGAGTCAACATGAACACTCTGCCCCTAAAGATTTCCAGGAAATGAACATTGTTTAATTTCTATGTTAAGAGTCTAGAAGTTTCTGTAGATTTCTAGGCCTGATGGATTGCAGAGAAATAAGCAGTGCTGCTGTGTATGGTTGTACTCTAAATAAATAGGCAGAGGGGATGAGTAGAATTTGAATCCAGATGCTCTTGCAAACCATTCACCCTGGAGCTTCTGCATCTGCCTCTAGGGGGCGCCATTATCCAATTCACACGAAGTTCTAGGTGGTTATGTCTAACCTACAACATTTGAGTAAAAGAACCTCTCTTTGTTCCTGACAGACCTTCACTGTCCAGTGTCTGAAGGCCAAGGAACTCATTTTAGGAGAGGCTAGTGGTGCAAGAAAACCCTAGAAAGGAGGAAAAATTCCATCCAAGGCTTAGAGCCAGACCTTGAGACGATGGTTTTGACTCCCCAGACTGCTTGAGGCAGGAGTCATAGAGATCCTGTGTAAATGACTGAATCCTCTGTGAAACCTTGTTACCCTTACTTTCCAGGACCCTAGCATGGATTTTTGCCAAAGTAGGCAGCCTGAAGGAGGAATTTTCTTACTTTTAAGCCTTTGGTTTGGGGACATTATATATGCTTGTGTTCATCTGGCCACTTTTATTTGAGCCTATGTACCATAAGGTCTTAATAAGCTTAGCAGGCAGTATGTGTATTGATTACGTTAAAGACAGGCCGTGGATTCAGTTTCATCTCTGCCATTAAATTTGGACATATGTCAACCTTTTTATGAGGGAGGAAGGCAGGCAGGCAGGCTAGTTTGCTCTCTGTGGTAGACATGAAAATGAGTCTCTCAAATCTCTAACTGCAGGGAATATGGTTGACCTTGGCCCCAGGTGCTGCCCTTTGAGTTCAAGTACCAACTTCACAGTGAAGCCACATTCCCCCAAAGACTCTTCTCAGCCCATGACTGAGATTTGCAAAATATGAGTAGCTAAAGTCTATTATGTTAAGACACAGAAGATGTGGATCCCCTTTGGTTGAAAAACCTGGCATGGAAACTAACTTCCTGATGGTCCTTCCAAGCCTTCCTTAGGATATCACTGCAGTGAAAAAGTTTTGACCTAACCCTGCCTTCCTTCTGTCCTTCGTTTGGTGTCAGATCTACTCCCCCAGCCTCCTTTCACTCCCTTCTCATTTTCTCTCGCAGACATTTTCCCTAATAATTCTTTCACATTTAATTCTGTTTGGGTAGTATCTTCCCAGAGGATTTTTACTGATATTATTTCTAGAGTTGCTGTGCAATTAAATGATTTAATGTATATGAGGAATCTTGCAGTCTCCATGATATAGTCAACTCTCTGGTTTTACTTCATGGCATTGACCCTCCACCATCTTTTCTTAGCTATGGACTTCCTTGGAGCTGCTTACTTCTTTAAATGGTAGATGCTCAATTTTAATTTCTGGATTTTATATCTTCTGGAACAAAACTGTGGCAGAGACAGCTTCAGAAACCATTCCCTCATTCTCTCTTTTAGTGTTTCTAAAAAGAGCTTCCCACTCTGCTGAGTTGTAACAGAGCACATGGGCATCCAGTTAGAGACCTCACTTTCCAACTTTCCCTGCAATTAATGATGATCAAATAACTAAGTTAAGTTCTTGGAAGGGGAATTGTAAATAGAAGTGGCAAAAGTGATGTGTGAAATTGTGCCATCGATTCCTTAAATGTGTTTGTCCTCCAGTTTTTCTCATTTCTCTTTCCAGCTAACTAGAATGTGGATGCATTGGTGAGATAACTCCAAACATTTGGGTGAATAAACCATTATAATTGATGTCAGAGCAATGAGATACAGGAATACAGGCCTGTGGTTCATCTCAAGAAGCAGGGATGCCTATTACTATGGTTTGGATGTGAGGTGTTTCCCAAAAGCTCATGCATGAGACAATGCAAGAATTTTCAGAGGTGAAATGATTAGATTATGAGATCATTCACCTAATTGATTGATTAGTCCACTAGTATGGATTAACTGGGTGGTAACTGTAGTATGGTGGGGTATAGATGGATGAAGTAGGTCCCTGAGGGCATATTTTTGGGGTTTATATTGTATCCCTGGTGAGAAGAGCTCTGTTTCCTGCTTGCATTTTCTCAAACAGCTTTCCTCTGCCACACCCTTCTGCCATAATGGTCTGCCTCATCTTGGGCCCAGAGCAGTAAATCAGCTGACTTTGTAGTGAGACCTCTGAAACTGCCAGCCAAAGTAAACTTTTCTTCCTCTACTTTGTTCTTGTCATATCTTTTGGTCACAGCATGGAAAAAGATGACTGAAAACCCTATATTGGGCCTCACACTTACCTCTGTTTCTGTAATTTGTTTTGGTTTAGTTTCTGTCTGAAAGGGAAAGCAACCATCTTTTATGAGTCATATTTTTGGTATTCTTTGTTACAGCAGCTTAGCCAATACTTTGCCTAATACATCATCTTTTTCATCTATTCCTGTTTTCCCTCTGCTTGGTTGACCCCTAACTGGTTGACAGTCCTGTCTCCTTAATCCATTAATGCCTACTCCTCAATATGGCATTTAATTACATTTGATGACTTTGAGGGACAGCAAAACTAGTTCCCTTTGGGCACAGGATTATCTCAAGTCAGAGTTAATAGCCTTAATGGTTTAAAATGGCACTAAATGGTTCTCTACATTTGGGGAAGGCCATCTGGTCATTTGCAGATAAGCATAATAATAAGCACCCGGGCAGATTTCCACATATGGGCTGAAACACAGACATGTTCCAAATTATATACACTATAAAATTTACTATCCCTCACTAAAACCCAAATCACAAACTATCCCTTGCTTGAATTGCAATAATAAGTTGCCATTCAGACAATACGACTGAAATGAATCTGACTGCAAACAAAGCCTGACAAAACCACAGTGCTCAGACTCAGTCAAGGTCAAAATGCAATCATAGTTCTGGGAAGAGCTTCTGAGCATGCACATCAGTAATGGTCCTCGGCTTTGCCCAAGCACATACGTGACCAATGGGTTTGTTTACAACTGAGCCATGACAGTTGGGTAAAATCATGTGATTTTGTTTTAGAAGCATTTATATCCTCTGCATGCAATTGACAAGTCATGAAAGCAAATTGAAGAAATAATGAAGTAACTGTCTTTGCAATGACAGTATTTACTTCCACTTTCTTTCTTTTTGTCCAGCATTCTAGGTGGACTGGAGATAGACCTTTAGAAATCTTTCATATTGAAATTATTATGGTCATTCCTGATTGATAGTGCCTTTCATAATTCATAATAGTAATAATAAAATGTGAACTAAGGGAGTGACCAGCCAAGTTCAGATTATTTGTTGATATTTATGTATCAATTAATTTTTAAACTTTGGTACCAAAATCCACACATTTCACCTGCATAGTGAGCCATCTGATCATGCTCCTTAAATCTGTGGTGGCATTGACAATTCTCCAATTCCCTTTAAATCCTCTTAAAAACCTAAATCATTTAGAAGGAAGATGTCCTTGTGATGAACAAAGCACCAGACAGAGAGCCCAATGACTGGCATTTGTGAATGCCCTTGGTAACCAGACTCCAGCTGCTTAATATGTAAAACAGGGATAGACCATATGACTAGCTAGCCACTTTACCTGGAAGACTGCTATAATGAGACAATAATGAGGGAATAATGAAAGAACAGTAGTGACACATCTTAAGTTACAATGATTGAAGCTTCTATATGCAAATCATTGTGGCTTTATTTCTTCCCCTAAAAGCACTGACCATGAACTTGACATAATAATAAAGGCCTTATAGTTCTGGTAGATGATTTTTGTTTTATCCCTAAACTAAAACCAAAGCAACGAATCGACTGAATTTCCTCTGTGAATGGCCCGCAAACAAGGACAGCTGAAGCAGACTAGATCTTTTCCTTTGGTAGCGTGTTTCTTCCTCGGATGAGGCAGGCCAGGATTGAATGGGCTTTGGGCTGCCCTAGCATATTTTAAACTCCAACCTAATTTGCTGTCCGGTATTGCACCTGGGTCTCTTTGGCACCAGTGTGGTCCAGATTTCTTTGGCCCAATGAATATCTGCTTTTTGAATTATTTTTCCCCAGATGTAGTTTCTATCTAGCCAAATTTAACTTTGTTTTATCATTTCCTGCCCCTCATTTCTAACCTCTTTGGGGACATTGTGATCAGCCGGGTGTTGACAATGCTGCCTTATTTAGAAGCATCTGCAATTTGCATCAATAAGCAAATTCCTCTTTCCAATTTATTAATAAAGACGCTAAGAAATAATATTTCTATCGGAGACTATGCTCTGTATTTGGAAACGATGGCATTTCTCATGGACCATTTCATTTATTAGTCCTCAGCCTATTTCCAAACCACATTCTTCTCCAGTCCAATTTTATTTTGATGCCAAGCAAAATATTTAAACACTGCCTTTGTGAGAAATGGTTTGCTCATCACCAGGCACAAGCAACCTTGCCTTCATCAGCTAGTGGTTAGGACTACTGAAGTGGGCTTCATTTGAGTCAATTAGGCATGACTGGTTCCTTGCACATGGCTCACATCTCCATTTTCCTCTTGGATTTTACCAGTTTTCCTCCTATATTTGAGACTAATCTCTAGGCAGATACGAGTCTAGCTTATCTATTTTTTTCATAGAGTTGCTGAACTTGTAAAACCTGCTGGAAAGAACAAGTGCTTACTTAAGGCTTTTTGTTAATTTATTGAGCATCTATGAAGTATTGGGCTCTTACAGGAACCCATTTATAATAAGATATATATTATAAAATATATATTATATATGAAATATACATATATATCTTACAATATAATATAATAAGGCAATAAGGTATATATGTTGTCTAGCTAAATTCTTAATGGGTATGTTTTCTCCCTGGGAATTAGCTTGTCACCTTCCTTTTTTTTTAACCCATCCCCATTTCTACCACCCACGATCAGAGCATCTGGAGTAGGGACACCTCTCCTAATTGGTCTTCCTGCCTAACTATTACCCCTTCCTGTTTCATTCCCGGTATCTTCAACACTGATCACATCACTACACTATTTAATTCCTTCCATGGCTCTGTAATTGCCCTAAGAAGGAAGTATAGACACTTTTATACTTTCTATAGGGCCCTGATTTGACTCTCTAGCCTCATAGTTTGTCCCTCTTTCTCAGAGCCTAAGCTCTATCATGTCTGATAGTTGCAGTTAGCCAAATATGTCCTGTTCTCTCAAGTCCAGGCCTATGGATGATGGTCTTTCATTCTAGAATAATCTTAGGTGCTGTCCACTTCCTCTCCTCCCTTCCACCTGCCTCCTTTGTAATATGGCAAGCTCCTATGAGTTCTTCAGGTTCTAGTTCTCAGTCTCACCTCTAGGAACCTTGAGAAAGCATCACCAAGACTAGAGTCAATGATTGGGCATGGATTCTGCTTCATTCTGAGCAAAAAACAAAAACAAAAAACAAAACAAAACAAAAAAACCTGATTCAAATTGTTTCCTTGTGAACTATTTTCTTTCCTCAATGTCTGCGGATGTTCCCTGGGCTTTATGCACATCTGTAACAGCCTTGCCAGAAAACCAACATGAGTCAGAGGCATGAAAGTTTCAATGTGGAGGTCTGGCAGCCCCCAAATTGACACAGCCTCTCCCGCTGCTGCAGAAGGCTGCTGGGTTTTAGACTACTGGTCAACCTAGCAACATGTTTATTTTCTAGCTATGTGCATTGAAAATCAATTCCACAGGAAATGGAAAGTGCTACGTAATTCCAGGTGACTTCCTGTACACAATAGGGGTTCCTGAAATTAAAAGAGTAGTGTGACTTTGTGGATGAGAGGTTCTTCTAAATCAGGGGCAGAATGGAAGCAAATGTGGCATCTGCCGTTGAGGATAGGCATACTTGATTTTCTTATGGGCAGGAAAGGAGAGAAAAAAGGGTTTTACCAATTCTTGGCTAGCCAATTTTTCTTTTCTCAGTTTACTGGCTAAAACCAGCCTGAGGAAAGAGTTTAGTGTCAATATTTCTCATTTTCTCTATTTATTTACAGGTAGAAGCATTTCTTTCTGAGGTCTTTGCCTCCCTCTCAGCTTATCTTCTCCTTACCTTTCCCCCAGTGCCTCTGAATATTAGGTAAATGCTTCTTTTTCTTCTAATCCCTTTTGCTGGCAAGCTTTTGGTCATCCATTATATCCACCCAGGCCGCTTTAATCAAAGCAGCACATTCTTGTTTGGCTCTATTTCCAGGAGATTTCTGTCTTGTTATTTTTTTTTTTCATCCTCTTCTTTCCCTTTTCCCATAAACTTTTATTAGACCTTTGTGAAGCCAATTGAGATAGCAGGGAGTATACATTATAATTCATTTGAAAAGGAATCAGCTGCATTTTGATGAGAGGGATCATTTTGCAAGGCGTCTGGGAAGCACAGCGATTGTGCCCCCTGTCTGTGTGCAGGGTTGACGAGCACAGGCTAGCACTTGTCTGTTCTCACCTTGGCTTAGCAGTCTGGTCACATAGGCGGCCTGGCACCGGTTGCTAGCCATATCTCACCCTCGCTATGGCAGGAGGCGATCAATAGATGGATTAATCACACTTTGGGGAGCTCACACCCCGGGAAGGAGAGAAAATGAGGTTTGGAAAAGGAGGCTGTTGCCAACGTGTTCTGCCTTGAGTTTTCAAACCAGTGCACACAATGAAATCCACTTTGCCCAGAAGGATGACCAAGACCAGTTGCATAATCAGAGCTTCCAGAAATTTACTATCAGCTTGATTTCAGTGGGTCAGCAATGTCAAAAAAAAAAAAAAAAAAAAAACAACTAAATGCACTAAAGATGGTTCAAAGCCTTTTTGAAAACTGTAATGAGACTCAAGTGATCTAGAGGATGAGATTATGCTCATTTATGGGGACCAGTCTTAACTATACATACTTTTCAATATGTAAGGAACTGTGTGTGTGTGTGTGTGTGTGTGTGCACGTGCACACATGCACTCACTCATGCATGAGTATGTGAAAGTGTGTCTTTTAAATCTCTCTAAAATCACTGAGAATTTGAAAGGGTGCAGGATCTTTTGCTTGTTTTGTGTATTTCTTTATTTGTAAATGGGTGGTCTTCAATGAAGAACCATAGATTCAAAATCAGGCTGGGACTGAGGGAAGCAGGTTGGCAAAACCCTGATTATTGGTGATAAGGTCCATGAGGCTCAGGAGCCCAATATCTTCTATAATAGGAGCCAGTAGATATACAAAGAACAATTCCTTTTGGATCAAGAGTCTATTTGAGTCTTGGCTCCATTACCAACTAGCTAATGGAAAGCACCCAAATCTCTGCCCTCAGTTTGCTCATCTCAGTGATGGGTTAAATCATTTTTATGAAGTTGCTACAAGGAGCCTACAAAACAGTGCTGACGGAGGTGTTTTGTCAACTGAGGCAGACTCTGCACATTTAAGTATTATCAAGGCAGGCTTTTAGAAAGCGTAAGCAGGGAGAAATACCGACATATTTGGACTGTCACCGGTTCACTGGTCCTTTAAGATGGTTCTTCAATGTAAAAGGACATCGTAGAAAATGATAAAAAATAAAAACTCCTACTAACTGATTTTTTTTTTTCCCTCAAGCAAACCTATTTGCTTTACCAACACTTATCCTGTTTCACAAGGACTCAGGGCCACTGCCCTTGGCCCCTTGACAGCTCCGTCTCCCACTCTGGATAGAATCCGCATCATTTATAAGACGCTTTGATTAACGTTTGATTAAGGAGTTCTGACCTTTTTGGAATTAGTCTCATAATTATAGGGCTGTGGATCGTCCCCAGCCTCTTGCCAGCTCCCCTGGCTCAGACGTCTGTGCAGCGGCAATGAATGACAGCCATTGAAGAGCAGTGCCCTGCTAATACTGTAATCACCAGGTACCACTGAAGTGCAGCATACATTTTCACCCCAGAGTGGCGAGCAAACAGAACTGCAGTTTGAGGCTCAGAAGCCCTTTCCTTTGGTCCCCTTCCTCCTTTCAGCAGCTTTGTTAATTCAATCACCACCTCCATCCAAACAATGGCCAAAGGAGGTTGGAGGAGAAGAGAAGACAGTTTGGGGCTGAATCAAAGTCTTCATCACACCACCCTGAAATGGCTCATGTGCTAAGAGCAAGGACCAGCTGGGCGAGTTGGCTGAGAGGACTGGGCTGCCAAGCGGGCAGCAGGTGTTCCCTGTAACTTGACACTCTTGAACCAAGAGTCACACAAAATGTGGAAAAGAGGCCTTCCTCTGCTTTGTAAGCACCGCTCCCTTTGACCTCCAGAGTTTTCAAAAATGTAAGGGAAATGAGTCAGAATGTGAGAATTAGCCTGTTCGGTGGGAATAGTCATGTTTCACTGCACTGTTTTACCCCCTTGGTGAGACATGATGAAGGAGAACAAACACTCACCAGAACCTGGCCACCTCCTCAGCCACTTCTAGGAACCCATGGACTAATGATGCTTGGCTCCTGCTCTCAGAAGCAACCTGAGAATTACTGTGCAATTGGCGTCTCACATGGGTGGGATGCAAATTGAGCTCACCTGAGGAAAATTTTCTGGACAAAACTGTTTGAACAATTCTGGATTAAATAAATTTAAACGGGTTGCTTCACTACAGGATTTCTCAGAGCTTAAATGATTTAATTTGATTACTAAATCTCTAAAGGAAAAGTAAACAACAACAACAACAACAACAACAACAAAAAAAAAAAACCTGCAGGTTATCCTAAACTTAGCTGACTGGTGAAACTTTTTTAGGGTGGGGTAGGGGCAGGTATCAGGAATTGAACTCAGGAGCACTCAACCACCAAGCCACATCCCCAGCCCAGTTTTGTATTTTATTAGAGATGTGTCTCGCTGAGTTGCTTAGTGTCTCACTGTTGCTAAGGCTGGCTTTGAACTCGAAACCTTCCTAGTCTCAGCCTGTGGAGCTGTTGGGAGTACAGGAGTGCCACCAGACACACGACACACGACCTGTGAAAATTACAGGGGCAGATAGACAAGGGTGGTATCTAATGGAGGAATTGAAATGTTAATTCCTTCAGAGCCCTTCCCCCACCCTTATCTAGAACTTGCCCCTGCTCACACCTGTTGCTAAGGTAACCTTTCCCAGGAATTGTCCCTCCCTACAGGGAGTTGTAAAAGTTGGCAGTTAATTCACCTGGGCCCCCTTCCTGCCTGGATCCCTCCTCCCTGGCCCCTCCAGCCCACCTGTTTCCCACCTTTTGGCCATCCCACCAAGCATTTCCTAGGCCTAGTCACCTAGGCAGGAAGGAGAGAGATAAGGGGGAAGGGAGCAGGAGAACAAAGGAAGCCTAGGATGTATAAAAAGGCAGAACATCCCCTTCTCCCTCTTGGGAGAAGTCTATGTTACCCCTTTTTAAATAAACCCTGCCTTATACGCTTGCCTCAGCGTGCTTCTCTAATATTATACTTCAACATGTGAGGGAACAGAACTTGGCACTGGTAACCGTCACAGATAACCCGTGGTATCACTCTTACCCAAAATACCACTTGGAAAATGGAAGTCAGGTCCAATCCACACATTTTCCCTTAGGAATGCAGCTTTCTTCTGCCTTCTTGTCTGCACTTTAGACTTAGTTGCTTCTGTGTGTGTGTGTGTGTGTGTGTGTGTGTGTGTGTGCACGCGCGCGCGCGCGCGCACTATACATATTGTGTTAGCAGCAAACTTTCTGGTGACCAGAACCTGTTTAATTTACTTAATGTCAAAAAGCCCTGATGGTGGAATCAGTACTGACTTTCCTCCTAGCAGCTTAAGTCCACGGACCTTATGTCTCTTAGTCCCCATAACTCTGATCTTGGAACATAAGCACCAACAGAGAGATCACTTGGAATACCAGATGCTATGGACATTTTCTTCTGCCAACCACAAGTTCCTTTGAGGGAAGATAGTGTCCCACACTGGGTTCAAATCCTGGCTCTGTTTTTATAAGTTGTATGACCTTCAACAAGTCAGTTTGTCTCCAGGCCTCTATTTCCTTATTTATTAAGTGCTATTAGTAACATGTGCATTGCAGGTTGGTGTGGAGAGAAAATCAAATCATCTCTGCACAGCCTGACTCCTCATTAGAGACCCTTGCTATTAATACACAGCATCCCAAGGCCCAACATAACACTGGGTGGAATAGACAGCCAATATATACTCGATTGAATTGGATACTGAGAATCTGAACCGCCAGCCACCTTTCTTTCAGACACTTTATTTCCATGCCTAGTACAGAAATCAGCAGATGGTAGGCATCCAATGCTGCTAGACTGGAGAAAAAAGAAAGAAAATTAAATAAACTTCTCTTAGGGTCATTCAAGATGTTACTCTTTGTAATTTTATAATTTATTTGAAGTTTCAAATATGATTTTGTTATTGGAAATAAAAGGAAGAAAAAATTCAATTTAGAAGAATTCTTTATGAAGAAAAATGTTCACCCACAGAATTACTTATTTTGGTGATAAAACAGAAACAAAACAATTTCTCAGCAATCAAGAAAGGACTCAGGAAATTTCGTTAGAGCTATATGATGGACTATCATGCAAACATTAGTTTTTATGAAGAGTTTTATAAGGAGAAAATGGCTGTGATAGAATATTAGTGAAAACTGAGATACAAAATAATATAAAGCACATTTTCATAATTATGTAAAAATAAGAATAGAAAAATATTAGATGTAAATGCAACCAGTTATTTTATTTGGCCAAGTATTTTTGAACTATATATTTTTAAAATTTCTGTAACTGTGAATTACTTATATTTTGAAAAGATAATTTCATTTTTTAAAAAACTGAAATAACCAACTTTTCTTGGTTCCAGGGAAAGTGACTGTTTAGCATTAAGCAGCAAAAAAACTCAGATCCAAGTGTCATTGTTGAGTGTAGGTAACAGCTGAGGAATAAGATCCTGACTGAGGGCCTGGGGTCATTAACACAGAATAGTATTAGGGGGACATAATGTGTGCCTGATATTTCCTCTATAAGCAGATTTCTTACCTTATGCAATAATTTCCATAAGGTTTTATGCACCTAAACCTCTGGGGGAAAATGAGGGCAAAAAGGCAAGTTAGTTTGCCCATATTATTCTTCTATAGAGAATGTTCCCCTTTTGTATCTTCAAATAACTGAACCATCTTGTAACTCATAAGTGTTTGTCCCTCCCCACACACACAAAAAGAAATCTTATGCTCACACAGAAACCTGTATATTAATGCTTATTCATAACTTCCCAAAACTGGAAACAACCCTCATGTCCTTAACTGATGAATAGATAAATTGTGGATATGTCCTTACAATGAAATAGTACTCAACAATAAAAAGGAACAACCCATGAAATCCTCAACAGTGTGAATGAATTCCAAGTGCATTATGCTAAATGAAAGGGAACAAGACTATATGATTCCATTTATATAATATTCTGGTAAAGACAATAAGAACAGAAATCAGTTCTGGGATTACTAGAGGGCTGAGAAGGGAAGATAGATTAAATCTGAGTACCAAAGGGCATGAGGGGATATCTGGAGGTGATAAAAATGTTGTATAACTTGAACATGGTGGTAGACACATGACTATGCATTTGTACAGACTCATAACTGCACAAAAATGAGTGGTTTGTCTTATTTGTAAATTCTATTTTATTAAATCTAACTTTAAAAAGAAAAACAACATAAAACCTACACACACACACACACACACACACACACACACACACTCACATCTGTGGTTCCCAAAGAGTTTGGTTTCAGGACACCTTTTAACTTTTAAAAATTATTGATAAACCTAAAGAGTTCTTGTTTATATGTATTGTATCTGTTAGTATTCATTGTATTAGAAACTAAAGTAAGAAAAAAAAGTATTTATGTAAAATCAATTAAAACAATAATTTCATTACATGTTGACATAAGCAATATGTTTTTATGAAAAACATTTGTTTAACATTTTTGTAAATGTCTTTGATATATGACTTAACAAAAGACACTGGAATTCTCATCTTTGTTTCTGATGCTGTATTTTGTTTTGATTCAAGAAGATGAATTAAATTCTATTTCATATAAATATGTATTTAGGGAAAAAAGAGTACTTTAATACCTTTTCAAATGATTATGGACATTTTGGTTTTGCATTATTAACAGAAAGGTCAACACAATGGAAAAGGCGCTCTTATGTTACAAGGATAATTTCTATTTCCCAGACTTCTCAAAAGGGTCTCCAGGACCCTCCATCTCAGGAGCCTTCTTACCATATTTTGAGAACTACTGATATAAGCCTTTCTCATCTTTTTTTTTTCTTTCTTAAATCTCACTATCATCTCCTTGGAATTTTCTCATGCTAATTACTCTGCAGTTATCACCCTTGTCTTTGTAGTCTCCTAACCTTTGTCAGTTTCATACACTTATCTTGTGTTGTCCCCTTTTCATCTGTCCTGTCTTTCCAGTTACTTCTTGAGAGTGAGGAATGTTCCTTTGAATCCTTGCTCCATCCTTGGTCCAGTAACTCATGGAGTATCTTATACATAACAAGCATAAAAAAATTGGACGATTTGTGAATCCTAAGAAGTCTGCATAAGTGGTAGCTCCAAGTACAGAGTAGCATAAGTGGTAGCTCCAAGTACAGAGTAGACCCAATGCCAATTTCAGTGAAATTTAGGAAATAAGCACTTTCATGGCACCATCACCTGTGAATATTTTCAGGCTTCCAGCATTTGAGGCCAACACATTTGAACTCAGATCTTTCTCTTTGGGCTATTACAAATTTGTATTTTCTCCTTCATCTGCACTCACTTGCAGTTTAAGATAAAGAAGAGACTGTGGTATGATGGAAATAGCTAATGCTTTGGAGCCAAAGAATGTGGGTTCATGTTTTACTTCTACCACGGACCTGACCTTAATAAGACACTCAAGATCTCTGAGTCTTAAGCAATCCCATCTGAAATGAAGACAGGAATTCCTGCCTCAGCCACCTCATAAAATTGTAAAGATTAAGGACAATAATATTTGAAAAGCACTTAGCTCACAGATTTTCTTAAAAATGCTAGTTGCCTTGTTCCAAGTTCCATTTGACATTCTATATCAAGACAGAAGAGCTGCCTTCTAGCTGAGGTTGAAGGTCTACATCAGTGCTCCTAACTCTAAGGATGGCACATCCTGCCTTGCTCAGTAGCTGTAACAGAACAGCTTGCTACCCTTCCCCTGTTTTCTAGTCATTTGTAGTTGGGTTAGCTCAGATTGCTCCCTCAGTCTGATAATTCCAGGCTTGGCACTTAAGTTTAAGCCATCATCTGGTGCATCACCAGTCACTGAACAGAGGGACAGATGGACCCCACAAAGGGATATTCAAGAAGTACCAAAATTGAGCTCCATTTTTCATTAAATATCTTTTGCAAATTTTCCAAGGTCTGCAATTATTGCATGCTTTATTGGTAGAATTTTTGTTAGTACATTACTCATTCGTAGGTTTGAGGCAAGGGAGTTTATTGCTTTGTTTTCCTTTCTTTTTACGCATCCATTCAACTAGATATCTTTTAAGCATATCTAATATGTGCCTGACTCTGTGTTAAAACTATTAGGAATAAATAAGAAATTTTCAGTTGGTCTGAGCAGGAGACCAGGATTGAATAGCTTGGTCTCTCCTCTGCAGCAGTATTCAAAATGATTCTATTACATTTAAATGCTAATCCACAGTCTATAGGATCTTGATTCACCAAAGAGCTAATGCTGCTGATAGCCACACAGATTGCCAGGTTGAATATTACATTCTGAGCAACAGCAGAGCAAAACCCTCTCAAACTTCAATTCCTCCAAATGTTCATAAATTCAGCTTTCTGACTGAGCTAGGAAACACCCACCAATGAAGAGAATTTCTGTAAGTACCTATACATAAGGTTGATGAATTATAAAAACACATGTGCACCCTATGAACATTGCTAATCTCATTATTTCAAGATTTGACTGAAAGTTTGCCAATATGTATTTTTTAAACCTCGGGTGCACAGTTAAGTTTATTCCACTTTCCAGTTCTCCAAGTCTTGTCAGTGAAAGCCGCTTTCTACCTCTCTCCTCTCTTCATTTGCACTTCTCTGTTTTCTTCCCTCCACCCTGCAAATACCCAATCAAATGATCTGAAATTTTAATTTTACATGTGTTTTTTTCTTATAAAATCTTAATGTTGTTGTCTATGTGTATGTTTGTTTAATTTATAAAAACAATATAAATTTTTTATAAATGTTATATAAATGCTATTGTTTCCATCTTTTCTTGAGACTGTTTTGGTATCAACACACACACACACACACACATATATTTTGAGTAAGTATATACATGTATATATATAGTGTGGGTGTATGTGTATATATATATATATATACTTTATATATATATATATATATATATATATATATATATATAAAGTATATTCCTTCTGCATTTTGCAAAGTTCTAGAGTGTGCATCATGATTTATATTTTCTTCTGTTGAGGGAACACTACATTATCTATGTCTTCTCACCTGAGCAAACAATGTATTTATAAACATCCCTGCACACGTTCCTTTATGGATCTTTACAAGATGTTTTTAAAAGACTAGATTAGTATCACTAGGTTATAGTATATACATACATCTTAATTCACCAGATACTACCAACACCCACCTAGCCCACTTCCACCCCCAGACAAGGTTTCTTCTCCCTATAACCTCACTTGATACTACTTATGTTTTTAACTTTGGCCAGTCCAGTTATTATGAAGTTTTAATTATTTGTTATTTTAAATTAAAGTTTTCTGATTATTAAACTAATTTTAACATTACTTCCTGCTATTGGGGAGGGGACTTCCTATTCTGTAAATTGCTAATTTATCTTTTGTGTTTATTTTTCCATTTGGTTTTCATGCTTGCTTGCTTGCATTTATGTAAATAAATAGACATGACTGTGTTCTAATAAACCTTTACTTTAAAAACAGGTAATGGGTCAAATTCATCCCACAGTATATTCACCAGTTCCTAAAGCTACTCTGAATAGCATTTTAGATTTAATGATATTTTCTATTTTATTTTATTTTTTGTTTTGTTTTGTTTTTTTTCTGCTGATAAACAGAAACATTGATTTTTGTTAAATGATTTTGTATCCATCAGTTTTGCAGAACTCAACATTTCTAATGGTTTGTTAATTCAATTAGATTGAATTTTCAATGGAGACAATTGTATTATCAGTTAAGCATTAAAATTTATCACTTCTTTTCCAAAGCTTTCTTTTATTCTTATACAATTGGTCAGGAGTCAGTGCTACATTAACAGGTAGTGATAATAATAGATATTTTTACTTTGCACCTGGTATTAACTGTGATAAATCCAGAGATTTTCTTCTAATATGATATTTGCTGTAGGTTTTAATTATGTAACAGTTATTAAGTTAAGGATATTTCCTTTTGGTCTTCATTTGATAAAAGGTTGTATTAAAAACTAGTCTGATTAATTTTATATATATATATATATAATTATAATATTATATATAGTATTATATCTAATTAGATAATTGATATATAGATATATAGTTATATAGAGATAGATATAAACATAGATCTAGATAGAAAATAGATATACATCTATATCTAGGTTTATGCATATAGATTTACATATAAATATGCTGTTTGCTCTGGATGAATTGTTATAATCTGACTTTATTATTATATCATTGAACTATATAAAATGCTTTTTCTATGGCTATTAAGATACTCAATGATTTTCTTCCACTGTCCATTAATGTGGTGAGTTTCTGATGTTAAGCTATCATTTTATTCCTAGAATAAGCCTTCCTGATCACAATATTTGGGGGGACTTAATTAGATTTGTTAACTTCATATTTTAAGATTTCTGCATCTGTTTTATAAGTTAAATAACTCTGGTTCTTTTTCTTTTCTTGCACTATTATTCGATTTTTATGTCAGAGTTATATTAGATCTATAAAGTTATTTGTATAACTCTTTTTTCCTTCTGAAACAACACACGTAAGATGATCTGTTCCTTGAAAATTTGATAATTCTCACCTGTGAAAACATCTGAGTCAGGGGCTGTGAGCAACAAAAGGAGATCATGGATTATCAATTTAATTTCTTCACTGAATATGGTCTACAGTGCTACAGTGCTATTAACACACACACACACACACACACACACACACACACACACACTGCAGACATATGTCTTCTTTCAGCTTGCAGCTGTGTGAGTAAAAAAATAACTGATATTTTTGTTTCCCCCATAGAATTCCAGTGATCGAATGAGTGAGCATTATGTATCAACAATAAAAATGCAGACTCTCTAGTTCTGCAACCCATATAAATAACATACTTGTGAATTTTTAAACTGATTTTGCTTCATAGTCTACCTGAGGCTCAAACACAAAGTAACACAGTCTGGATGAATTCTATTTTGCTTTACAGCAGTGATTTACAAACTTTGGCATTTAAAATCACATAGATTCTTGATTAAAATGCAGATCCTTTGGCCCCAACCCCAGAAATTCTAATGCACTATTTCTGAGAATAGGTTCAGGAACATTTTGATATATGAACCACACTTTGAGGCACCTAGTTCTAGACTCTTTGACATACAATGAGGTTTTTCCTACAAAGATACTAGAGAGAGGTTGGACAAATCCTTGCCTAATTTGAATGTGACCTTAAAAGATTAGGATCTCAGCAAATCAGAATTGAAACTTAAACAAAGTATTTGTCTGAGGCAGGGAAGCCAAGGTCCAAGATAATTGACTCCTGCCACTTCTCAATTGTGTGACCTTGAACAAGTCATTTTTTCCCTTTGACTTTTCAGTTCTCTCATATGTAGAGAGAGAATGAATTTGGTGGTTTTAAGTTTTGTTCCGATCTTCACATTCTAGTCTAGCATTTTTTTCCAAACAGCATAAATTGTGATAGCATGAGTCTATCAAGAAATAAGATGAAAGTAAGACTGGGTGCTACATTTTTAAAATATTTGTAATGCTGATTCTTTCCAGGTAACATCTTCTCTTTTCCTGAGGCCTTTGTCCTTTTTAGAGTGAGCATCCAGGAAACAGGCCTTGCTACTTCACTATTCTAATAACAAGGGCTTTCACATCTCATATCTAAGGTGCAATGTGATCTGACCTGACTTGAGATAATTAGCTTTGCAGCCTTCTCACTTGTAATAAGATGTTCCACCCTGGTCAGAGAAGCCTAGGTTCTGCTCCCTGAACACCTCTGCCATCCCCAACACCAAATCTTTACTCACACAAGTCCTTCCTGTAGAGAGCCCTCCTTTCTCCACTCCCCTAATGGAATTTCAGTCATTTTTCAAGCCCATGTCCAGAATATTGTGACCTGACTTGATTTCTCTGACCGGGATTGATCACTGTTCTTTGATTTTCTATTGATATAGTTTCCATAATTTACATTTTAGCATTCAATTATACACTGCTTTATCCTGTTAGTAAAAGGTTTCACATAGAAATAAGGTTTTAAGCTCCTTCAGATTGTCCAAGGAATCTAAGTGCTAAGCATAAAATGTATCCACTGATTCAAATTCAAAGTATTCCTTGGCCCTTCTCTTTCAAATATTTCCAAGAGAAAGGTGGAAATGCATTTAAAGCAGAGTAAACCTCACTTTTAAGGTACATAATTTTTTTTATGGCTACAAAACCCATTTTACCTCCAACCCATATAGCACTATAGAAGCTTCTATTTCCTCTGGATTCTATTTTAAGGTTTATCTGACCCTTTTCTACTAACTAGATGGGAGAAGTTTACAAATGGATAATATTTTCCACATACTTCTTTTTAAATCTAATGTTGAAGTTCCATTAACATTTTGGACTTCTCAGAAATGTCTGTCCAAATCCCATTGGTTTACAAAGAACAATTTCACCCTCCTGCCTAGACACCATCTGCTTTGCATTTTTTAACCATGACTTTTATCTATAAGTACAGTTCACCCACAAAATAATTACTATGACCACTCTCTTAAGTGCATACATTAGTTTCCAAACCTTTCCTTCCATGACCTATTCCTCATGTTTCCAGAGTTTTTAGCCTCCAAGGGACCAGTTAAGACTCATTTTGCAAATGTTACTTCATCAGAGAAGAATGGCATCTTGACCAGGGAAGGGGCTTAAGTTAGCATTCCTGGGGTCACAGCCCATTTTAGTTTACCAGACATTTTAGAATCCCAGAATATTAAGATGAAAAAAATTTTTTTGAGATAATTTAGCTCAACCTTTTTATCTGACAGCTAATTAAACAAAATTCTCATGTAGTTTATTTATATATTGCCAATTTGAAAGTACCAAGTTCCATTTGAGAGAAGGTTCAAATAAAGTTAAATTAATTAACTCTTATAAAGAACTCTATTTGGTTTATTCTTGATATCAGATGAAAGGAGGTTAAAAAATAAATCCAAGTGTTAATATCAATTACTTTCCAGGAACTTGAACAATAATGAGGAAGAAGGAATGAGTAGAGAAATACCTCCCTAGTGCCATTTAAATTTCTTGATCACATACTTGCAGACCAAACAGAGTGGAAAAGGCATCATTGTAGTTCCTTAAAACCTTGGAAACCTCAGAATAGTATGTTTTTGTTGCATAAATTATATCCTAAAGAGCTATCATGTGTGGCATTTGGTGGAGTCTTAGAGTAAGTCATAAGACATGGCCAAAATCTCATTATTATGGACAAAGAATTTGAACAGACATTTCTTTGATAAAGATATACAAACAGCTAATGAACACATACAAAAATGATCATCATTAATCATTAAAGAAATACAACTCAAAATGACAATGAGGTACCCCTTTATGTCCATTAAAATGTCTGTATTTTTAAAAAGTGTCATTGAGAATGTCTGCAAATTGGAACCATCATATGTTGCTGATGGAAACGTGAAATGATAAAGCTGCTACAGAAAACAGCTCAATAGTCCCTCAAATTGTAAGACATGGAGCTATCATATGGCCCGGCGATCTCACTGCTAAGTATTTACCTAAGAGAATTAGAAACATGTTCATAAAAAACTTGTCTGCGAATGTTCATAGCATCGATCATTCCTAATAGCTGAAAAAAGAGAACAACCCAAATGTCCATCAACTGATGCATGGAAAAAAATAGTGGTATATCTGTTCAATGAAACATTATGCAGCCATAAAAAGGAAGTGAGCTACTAAAACATGCTACAACATGGATAAACCATGCAATCATTACACTTTATGAAAGAAGTTGGGCACAAAAGATCACATATTATTATATTCCCACCCATAAGAAAAATCCAGAATAAGAAAATCTATAGAAATGGAAAGTAGATTAGTGGTTTCCAGGGGCTGCAGGGCAAAGGAAAGGGAGTGACTGCTAACAGATATGAGGTTTCTTTGGTGGGGGTGGGGGGGTGATGGAAATGTTCTGGAATTAGATAATGGTGAGAGTTGTGCAACTTTGTGAATATACTAAAAGCTACTACATTGCATATTTTAAAATGGTAAAATATATGGTATATGAGCTTTCTATTAGTAAAAAGGAGGAGGAGGGTGGGGAGAAGGAGGAGGAGGAGGAGGAGGAGGAGGAGGAGGAGGAGGAGAAGGAGAAGGAGAAGAGGAAGAAAGGTGCAATTATTCTAGCTTATAAATCCAGTCGCTTTCCAAATGAGGTAACCTCACACTCCTCTCTGTACTCTTACTTCTAAAGAGTTACTGGGCCCACTGTATCCCTCAATGGGGCTCTTCCAGAGGCTTCCAATTCCACAACCATCACCCCAGCCCAGTTCTTAATCACCCCAAATTGGTTTACTGCAATTGCTTTCTAATTGGACTCCATTTCCACCATAAAGTGCCCTACACATAACCCCCACAATATTTCTAATATACATGCAACCTTTTCTTCTGCATATGCATTATTCTCTATCACCCTAAAAACCTGTAAGTGCTCCCTAATACCAAATTATTGAATTTAAAACCTGCTTACTGCTTAAAACCCCTATTTAGCATCACATTCTCTCTTGACTTAAAACCTTCTTTTTTCCTTCCCACAAGAGGAGAAGCCAAACCAATCTCCTGTATGTCTCTTAAATACAATGTGTTGAGTCCCACCAAGGCACTTTGGCTTTTTACACATACCCTTCCTTTTTGGAATGTTCCTCTATTTCCCTTCATCAGTCCTTGCCTCCAATTGTCTTTAAGTTCAATAAAACTCCTTTCCTTCAAGATCTTATCCTTTTCCAAATAATAACTTGCCATGATAAAAGTAAGAAATGATAGTTATTAAAAGGTCTACTGCATACTAGAGACTATGCTAGGAGATTTAAATATGTTCTTGTTTTATCCTTGCAAAGACCTGCTAAGATAAGAGCATTTCTGTTGACAGATGTGGAAACCAAAGCTCAAAGAAGCTAAGTCAGACATTGAAGTTCAAGCAGGAAGGCAGCATCAGAGCTGAGATTTGAGATAATAGGTGCCAGGCCCTAGGTTTCATACTTTCACTTCCTGGAATATCATCATGATACATGCACAAGGGTTTTTTTCATTTGTTTGTTTGGGAATGTTGGTTCCTTAAGCTATAGAATATTTTTTCAAGAGCCAAATCTTGTGACCTCTGGCACTAGGCAGTCTTCTTGGTAGCAAACAACCAAAACTATCTTTGGTTAGGAAAGAGAAAGTAGTTACCCTACCCGAGTCAGTAATAGAGTCATGAAAGTTGTAGAATCAGGCTCAGAAAACCAGAAGGACCCTGGGAAGATTAGAAAGAGAAGAATATAGTTATGGTCTTGCCCCAGGAACATTCTGGTGACAAAGCTAATAAGGATCTGACCACCCTGATCATTGGATTCCACCCAAGCTCTTCCTTGAGATTCTCTCCTTCCTTGTTCCTCCTTCCTTGATCCACCCCATCTGCACTGTCCACTTGGCCAAATCAGGACAGGGTGGGTGTTGGGGTTGTCTTACCTTTTTAATCTTTTAAAGAAAGAAGTGAAGGGCCCTGAACCCACTCACTGTAGGGGGGTTGGGGTCATTTAAGTCCTTACTCCACAATATTCCCCTTTTTATCCTTCCCAGCATGGTTTGACCATGTGACTTGCTTTGCCCAATGCCTTTTCATCAGGAGTGACTCAAGCAAAAGCTTGAAGTGAACCCGATGTAACTAACATCTGTGCTCCCAGTTACCATGAGAAGGACATGTCATGGGAAAGGCTGTCCCCTTCAGCCTGGATCACATGAACATCCGAAGAGAAGAGCCACCCTGCTGACTCACAGACCCACAGCTGAGACAGAGCTGTCCCAGTAGAACCACAGAAAGATAAGGGTGATTTTAAATGTGTATGGCTGTATGTCACCATGTGGTTTGACACAAGAGTCTTCCTCCAACAGTAAACCTCCATTTCTTTTTAAGGTATATAGAATGATAGCATCCTGCACAATGTCAAATGCTCACTGTGCTAGGTCTCCTCTGCTAGAATATTTTCTTTTTCCAAAGTGCTTACATACAGCCTAATAACACTCAGCCCAAAACATTCAGCCAATATATCTTTGTTATCTATCTAATAATATCCATCTCCAATTGCAATTTATATAGAGAAAGATTAAATGTAGAAAGTAAGTTTTGACTTTCTCTTGAGATGACAGGACCAGGGGCTTTGGAATATAAAATAATTAGTAATTAGCAGCACACTGCTTAAAGTAGCGGGTAGAAATCCACAGGGCTAGCAATGAGATCCTAGAGAGGTTTGGCATGGAGGATTTTGTCATATGTTTTTTGCTCATGTGAATTACATGTTACCTGTATTCTCATATCAGCTAGCCGCACCTGTCTATCACCATCAGGGCAATGCTACCCGAATAAATGTCTTAAGATCAAAATAAGCAAGGTATATAAGGAAGTTAAAAATTATTAATCACTTTTTTTGCAGGTCTTATTATTTTATTTCCAACTTTACAAACAGATAACTGATATCACACATGTATATATATATATATATATATAATACATAATAATCATAGCTAGAGAAAACAGTGGCTAATTCCTTATATATAATATATATTTTTAAAATTGATTTTTGTATTGTTTGTTAGCTATTCTATTTATGATAGAATGTAAGCTATTAGACATACGTATTTAACATATATTATAAAGCAAAATAAATTTTGTGAAGTATCATCCACTTTTCCAAGAATTTTTTTTTTAAATCCTCCTGCCCTTGTTCTAGTTCCAAACCAAACAATCAACAGACATTTATTGTTTTTGATTTAGGTACCCAGCACTAGGCCTGCCCCTACATTTTAATGGGCATGCATTAAGTATAAAAATGGAAATCCACACATCATATGTCTAAAGATTTCAAAGTCATAAATCAAGTTAACAAAATATAAGAAAACATATGTTCTACCCTCCTACCTTGACAAATACACCTTTATGAAAACAAATAGAACAATGACAACAAAATGAAAAGATACCTATTCAGCTATGCTTTTTATATGGCTGAATTTTAAGTGACAGAAATAAAATATATATATATATATATATTTTTTTTTTTTTTTGAAAACACTGTGTAAGCCAACATTTTGTGGATGTAACTAACATCTGTACAGGTTTGATTGAACTGGAAGGAGACTTGTGTTCAACATCTGCCATTCAGGCCTGACTAGCTTCAATTACCCCCATTTATTTTTCTTGTCTTTTAAAAAAAATTATTAAAGCATTATATTTATGTAGTATTTAATGTGGTATATATTCACAATGGATTTTACTCAGTCATGAAGAAGAGTGAAATAATGGCATTTTTAAGTAAATGGATGGAAGTAAAGAAAATCATGCTAGGTGAAATAAACCTCCATTTTTTTTAAGGTACAGAGGAAGAACAAAACTAGAACTATTCCTTGTCTAGAAAGTTTCTGTGATCTGTTGTATGATCTGAAACCCCTGTGTCTACAGCAACTCTAGAAATTTAATGTGAATCTCTTCTATAACTTCAAATCTCCTAGCGGCCACATTAAAAATGTAAAAAGAAAACAGCAAAGTTAACATTAGTTATATACTTTATGTAGTGTAATACAGCAAAATATCATTTCAACACATAATCACTATGAAAATGTTTAAATAAGAAATGTTACACTGTTTTTAATATATATACTCTTTTGAGAATCTAGTGTATTTTACATTTACAGCTCATCTCAGTTTGGACTGTCCATATTTCTAGTGCTGTAGGGCCACATGCGGCTGGTGGCTTTCTTCCAGACTAGCCAGTGAAGATTGACAGGTGCTGCTTTGATGTGCCAACTCACTCTTGGCCATAATCTATCTAATGCAGCATCTCACAAAGTGTAATCAGTGGACTACCTGCAACCGAACCACTTCGGAAGCTTCTCAATGCAGATTCCTGGGCTTCACCTTCAAAGCTTGTGTTCCAGAATCTCAGAGGTGAAGTCTGAGCATTGCTGGGTGGCAGCCCTTGTTGACTCTGAAGCAGGGTAGAATTTGAAAAGCAGTGACTTAAAGCCAGAGAACAGACATTTTTGTTTTGTTTTTAATAATGTCTTTGTGGCCTGGATAATTTTATCAACTCAATAAACCAGGAGTTGATCGTTGCCATGGTGTTAAAAACACGGCTGCTGCCAGCCAGTAATTATTAAAAACTCTGTTCCACCTGTGCAATATGAAGCAAATCACGGTAACTCTCCCTCCTGGCATAATTTCTCCATTGGAAACGAGAGCAGTGACACTAATCTATGTCACTGTGCTCCTCCTGGGGATAAGCCCTTCATAAACAGAAGTTGAGTTTTGCCTCTCTCTCTTGGCTCTCCGACTCCTTGCTGTGGTTTCTCAGTTCCAAATCCAGACCATTGTTTCATTTGGATTGAAAATGGACAGGATGGCATTTTAGTTGTGCCTAGATTCTGGGTATATTTCTCCAACTGGATGTTTTTGGCTTTGCACAATGTGCCAGAAGGAAGGAAGTCAGGGGCCTGCTTGTGAGCTCATGTGTGCCACAAACTGCTGAGGCTTGGTTCCCACATTCACTTTGCCCTTAATTCCCTGTGCACATGCCTGCCAGCTGCATGAGGCTCAGTTTTCAAACCCTGATATAGTTCTTCCTTCCAAGGTGGAGGGTTCCAGAAGCTTCTCTATTTCGAGGGAGTCAGGAGCTTTGCAAACTGAGCTGGGGTCCTCACAATTTTAAAATATTCTAGCAAAGTGTCTTCAGCAATTAAAAAATAAATAAAAATGCCTCATGTCACTAACTCCCCAGGGAGAAGTGCCAGGGGTGGGTGGGGGTGATGGTTAAATATTTGACATATTGAGGGGAAAGAGCTCCATCTAAGCCTGGGTTGATGCTGGAAGGGGGCAGCAGCAGAGGCAAACAGCCAGGGACATTGGCCTGCTCCCTTTTCTTTCCTCCTCCTTCTCCTCCTCCTTCTCCTTTGGATACTCCTACTTCCTGATATTATGTATCTTCATGTCAGTTTCTCAGTGGTTCCCCACCCCCTGCCCCAGTAAGGTCACAGGAATTCTAAGTTCCTGAAAGACAATTCTATGATACTAATTACACGTCTGGAAAATGATGGACTCGCCTGCAGGTGGTACCCACTCACAGCTCCGCTATCACTATTATTATTGTTATTGTTACATTATCACATGGCATGGAGCCTTTAGCTTTCCAGGACTGAATTATCTTCCTTTGGTTTTGATGCGACGCTAGCTTTGTGTGCCTTCATTTGCTTTTCTATAGAGCATTTTTCTTATTCCTTTATGCATCCTTTTCCCTTTATCCAGAGTTAAATGTCACAAGAAAGAATTCTTAGATACATTAAGAAAGATGCTAAGGAAATAAAATGTTGCTTTCAAGCCAAGCAATACTGAATGGCAGAAATATTAATGAAAGGTGTGACATTTTAATAAGCCTCTCACAAATATTTAAAGGCCTGTTATGTGCCAAACACTCTTCCAGGATCTAAGATACACAAGTTTACAGGACTGGAAAAAAATAAATAAATATCTGTCCTTCTAGTGCAGGAGGCAGACAATCAATGAATGATAAGTAAAAAGGTGCATCTGTGGTAAGGGATGCAAAGGAGCAATAAAACAAAGGAAGATGAAGAGAGGGCTGGTAGAGGGTTGCAATGTTAATTAAGATGACCTAGAAGATCTCACTACGAAAGTGACCTCCAAGCAACGACCCCAAGAGAGCAAAACATAGACAGTCAGATCAGTCTTCCCAAAGATGAGGGAAACCAGGTGCCCCAGCCCTGAGACAGGAGTTGCTGGTATGTTTTCCAAAACTTCATCAACTTGAATTCACAGTGGATTATCACAGAGGTGAGAGAAGTAGAACTGGGAAGAGAGAATTGTGTTTGAATCGACACCTTGGGAAATGATTTTTTAACACTTAGAAGACTCTACCTTTGCCTAGTAAGGTTTATAAAAAAAATGATGATAGATGGACTGAGTCTTAATATTTCATTGCTATTAGGATGAGGTCCCCAAATATAAACCTTCTAGAGAAGGAAAGGGAAAGAAAGGAAGCTAGCAGTTACCTAGTGATAATTCTGCAATAGGTGTTTAAAAGGTTACTCAAAGGCCCCTCAGCCTCAGCAGCTTGTGAATACAAATCAGATCCCATTAACCTGAGTGATCTGGGCTCTCTGGTTTTCTGGCCTCTCCAGCACATTTAGAATTCCCAACTCACTTCCAAGGTCTCCTTGTCCTGCCAAACATGGAGGGGGATGGGAGTGGAGGGTGGAAGCTGTCACCTACACACTCTAGGCATCCACCTGCTACGGCTTCCCTGAGCAACTCCAGGCTGCTGATGGCTGCTATCTGTCTGTCTATCCAGCTGCCACTCTCTCCTATTGCTATGGCCTCTGCCATGCCAGTCATTGGTCACCACTGCTGCTTCTGCTTGCTTCTGGGGACCTGGGAGTAAAGGGTGGCTCTCTTACTTTTTATCCCGGAAAGTCCCCAATATCCACAATCTAGCATGAAGGGTGATGGACCACAGCACCCTCCTCTCTGCACTAGCCTGGTTAGAGGGTCCTCAGCAAGAAGACTGGGCCCACATTTTTGGGTTGGTGAACCTTCTCCTCTTTTTCAGTTGTACCTTTTCTGTTGGGGATGCAAATCAAGTCAAGATGGCGCCTGACACTTTGCCAGGAGGAGTGGTTTGTGAAGCAACACCAGCGAGCCATTAAGATGATGAGGATTCCTTATTGGCTGACTGCTGTATCTAGATGATGTTAATTGAGTCAAGCTGTGTGTAATTAGTTAGGTATATATATACCTCTGCTGTCCGGTAGAGAGGCGGCTCCAGCTTATCTCGGGTGCCCGCTACTTTGAGTTCTGGCTCAGTTCCTGCTGAGTTCACTCACAATAAAGAAGTTCCCGCTTGAACCTTCAAGTTGCTTGTCACCTCCCAGTTATTTGCTCAGCTGGACTGTGGCACTTTTCTGCTAAGGATACTCATTTTGTTCTAGAAGGACTGGATCAGAGTGATTTCAGAAAATACCCACAAAGTTGCTGTTTTTAAAATCAGCATATCTCTCTGACCCCAGGTCTCTTTTTTCCTCTTTAAAAAAGTTTTATTTCAGGGGCTCCTAGAGCCACCCCCCAACCATGCCTCACCTCATTTACAGCTCACACTATGATTTCTTTTAGCCTCCTATCCCAAGCACCTCCCTCCCAGGCTGTTGGATTTGGACCTTTGCTGTGGAAATGATTTTCCCTAGGGGACTTGTAACAGCCAGGTAAGGTAGGAGAAGTATCATAATGCAATAATTTTAAGAATTTTTATTAAGATGAACTTTTTTTCCCATTTCAGTATCTTTAATATTGGGGTATACCTTACAATTGATGAAAAGCAGAGTTTAATTGAAGGCAGGTTCTTTTTATTCTTTGTAATAAACCAAGAATAATAAACATGAAGTCACATCACATCTTATTAGTCTTAAAAATGATAAGAGACAGTAGATTCCTCAACAGGCAGGTAAGGTTGATGGGTTTTCTAATGTTTATGATAACTTTAAGGAATAGGTATTATTCATTATTCCCATTCTATACCTAAGAAAATTGATACAGACAAGTACAGTCACAGGCCCAAGGTCCCAGAGTAGATACAAGATAGAGGCAGGGCCTAGCATTTTCCTTTGACTCCATTCTGAACTTTACACTAGAAAATGATACAAAGAGCCAGAGACCCACATCAAAAGCTGGACAGAGTGCTGTGATCCTGCATCCTGGGAATGCCCCTTAAATTAGACACAAATTAGCATCTTGGTAATCTCAACTATTATCAAAGGCCCCAAGAAGCGTTCAATTTAACCCAATTTGTCAATTTTTGCTTTTGTCGCCTGTAGGTTTGGTATCCTGACCAAAAAATCATCACCTAGATCAATATCAAGAAGCTTTTCCTTTGTGTTTTCTTCTAGTAGTTGTACAGTTTCAGGTCTTACCTTTAAGTCTTTAATTCATTTCCAATTGATTTTTTTTTCAAGTTGATTTTTATATGTATGGTACGAGACAAAGGTCCAATTGCCTTTGCCTTCTTCATGTGGATATCTGATTTTTTCTGCACAATTTATTGAAGAAATTGTCCTTTCCCTATTGTGTGTTCTTGGTGCCCTTGTTGAAGATCAACAGACCATAAATGTATGGATTTATTCCTGGGCTCTCAATTCCATCCTGTTGGTCTATTTTTATAGCAGTACTATGCTGTTTTGATTACGATGGCTTTGTAGTATATTTTGAAATCAAGTAGTATAATGCCTCCAGCTTCATTATTTTCCTCAGTCCTTGTTTGGCTATTTGGTACCTCGTAGGCTCCATGTGGATGTTAGGATTGTTTTTCTATTTCTGTGAAAAATGCTGTTAGAATTTCCATAGGGATTGCATTGAACCACAGATTGCTTTGGGTAGTATGGATATTTTAACAATATCAGTTCTTCCAATCTATAACCAGTGTCTAGCCTTCCATTTACCTGTATCCTCTTCATTTTTTTTCATTAATGTCTTCTAGTTTCCAGTACACAGATCTTTTACCTCCTTAGTTAATTTTACCCCTAAGGATTAGTTGATGCTAATGTAAATGGGATTTTTTTAAATTTCTTTTTCAGATCTCTCAGTGTAAGTGTTTAGAAATGCTACTGATGTTTGTATGTTGATGTTGATTTTGATTTTATCCAACTGAAAAGCTTCTGCACATCAAGGAAAGCAATCAATAGAGTGAAATGACAGCCTATGGAAGAGGAGAAAATATTTGCAAACCACACATGTGATAAGGGTTAATATCTAAAATATATAAGAAACACAGGCAACTCAATGGCAAGAAAACAATCTGATTAAAAATGTTCAAAGGACCCAAATAGAAATTTCTCAAAAGAAGACATACAAATGGCCAACAAGTATATTTAAAAATGTTCAATGTTACTAATTATCAAGGAAATGCAAATTAAAACCACCATGAAATATCACCTCACACCAGTTAGAATGGCTGTTATCAAAAAGGCTAAAGAGAAGTGTTGGCAAGGATGTGGAGGAAAGGGAAACTTTGTGTACTATTGGGGGGAATTCAAATTGATACAGTCATTGTGGAAAACAGTATAGAGTTTCCTCAAAAAACTAGATATAAAGCTACCATGTGATCCAGCAATTCCACTACTGAGTGAATATCTAAAGGAAAGGAAATCAGTATGTCAAAGACATATCCGCATTCTGTGCTCATTGCAGCATTATCCACAATGCTAGTAAAGAATTGGAATCAGCCTATGTATCTAATGACAGAGGAATGGATAAAGAAAATGTGATACACACAAAGAGTCTCAAAAAGAAAGAAATCATGTCATGTCATTTGCAACAACATAGATGAACCTGTAGGTCACTGTGTGCTAAGAGAAATAAGTCAGGCACAGAAAGACAAATACTACATGATCTCACTTCTATGTGGGATTTGAAACAGTTGAATTTATAGCAGCAGAGAATAGACTCTTGGTTGTTAGGGGTTAGAAGTAGGGGGAAATGGAGAGGTGTTGGCCAAAGATAAAATTTTTCCATCAGAGAGGAGGAATAAGTTCTGGAATCTATTGCACAGCAAGTGATTATAACAAATAATGAATACTTGAAAATTTCTAAGAGAATAGATCTTAAATGTTCTCGTCACAAAAGAAAAAAGATAACTACATGAGGTGATGGATATGTTGATTAGCTTTAGTGTAATAATTATATCACAATATATATATATATACATATCAAAACTTCTTATTCTACATTTTATATGTGTACAATTTTGTCAACTATACCTTGATAAAGCTGGAAAATATTTTAAATTAAAGATAAAATAAAAATTAAATCCCCAAGATAAGCAACATTTTTATCACATTTAGTCCCCAAATGTGGTGAAATTCTTAGTTCCTAATACCACCCTTCAGGGACCACAGTAATTTCTTTATCCATTCCATATGTTTTACTAATGTGGTCTCAGAGGTTGGGAATCAACATTCCTCTGTCTCCCATTTCCCTTGCTTCTTCAAGTTCAGTGTCAAGGGGAGATGAGAGCTAGCATCCTGGTCTAGGCCGTTAGAGACCATCTCCTCTCTGACCGTATTCAGTTTTACCTTGTTAAGTAGCTTGAATGTTTTTGTAGGGCTCCAGTGCCCTGAAAGTTCTGGGAGGTGTCAGATATTTGTAAAAATCCACTGTTGCTTTAGGAGTGCTCCCTGATTATTCACTTGCTGATTCCAATCAACAGATGGAAGGAATTTGGAACACCCCAGTGAGTGGCTTTTTCTTTCCTTTTATGTCAATTCATACTTTGGCTCAGTCTTCTTCTGCAACTTGCTATTCACAAACATATTAGAGTGTAAGCCTCAGAGCCTCTGAACTGTATTGAACCCTCCATATTCCTAAGCAGTCTTTTTTTTCTTTTTTTTTCCCCACTACCAAAAACATCCACTTTCTTCCTCCAGACTGATCTTCCCTCCAATATTTTGGGTGAAGTGGGGCAGGTCTGAGATTGGAGAAAATCCAAATCCAAGGTAAAACAAACCTTTCTTAGTCAAGCAGCATAAAGGGGAATCAACATAATAAATGCCATGGTGAGGACGTTGGGCTGGGAGTTAGAGACCAGTGTTCTCACCAGCTCTAGTCACTCCATTAATCTGATGGGACTCTGGATCCAGTGTTTTAGAATAACTGCCCCCCTTCCATGGCCCCAATGGAAAGTCACAAGTAAGAAAAAGTAAAACAAGCAGCATAGATCCCAGGAAATGGGACTGTAATAAGTCACAGTCACTAAGTGTCTACTAAGTATGTGGCAGCAAAGCCCTGTATAAGGAGGCTAGGAATTTGGCTAATGTTTAGCAAGCTATTTCATTTTTAAAATGGAGACAATTCTAATCCTCCTACCATGACACAGAGGTTAACCCAGACAGCACCTTAAATATTTGGTAAGGAGTGTGAGTGTATGTATACGCATGTGTTCATGTGTCCACAACTCTCACTGTGTGCTTGGTGCTGAAAAGTCTGAAACTCCTCTGGGTTTTCAATCAAGGTGGCACCAGAATGATATAATGGAAAAAATGCTTGTGTTTGAACCCTGCCTTCAATTTTCAGTGGAACCTCATGTAGGTTCTTTAACCTCTGACTCAGTGTCCTCATCTGTAAAATGAAATCAATCGAATCTAAAGCAAAGGTTGTTAAAAGGATTAAAGGAAATTGCATGTAAAACCCTTAGCAAGGAGCCTTAGACAGAGTAGGCACTCAAAAAAAAAAAAAAAAAAAAAAAAAGTTCCTTTTCCCTGGGGAGAAAAACATGCACATATGAAGCAATTAGTGAACAAGACAATAGAATAGATACAAAATGTTAAATTGCTGGTAGAGTCCCTAAGTGCCTAAGGAAGGAGCCAGAGGAGGCAAGATCAAAGTGGGCTGGAATCTACATGGAGGGGCTGGGAAGAAGGGAGTGGGGGCAGCCCTTAGAGGACAGGTCAGAGGGGGACCTCTGGGAAGGCACCAGCTCAGTCAGTTCACCTCTGATTTGAAACTGACACCATAAACCCTTTGAGAACAGAAATGTTTTGCTCCATTTGGAATTCATGATATCTAAAAGCAGTGGGGAATGCTAGCCAAACCACTGGAATAGAGACATAAAGTTTTTAAAAACTGACAACATGGCTATAATGGAATTTGAAGCAGAAAGTGAAATTTGTCTCCATCTCTGTTTGCCGGATCCCCTGTTTTACATTTTCCTCTTCTCTGATCTGTGGCTTCAGGAGGTGCAGGGGCATGATGAAACCAAATTCTCAGCTGCTGATATCAGCAGAAGTGATGAGAAGGGGGTGGGGTGAGGCAGAAATCATCTTTTGGTTTAAACTGTTGTAAATCAGACCCGAAAACTAGGCTATACATTATGCTTTTGTTACTCTGAGAGTTAAATTACAAGGAAATGAACTGTGCATAATAATTCCCCACGTCACCGACTTCCCTGCTTCTCAGCTAAATGTGCTCTCCTCTGGAACAGGTTGAGCACTGAGAGCCATCGCCGGGCCAAAGGCGCCATCTAGTGACCACTTTCTGCAAGGCGGCTGCAGAAGCGGGCAGACTGTAGGCCACCTGAACAAAGAGCCTTGTCCTTTACCTGGCTTTGGAAACGCCCGGCCACAAAGGTCAATGACAGTAGCTTCCAAGAGGATTGCAGTGTTTTTAGTTGGCTTTTCCACGTTGCTAATGAAGGACTTTTAGTTCCCATTTCATTATCAGTTATCTCATGCCTGGGTCAGGAGCCCCTTAGTCCAAGCAGGGAAATAATTAATAACCAGAATTCCTATTTAAGAGTAAATTTAGAGTGTTTGATCAACTGCTTGGTGAGCATACTCCTTCCACCCTGCACCCCCCCATACACACACCCATCCACTCGCCCCCTGACCCTGCCCTTCCTGAGCTCCATTTCCTGAAAGAATGTCCTGGCATTATTACAGAAGGCTGTCTAACCCAATTCCTGCAGAACAGAGTGAAAGGTTCAGATTGCAAAGCCTTTGACTGGAATGTATTATTTTTTCCTCAGACCAAAGCAATTTTTTTTTTTTCCTAAATCAGAGTTTCAACAAGAGAACTCATAAAGAGGCTTCCAACTGACTGGGTTTAAACAACAACTGAAAAAAAGGTCTAGTTGAAACAGAGTTTCTCCCCAGGCTTTCTTCGCTCTCCAGGTGACTTATGGAGGCAGGACAGAACGGGTTCACCCTCTGTTGCCTGCCCTTTGATTATGGCTAATGACACTGAGAGTGACGGGTACCTTGAAGGCTTCCAGGCTCGGGCTGCCTCCTCCTGATTTTTAAGTGTACAGCATGAGGAGGTCACGGTACTGTGTGGCCTCAAATTGCTCTGACCAAAGTCTTTTTTTCCCTTTCTTGCACCCCCCACTAGGTTGGAACCCAGAACAAGTGGTTTCCTCATGATTCTGTCACATCCTAAAACTTAATGCCTTGCTGGAAGCAGGTGCACACACCATGGGTGAGAATGGGAATTCTTGATTTCTGGGCATGCATAGGATTTCAGGGCCTGGGTTCTTGATTGGGCCGGAACAAGTATGTATATGCACCCTGCGTTGGGGTGGCACACATGGGTGGGGATGCAGACACCAGCAAGCAGATGCAGGCGTGGTGTTTAAGCATTACATATGGGCTTAGCCACTGACAGGCTCACAGAAGAATTTATGGAGAGGCTCATTCAGTGTAACAGCAATAGGCTCCATTTTAATGAATCCCCTTGGTAGTATAATCATTACTCAGACGGGAACAACTGCTACACGGGGCTGTGCACCCTCTCACTGACCTTTGTACCTTCCCACTGAAACTGAATCCTTCCCATTTTTTTCCCTCCCATTGCACAAAAATTTCATTTTTAAAATGAATCAATATGTGCATGGAGAGTGCCATGGGGGTGGGGGATAGAGTAGAACAACAGTGTGAGCCCCAAGTCTAGTGAGGAAGGGATGTCGATTACTCAGAGGCACGGTTCCCCTTCATAAGTACCATGAAATAGAATTTCATGTTACAAATTAATGTGTGTGTGTGTGTGTGTGTAATTTTTTCAAAGCAAGTGCTTTGTTTCTGAGACAGTGCGCAGGCACCACATGCCGAGGTTGCTATGGTAATTACTAGCCTCTGTTGAATAGGGACAGAAGGGGTTACACAGAAGAGAACCAACTGGCGAAAGTGCATGTGAGAATGAATAAGCCCACTTATTTGTAAAAGGTTGCAAGAGGTACTCGAACCAGAAAATAAAGGCGGTGGAGGTAAGAGCACATTTTTACAAAGACTCTACGAAACTGTCGCCTCTGGCAGTTTTAAATCATATTTCTGGAGTTAACATGTCAAAAGCCCTTGAGATTTTTGCCCATGGGTTTATTCTATAGGTAGAGAGCAGAATCACATCTAAAGGCATTATAATAGTATGCGGTCTTATTAATAGTACAGTAGTAACAGCAACAATAACAATAACACAGAAGATCATTTGTTGAGTGATTGCAAGTGCCTTTCCTATTTTATCTCATTTAGTCCACACAAAAATCTTGAGTGATCTTTGCTAATTCATGTTTTCATTTCACATTTTTTTGAAATATTTTTTTAGTTTTAGATGGACACAATATTTATTTATTTATTCTTTATGTGGTACTGAGGGTGGAACCCAGTGCCTCACACTTGCAAGGCAAGCCACTGATCTATAGCCCCAGTCCCTCATTTTATACTTTAAAGCAAATTTCTGTGAGGCACTGAATTGAGCCTGGGAAATATTGAGATGGTAAAAAAAAAAAATTAATGTGGTCACTCCTTCATGGAACTCATGACTGATGAAGAGACATGAAGTAAATAAGCTCTCACAATGTAGAGGGCTAAGGAAGCTCACTGGAGAAAAAAGATCTCATGGGCATTTGGGGTTGGGGATGGGGAATCGAGAGTTGGTCTATGGAAGAAAGGGACATCTGGGGTGTGGGGGTGGGGTATTTAAGGAATGCTGAGAGTTCAGCACAGGTCCAGGGAGAAGAGTGTTCCAAGTGGGAGAAATCTGGGCCAAGTGGGATTAGAGACCCCACCTGACATGTTCCCTGAAGAGAAGAGAGTTCCCTGGGGAGGATCATGAGAGAGAGAGGGGAGGGGGAAGGACAAAATAGGCAGAGCCCTATGAAGAGGGGTCTATGAGCCAAGTGAAGGGGTTTGTACCTCGACCCAGGGCAATGACAAGTCAGTAAAGAGCATTTAGTGGGTTAGTGCTAACACAGTTTGGTTTGTTTTCAAACAACCTCTCTTTGACCACAATATGGAGAATGGATTGGAGAAGGGTAAGAACAAAAGCAAGGAGATGTCAGTAAAGGCTGTGTGGTAATCAAGTGAGAGATTGTGGCAGGCTGAATTCAAGGAGAGGCAGGAAGGAATGTGGGGGGGGGCAGATTTGGGGCCATGTTGGGGTCCTGGTCCATAGGGCTTGGTGTTATGGCTGGGGGAAAGGAGACCACAAAGTAGCCAGAAGGTAGGATTTCCTCCGTTTTGCTAGGATAGATGGCTAAGAAATGCCAACTAATTTGCTCAGAATAGATCTTGCTTTCCTCCTGCAGCTAAGTGGAAGGAGCAGGATTTGAGCATGTGCCCATCTGATCCCAGAGCCTCTTCTTTCCAATATGTCATGTCACTTCCACGGCTGAAGAAGAGGCTCCCCACCAAAATCAGCCACAGGAGTCTTGCTTACAAATGGAGAAAGGAGAAGTGCTGGATTTGGCTAACTGATAAGCAGATGTTCAAAAGCAGACTGGGAAATTCTGTAGATGAACAGTAAACATTAGGAATAGAAATACAAACTGAAGCAAGTTTTGAATATTGTAACTGTTACTCCCTCTTAGCTTAGCCTCCTATGGAAATATTTTCCTTCAGTCCTAATAAGATGATATGTCATCTGCTTAAAAAAAAAACTGCTTGAAGGAGCATTTAATTAAGAAATAGCATTATTGTATATATTCTGCAAAACCAGTTAAAGTGTTCTACAATGTTCCTTCAGTAAGAAGTAACATGATATAACTTATCCCAAGAAAATTCAAGATAAAATAGATGGCTAAGTTTCTTTTAGAATTTAATAACAGATAACAGTTTAACTTTCCAGGTTTAAAAAGAAAGGTCTTCCAAAAAGGCAAACAGAGAAGAAGAAGAAGAAATATTAAACACATAAACTTAAAGAAATTATATAACCCATCAGGTTTTCATTTTACTTAAGGTGTGGATTTTTATACTCATTCTGTTTTGTTTTAGGCTCATCATTGGATATATATTTGCTTTAAATTATTTCTAAGCTCTCTTTCTATTGTTTTAAACTTCTATTTTCCATATCTTTAAATGAAGGCCCCTTCCCTTTGTTTCTAGGAATAAGTAAAAATAAATATAGCAGCTATGGTTTTTGTTTGCACTGGGTTGTATCTTTAACTGGAATGCCTAAAAATTCAAGGGCTGGCACGCAGGAGACAGAACAGCTTGCTGGTGCTCTCTGCTCTGTTGGGATGTAGCTAGCACACCACCATCAGCAGGGGTGGCTTCCAAACCAGGCTGTATTAGCTTGAAACCCTAACACAGAATTCTACCATCCAGAGACCACAGCCAGTTAGGGGCATCATATAATCACTTAACATACAAATTCAAGTGCTAGAATAGTGAGTTTGCTATTTGGGGAAGGGAACCAGAATAGATCTTGCTTTCCTCCTTCCCCTACTCCTTGACTCTCAACAGGCTCTCACCCTTGGCCATGACCTACACTCACTCTCAGAGCTCCAAGTTTTTGGGGAGGGTTATGGGGCAGAAATAAGATCCCAAGTGCAGCAGAAAACTGAGAAATGGAGGGTGACTTACAATTTCCAAGCCCCTTTCAGAGACAAACTGATGCTGATTTTGTGCTGAGCAATTTGACATTTGTGTCATCCAAAGAAAAGTCAGTACTTTATTCTTTAATCTGAGAAATTCATAAGCTTTATGAGGCTCCTTTTAATCATCATACAACCCAACTGTGAGACTAGGAGGTGGTAAATGACACTATTCTCCTTTGATAGAAGCACAAACTGGGGCTTGGATCCTTTGAGAACTGCCCAAGGACGCATGGCAGGGAGTGAGTCATTTGACAAAGCAACTCACAGCAGCAACTCTCCAATTTAGCATTTATCTATCAGGTTAGATTGCTTTACTTGGGTTTTAGAGGCAATGTTTTTGGTAGCTTGTGATTATTCTTTTGTATCCTTTTAGAACTGCATAAAACTTAGCACCCTAATTACATTCAGATAACATTGGCAATGCTTTCCAGGAAAGTGACATCCCAGGTCTCCCCTGCCTGTGACTTCCAAGATGAGCAATGATTGATCTAAGCCTACGGCAGAAGTTCTTCCCCTTTTCACTTACTGGTTTAGGGAATCATCATGTGACCCCCATCCTAGCAAATGCAATAAGGGAAAGAGTTGTGGAAAACATTCTCAATGTCTCATTCCCTCTTTCTTCTTGCCTTAGGGAGTGAGACCTGATACTTCTAATTGAGGTTCCAAGAGAAATAAAAAGGGGCCAAATACATCCTAACTAGTGAGGATGGCCATGCATGAGCTGAATTGCATGGGTGAGAGTTTATCTTTCAGTGGCTGTTTTTGGAGAATTAGTGTATATGGTGCACCTCCAACTTCCTTTGTAAGGGAACAAACACTGCTCATGTGTAGCAAGAGCTCACTGCCTAAGGCACATAGAAGCCAATACTGCTACTATGGCACCAGAGTTTTGCAAAAGGAAAAATCTTTATTATGCTGTCAACCAGCAAGGAAGCCAGGAGTTGAAAAGAGTTCAGATTTGCCTCCTGGATTGGTTGGTAGCAGGGGAGTGTATAGGAAAGGAGAGGGGAGATGCTGCTTATTGATTGGATGGTAAGAAGAAGAAATTTTAGGGTTCTTTTAAGCAGGTATAAAATATCATCATGCCTTTTCATAGGTGACATGTTTCTTTTAAGGGGGTACAGTTCTGTGCATGGGATTTTGAGCTTGTGATGTCAAAAGGTCACTGAACAGTGAACTGTTTTCTGCTTGTATCCATTTTTGAAAAATTGGTTTCAAATCATCCTTGGGAAGATTCTGAAGTTTTTTTCCTGAAGGATGACCTAAGAAATTTGTTACTTAAGGCACCTACACCTGCGTGTGTCCAGGCCTTTGCCAATCTCACATCTTCAGATTACCAGAAATCAAAACATCAAAACCATAGTTGGGTTTTTACACTTACATCTTGTTTTGTTTGAAGTCCTTCAAAGGGTCGTGGCATAGCCAGGAGCAGACATCAAGGCATTGTCTTGGCACATGGGTCTTCCAGCATCAGCCCTGTGCATTCATGATCTATAGCTAATTATATCACCTTGCCTTTCATCTAGGCCAAAATGGATTCTTCATCTATACCCCCACCTGGCTTCCAATTAGCAGGTGAGTTAGTGCTGCAGCATCAGCCCAATCTGCTTTGCTGTCATGGCCTTCAAATTCTGTTTAACCTGGTCAAGTAACACTTTGTGGAAAAACTGCATCCTACATGGGCTATAATTACAATTGCAGTTTGTATCATTGAGCAGTGATACATTGGTATCACATAACGGTTTCCTATGAAACAGACAATATGTCCAAGTACACTCATTTTAGATCTTATAAAGAAAGGCTGATAAATTGTTAGAGCAAAAGAAAGTGCCTATATTATGATTAAATAGAAAGGGTCTCCATTGTGTGAGGCAAAGGAGAATTCCTTTTTGAGAAATAGAATTTTAAAAAGGTGAATCCAAATCTAAGGTCTGAACCATTGGTTCTTGGGGAAGGCCTGGTAATTACCTAGTACAAGACTCGTGTGTATATTGAAACATTGTGAAAGAAGTGTACCTTTGCACATTATTAAATGAAATTTCTACATGTTTAATGTCATTTTCAACATGCATGTAGTGATTCAGATAATCCATATATATGAAAATACTGAATTTTTTTGTTTGAAATTCTATACTTATTTTCTTCATCCTGAGAGGAAGAGAGATGATGTCTACATCGCTGAGCTAATGCTCATGTGTGGTCCTCACCTAAACTGAAGGCACTGAGCACTATTATTTCCCTTTGATGGCATTAGTAGAAGGCATGGCTGGAGCACACCATCTTGGCTCGCACTTAATCATTTATGGTAAAAGGTGAGTACAGGGTGAATAGGAATTTACACAGGAGGGGATATTTCTAAGTGAGTTCATGCAACAAGCTGCTGGAAAATATTATCCAGGAAGGAAGGGCCTTGGGGCCTGGGAATTTGGTGAGATGAATCCACATCTTGAGCACAGATTCCTGCTGCCGTCATAGCTGCTGTGTGTGCTGACTCCAGCCCAGGCCCAGAGTGCTAGCCTAGCAGAATCTTGTCCCCTGTCCTCCGGAACACAAATGTCTCCAGAGAAGTTCTGCTTTTAGAAGTTGCATGCAGCTCCCAGCTCACCAGCAGGACTTTGCAAATGTCAAAGAACAACAAACAAAATTTCCTGAAGCAAACCATTTTCTCCAAACTAAGTGTGAATGTGTTTGTGTGGGAAACTTTAACAAGTTTCTAAGAACTTTGGAACTGGACAAAAAGAGCCTCAAATTGGTTTCTAGACACAAAGGACTCTTTAGAAAGCAGTTAACCTTTAAAGCAACTCCTAAAAAAGACAAAGATCTTGTATATTCAATGAGACCCTTGGCATAAAAATTGCTTGTGTTTTCACTGCCCAAGAGTATAAAGAAGCAAACAAACCAATTTACATTTCCCTTAGCAGTAGCTTGTTTGTTGTTATTTTCTTTAAGAGTATCAGGGTCGGTGGCTGCAAATGGAATTTAAATATGTAGAGTAAAGAGGCAGTGAGACTAAAATGAGATTTTGAATAACCTCTGTAATATTTATAATCTTGTGCACTCTGAATTCCCATCATTTCTTACCCATCCAAACAAACTCAAATAGGTTTTTGACCCATGAGCCTTCTTTCCACTAGATACCACCAACACACACACATGCACTCACACACACACACACACCACACACAGAGCCTCAATATGAAAATAATCTAACCTATGACATTTTGATGTTCAAGAGGATGTATTTGGGGCCAGGCTCAGTGGCACATGCCTGTAATATAGGTGGCTCAGTAGGCTGAGACAGGAGGAGTGCAAGTTCAAAGTCAGCCTCAGCAAAAGCGAGGCATTAAGCATCTCAGTGAGACCCTGTCTCTAAATAAAATACAAAATAGGGCTGAGGATGTGGCTCAGTGGTCAAGTGCCCCTGAGTTCAATCCCCAGTACAAAAAAAAAAAAAAAAAAAAAAAAAAGAAAAGAAAAGAAAGGAGGATGTATTTGGGAATCTGAAGAATCCTTCATGGTAGAAACTTTAGGTGACTTTACCACTAAAATGTGTCAAGCTCAGGCCTGCACCCAGTCATTCTGAAGTCTAACACATGGATCTGTTCAGAAGGAAGCATGAGGAGGGAAAGGATTAGTGAGTAATCACACTGAAGCAAAGCCAGGAAGGAACAGCTCTGGGGAGCAAGAGGGAATCTGCATGGGCAGGAAGGCAGGTTCCCTAGTCAATCACCCATCCCCCCCACAAAGTGGAGCTGGGAACTGTCAGGGGCCTCCAGAGCTCACACAATTAACTCCTGGAAAGAAGTCAGCACACCTGCCTCCTTGCAGTTCACATGATCTTCCAGGACATCATCTGGGCCCAGGCCTCTACTGGCCTCAGTGAATGAGGTTGTTAGTGCCTCATACTGGAGCTTCATCTTTATTTACACTTTTCATTTGGCAAAGATCTGGTACCTGCATGATCTCATATGACTTTCCCAGCAGCCCTGGAAAGAAAGCAATGTAAGTTTATAATCACTGTCCAATAGGTTAAAATCAAAAGGTAGGAAAAGGTTAGGTAATATTGTCTCAAATCAGATAGCTGGAGGGTGGCAGACCAGGAGCAAGCCAGGCCTTGTGACTTGTGGTCTGAAGCTTGCATTTCCCCTGCCACGTTCCATGGCACTGGCCACAGACCGCCAGCTATATTAAAGGCTTAAGCACATCATCTGCAGTACTCCCTCTCCACCGCACAGATGCAGAGCTATTCAAAATCTGTAATAATTCCCTACCCACCTTTCCTTTGATGAGTTACAGGTACGTGAAGTAAAGGATGTAGAAGGCTGTGTTTGATGGTCCCCAATCCCTCCCCTTTCTTCGTTCATCTCTTTCACGTTTAGTGTTGAACTCCCCATCCCTGGGAGGAAAATGGTAATCTCTCTTCTCTCAAACTAATCATTAAAAATCTTGAAGGAAAATCTGTTTTAACAATTAACAAGCATTGCAAGTGAAGCACCATTGCTGGATATTGGAGACAGAGACGTGAAAGGCAAGTTTCCTATGCCAAAGAAGGTCTCTCGTGATGGATACAACAAAGGTGAACACAGACTGTGGTAAGTGCAAAGGTGGAGGTTGGAGAAGTCCATGCAGAGCTCTGGGGAGCTGCAAACCCGAGTCCTTCCCACTGTCCTAGCCTGGGGTCTATTTCCAGGAGGTGTGATAGTGTGAAAGTCCAGAGGGAGAACATCACTACTTTCTCCCAGGTCTAGTCAGGATCACATAGATCCTTCCTCATCCCTGTCCTCAGCCCTTTGTACTATAATTAGGCCTACAGCATGATGCTCAGAGATCTTAAAATGTGGAAAATAGTATAACTGGAATGCGATGAAAGGGAGAATATTCAGAGGTGGAAGAAAGTTTTGAGAAGACCTCATGAATATGTACATGCATTCCTGCAGACGAGGTAAGGAAGAAGGAGAACCCAGGGCACTGGTCAGGTAGAATGCCAGGAGATTCACCACTGTGGTGTGCATGCCACCAAGAGAGGGGAACAGATGAGGATAAGCCAGCATTCAACATGATGAAATTTGTTTGTGCTTTCCTGATGCATAGCCAAGATCCAGGTGGGTTTCCAGGGAGGAACTTTAAGAAAGGACAATTGCAAGGGCAGGCAGGGTGAAGGAAGGAGGCAAAGCTAGCCAGGCCCCAGGGGGCTGTCAGCAACAATTATTAGAGAACTGGGAAGAAAGGTCCATAGAAGGAAATAGGATGACTAAGGCCCATTGAAACCTGGAGACTTGAAGGAGTGGCCACTAGCCACTGTGCTCACTGAGAGATCAGCTACTAAGACACAGATGAGAGTGGGATTCATCAAGAAAGAAATTCCTTTCTCTTTCTGCCCATTCACCTTCTGCTGGTGCTTTGCATTGAACAAACCCAACCAGGAGCCAGTCTGCAAAGGAGCCCTGATGATGAAACCCAGAGGGGTCAGCTTTAGACTCAGGGTATGACCAAAACGGGCAAAAATCCCAGCTCCCTTGATTAGAAATACTAACGAATGACCCAAGGGAAAGAAGAAAGCTACAAATATATGATTTGACTTTGTGAAAGCAATATTAACCCTCACGTGTGAACCCCTTGCTACGTGCTCCACCAACCCAGCACAATAATGATTGTAAATGTTGTTAAATATTAGAACGTCACCTTGTTTTGTTGAAGTCACTAAATTATTCTAATATGTGACCAACATCTATAACTATTATAGCAAATGTACCTATTATGTTGTTATACATAGCATATCTGTAGAATATATAATATTTGGTATTTTCTAAAAGCAAAGGTGTTGGCTTACAAGTTGTACAGATAAGAAGGTTGGTGAGGAATTTTGGTCCTATTAGATAAGTTATATAATCCAGAAGTTCAACAGGTTCCCCCTCACCACTTGGGGAGCAGAAGTCTCTAGCTAAAATACTGGGGTACCAGTGATTCATCTCCTGGAGCACACCCAAGGGCACCATCATATCTTGGAGCTTCAAGCATGATTCCCTGGATGGATGGACACTCAAGTCTGTCAAAGGTGGAAAGAGATGAGGATAGAATGTCCCCTCAGTATGACTCCCTCCCCACTCCCTGCATGCCCCATCAGCCTTCATGAAACTATAGAACAGATAGTTCAAGCCCATGTCGACTTTCTAATGAACATAGCAAGGACAATTTTAGAAAGCAATAACGATATAGGAATGCCAAAGGATAACATGTTAATTAACCTGGTCTTTCCCTGAATCTCCTCAAGGCAGCCACCTTTTAAAAATCTCAGAATCACCTAGTCCTACCCCTAAACAGTGTTCCGAGCCTGATACCACAGGCCCTGTGCTAAATTGAGGAATTGCTGCAATTACTATCCACTTTTGTGGCTTTGGGGGTTCTCTAGATTCCAGAGTTAAGGACCTGGTTCAATGTGTTTCCTTGATTGCTTTTCAATATGCCCACAAGCCTGCTGGCCACTTACTGGTTGACCGTTAAATAAACTTACTTCCTGCCATAGTTTAGATATTAAATGTCTCCCAAAGGCCCATCGGTTAAAGGCTTGGTCCCCAGGGTGGGAGATGTAGAGCCTTTAAGAGATGGCATCTGGTGGGAGCTCTTCAGGTCACTGGGGCCAAGCCCTCAAAGAGGATTATGGGAATCCCCAGCCCTACCCCACCACTCTCTTTTGCTTCCTGGCCATGAAGTGAGTGGTTTGGCTCTAACACGTGTTCCTACCATGATGTGCCAACTCGCCACAGGTCCAAAAGCAACAAGGTCAATGATCATGGACTGGAGCACCCAAAACTGTGAGCCCAAACAAAGCTTTTCTCTTTATAAGTTGATTATCTTGGGTATTTGTTTTAGTAACAGAAAGCTTGCTAACACACTTCCCAAGGACAAACCTTGATTTACCCTGTGAGAATAAAGTCTAGATCCATATGGAGGAGAAAAGAACAACATTTACCCAATTAATTAGAAAGGCACCTGGCTTAACCTTTGAATCGATGGATACCAATTATCATGATGAGCAGCTTTTATTTGTTTTTCCCTGTTCTGTGAAAGCTTCCTGGCCACATCTCAAGAAAACCCCACACTGGGTTTTGATAGTTACTCTGGGTATTTCAAGAAGAACTTCTGGCTTCATTTAAATGTAGCAGTCCCCTCCCCATGAGAAGAGGGCAGTCATCTTCTCGGAGGGGCAGATGAACTGTTAGCCTGAGATGCAGGCTTGGATTCAGGGACTGACTCCATAATTAACAGGCCCCATGCCAAATGAAAATGAGAGTCCCATTTTTCAAAAATTATTAAGAATTTCAAAATGTCAATAGCAGAACATTAAAACAAGGTTGGGACCTTTCTGACATGGAGCCCTGTGTTCATGTTTCATACTCCTGAAACCAGCCCAGCTTAAAGTCCCCAAGGAGTGTGTATCCCACGGCATGCAAAGAACATCATCCTACCAACAAGTATTTTGCAAGTGACTGGCCTGAACTGATGAGGATGCTGGGAATCCAGTCATGCTAGTAACACAGAGCAATGCTAACCCAGGCATTGGGCTAGAACATGTTGCCTTAAAAGACATCAGGAGAACTGCAAAGTGCTCAGACTAATAGCCTCTGAGAACATTCCCTGGCTTTCCAAACCCCACTTTTGCCACAGCCCAACTTGGTTCCAATTGTGTTAGATGCCCAGATGCAGTATCCTCTCAGCCACCCATCTGTTCTCACTGTTTCTTACCCAAGAGAGATGCATCCTGCCCTAGTGCTTATGGCACAGTAGCCTCATGACCTGGGCAGGAGGCTCTGGTTCTTTCCGATCAGTTTCTTGGCTAGTCTGCAAGACACAAGGAATTCACATGCCTCACCTTCTAACCCTTTGGTTTTTGAGTTCTAACGGGTTCTTCCTGGCTGCCTATGCTAAGCACATAAAAGGTACTCAATAATGCTTGCAAAGGGACTGAGTGGCCTTTACCTGTTGGATTAGGCAGCCTGTTGGTGCAGATGGACACTGGGATCCTTTGTTGGGCTGCACTTCAGTGTCATGGCACATTCAAGTGGTCTGTGGCCTCCAAGGAGTTTCACATTTTAATTACTTGGATTAAACACTGGCAAAGGCAATGGGGCAATGATTTAGCTTTTGCTTTCATATTGTAAATGGTAATGCTTAGGTTATTGTATCTATAACTCTTTATGTACTGTGAGCTTTATGTACCAGAATTGTGGCTCCTTTTTGCTTCTGGAAATGAAAAGTATGAACGAAGTAAATTTCTTTTTAATGACAGCTCTTTTTTCAAGAGCCAAATACTGCTATCAGAAAGCTATTTTCAAAACCTAATTTTGGCTGCACTCCTCTTCCCTTTATAAATAAGACTCTCTGTCTTTAAAAACTTGACTTTCAGTCTGTGAGACATGGTAATTCTGCTACAAAGTTTTTTTCTTGACCTGAAATCCTATTTTTTCCACTTTGCAGCATCCTCATAAGTAAGTCGTTGGTTTCTTATTAGTCTTAAGAAGTCTCCTTAAGGAAGCTGTGCAAGCCCTACCTCCAGGGACTCCAGTGGAAATTGATTTAATTGTCACAAGCTTTTTACACTAAATACCTGAAAACTTTGGAGAATAAAGGAGAAAACCCTTTTAAGTCATTTTAAGTCAGCAGCTCTATACTACTGAAAAGCGTAAAAAGAAAATAATATTTTTAAAAAATTTGATAGCCTGTCCGTCCTAATGGTTTTCTTTTTAAAGGTCACAAAATATCCTGTGGGATTCTTCTTTTCACCAGAGCTTTTTATCTAGCTTAAAATGTGTTCTAGATTAATGGCCAGAAGGCAAATGGGATACAAAACAGAAACATAGCTATCAGGAGTTGTGGCAGGGTTTTGTCCAGGCCAGCCGGGTTATTTGTGGCATGTCCAATTCTTGTTGCCACCTGGAAGGAGCCAGGGCTTTTGATACTCTTTTCCACTATTTTATTTCTGAAGATCTGGAAAAAACACATTAAATGTGGTCACCCCCTCAAGCCTCCTTTTACGTTTAAACAAAACATCCACCAACTTTGCTGAAAGAACCTTTTGCAAGCCATGTCAACTTTTTCCAAACATCAGGAAAAAGGGCTCAATATGCAAGATGACTTTATTTACTGGGTGATGACTCTAAAAGGCCCAAATCTGTAGTCCCAGGCAGTCCACCAATACCACTCCAGGACAGAGAGGCCATTTAGTGGAAATGTGGAGCACGAACAATTTCAGGATTAGACATCAAAACATTTGCATTGATGCTTCTTGATTGCCAATTACAGCTGCTTGTACAACTCAGTTACCCAAAGCATTGTGGTATGCCTTGATGAATAAACACTTATGACTAATTGGAAAATGTATTTCTAGAGTACCATGTTGCAGCCCTACATGGCTCCTTTATTACAGCTTCCTGGCATCCTGCCCATCAAGCGGAGACCGCTTGCCTTTGAATAAGGCTCAGATGTGATGGGCTCCCTCTTTCTTTCCTCCACCCGCTTCAACTCCACAGCTGATTATTCAACCATTTTCTCTACCCTTCGCTGCCTTCTGTTCTTTTTTTGTTTCTTACCATTCAAAAATTCTGGCTGTGAGAAGCTCTACAATTACTAGTTTGCTGAAAATATGCCTTCAAAGCTCACTTTGCATCCAGTTATAAAATCGTTTCTCTTTAGCACAGTGAGGACTGTAGTAGGGGGAAGATGGCAAGGTAATTTCAAACAGTTTGCTTGTTTGTTTACATGAAGATGAAAATTTAATCAAATTAAAGTTAATGCTAAATATAAGCAAGTGTGTATGCACGTGCAAACATGACATAAAAAAGGTATATCAAAGTTAATGAGGGATTCTAGATACTGAAATTAAAATGATTTTCTTCTGTATTTATCCATTTTTTAATCTTGATCATTACTTGTATTATTATAAAATTACATGTAAAACTATGTAAACATGTAACACAGTTTTCTTTACATTGGATACTTTTTCCTAAACAGATTATCTTGGAAATCAGAAATTTATTATTGTTGTTGTTGTTATTTTGCCGATTAAGAGAAGTAGTTGGAAGAGACATCCAGAGAAAGTATATTCTCACTTACATTTGTTGAAGTATCTGCCAACTTGCTTTAGAGATTTTACAGGGGTTTGTCTATTTCACTCTCATTTTGGGGAGTGCAGATCAAGATAAAGTGTGGACTGGTTACCTCTCACTTTCCTCTCTAACAATAGAGGCCAAGAGGACTTTGGAGAATGGAATTCTTCCGGTGATGGTTACATCTGAAACCCAAGACGTGACACAAACGTTGTGAGGATTCACCATTTAATTATGGGGAGGTATGCGGTTGCCGTTTTTGTCTTTAGAAAAAGAAAACGATAACAACATGAGAAGTAACGGCTTGAAAATAAAGGAAATCAAAAGTTCAGAGAAGATTCTGAATTTTTAAAACCTCTCTTCTATTTTTGAAGGTTACAGGGGAGCTAGGGTGAGAAGGTGTGAGAACCCCCAAATTCCCATCTCTTGACAATAAGTGGCAGGAGGCTTCAAACCTTTACAATAAGAGCAAGCTTTGTGAAGGCCCTCATAGGGAGAGGCTTGGATTGTGGACTTCAGTGGTGGTGGGGTATCCAAGAGTCTCCCTCCCGATCTGGAACCTCTGTTTGGGATGATACAACAACAGCCCCCAGAGCAGACCAAATGGCAAGAAGACGGCATGTACTCTTTCATAAACCGGTGCAGCTCAGTCCAACTTACTGAATGCTAAATATATTTAGAGCATTTGGATGAGTGCTATAGAAAATTGAAGAAAGGGCAGAATACTGTCCTTTCCCTCAAAATGGTAAAGGTATTAGATAGTTTATACTATAACATGAGTTAAAGGGCTGTTAATTACATTAGAAAATAATCTAAAGCAAGTACAACAATAATCTTCCTTCATGGGAAAAAGAGTTATCATGATAGAAGATGAACATTTTTGAAATGTCCCTGGGAGCAGGGGGAAGAGATAAGCTTTACTGTATAGCTCTGCCTGTGCTCCAGGCTGTAGTAAGGACTTCCCATGATCACTTTCACTGATTCCTGGTAATTAACCCTTAGATGAGGGGCTTCTTGCTGTTGTACTCTACAGACAGGAAGCTAAGACTCAGGAGTATGATGGAGATTTTTGAGGAAAAAAAAAAAAGAACTAAGTTACAAATTTTCACGATTCTCATTCCTCCTCCCTACCTTCCCCAGGTGTCCAGGCTCTCGGGCATTGCAGATCGTGAGGAGTGAGAAGGAAAAGTCACTGTACATAATTAAGAGCTCAGTCCAAAATGAAAGAGTAGAGAAGACTAGAGGGTCTATGTGGCCTGAGACAAAGGAAGAGTCCCAAGGAATTTGTAGTGGGGAAAGAAACCTGACAATAGGAATAATGAAATGGAAGGTTCAGAGCTTTGTTCATCATTCAGAATGTATTCATCCAGCTAACCACTGAAGAGATTGCATGGGAAAGATTTCTGTGTTTCAATGACTTTTGTTGCTGGAATGATATTTCTGGGATCAGGGCACCGCATGGAGCTAGGGTGAGAAGGTGTGAGAACCCCCGAATTCCCATCTCTTGACAATAAGTGGCAGGAGGCTTCAAACCTTTACAATAAGAGCAAGCTTTGTGAAGGCCCTCATAGGGAGAGGCTTGGATTGTGGACTTCAGTGGTGGTGGGGTATCCAAGAGTCTCCCTCCTGATCTGGAACCTCTGTTTGGGATGATACAACAACATCCCCCAGAGCAGACCAAATGGCAAGAAGACGGCATGTACTCTTCCAGCACAAAAGATGGGGTTAAAGCTATGGCAAGGCAATTTCAGGAAGTAGACAAAAATATTTCAATCATGCACAATGACAGAGATGTCCCTGTCATGTCAGGATGTGAGAAGTGATGCTACTCTTCCACGGTAATGGGCCTCACATTTTCAAGAATTCATTTAACAATATTAGGTTGGAAATCCATTTAGTTTTGAGTCAGTGGGACCACAGAGACACAATTACAAATATCAGTTCTCATTATGGTATTTTCAGATTTAAGTGGCATATTTACATCCTGTCTGTGTGGGAACAGCGTCAGCAAATTGGATTGGAGCGCTGAGCAATGGAGGACCTTGCTGTGGATTTTAATGGTGGGGAATGGGCGTCAGAGCCCAGCATCTCTTGTCGGCCCTATATTCCTACTGCTTTCCTTCAGCTGTTATTCTTGACAGCAAAGAATGCTGACAGTCACACTGAATTCCCTAAACTCTGATTTTCTATCAGACCAAAAGATGACAAATGAGGTTTTCACTCCTGTTGATGAGCACATCACGAAAATGACATAATGGTGTAATTTTTCGCCCCAAGACAAGGGAAAAAAATGTATTGGAAATCACTGTGTTCGTGTTTTTGTTCCCTTTCCACCTTCATCTGACCATAGTTGTCACTCAGAAACTCTAAAGAGAAGCAGAAACGGATGCTGTTGTTGACTGGCTGCCTTGGTATGTGTCTATGACAAGGTCATACTCGTCACAGTGGCTGGGACACACTTTTCTTATTGAGAGGGGTTATCCTAGGAACATTTTACAGGCTGTTAACTGACATCTCTGGAATTGGATGTGACACCCCAAATGACATTTCTTGGGGAGAAAGCTTGACAGACACCCATCTAGAGAAATAACTATTTTCATTTATGCACTACCTGAAACAACACTTGAGCCACATGCACGATCAAGTTCTCTTCAGTGTTTGCAATATTGCTCTTGACCCACTGTTGTCCAGTGACCCCAAATTAGCCTGTTAAGTTAATAAAGTTGAAGGTGGGCATCAATGTGAACAGTTGTGTTGGGGCTTTATTTTTTAAATTAAATATTATAAAAGATCATCCAGGGTCACACACTGAAGCCCTGCTCAGCCTGGAACCACAATTCAGGTGCAGCTTGAAGGAATCACTGAGCAGGAAGATTCTAGCTTTTACCTCCAAGGGTGAAGCAGGATTGACAGAGAGCTACCTGCCTGCAGTCTAATGTTAAAATGATGGCAGAGTCAATGACATGACTGCAGCCTTTCCCAAGTTCAATCACAAACTTTGCTGTCAGGAATTCTTGGCAGACTTTTTATCTTAAACACGATTCTAAAGTCAGCAGGAGAGGCCAAAAGTGTTCATTGTCAAAATCACCATTCAAACATGGGCAGATTCCCATCTCGCACTGGGACAGGTCATCAGACTAAATGTGTTAATGGCCTCCTTGTATCCACATCCTTTGGAAGTGCCCTCCCTTGCTGACATGAGGCTAGGCCATGTAACTTGCTTTGGCCAATAGAACAATAGCAACCTTGACACAAGCAGAGATTGAAAAACCCCTGTCATCACCATAAGAATATGACCAGGCTAGCCTGCTGGAGGAATGTGAGGGATATGTGGAGGAGAGCCAGGCTGCCCAGCCAACAGCCAGCACATTTGCAGCTGAGTTCAAAACACTGAGTCCCCAGCTGACTGCCATAAGAGGCCTGATCACGCCATGCCCAGTCCTGAGCCTAAATCTCCAGCTACAGATACATGAGCTTATCTTTTTATAGCTTCAGGCTGTGCGGTTGTTACTCAGAATTTTTGTGGCCATGGATCTTTGATGTTTCTCCACACCTCAGTGATTTTTATTTTTTTGTGGGTTTTTTTCTTTTTCTTTTTCTTTTTTTTTTTGGCACAAGGGGCAACAAAAAATGTTTTGTGGGAATGATTCACATAGAATAGTACAAATTTATAGTAAAAAGAGCTTTTAGAAACTCTGTACAGTAGCAGTTTTCAAATCTTTTAAAGCAGGACTTTTATAGCAGGAAATCATATCCAGACCCCCACTATATAAAAATGGAGTCAAGATGGTTAACGTGTAGGCATGGAAGGGTCAACATGGAGCCTCGCTCCTACTTCCTTTCTGCTAAATGACCCAGAGGCACCTACTCAACACTCTGGAGCACTGTGGACATAGTAGGAAAACCACTTCTGTTTTACAGACAAGGGAACCAAGATCCTAAAGGGTTTAAGCAAATTGCCTAAGGTCATGTGGCAAATCAGTGGTGCAACCAGGACCAGAAACCAGGCTTCTATAAGGGACATTAGAATTATCAGAGGTACAAAATAACTCCCAGCATCAATATTTCCTAGTGACCCTGCAGTAAATATGGAACACTACCTCCCAAAGACTATACACTCAGATTCACTGGTGGGCCACATGACACCTATTCTGGATACTATTTGGAAACAGGCAATAAACAAACAAGAAAAACCACCTGATTCTTGTGGCAAAAGATCTCAAGGTATATAAATCAATAACAGCTGCACTAATTCTAATATTATATTCCTAGTCTCACAAATTTCCATTTTCTATAGCTATAACTCTCTGGCCAGCTTCTCAACCGAATCCTTCCCCCTCATTTTTTCTGACTTTTACATTTTCTCCATGAATCCTTACACAAGTTCTCTCACTGTTGTTCTGTTTCCCCAGAGTCATCTTTTTTTCTTATTATGCTGCCTTCTTGGTCACCTTGCTTCTAGTACAGTTGGAGTCCTACTTTGCTGGTCCTCCTCTTAGGACAAATATTAGCATATCTAAAAATCCATGTTTAAAACTTTAATGCTTTTTCTATAGAAAAAGATGTTATAAAAGATGTTATGTTAATCGTCTTTGATCATTCTTTTTTTTTCCTTTAGGGATCTATTTAAATGAATCCAAATCAGTTATTAATTTACAAAATTTATTTTTTAATGTCATTCCCATATTAGACATCACCTCCCAGAGCATCTTACACTTCTAGAATTGCAAGCCACATGACCCGCAGAAATCACTTTTTCTTACTGTTTTGGTTATCAATTAAAAAATCAAAATAGGGGATACTGTCACTTTGATGATAATCTTCATGAATGGTAGAATTTTCTAGAATAATCTTTAGGGTACTTTTTCTGTTTAATAAAACAGAAGAAACCACAAGAAAAATGGTTAGCAATTGAGTGAAAATTCTTTGGAGGCAAAACTTTAAAATTCTATAGGAGAGACCCTCAGAAAAAGGAGTTGAGGTATTTTCTCAGTCCCATCTCCAAGTTATTACAATATATTGAGAGAGAACTTTTAGAAATGTCTGTGCAGAATATATATCCCAGGATTTATATAAGTTTCTAAAGAAACTTGAATGAATAAATGGTTTAGATAAAAATTAAGATTGTGTGCAAACCCGATCTACATACTTCTCTGTTGGAACACTGTCATTTCTTTCTTGCCTTTAGGATGAACAAAGATGTCATTTGTTCTGTTCATAGGTGTTTGCTTTTTCATTTCTATTTTTATCTCATTTCTATTCATCAAGAATAGTCCCTATGACTATTGTGTTCTAGTTTCCTACAATTTTAACACAGATCATGTTTGCTACTCAGTAAATGCCTATGACCAATAATTACATAGATATGTCCAACTAAAATGATCAGGATAATTTCTCGAGAAGTACAAAACCAATTTTACATCATCTCTGACAGCCTAATTTTGAAGTCACCTTCCCAACCCTTACGTGTGTGTTTTGGAGTGGGTGCAAAGTGTAGGAGGCCATTTAGACCTGAAAACAGATTTGCTATAAAAAATCCAATTTTTCATCTGCATTTCAAAAGGCTTAAGAACCTGCCATTGCATCTGAAGACAGTTATTGCTGTCTTGCTTTATCATTATTCATCATCACAATGCATCATCCTTTGCCTTTCCTTGCTTTCATGACCAAGAGAGACACACAAATAGGGTGGAAACACCTCCACTTCCCCCAGAATATGGAAGAACGAGCCATATTTAGGTATCTACCATCAACCCCACATGTCACTTTCTGGAACCTCTAAATGCTGAATTTTCTCAGTAATATACTAATAGAAGTTTACTTTTTTTAAAAGAAAAGAATTAAGGTAATTGTGTAGCAAAACTCCCAGATGGTTGTCCAAAATTTGGTTAAGAAATATGAAAAAGAATATAAGTACATGGTGTTGATATTAAAGTATATGGTTAGCCTTATTGATGTAAGTGATGTAACTTTTGAGGAAAACTTTACTGGGTTTTAAGAAAAGCAGCTACTAACATGTTCACCAAAATTCATAGGCTTTTTTTTTTCTTTTTCCCCCCTCTACCATGTTGGAGCATTTACTTTTTTGACACTATAAAATACTAAGTGAAGTCCTCAGAGAAGATAATTACAGAGACTCTAACAGGCTACTCTCCTCCTAGATACTCCAAGAAATGCTTCCAGCAAACTCAACCTGGCCCACCCTCCTCCCTCTCTGGAAGATATCAGGAACTACTGAAGTGTCAAAGGTAACACTGTGGCCCTCTTTCTGCTCCCTCTCAAATCAGATTGATCACTCAGACTTAGACAGTAATTTCAGATGTACTTTCATTTCCTAAACTGTATCACCATATACCTAGTGATTCTCAACTTTCCTGTATCAAGGGAGAAAGATTTTAACATAAGCCATAACTCATTGAGTTGCTGATTAAAGTAACACATTAACTGAAACCTTCTCTAAATAAATATTTTTGAATAAGTGAATGAATAAATGCATTTTTAGTAAAATATAATCAGAGAGTATAAATTATTCCTGATTTTAAGCATCATGTACCTGAAAGCAAGGTGTTGGGGCAAGGGGCAGAATATTGCTACTGAGGCAAGGGTGGGAAAGGCCCCCAGCAGGGAAGGGGTGGAGCTAGATGAGTTGCAGTTTGGTATGAGATCAGGTTTGTTGTGATGTTATGTTTTTGTTGTTGTTATTGTTTTGTTGGTTTTGCTTTGAACAGGACAAGGACAAACAGAAGCACTTTCATAAGACATTTTTGTCCAGTTAGTACACCCAAGCCATGATGCTTTGTATGATTTATAAGGAGTTAATCTCATTTTTAATATGGGCACTTTATTATAAAAGAGCTTTGCTCCCAGGGGACTCCTTAATTGAGATGTCACTGTATTCCCGATGGTTGTGAATCTTCCTCCTTGGAGGATAGATATGACCTTTTGGAGCTAGCCAAAAGTCATTTAGAACCAAGCAGGGTGGGAAAGCGGGAGATCCAGCTGGGTAATAGAGTCTAAGGACAAAACAAAGAGAGATCATAAAACAAGAATCACTCTTCTTGTGTACAGCCCATAAATGTGGGCTGGAAGCAACTTGAGAGGACTCCGACATGTTTGAACAACATCTTTGGAATAAATATATCACCTTCCAAGATGACTCCTGGAAAAAAGACCATTAATTTGCATGGCTGTAGATACATTTATGTTAAGATAAAAATCAGTCTTGTGAAATTTAACATGTATCTAATACTCTCCATATGTTTTAGGTACATTGCATTTTCCAGACAACAACTTAATCTTTTAATTACATTTATAAAGATCTACTTTGTACCACCTATTGTGTACCAAGTACTATGCTGAACACATCCTAAACTTCTAGACAGCAAGTATGTAAATATAGTTAATTTACATGCAAATTAATTTTGGTCATACCTTTTTTTTTTCTTATGGGTAAAGTGGCTAAGGCCAATGATAATGACACAAATAATATTCTTTGTCTCATTCAGTAGGAATTCTAGACCACTTCACTTTCCTCCCAGAGAGTTGGGTAGAAGTATCTAAAAAGATATTTCATTTGTTTCCCTGAAGGGAACAAAAAGTTTTGGTGAATAACATTCTCCAAAATGATGTAGTTGCCATATTCAGATTCAGAAAATAAAAATACTAGACATCCACTTAGACTTGAATTTTAGATCAATAATGAAAAACTTTTCATTATAAATATATGTATGACCAATGACATAGGGTGGGGGGGAATGTGTTCTGAAAAATTATTTCTGGTTCATCTGAGAATCAAATGTAAAAGGTTGTCCTGTTTTTCATGCAAATGTGTTGCAAAGGGAACTAAAAAGGGATGATGGGGAGAGTCAGGGAGAGAAGCACTGGTTTCCTTGGCAGGGAGTTGCAGGGTCTCCAGCATCCTCATCCAGGTGTATCTGGGTGCCCAAGGGAAAGAAGACAGAGCTTGTGCAGGTGTTGTTTCTGGGAGTTAGGGGGCTGGAGGGTTGAGTGAGGGGTTTAGGGAAAGAGATGCTCCAGAGACCTGGGGTGTGGGGTGTTGTGTGGGTGAACAAATTGCAAAGGAGAAGAAAGGGGATTTTTCCATGTATATCTGTAGTTTATGAATGGGATCGCCTTTAATGTTCCTTGAGAGAGCAAGTAAAGATTAAAATTGCTTTTTAAATTACTTTCAGTTAACTAGATTGTGTTTTGTTCAGTGATACTGCACTAAGATGAAGTCATAAATCCTTTGGGATTTATTTGGGTTGCAAACAGTGTAATTTTTCCTGTTTTCCTCCTCCCCCGTTCCCTATGGTAGAATAGGCTGCTGAGTTGCCACCCACGAGGCCACTGCCAGGAAGCTACTGGGCAGCTGCTGAGACCAGATGTATGACCCCTCCACCTCCCCCAAGTCCTACAGAGGCTCATCTCTCCGGCTCAGTTCTGTCATGGTCCATACGTCATCAAGAGAGCTGGGCTTTCAATGTCTAACGGATTATTAATGAAATACTGTGTGTGTGTGTGTGTGTGTGTGTGCGCGCACGTGCATATGTGCTTATGTAGTTATGTTGCCTATTTTTAATAAGGATTTGAAGTAGCAATATTCTATAAGACTGAAATAATTAAAATAAGAAGAAAGAGACAAAAGGGGAGGGAGCCATGTCTGGGTGTTCAGAGCCCTTTAAATTACAAAAAAAAAAAAAGACTCTCCCACTGTTTGGGGGGCCTCCTGATGGTCATTAACCAATGGCTTTCTTTGGAACTGACTCACCCTCTTTTCCTTAAAGATAGTCTTTGACTTACTTGTACATTATATTGTGTTTTCAGGCATATTACTTTCTGTGCATTTCACAGAGGTACCTACTAGATTATTCAGGTAATTGAATCTATCAAATTTATTCCTATTTCATTTGCATAGATTTGTATTTTGTCCTGTTTTCACCCCTTATGTCAGCTGCACCAATTTCTTAGAAGTAATATCTGTCTTGTACCACAGTGTAAGTTCATTTTTAAAGGGTAATGATGACTTTAGGAAAAGTTCTTTGTTTGCCAGCCCTGTGAGGAAAAAGAGAAAGAGAAAGAAAAAAAAAAGTTCTTGTGTTTTTCTGAGAGTACAGAGGTTCTATTATTTTCCAGTGGTTTTACTCTTTCAGTTTTCTTTCCCCATTGACTTTTTTCCCTTTTTCCTTCTAAGAAATGTGTGTTTGACATTTACTGAAATTCTAGATATGAAACCAGAAATGCCAAATGCTCTTCTTGCCATTCAATAAACCTCTCACTTTTGCCTTAAAAGTTAACAGGAAACAATTATTGTGACAGAGTAATTTGCAACCACGATAGGACTTTGCGAATTGGCAAAGAATTTTTGTCACCACCAATAGGTGCTTAGGAAAGAGGCTATTTTAGTTTCTAAATTCACACCTTCTTTGTAAACTCAATTTTCAGTGGGAGAAAGTGATTCTTTCACTAGTTTAGCTTCTTAGAGCATTCCTAAACTGCATCTCTTTTTCTCTGTTAGGAGCCAGCATTCCAGGGAGAAGAAGCAGGTAGCCACCCACTCACTCTGTGTGATTTGAGAGGTGCCCAAGAGGCAGATTTCTTCTGCAATATCTCTGCCACAAGCTGCATTCCTTTAAAAAAAGGAACCCTCACCCATAAAAACTCTTTAACATCTTATTTATCCTTGTGTCCCAAGAAGAGACATTTAACAGTGTCGTTTGCCCAAAGTAAGAACTCACTGAATATAGAACCGATTATGGAACCGAATTGAGTTACCTGGAGGCAAATTACAACTGAATGAGTAAGGAAACAGCTATGCCTCTACCTGAGAACTAGGGCTTGGAAGGTTTCTAGAGATTACTCTTGGTTCTCTCATTCTCACAGCCTGTATAAACTACCATCAGTGAATGAAGGGAACATTTAAAAGGCTCATCCAATTTATGGATGACACAAAGAAACGAGGAATATGGAAAATGACTATATCAGGATTTTAAATGTTTTTGACAGGCAAGAGCAATAATGAGCTGACTAAACTGATCAGAATCAACTGGGATAAATATAAGATCTTGTGATTGCCTCAAAACTCTAACCATGTACAGGTGGGAGGAGAAACCGAGCTTAGTGGCCTTTGATGGTTAGTCAATAGGAATTTCAATTTCTAGATCTTCCCTACCAAAAGCAATATTAAAGGATGAGCTGGGAACAACAGCCAAGAGAAAAACAAAAGACAAAAGTCACTAGCTGGCAAAGGGGCCAGAGCATGGTTAAAAGAACAAAGAAAACGCAGTATGGCATCTGGGAATGGCTAATATGGTGTTTGGCCTTCTCTTATTATTTTTTTTTTGAAAATTTTTGCTCTTTATTTTTTTTCTTTTTTTTTATTGGTTGTTCACAACATTACAAAGCTCTTGACATATCATATTTCATACATTAGATTGAAGTGGGTTATGAACTCCCAATTTTACCCCAAATGCAGATTGCAGAATCATGTCGGTTACACATCCACAATTTTACATAATTCCCTATTAGTAATTGTTGTATTCTGCTACCTTTCCTATCCCCTACTATCCCCCCTCCCCTTCCCTCACATCTTCTCTCTCTACCCCATCTACTGTAATTCATTTCTCTCCTTGTTAATTTTCCCATTCCCCTCACAACCTCTTATATGTAATTTTGTATAGCAATGAGGGTCTCCCTTCATTTCCATGCAATTTCCCTTTTCTCTCCCTTTCCCTCCCATCTCATGTCTCTGTTTAATGTTAATCTTTTCCTCCTGCTCTTCCTCCCTACTCTGTTCATAGTTGCTCTCATTATATCAAAGAAGACATTTGGTATTTGTTTTTTAGGGATTGGCTAGCTTCACTAAGCATAATCTGCTCTAGTGCCATCCATTTCCCTGCAAATTCCATGATTTTGTCATTTTTAGTGCTGCGTAATATTCCATGCCACATTTTTTTTATACATTCATCTATTGAATAGCATCTGGGTTGGTTCCACAGTCTAGCTATTGTGAATTGTGCTGCTATGAACATCGATGTGGCAGTATCCCTGTAGCATGCTCTTTTAAGGTCTTCAGGGAATAGTCCGAGAAGGGCAATAGCAGGGTCAAATGGTGGTTCCATTCCCAGCTTTCCCAGGAATCTCCAAACTGCTTTCCAAATTGGCCGCACCAATTTGCAGTCCCACCAGCAATGTACAAGTGTACCTTTTTCTCCACATCCTCGCCAGCACTTGTTGTTTGACTTCATAGTGGCTGCCAATCTTACTGGAGTGAGATGGTATCTTAGGGTGGTTTTGATTTGCATTTCTCTGACTGCTAGAGATGGTGAGCATTTTTTCATGTACTTGTTGATTGATTGTATATCCTCCTCTGAGAAGTGTCTGTTCAGGTCCTTGGCCCATTTGTTGATTGGGTTATTTGTTATCTTATTGTCTAATTTTTTGAGTTCTTTGTATACTCTGGATATTAGGGCTCTATCTGAAGTGTGAGGAGTAAAAATTTGTTCCCAGGCTCCCTATTGACCTCTCTTATTGTTTCTCTTGCTGAGAAAAAACTTTTTAGTTTAAGTAAGTCCCATTAGTTGATTCTTGTTATTAACTCTTGTGCTATGGGTGTCCTATTAAGGAATTTGGAGCCCGACCCCACAATATGTAGATCGGAGCCAACTTTTTCTTCTATCAGACGCAGAGTCTCTGATTTGATATCAAGCTCCTTGATCCATTTTGAGTTAACTTTTGTGCATGGCGAGAGAAAGGGATTCAGTTTCATTTTGTAGAAGAAGATCTTAGAAGATGGAAAAATATACCCTGTTCATGGATAGGCAGAACTAACATTATCAAAATGGTGATATTACCAAAAGTTCTCTATAGGTTTAATGCAATACCAATCAAAATCCCAATGGCATTTCTTGTAGAAATAGATAAAGCAATCATGAAATTCATATGGAAAAAGAAAAGACCCAAAATAGCAAAAGCAATTCTAAGCAGGAAGTGTGAATCAGGCGGTATAGCGATACCAGATTTCAAACTATATTACAGAGCAATAGTGACAAAAACAGCATGGTACTGGTACCAAAACAGGCGGGTGGACCAATGGTATAGAATAGAGAACACAGAGACTAATCCACAAAGTTACAACTATCTTACATTTGATAAAGGGGCTAAAAGCATGCAATGGAGGAAGGATAGCATCTTCAACAAATGGTGTTGGGAAAACTGGAAATCCATATGCAACAAAATGAAACTGGCCTTCTCTTAACTGGATTCTCTAGGAGGTAAAGCCAAGGGCAAGAATTGAAGTAGAAAAGATCAGGGAATTGGAAATAAAGGAAAAGGGGTGAAAAGTAAAGAAAGATGTAAATCAACACCACGTGACTCTTTCCCGTGCTGGCCGGGCCTCACAGGTTACTAAGAAGCACAAGCAGACATATGGGCTCAGCCAACAAGACTTCTCTGGAAACAACACAAGAAGAGAGAAAGATGGGGAGTGTGTCCAGCTCCTTCCTTTCTGCTGTTTTCTATTGGGCAAGATCCAAGGGAAAGTCCCTCCTTACTTTCAGGTTGCGTTACCCAGTCCCTTGGTGGCCACTCAAGAGATCAGGTGCATCCTAGTGACTCTTCCTTCAAGATCAGAAGTAGTAGTTCTTCTAATTAGCTGCAAGAGGGAACACCTCCACGTGGTTGGGTGCTGACCAAGAAAGAGAAAGATGGAAGCCATCCAAGGAGCTGAAATTCACAAGGTGTTGATCCAACCCTTTCATCTGATTTCCAGCGTGTAGAAAATGGGCAGACAGAGCAACAGCAAAAAAAAAGTCAACAAGGTGGCCTTCAAAAGGAGCTCTAGCCATCGTAAGCTACACTGATATAGTGGCAATTCTGTCACAGGCAAAGAATGTGGAAGACCCAGTGTTATTTAGTCACTAACAATGCAGCACTTAGAGCCTGTGTTCTCTTCAAAGCCCATAAAAATGTTTTAAGGCCTCAAAAGATTTACTGTTTCCCAAGTATAAAACTGATAAATTGAAATTAATAAATGTTTAATTAAACATCTACAAAATGCAACACGATGTCAACTTCATTATTTGTTATATTCGGTGTTCATAAAATTTCATTACACTTGAAAACAATTTGTAGGTTAGATTTTCTCATTTTGTAAGAATTCCTGAGCATGCATGATGCTTGCCAAAAAATCATTGCCAATCATAAATTAAATGGGTTACTCTCAGATAAAAACTTTTTTTTAAAGCAAATGATTTTTTTAAAATCCTTTCAAAAAATTTATGGTGGAAAATGCATTTCATGTGAGCTAACAATGTACTTTACTATGTTTTATATGATGTACTGAAGTGTCCAAAGAGAATGGTTACTGCCAAGAGTTATATGCTGTCATATGAGGAAGAAGATGGTATTCTCTACTGTGGGCAAGGCAGGTAGTAAGCATTGCCTCCAAGTCCAAATGCTGTCTCTTTAAAAGGAATACACTGCACAGGAGCTTTTGGAGTTAGACTTTGTTCAGTTGCCCGCACCCCCTCCCCCAACCCCATCACCACTATTAGCTGTGTGAATCAATCTCAGTTGCTTTATTCCTGTGAACAACAGTTCCTCATGGCTACACAGGATTAATAACTCCTATCTTGCAGGGTAGTCAAGAATAGGATCTAGCCCAGGATCTAATACATACTGGTTTCTCAATAACTCTCATTAGTGAAAGGTTTTCATTGTAAATCTAGAGGAGGAGAATCAGATTGCAGAGGCTTCTGTGTTTAAGGACAAGTGAAGAGATCACAGGGATTTTGTGTTGAAGAGGAGACATGAACATAGATGAACTGAAGACTCCTTAGGTGATGAGACAGGCCTAGTCAACGCTGGATATGACACATGCCGTACATTGCAAATGGAATAATTTAATAAATAAATCCATAAGTCAAAGATAACTAGATTTTAATACTTAATAGGCTCTAGGTAAAAGAGAGGTTCTAGAGAGCAGAACCAGAACCAAAGTTTCAAAGTCAATGAGGAGCAGTGAGAAACAGATGTCTCTGCACTTTATGGTGACAACGTTATCGCAATTAGAACTGGCCAAAACTGGAATGGGCTTCATTGGAGAAGAACACATTTTCGATAAATAGAGATGTAAAAGAGAGATCAGAAGGCCAGATTGAGGGCTACTCAGATGACATCTAAGACTATTCCAGCAACTTCTTCCTTTACCACTTCAGCTAGTATCAAACAGCCAGATGTCAACAGGTTCTCAACTGTAATTCCCAACCTTACCATGCTAGCACCAAACAATCAGATGAGACCAGTTCTCTGGTATGGGCCCAAAGGGAGAAACCTGCCAGCCTACTGTAGAACTGCCACCCTAATGGACACGGGTCACTGGGAAGAGGAATGGGTGGGTTGTCTCAACGGGTCCATTGAGAAGTTATTCCTGCTTGTCTTGGCTGCTTTCTGCTCAGTTACGAATATGAGTCTCACAGAAACCATAAGCACTTAATAAAATATGTTAGGCAAGAGAAACTGCCCAAACTCTCTGCATTAGGGCCAGGAATTCTTGGATTAAATACAATTCAATCTAAATGCTGACTTAATTGAGTAGTGACGTATAAAAATCTTTTTGAACCATGGTTAATATGAGTTGTGAAAAAAAAAAAGCACAGTTAAGATGAGGTGTTCTCTCTGTTTTGATGCTTGAAGTCTGCTTTATTGGGGAGATGTTGGAAGTGTCTTGGCCTTATTTCTCTTGGAGATCTAAGATTACTGCTTAGTTGTTCAGTTCCACTTAATGTCTGTGGCCACCCAGGGTCTCTTTTTGACTGGTTTTTGTTTGCTGTTGACAACTTCTTAGTTATTTCTATAAAGGCAGAGCCTCCTTGGATAAGTAGGACACCAAGGCACAATGAGTGTGTCCTGGAAAAAGACAATGGTTAACCAAAAAAGGGTCATGCAGAGATGGAAGTATTACATGATATGTCTTCACTTGAACGTTTTCAAGTTTCTTTCTTTTTTTAATCAGTGTGTTATAATGACACTTAACAGTGAGATTCATTGTTACGTATGTATTCCTTTTGTTTCTCAGCTGTGCCCACTCTTTCTTTCCCTCTGTCCTCAAGAATGTGTCTCAGATTTTCACTTGTAAAACAGGACTGGGGCCTTCTCAGTTGAGACTATGAGAGACCTCTAATCGGTTTATATTTTATGAAAGAACACTTACGTTGAATTGTGAACATGTTCCTTTTTTATCTTTGGCCCAACTGGCCCTCTGCTGGGCAACAACCAGGCACATAGATGCAACCCACAATGTCTTTATTTCCCTCTTTGCATCAGTAAAACCGGAGCTCTGTGCTTATATGAAGCTGTGTCACCTAGGTTAGCACAAAATCCAGGGGATCTGGGGTTAGGTCTTAAATCCATATTCTTAAATCAATATCATTGCCTGATATTGGATAAAAAGGATAATTTTACCTTTATGGGTTTTAAGTCCTAATTTGCAAAACTGAAATAAAAATCCCAGTTGCTAATATTTCACAATGAGGTGAAGAGAATGGGCATGAAAATGTGCTGCAATAAAGCCCCATCTTCAACCTTAATAAAACCTTTTCACAGAACATCTGCCCTAAATGTAGTTAGGTGACTGAACAGAGAAATACCTTGGGTTGTTTTCCCAGCAGGGGAGGGGTTCTCTGCGGTGTCATCTTCACTCTCTCACCTGGCTTCCCCCAGGACAGGGCTGTCTGGGTTGGGGTCTGGTCCAAGTCTAGGAAACAGTCTTTTTTTCCATTGTGCAAAGTTAATTGGCCCTTGTGGAAATTGGACCTATGCCCTTGGACTAATTAACACTATTGCCTATTAGCTCCAGCTGAACTAACTTCCTCAAACTTATACTCATTTTATTTAGTAGATGGCAATTTGCATTTTAAAAAGATAGCCTCTGGCCACTAAATATTCTTCAAATTCCATACACACTCAAGGCAATACAGATTTGACATGACACTCTGGCTTCTGAGGTGTGAGGCTATTTAATACTTGATAATTTGTGAGTGTAACATAGGTGGGGTTGGAGTAAGTAACTATGGGTGTAGCCCTGCCTCTGCCACCAACTAAATGACATTCCTGGATTAAGTGATTAGCCTTAAAAGACTAAATGATCTCTAATGCTCGTTTTAGGTTTAAAATTCTATGATCTTTACAATTACATGCTTTGGGAACATGCAGCTTCATTAAAAAATGGCAGTATTCACTGCCAGTAGGAGAGACAGACTCGGTTAATAAGTGGGCCTCCTCCTCATGCCCTATGCACATAATTCTTAATGAAAGTTAATGGGAATTAGAAACATCACTAGCAAAACAATCGATGCTCAAACCTTTAACCTGGGACCTCCTGCTCCGTCATTTGGCTGCCTGTATCTGGACATCATTTCATAACTCAGGAGACCTGAATGAACCCTGAGCAAAATGGGCTGAGAGGAGGTTGACGTCAGGACACACCGACCTTTATGGACAAGGGGTGTCCTCGTTGAAGGCCAAGTCTTTGTGGGAGGGCAGAAGCAGCCAAGATTGCTGGAGAAGAAGGGGAGGTGTACATCTTGCACCCCCTCCTTAGCGGCATCAGCAACCCAGTCTCGTATAAGATGCACTGATCAGACTCTGTCTGATGAATTTACAAGGGGAATGTGCCCTGCTTATGAAATGTTTTCACTGCACACCATTGTAACTGCATGCACGGTGTGATCTGCCATCCAGGTTGTTAGATTGATAGGACCTGAGAATAGATTACATACAAATTTGTATTTTTTAACAAATGCCACATAATTTTAGTTCAATGTCCTGGATTTTGTTTGCACAAGACATTGGAAAACCCACAATCTAGGATCGTGCCTCCCCTCAAACCCTCCATTGTTCTCCGGCAGTTTAGATGGCTGTGTATGCAGCACGGTCACAGCAAAATCTGCTGTGGTTTTCTTTCCTACGGGATTGAAAGATAGCAAACAGGAGAAGCACATGTGAAGGAGCCTTTCCTGTCTAGCACCGGCTGGACACTATCTGGGATTTTTCACTGTTCCCTGCATTCTTACCCTTGACCTTTTGGTGCTATCCAGTTCCCCCTGTGTCAGGTCTCTCTGAAAGCTGTGATTTCCTCTCCTGACAGGCGGCAGGAAGGGGAGAAAGCTGCAGGCCAACCTTTGCTCTGAGAGCACTGGAGGGTTATTAACAAAGGGGACACATGACAGGGTGTGCTCAGGAAATATTGATAAAGTGAGAGAGAGAAGAAGAGAGAGAGAGATAATTCCAGGGCCCACACCATTCACACACACACACACACACACACACACACACTCACACACACACATTCCCTCCTCTCTCTCTTTCTCTCTAGGTTGAGATGTATGTGGGCTTTTTCAAAGGCTGGCCTGAATAGGCTTCAGTAATGCTTCCTATCCTCATTGAAGTATTGTTCTCAGTCAAGATATCTGGCTGATAAAGTCATGGATTCCTTATAATATATAATATTAAATAATATTAAAACCGACTTTACAAATGAAGCAATCAATATAAAGGGCTTAGAATATATCAAGTACAGACATACAGTAAGGATTTTGTAAGGGTGAGTTACTGTTAGTATATATCTTAATTACTATGCCATCTTGGGGAAAGTAACCACACCACAATAACAGGCCTCTCCCCATCTGAATTCTGCTGAAGTTATGTCCAAAAGACACACGACTTTGAGGAGCAGCAACACAAATGTGTTCCCATAGCCCTTTACTCTTGAGTTTTCTCTTGTTCTTGCTCACTCCAACTCTTTCCCACAAATCTTGTCCTCAGTTGGCCTTGGATTTGTATGGCCTTGGCCTTTGATGGACATTACATTGTCCAAGTTTTGCTGTTTGCACTTGTTTTTATATAAAATATACTAAGAGAACAGGTATAAAGGCAGAAAAACTGGATTGGGTCTCAACCTAGATATTTACCAGCATGCTAATTTTGGCCAAAACATAGTGTCTCCAAATCATGATTTCTCATTTGTAGTACAGCATGGTGATATGAAAATGATTATCCTGACTACCTCATGGCATTGTCATGGAAATCCCTTGAGACATTATAATATGAAAAGACACTGGGAAATGTAAATTGTTACAGAAACAGATCTTAGAGTTAGTGTTTAGACAATGGCCAGTCCAATATTGGCTCCATGGTCTTTATTGATAATGAAAATCTGTCAGCAGACCTGAGAATCCTTGAGTTGAATCTCATCATACCTGCATCATATCTTTTCCTTTCCAAAATCCCAACCTCGGCATGGAAAGAAAGCTTGGTTGTTCAGTACTCTTTCATACCCCCACTTGCTAACTCTGATGTCGTCCTTTCCTTCGGCCCTGAATTTTATTGCTATCATCTTGCTGCAAGCTTTGTCTTTCGACGGAGGTTTTTACCCCTTGCCTTTAATGTGAAATGACAGCCAGGTCTTCAGAAGGTTTGGTGTTGAGATTATGTCTTGTACATTCCTACAGCCTCTGTTGTTTAGTTCAGCTTGTCAGGCTGTCAGATAAAGGCCCGTGGAGCGTTCCAGAGGAATTATTAATGAAGATTCGACTGTTTTTTTCCTTCTAGAAATGGACCACTTCACTTTTCATCTCACTAGCATTTTACATTAACAAACTAAAAATAGCCATGAGTATTCCAGGGAAGGAAATATCAATATTTGGCAGTGTATTCCCTGCTTTCCCGTTGTTAGATTTGGTTCTATGCCTAGTTAGGACAAAGATAAATGAATAAATCTTAATAGTATAATCCCCAAATCTGCATCCTTGTATTTTTATTCAGAACACAAGAGCCGAATCTGGTCTCAGGACACCTTCCTCTAGGCATAGGTCTTACCCTGCTTTCCCTGGAAAACAGCCATTTTAAGTGTGACAATGATGGCTTTAGAAAAAAACGACCCCGAATTCAGCCTTTACCAGCCCAATTGTTGTCCTTCTGCAAACAAAATTGACAGCTGAATCTCTGCTGGCTACTGGCTCACCACCCTCCATCCACACTGCTCTTGTTTATGTGCATAAATTCACTGTGGTATGTTGTGGTTCTCTGCTCTGTAGAATCCATTGTCACCCACCTTCATCTGAGCTCCTCTTTCACAGAGAAAGCCATGTGTGTCAGAATATCATATGGATGAAGTTTGACATCTTTATTCATCTTCTATTTATGGGACGAACGTACAGTTAAAAGGTGGCTTGAGACCATCAAACTCACGTCTAGCTGTGATCTAAGTGGAATTTAACGTAGGTCTCCTGAGGTGAAGGGAGAAATGAAGGAAAGAAATGAAGTGCCTGTTTCAATTTAATACTTTAGGCTCTTTTTTTTTTTTTTTTGAAAAAAAAATTTCAAAAGGCTGAGACCTTCCTTGGCCCCCTGAAGTTTTAGGGTTTCAGATGCTCAGAGACACAATCTGCGCAATTTCGTGGCATCTGTTTTTTCCAGACAGTATATTACCACTATAAAGTAGCCTGAACAGTGGGGTCCTCCCTACTGGGGACCCACTTCAAAGGCAATGTTTGAAGTCCCCTGATGCTGGCTCTGGGTGAAAGTGCTGACTGTTGTATTTAGTTTATTAATTGCTTAAAACACAAAAAGGAAAGCTAATTTTCTTCTAAATCTCTCAGCCTGTCTTCCTTCTTTGAGTTAATGTCCTCCAAATCTGTTTTTGTTTTGTTATACATGAGTCAATTTAGTTCCAAACACTAGTATAATGTAATTAATTATATAACACCTTTTAATCTGAGAATATTGGTGGGTCTCGCAAAAGAGTACATCGCTCCTTGGCCCTATCTTTGGAAAAGAGAAATTTAGGAACAAAAATCAGTCCTCTCTCCCAAACAGGAGACCTAGACAGAGATAGAAAGAAAGCCCAGATTTCTCACTGTTTCAGCCAGGGAGGTAATGTCTTCCCAGAATGCTAGTAACTCTGAAATCCCCCTGAAAACTAAAGAAGGAAATTGTCCCCTGCTCCCTCAAGGACCAACTGTTTCACCACATTTTAGTTGCAGTTACTTGTTTCACCCCAACCACAGCCTGTTTTTTGCTAAATATTTTCTCAAAACTGAAACCAGTCAGCAGGGTTCTGTGTGGTGTAAAGCAAAACAAAAACACCCCAAAGTTCATATGTTGTCACCAGACAAAAATTTGCTAAGAACGAGCAGAAATGAGGAGCTAATGGATCCCATATGTGGCCACTAATGTAGGTTTATGAGATTTCCCAAGATTTCTGAAGAGATTCTCCTAGCACGAAACAAGATCAAACACCCATTTTCCTGTCAAACAGGACAACTAATACTCAATCCCTAGTTTCTCCCACATTTGTCTCAGTAGACATAGAAAAAAATGTTGGCTTTAATATTTGCTATGTAAGGAGCTGACCAAAACATGTGGTATCCCAGAGAAAGCATGTAAAGATGGAACCTATTTCAAGCAGACCAGCCCTTATCACCTACTGCTCAGTATTGAATTTATAGAGGGGGGCTGACCAACCAAGGAGAGAGCTATAGAATCTTTTCACTCAAGAAAATTGCATGTGTGCAAAAACAACTATTTGCTTCAAATGCCAATCAGCTCCTCAATCAGCATCAAACTTCAATGAGGGGCAGGGGAAGCTACTTCCTCTGCACATATTTCAGTATCACATTGGACAGGTTAGCAATACATATGGTCTTGGGGACAGTGGTTGTGGATATGTCAGAGTTAACCACATTAGGCACAGGGTGGGAGAAAAGATTTGTTGTTGTTTTTCTTGTTGGTTGTTGTTGGAGTGCAGGCAGGGCAGCTGGTGGGGTTAGAATGGTTTCCATTGTTTTTGTTTTCTTTTTCCTTTTGTGTGTCATGAACTCTGAACTGCAGAAATGAGAAATATCTGCACTTTCATTAGTGGGATGGCTTCTGTGAGGAAATTCCAACCACCAGAATGTGTTTGTGAATTGCAAAGACGACCACAACCGTCTTGGAAATTTCTGTGGAATGACTGCTGGACTCCCTGGCCACTCCCTACCCCATTGCAATAGGGAAATGGAAAACACCAGACTAGTGGTGAGGGAGCGGGTAGGGTGATTGAGAAGGCGAGAGACCCAGGCTGAAATGTGTATGCTTTTGGATAAAAAGTCCCGATTAACCAACAGCACACAAAACATGCAGGCTGGTGGCAAAGGCCTGAAGCACCCTGCAAAGTGCCCTGAGTCTTTGAGCTGCTCTGTGACAGTAAGATGTGTCTACCCAGACAGGTTCACCAATCCCAGAGCCGCCTGAGGCCACTTGAGGAGGAGGTTGAAATGTTCAACGTGTAAAGAGTCAGCATGATCTGTGGAGATAATGGAGCATTGCGCCTGACATCCGAAACTGGTGTATCCAGGAAGAGCGGGATTCTTGCTGGGAGGGGAGACAGTAATTGTTTTTAGCATGACAGATCAGACATCCTGGCTTCTGTAGATTCCCCACAACTGGGAAGCAACTACTTCCAATGTCAATGCTAAATATTTAAATGAAGGCATGCAAACTCTCCTGCTCCTCTCCACCTCCTCCTCCAGGATCTCTTTCAAGAATGCCCTTTTCTCTTAATTTTACACTCAGGGAGGTGAAAACATGATTGATTTCAGTAGAATGTATGGTTTTAATCTGATCAAAATGATAAGTCACTAAGAACCTTACAAAGAATCATAAGAAATATTCATTGTGTGGCTGGGTACCATGACCAGGTATCATGAGTTAGGATGCTCCTAAGTAAAACCTGGGGCTGGAATCCAAAAATAAAGAAAAGAAAGGTAACAGTGGAGGAAGATGCCTGGTATCTCCTTTCAGGTGAAAACGTAAATAGTTCGCTGCCTCTGAGGTTGTCGACAGTTCAGTCCCTCCTCAGACATTCCCATTTAAAGCTGCCACCAAAAAAAGAGCCAGAGATGCTACTGTCACTTATAAAGAAAATCATCTTTTCTGTGATCCCAAACTGTGATCATCCCTCCTCTAGTGTCCCCACTTTCAGGGCTGACCAATGTTTAACCTGCATAAGTGGACATTTGGGAAGACGCTATGCTAGTTCCTCTTTCTCCTGAGCCAACTTGTATTCTTGAAAACATCAGACAGAACAATCCTCAGAATAATGTTGCCTTCAGAGAGGGGATTCCCCCTCCGGTTTTCCTCCTACTTTTACTGCTCCCTCTCTCTCCCGCCACCCCATCCTCTCATACCCCACTCCCAGCCCCTCCCCACAAACTCTGGAAAAACAGTAGTAACTAACATTTGTGCCTTTGGCAATGAAACCACAGGCCTCACAAACCCCAAATGGCAAAAAGACATTTCCATTCCAATCCCAGTTTTAAATTAAACTGTAATGAAAAATCAGCAGTGGCAGCTGGGACCAGAGACACTGATTGTCTCTAGGAACAAAAAGGAGGGGAGCAGAGGGGGAGAGGAAAAAGAAGAGAGACTGCAAGGAAGCCTCGCTCTGGCAATAAAGCAGCTGCTAAACCTTCAAGTAAAAAGAAATTAGAAAAACAAATCTAGTACAGAGACAAGCAAAGATGGCTGTTTCCCTCCACGATCACAGTGAGGCTGATCACAAATCACCCTCCACTTTATGAATGGACAAGGAAGGGGCTGGGAGGGAGGGAAGATGTGTGGGACTGTACTGACACCTGGAGGAGGATTAGGGAAATTCTCAGGGGGGCGAGGCCCCGCCCCTCATCTCATCAATGAGTGGGAATTCGTGCTTTCTGGGGAAGACAGGCAAGAGTAAAGCCCTCAAGACTTCGAGGAAAAATAGGAAGACCTCACTACCTTATTATTCCTTATAAAGAAAGGCAGGGGGCATTGAGGAAACCATATGACTTCATCATGAGTTTCACACCAAGTATATGTCTAGATTGAACCCAACCCTGCAGTTTTAAGCTTGGTTTTAAAAAATATATGGCATAGGCATCTTAATCAGAAATGATGAAAGAACCCGAGATTTGTGTATTCTGTTTTGAAGCTTTCTACAGATGGTATGTATGTGTGGGTATGAGAGAGAGAGGAAAATGGAAGAGTGTAATTGTACTAACCACTAAGAATTAAAGATTCTGCCAAGTTAGCTTACAAGTAATAAATAAGAATTAAAGACTCTGAGACCTATGTCCCTTTCAGGTGAAAACATTAATAGTTTAATAGGACAACCTGTTAACCTTATTATTTATAGGACAACCTAATAACAGGACAACCTATTAGCCTTTTATTGCTCACAGACATCTTTGAGAATCTGATAAAATCTATGAATCCTCTTCTAAAAAAAATGTAGGTAGGTGCATACACAATTGCAGATATTCACAGAACAACCTGGGGCTAATCCATGCTTTCTAAGGAAAAAAAAAAATAAAAGCAAAGGAGAACTGTTATCCATCCACAATAAAGACTTTGGGGTCCCATTTGAGAAAAAAAGTTCAGATAAAACTTAAAATGTATGATTGCCTATTTAGATATCAAATGAGATTTCTTTATAGAAAGGAAAATTGCTGGAAACCAAAATACGCAAGATGGATGCGGGGGTAACAGCCTCTCCAAAGCCTGTCCTTTTGATTGTGACTCATTGTGGATACTTGACAGGTACTAAAGAGACTCAGGAGGATTAGCAGCAGCACCCAGGGCAATGACAAATTTTAATCTGTTATTTAAGTAGAAAACTCTATATAAAATTTAAATCATTTAACTAATTAAGTATTGTTTGTCATACACCTGGAATACAGACCTGATTGGGAGCATGTTAAGTTCTGGGTGACCCTTTGGGTACTAATTAAGTTCATTAGCTCTATCCTGGAAGCTTGAAAGAATTAATGCATCTCCCAATGGATCCAGCTGACCTTTACCAATTTTTTCCCAAGAAGAACTACTGATTTGTATATCAAAATATATTCTATTGTTATGTATATCTAAAAAGAACAAATTAAAAAATTAGAAAAACATCATTAGTCATTCAAAAATTCAAGTCAAAAATCACAAATATATACAACTAGAATGGCCATAACCAAAAAGATAGAGAATAAGAAGCGTTCATGAGGATGGAAGAAAAATTGGAATGGATTTGGAAGAAACTGGAATGTTAAAACATTGCTGTTTGGAATACACAATGGTATCACCACTTGGAAAACATTTTGGTACTTCATTAAAAGATTAAGTGGGGAGTTACCATATTATTCAACAATTCTTAGGTGTATACCAAGAAAAATGATAATGTACATTCACACCAAAAAAATTAATTTGTTACCAGTGTTTTTAAAAATAATTATAGATTTGACTCATATTCTGATCCTCTGCTGAATTCTTTGTTTAGCAAAATGAAACAAAACAAATGGTTTCGGAAAACTGTGTGAACAGAAGTATCTTCAGCCCCACCCTTTGGTCTAGTTGGTTCATTCTGCCGACTCTACTCTTCCTTCCTGTGTTCTCTTCTTCCCTCCTTCTTGCTGCTTGGGTCTCTCTGTTACCAGGAGTGATGAGGAGTAAGCAGCAGGAGGAAATCCCCAACTTCCATAGAAAGGTTGGATGCACAAGGTTATAAATCTTTAAAAAAAAACTCTAAGTGTTAAATTAACGAAATTGAATAATAAAGGAATATTTTCTTTTTACATTGTGATGTCAATTTATATGTGTTTTTTCCCCACCAGTTTTAGCTATGAACCATGATCTATATTGAAACTTCTATTTATTCTGCTGAATGCCCCTCAGGTGTTTGTATACCACAGTACCCTCTCAGTAAAAACCTCCTCTGAAGGACAAGAGTTCACTTACAACTCTTTATTTATTGTTTCCCAAGATGCAACTAAAATCTGTCAGGTATGTCAAGACTTTTGGTCCTCCCCAATCTCCAATCTTTGCTCTTTTTATTTTGGGTTTGAAAAAGAAACAGAACATCCCATGAATCAAAGTTTTTCACTTCAGTGTTTCCCAAATATTAAAAGAATCATAATCACCCTTGCTTTCTGTCAGTCAGAAATTATTTACACATAAGGTATGAGGAATACAATCAGGCCCTTTGGTGGTGCAGAGATGAGGAAGGTGGTTAAAAAGCTAAGAATATAAAGCCTCTGTCACCAAAACCTCCTGTTGACTGATGGAATAGAATTGTAGTCCATTCCCTGAGTTGTTGTATACAGGTCTTGGACTTTTGCTAAGTTCTCTAGTTTATGTTTCCTTATCAATTGGGGAAAATATTATCAAAATGTGCTCTGTATTTGATAGATATCTATTTTCCTCTCTAGAATATATGTTCCCCAGAGCAGGGCCTCATCTGACAAACTCATTGTTGGGCCTCAGGAATTTGCCAGGCAAGGGGCTTCACACATGTGTTGAATAAAAATTGAGCATTGTATAGCACTTAATGGATACAGGAAATTTTAATATGTTATACCTAATTATTATAATATGATTTAATACATTATACTTAATATTATAACCTTATTATAACAAATATTCATGGAGCCATTTTCTAAATTTTGGACACCTTGCCGGAGGACTTTACATATAGTCATGTTTTGTATATGTCATGTTAACAACAGGGATATGTTCTGAGAAATATATAATTAGGCAATTTTTGTCATTGTGGGAACACCATAGAGTATATTTTTACACAAACCTAGATGGCAAGAGTCAATCGTTCAACCTGGACCCTGGATGCAATCAAGAGACACAGAAAGCATTGCATATAAGAGGATGCTGCCATCATAACATACTGTATACATAAAAATTATTCTATAAATGGTAATATCCTCTAAACTAACAATAAAAACCATTATACAGTAAATACATAAAGTGAAGACATAATGTTTGTGAACTTTATCAAGTATTATGTACTATATATAATTGCATGTGCTCTACATTCATATGACTGGCATTGTAGTGGATTTGTTCGCCAGCACCACCACAAACATGAGCAACGTGTTGTGCTGTGACCATGCAATGCCCTGACATCCCGAGGTGAGGGAATTCTTCAGTTCCATGATCATCATGTGGACTATCTTTATGTTTGCAGTGCATCATTGACCAAAATGTGATTATTTGGCACATAACTGCATTCAGTTTTTCATAAAAGTCCTGAGTTATCATATCCATTTTATAGAGGAGGAATTGAATGAAGTTTGCCCAAATACCCCCAATTGGCAAGTGGTGGAGATTCAATCCCCTCTGTCTGACACCAAAGTCTCCAAGCACAACATGACACTCCATCACTGTAGTCATTTAAGGTGTGTGTATTGCAGGCGGTCATTAAAATAAATATTGGAGAAAAACTGAAAGAGACCAGAGCTCCCCACCAGGCCTGGCCTGCTCACAGGCATGAGGAAAGGTGGCCCTGTGAGCAGTCCAGCATGTATCTTATCCAAAGCCCAGGAGAGGGTGAGTGAAGACAAATTCAGGGAGTAAGGGGTTGCCCTTCAAAGACCCTCATCACTCTAGCAATCCTCACCTGTCATAGTGCCAGGAGTCTTGCTGTCCCCAGGAACTTTGAGTCAATTTAAGAACCCACTGAAACCACTGCTCTCAGCTTCTGGGGGAGGGTGATGCCGCACGACTTGCAAATGAAAAATTTCCACACGTGAATATCAACTGAGAAACAAAATCCTTCAGAGCTATTAACCTCTAAAGGTTGTAATTTATCTGAACGTTCTCTCGTTTTCTTTTTTCCCCCCATCTCCCAAAAATTTCCACTAGAGAAGAAACCTTCTTCTTAATTAAAACCATTTCAGCAACCACAAATGCTTTATCTAATACTTTCTAAACCTGAAACACCATGGGAGTCTGTGTCTTTGTACTATTTCTGAATCATAGCAAAAGAACATGGATTCTTTCCTCAAGTTGTGAAAGGTTTAAATAATAAGAATATTATGTTTATTAGCGCACTGTATGCAAAAACTAAAGACCCCATCAATGTTTATATAGAAATCAAACATATAAAAGCCATACATCAGCGGGAAGTAGCACAAGCTGTATTTAAAAAATGCAAACCTGTATATGTACTTGACGGTTCAATCTTACATCAGTTCCAAATGACCCTCCCCAGTGAAGGATTTATTAGCAGTGCTTCTCAAAGTGTGTTTTGGGTCTGACCTGCATTAGAATCACCTGCGTGAAAGTCACCTGAATACATGTAGGTTCCTGAGCCGAATGGAAAAACAATTAAATTGGCACCCCTGGGATTCAGACCTTGGAATCCTCACATTTAACAAATATCCCCAAGTGACTTTTAATTCATTCCAGAGTCTGAGAACCACTGATAAATACTGTAGTGGAGTCTTTAAGAGCATAGCCTTGGAATCAGATTTTGGGTTAAATTTCAGTCGGCCCATCTATCAAGTGATGGTAATCATACCTACCTCCTAAATCTATTGGTGGAATTAAACAACATGATGCATGAGAGGCAGAACCAAAAGTATTAAAATGTAAGTATTCTGAGCCTCCCCTCTCTGCTTTCCTAAGAGGATGCTTTATGAACTGCTCAGGTCCTGGCCCAACTCAATGGAGTAAGGGCAAGAAACTACATTTGGAGGAAAAGAAAAAAAATGTGGGAAGTAGAAGAAGAAGAGAAAGACTAAGATAATGGGCCAGTAGGCACTGGAAGTTGGGGATGGGGTTGAAATGGGGGTGTTGGTAGACAGACTGAGACAAAGTGTGACACCTCAGGGAGAGGCACGAATAAAGATTTTTAGGACTCTATTCTGTGTGTTATACCCTTTGCAACTTCTTCAGAAGACTTTTCCAAATGCTAGTTTTTAAAATTCTTACTAGTCAAATTTGAATTTCTTTTAGATGTATTATCATTCAGACACAAGCTCTAATCCTAGAAGTTCCAGATTGGATAGATATTAGAAATAGATAAATAATAGACAAATATAGTAGGCAAACATAGTCCAGGGCTTAGCAACTGAGTGCCCACGTATCACAATACCCAATTTATCCCTAACTGATGAAATTACTCCATCATACCCTATTATTTTATTTTATGCCCTACTCCTACTTTAAAAAAAAAAAACTGTCCCCACCCAACTTGCCCTAAATTTCTATTTTTGATTCTTTTCTTTTAGCTGTTCATGTTCTAATGTATCTTTTACTGGTCTGTGTTTCTCCTTTCTCTTTTTCATGTCTTTTCCTCCCTACCACCACCTTCTCGGGAAACCTCCCTCTACAAGCTCCTAGAATCAAAGTTGAACCCAGGAAGATCCACCTGCTCTCTGACTCCAGGGACTTCCAGCCCTGGAGTTGTGATCCTGCCTGTGTCTGGTGTTTTTGCTTTCTTCTTTCCTGGCAGTGATGTTCCTTGTCTCTGCAGACTCATAGGGAAGAGCTGGGACCTGTACTGCAGCCATGGACCCTGAAGCTTATTCTTTGATCTTGGCCTCTCTGAGTCCTCTATAGGTGATTTTCATTCTTACAGAAACCATTGATCTTTTTTACTGTACAGTGCCTCTGGTTCCATTGAAGAACTGCTTTTTTCCCATCCCATATAAGTCCAGTGGGACTGCTTGATGGGACATATTTCAGCCCTGCTAGTCATGACGTCTTATCCCCGTGACCACAATGATTGGTCTAAGGATAGCCATATGATACAAGGAATGCATGAGTGTCTAATGAGTTCTAATATATGGGATAGAGTTTTGGTATCTAGATGGAGTGCTATGAGAACAAATTAAAATAGATCTACTTATAGCTATCTTTTCTAACTCCATGGAGAGGGGTTCATGCAAAGAGAAAGTTATTACCCCTGGAGCATCCCTCAAGCAATAAACAATGGAAGTTAAGTAGATTTTAAAAAAAACAACTTTCTCACCACACAGTGGTATAATTCTAACATGGGTTCCACATAATCTCTCAGTGGTCCCCAGGAGATTGAGCTCATTTATCCACAACAGTAACTTGTTCGTGAACACATTCTTTATTTTCTTTGCTCCCTTTCCATCTTCATTTCTTCACACCTTTATAGTGCTTCCTGGGATGACAGATCAAATAAAATATACCTAGATCCTTGTGTAGCATGCAGAATAATACCCCTTGCCAGGGAAAAGAAAAAGTCTATATCCTAATCTTTGCAACTTGCAAATAGGTTACATGGCAAAAGTGACCTCAAAATCGGGATGTCAGCTAATATGCTGACCTCGAATAGGGATATTTTCCTGGACTATTAAGCAGGGCCAAAGTAATCACCAGGTTTCTAAAAGTGGAAGAGATAATCTGAGAGATGGCTCTTTGAGAAGGTATTGGCCTGATCTTGCTAGTGTTGAAGATGAAGGAGGAGGGTCATGAGACAAAAGGGTGAGCAGATTTTAGAATCAGGGAAAAGCAAGAGAAGAGCTGTTTCCTAAAGTCTCTGAAGAGGAATGCCCTCTGACAACACACTGATGTTAACCCACTGAGATCCATGCAGGACTCTGGGTTCATAGAACTGTGAGGTAATAAATTTGTGTTGTGTTAGGCAGTTGGTAGAGTGCTTGTCTTGCATGCACAAGGCCATGGGTTCAATAACTAGCACCACATACACACACAAAAAAAATTGTGTTGTTTTAAGCCACTAAATTTGTGGTAATTCAAATTAGCAGTTAAATGTTACGTACTTTTTATTCAGGGTACACTTTGAGGCATACCCAAATTTAAGATAATTGCTTTTCTTATTGTTTTGGGGGCATTCTGTCCCACTTTCCCTAGTATATGATAAATATAAATGCTTGGTGTATATGACTGCCAAAACAATGTAGAAAATTGAACTAATTTGGAATGATGTCTGACTAATTACATTAAACCTCTGTCTCTTTGGCAGAGGAGACCTTACCTTGGAGCGCCAGAGAAGTCTCACTAGGGTAACAGTTTTAATTAGCCAAGCTCTGTCTCACATCCAATGCCTAGTTCTGCATCTGTTGATATTTCTCATTTAAAACATGAAATAATCAAACATTCCAGTATTAAAAAATAATTATTGTTAGAGACACTGGTGAGTTCAGCTATTACCTGAATGCAAATGGTTTCATATTTTACTGTAAAGAAAATCATTTTTAGCTTCAGAAATAATGTAATATCTCTTCAGATCTCTTAATTTACCAGTCCTTTAAAGTAAAAGCTCTGAAAATGAACGACCTTAAGCTTCTTATTTATTTATTTTTTATATCCTCAAAGTGTTGGCCCATATCATTTTCTTAGTCAAAGCTTGCTTCTCAGTTTTGCCCTGCTAATGACCTCAGCTCTCTCTTGATGCTTTAGGAGCAAGCATTCTTTGATTAATCATTCCCTGTGTTAATATCAAACAGCCCTTGCATTCTTCAAACAGATTGCTGCTTCTGTTAAATAATACCCTGAATATACAAAGCAGATAAATGATGACCATTGAGCCAATGGGAACAGAACTGAACTCCAAGACTACATTGAAATTCTAATGAAAAGACCCATAACTGATGAGCTCCATATCTGAACTTAAAATGATTTGTGAAGCATAAGATCAAGAGCAGTACAGACCATGGTCTCAAGTTAGAGTTGCTATGATGAAGTATAAACCGGGGATAGAAGCATTTTGAAATTGCTTAATTGCACGTGTGTGTGTGTGTGTGTGTGTGTGTGTGTGTATGTGCACATACACATATAATTTTTTTTTCTTTGAAATGGTTAAATGCTTCAAGGAGAAGAGCCTCTCTGGGAGCAAAGGCCCAGAATGATATACATCAGGGTTTTATTTCATTTCAGTCTCTTGCTTATTTTAATTTATGAGGTGTGGAGAATATTAGTTTTTAGGATGATTTAATATTTTATGTTGAAAGTGATCTTCTGCAGTCAGTTTGTTAATTAGATACTGCAGACAGGCTGTTTAATATTATGTGTTGACTCTGCAGGAAAAAAAGGAAGAGAGAATATTTCTGGTAGTCAAAAAGAATCGAAGGCACATGATCAAAGTTCTCCTGGAGACCGTGTGTTGGAGGTGCTTTCTTGTAGAACAAATTGTATTTTGCCCTTCTCAAGGCTCCCTGAGTGTGCTGGAGATAATTGGAGCCCTCTCTTGCTTTGCTCCTTTAGAAGTTTTCTGGAGTTAGGCAGAAAAAGAAAACGGGAACCAGAGCTTTTTATTTAAATAAAAAAAGCCATGTCTGGGGAAATTAGAATACTTTTGGAAGTCTGGAATCCATTGAAATGGATTTTCCTATTTTGACTTCCTCAGAAGGCCCAGTTTGAAATGGCAGTTTTATGTGATTTCCTACTGGCCCTGTCCCCAATACCAACATCTCCTTACTAAAGAAATGGGATGTGGTCTTTCAGTAGATTAGCTCTGTTTGGCTTTTCAGTTGGCAAACCTAGGAATGGTGGAAAATCTGACTTGGAAAACTTAGATGCATTCTCTTCGACCTGTCCTATAAATAGAGGTTGACTTCTTTGGTTCATGTTTATTTTGTGGGTTGGCTTTCTTAAACTTTGCAAGAACAAGAGAACTCACCCACTGAGGCTTTGTCCCACAACTCATTCCATGTGCCTTAGTTGTACTTGGTACAAAATGTGTCTAACTCCAGTGAGATAAGCTTCGTGAATATTCAGAAGGTGTAAAAGGATAAAAGAGATACATTGGATGGTTCATTTTAAGATAATGTTCAGATGCAGGAAATTGAAGAATAATATTTCTCTAAAATAAAAACCCTTATGAGTAATCCAGCTTTTGTGACTAAGCCGACAAGAACAAATTATTCTATGATATGACAAAGCTATAAGGCTTTGATGAGACTTTGCATTGTGCTTTGTAAGAACAAAATGGTATTACATAGTATAAATAAGACAGTTAAGAATATTTTTTCAATATAACAAAAAGGATATGACCTTATAGCCACAAACATAAACAATTTGTTTTCATTCATTTCTTTTCATTTTGTGTATTTTATTCCACTTGTAATTTCTGAATATTCGTCCTACTTTCTTATTTTTCTGGAGCTAAAGTTACCAACATTACCATATGATAAATAAGAAATTATCTTTCCCATCACAATAATATTTTCCAAAGGCAAAATAATCAGCATTTGTTATTATTTTCACTTGCATTTTATGTGCCTCATGTAGCCCTCATTAAGAAACAGTAGGAACATGATGTCAAAACAGGAAGTCACAACGATAGTCCTCCTTACAGAAATACTGATTAGCAACTATCCACAGAAAAGAATGTTCTTGTGTGAATTCCAGAACCTGGAGAAGAAACTGAAGCATCCACCCTCCCAGAGCACAAAACTGAGAAAAAGCCACATTAGAAAGGTAAGAGAAGTGATTTCCACTTTGACCATGTCACCTCTCCCCAAGCCAGCATAGCAACATGCTGATGGAATTCCCTTTGGACTACAGTTTCTCCACTGTGAAAAGAGAGCCCAAGGTGGATATCCAGCTTCTCTGGTGTTCTGAGGCACATTCTGGGAGGCTTACTTCTGGTTTGCCTTATATGAAACACTGGGAAAATTACTACATGGGGTCATCTAAGAACAGAGAAGTGGATTGAGGCTCACAGTGACCAGCACATGGATCTTGGTCATGGCAGTCTTGACTAACCAGAAAGCCCAGGTAGCAATTTCATCTACCTGCATTTTGTTCTTACAAAGCCAATGGCCCCATATGGCCAGAAAGTACAGTCAGCAATCAACCCAGCTGGGTTCCCAGCCAGCAATCCCGACTTGGCCACAAAGCACAACTAGAGGCCATGCCCAGACAAAAAGCCCAGCCAGAGATGCTCTCTAGTTGTGGATCCCAGTCTAGACCCCTGACTGAGCAAGAATCCAAGGCAGCAATCCTATCTAAGGGTTACAACCAGTGATTCTGAGCAATACAGTCTGTACAGTCTACTGTACAGTCTACAACCCCACCCAATCTCAAGGTTCAGGTTGAGGCTCTGCTCAAACAGGGTCCAACCTGAAGCCCCACCTGAACATAGAGTCCAGCTAGTTTTACTACATATACCTATGGCCTCACTAAGCTAGCTACCTCAACAATGCCTCCAGATGGCAGGGCTACCTGACTGTGGAACACAGATGGCCAACTCACCTGGCCATGGAAGCCATATAGTACCTACAACCTCAGAGTATGGACATCAGCTTCACCTATCCAGAGACCCAAGCAGCAAACATTGCCTGCCTACAACCCTACAAATTGGTTCATTCAGAACCCCAGCTGAAACAGGCTGGAAAAGGGGTCTGACTCCTCAAATATTCAGACAACAAGGTAGGAATACAAAAATGACAAATAATCAGGGAAACATAAAACTACCAAAGTAAACCAAAAAAGCTCCAATAACAGACCCTAATGAAATGTTGAGCTATAAACTTACTGACAAAGAATTATTCTTAGGGAGCTTGAGGTTGTGGCTCAGCAGTACATGTATGATTACACAACCAGTGTGACTCTACATCATGTACAACAAGAAGAATGAGAAGATATAATCCATTTGTGTATGATGTGTCAAAATGCATTCAACGGTCATGTATAACTAATTAAAACAAACAAAAATTTTTAAAAAGGGTAATAGTTAGTCCTTACCTATCAATAATTACTTTAACTGTAAATGGATTAAATTTGCCAATCAAAATACATAAAATGGCTGAAAAGATATTTTTAAAGGATCCAACTATATGCTGCCTACAAAAGACTTACTATAGCTTTAAGGACACATTTAGGCTACAAGTGAAGGGAAAAGAGTCCCCTGAAAATGCTAATTAAAAGAGAGCAAGGGTAGTTATACTCCTACTAGACAAAAATAGGTTTTTAAGTCAACACTGTCACAAGAAAGTAAATATTGCATGATCTCACTTATTTGTGAACTCCAAAATGTTAATCACCCTGAATCAGAGAGTATAATGATGGTTACCAAGGGCTTGGGGGGAATGTTCAGAAGATTTTGGCCAAAAGATACAAAACTTCAGTTAGACAGAAGGAATAAGAGAGATCTCTTGTGCAACACGGTGACTATATTTAATTACAATGTATTGTATTCTTGAAAGCCAATGAGGAAATTGAGTTTAAGTATCTTTACCACACACAAAAAGAGTATGTAAGATAATATATGCAAATTAGTTTAATCTAACCATTTCACAAGGTATATGAATTTCAACATAACTCTATATAAAACATATGCAACTTTTATTTGTCAAATTAAAAAATATTTTTTAAAAATGTTACAAAAGACAAAGAAGTTCACTGCATAATGATAAAGGGGTTAATTCATCAATATTAAACTATTATAAATATTTATACAACCAATATTGACATGCCTAAATACTTAAAGCAAAAGTTAACAAAACTGAGAAGAGAAATAAATCACAATACAATAAAAGCAGGGAACTTAAATACCCACTATCAAGAATGGATAGATCATTCAGACAGAAAATCTATAAGAAAATAGCAGACTTGAACACTATGGACCAAATGGACCTAACAGACACACATGGAACATTCTATTCCACAGCAGCAGAATACATGTTCTCAAATGCACATGGAATTTTCTCCACAATAGATCCCATGTTAGGCCACAAAACAAACTTTAACAAATTCAAGAAGATTGAAATTATGTCAAGTATTACTTTCAACCACAGTGCTGTGAAACAAGAAATCAAGAGCAGGAAGAAAATTGAAAAATTCACAAATACAAGGGAATTAAACAGCAAGTTCCTGAACACCCAATGGATGAAAGAAAAAATAAAAAATAAACAAATGGGTGGTTTTCAGAAGTTGGACAATGAGGGAAGTGGGGGAAACGTTGGTCAAAGGATACAAACATTCAGATAATGAATGAGTAAGTTCTAAGGATCTAATACACAGCATGGTGACTATAGCTAATAAGAATATATTTTACACTTGGAATTGGTGAGGAGAGCAGGCGTCAAGTTCTCACTATACACACTCATGAAAATAGTAACTATTTGAGGTAATGAATATGTTATCAAAGTTAATTGTGATAGTCATTTCACAATATAAATGCATATCAGATCTTCACATTGTTCACCTTAACTATTACAATATCATTTGTCATTTATATCTCAATAAAGCTGGAATAAAAACAGCAAACTGTGGAGTTGATACATTTGCAGTATGCCTCATTTTATCATGTTTTACTTTACTTTGTGGATGTTGCTTTCATTTTTTTTTAACAAATTGAAGGTTTGTTGGAGCCCTGCATTCTGTTTTTTCAGATCCATTTTCCCAACAGCATGTGCTTACTTCACACCTTTTAATACTTTTCACAGTATTTCAAACTTCTTCATTATTACTATATTCATTATGGTGATCTGTAATCAGTAATCTTTGAGTTTATTATTGTAGTTGTTTTGAGAGGCCCACAAACCGTACCCATATAAGAGAGTGGACTTAATAAACACTTCCCAAATTTCTCCACCAACTGTCCACTCCACTATCCCTCTCCTCTCCTAGATATTCTTCTTTCCTTGAAAAACTAAAATATCAAAATTAGGCCAATTAATAACCTTACAATGGTTCTAAGTATTCAAATGAAAGAAAGTCATATGTTTCCCACTCCAAGTAAAAAGCCTGGAAACAATTAAGCTTAGTGAGAAAGGCCTGTCAGAAGCCAAGAGAGGCTGAAATCTAGGTTTCTTGTGCCAAATAGTTATTCTAAATTGTGAATGCCAAGGGGCAAGTGCTTGAAGGAAATTAAAAGTGCTACTCCAATGAACACATGAGTGGTTAGAAATGAAACAGCCTTATTGCTGATATGGAGAAAAGTTTAATGGTCTGGATAAAAGATCAAACCAGAAAATACACTCCCTTAACCAAATCTAACCCAGAGGAAGGCCCTAGCACTCTTCAATTCCATGAAGGCTGAGAGAGGTGAGGAAGCTGCAAAAGAGAAGTTTGAAACCAACAGAACTTAGTTCATGAGGTTTAAGAAAAGAAACCATTCCCATAACATCAAGTCCAAGAAGTAGCCAGTGCTCATGTAGAAGCTGCAGCGAGTTATCCAGAAGATCTGGCTAAGATAACTGATGAAGGTAGCTTCACTAAACAACAGATTTTCAATGTCTATGAAACAGCCTTCTACTGAAAGACTATACCATCTAGGACTTCCATTGCAAGAAAGAAGTCAATGCCTGGTTTCAAATCTTCAAAGTTCAGCCTGACTCTTTTGTTTGGGACTAATGCATCTGGTAACTTTAAGTTATACCCAATGCTCATTTAGAACTCTGAAAATTCTAGGCTCTCAAGAATGCTGCTAAATCTACTTTGCCTACACTGTATAAATGGAACAACAAGCCTGGGTGACCACACATCTAATATAGTTACTAAATATTTGAAGACCACTTTTGAGAACTACTCAGGAAAAAAAAATAAGTATTACAGTTCATTGACAATGTACCTGATCACCCATGAGCGCTGATGGAGATGTATAGAGATTAATGTTGATTTCATGTCTGCCAACACAACATCCTTTCTACAGTCCATGAATCAAAAAGTAATTTTGGTTTTCAAGTCTGATTTTTAAAGAAGTACATTCCAAAAGTCTATAACTATCATAGTGTTTCTTATAATGGATCTAGGTAAAGTAAACTGAAAACCTTCTGGAAAGAATTCACAATTTTATCCAGGCATGATGGTGCAGGCCTATAATTCCAGAGACTCAGAAGACTGAGGCAGAAGGATCATAATTCACGGCCAGCTTCACTGACCCAAAGGCCCAAAGAAATTTAATGTGATCCCTGTCTCAAAATAAAAAATTAAAAGGACTGGGGATGTGGCTCAGTGATAAAACACCTCTGAGTTCAATCCCCAGTACCAAAGAGAGACAAGAAAGGGATGCACCATTTAAAAAAAAAATCCATTAAGAACATTTGTGATTCATGGAACAAAGACAAAATTACAACATTAATGGGAATTTGGGAAACATAGACTCCAACCCTCATGGGTGACTTTGATAGATTCAGTACTTCAGTGGAGAAAGTAAATGCAGATATGACTAAATTATGATGAAACTTAAATGGATGAGTTTCTTCTAGATAGCAAAGACGGTGGTTTCTTGAGATGGAATATGCTATTGGTGAAGATGCTGTGAATTTAGAATATTTCGTAAACCTAGTTGATAAAGCAGTGTAGAATTTGAGAGGATAACCTCTAATTTTGAAGGAAGTTCTACTATAGATAAAATCCTATCAAAACAACCTCACTTGTTTGACAGATAAATCTTTCATGAAAGGAAGAGTTTATTGATGCAACAAACTTCATTTTTGCCTTATTTTAAGAAGCTGGCACAGTCACCCCAACCTTCAGCAATCACCACCTAATCAATCAGCTGGCCTCAACCTGGAGGTAAGACCCTTCTTCAGCAAAGAGTACAGCTCATTGAAGGCTCAGGTGACCATTAGCTTTTTCAGCAGTAATGTGTTTTTTAGTCAGGTTCTGTACTTTTTGGGTTTTTTAACATAATGCTTTTGCACACTAAATAAACCACAGCAGAGTGTAAGCATAACATTTATATGCACTGGGAAACCAAAATATCCTTATGACTTGCTTTATTGTAATACTTACTTTGTTGCAGTTATGCCTGTGTAACATTTATTCCTATAAATGTACATATGCAGCTAAAATATAAATATATAAATACATATATATATTCTATTTCAACTATATATACATTAACATTAACATTTATATATATATATATATATATATATATATATATATAGAGAGAGAGAGAGAGAGAGAGAGAGAGAGAGAGAGAGAGTAGAAATTGTCTCTTAAAAGACAAAAATACTCCCTCTCCTTTTAGGAAATAATGGGTAAATTATAAGTACAGAATTTCCAGAGTAAAGTGCTGAATGACGTTTAGTACACAATGGTCATGCTGAATGTCATTAACCAATGGTGCTATTAGAGCTGTCGTACTGCACTTTTTTTCGTGTGGAGGTACCGGTACCGGGATTGAACCCAGGGGTGCTTAACCACTGAGTAACATTCCTACCTCTTTTTATTTTTTATTTTGAGACATGGTCTTGCTACGTTGCTTAGGGCCTCACTAAATTGCTAAGACTGGCTTTGAACTTGCAATCTTGCTGCCTCAGCATCCCAAATTGCTGGGATTACAGGTATGTGCCACTGTGCCCAACCCATAGTGGACTCTTCAGCATCAGTTGCCATTTCACTTACAGAACATATTTTACACATTTAATAGTCATACTATGTGAATGAAGGTTGTCTTGAGCCTTCAGAGAAAAGCATTTTCCTTTCTTGATGTGGAGATCTTTTTAAACCTCAGGACTCTGTTCCATTAGTTAGAAAATACTGTTATAGTATAGATATATGGAAATGTATCATGTACTTAAAATATATATTTAAGATAATAATGCCATCAAACAGCATAGCTCAAAAGAATTTTTTTTCTATTTGCTGTTTAATTTCATTATGATTTCTAAAACTGTTCTGGTAGTGTACAGCTGCTCCGCTGTTAATAGCCTCAAAATAGAAATGTGTTACTTTGCTTAGTGAGAGACATCTGCATACTATAGAAAAACAAAATCATTTGCTGTGATTAATATAGGGAGATGGTTATTGGTATTTTTAATGCATATTGTTTAAACTCAAATATGTTTGCCTTCCAGCCATTTTTAGATATGTTATTCTGATCTATGACTTAAATCTGTGATGCTTTTGGATGTACATTATAAAAACGAATGTTTGCCAGGCCATCCAACACCTCCTGCTGCTAGTTGGCTAGGGTTTTTTGAATGTCACAAGCAGAGCTTTTGATATGGTACCCAAAGGGCTCTTTATCCAGGATGATGTAAATAACTACTCCCAACATTTGGTCCTTCCACCATCTTTGTTCATGTCATCTTGAAATTTGCCCTTGTAACGAGCAAGAGTCTTTACTTTCACATTAGAAGAGCTCATTCCACATTTTAAAATGTCAAAGTATATAAGCCCTAGGAGGGCAATAGGACAGGTTCAAAAGTTTGCAGATAGATGGATTATTACAGGCTCAGAAATTGCAATGAGAGACAGCATACATGCCTTCTCTCTTGAAAATCTCTTGCTACATCATAAATCTTTCTATGTCTGTGCTCTCCTTCTCTAGCCATTTCATGAGTGGTCAGTCTTAGGCCTCAGATTTACACACGGAGCCCTAGCACTGACCTCATTGGAGGACACGATTTATGTAGTGGAGACAGTGACCCTGTATGGAATGTGGTCCAGCCCTCCTGACTCGAGGCTGAAATGCTCTTGTCAGACTTTTCCTGCTTACCATTCACAGAACGTCAGCCTTTAAAGGGTCCTTGGAGTATACTGACTTCACTTCCCTCCTTCTGTAGATAAAGACAAGAACTTGGGTGAAGCAGTTTACCTAAAGGTCACACATCAAACAAAACCATGTCTTTCGACTTGTCTTAATCTATTTTGTGCTGTTATCACAGAATGCCTAAGACTGGATAATATATAATGAGTAGAAGTGTATTTGGTTTACTGCTCTGGAGGCTAGGAAGTCTAAAATGGAGGGCAGAATCTAGTAAGGGCCTTCTTGCTGCATCATCCCTGGCAGACATGAAGGAGAGAGGGTCAGGCCTTATTCTTTTATTAGGCATAATAATGGCATTAATCCATGCATGAGGACACAGTTCTTTTGACTTAATCACCCCTAAAAGTTCCCACCTACCAATACAGTTGCAGGGGGGATTAAGTTTCCAACCCATGAATTTTGGAGGACACATTCAAAGCATAGCATCACTCATCGGGAATGTCTGTCCCTGTAATTTCTTTAGGAAAGTACAGTATATACTCCTACCATAACCTAGAGTCCAAAAAGCATTGACTCTTGAAAACTTAGACCCTCCCTAATTTACATGACAGGAATATTCCTTTCTTACTCATGGTTTCTGGAGCCATCTTATTCAAATAAAATGTTCATTAATCTCTACTCAGAAATCAGCATACCTAAATGTTGACTTAAAAGTGGCACCTCACCTAGCAAGGCGAGGCCCTGGATTTGATCCTCAGCACCACATAAAAACAAATAAATAAAATAAAGGTATTGTGTCCAACTACAACTAAAAAATAAATATTTTTTAAAAAATGACACCTCCAGCCAGTCGGGGAAAAAACAGACTATTTGATAAATGATGTTAGGACAAAAGGGTAGGCATCTGAAAAATAAAATTATATCTTTCCCTCTCATCCCACATGATGATCAATTCTGAATGGACCAAAAGCTTAAATATTAGAAATGAAACCATAGAAACCATAGAAATACCAAAAGAACCTTACAATTTTAATCCTTGGAATGGAAAGATGTTTTTAAAAATCTCATTCAAAATTTAGAATTCATGAAAGGCAATGTTAGTAACCTGAATACATAAAAGATTCTACATGAGAGAAACACAGTGCACACACATACCCATAAACAAACTAAAAAACAGAAAAACCCCCAGGTAGGAAAATATATCTGCAATACATGCGCAAATACAGAGATTATCTCCCTATAAAAAGCTCCCTTAAATAGAGAAATAGGAACTCAATAAGCTAATAGAAAAGAAACTGAGCAAAAGATTTAAACACATAATTCATGCAAAATGAAATAAAAGAGACTCTTGAACATTTAGAAAGTTGCTCAACTTCACTCATAATAAAAGATATGCAAATTAGAACTATATTGAGATACCATTTTTCTCCTATCACGTTGGCAAAAATCCAGAAGTCTGATAATACACTGCGTTGGAAAGCCTGTAGGAAACAGGCCCTCTTATACATTGCTTGTGGGAGTATATGTTAGCATAACCCCATATGGAGAGCAATTTAGCAAAATCCATCAAAATTACAAATGCATATATATTTCGCCCCAGAAATTTCACTTTTGGAACTTTACGTTACAAATGTACTTGCAAATGAATGAAAGGACATATGTTGAAGGCATTCATCACAGTATTGTTTGCAAGAACAAAAACTCTGAAATAACCTAAATTGTTAAATCCAGAAAATTGTTAAGATAAAAGGGTTAAATAACTTGTGATATATTCATACAACAGAATACTGCAAAAGTTAAAAAATAAAATAAGAAAAAAATGTGAGCTGACTCTAGAATAATATGGAAAGATGCTCAAGAGATTTTGTTGGATGAAAAAAAAAGCAAAAAGGCAGAACGGTATATAAAGTATGTTACTTTCTATATTAAAAGAGGGAAGTAACATGAATGTATATGTATTCCTATATGCATAAAGAAATTAGAAGAATTTGTAAGAAACTAACACAGTGGTTGCTATTAAAAGATGGGCATGGGAACTGGAAGTGTGGGGTAAAGAATTAGCAAGATTTCTCACTGTTGATGCTAATAGATATCTTTAGAACTATATAAATATACATTTTCAGAAATTATTATTTTAAATAAAAGAAAAAATAATGAGTTCTTTGTTTAAGGAGCTAAAAAGTCCATCTTAGCGAAGGATAAGACTCCAGATTAATATGTAGCTGCCTAGACTCTTAATGTAATCATCTGGGTTTTTTTTCTTTATTTATTTAACAAGTAGTTTGTTTGTTTGTTTGTTTGTTTACCATTTTCCATATAATGGTGTGTACTAAGTTCTGGGAATACATGGAGAATAAAGCCAACTAGATCTTTGCTCCACAGACTCTATATCTTAGTCCAAGGTCTCCTCTGCTTGGATCTGGGGTCTGCTATCAGCATGCAAGAACTCTAGGCCCTGTGTTAACAAGGATCACTTCATTGTGACAGCATCTGAAGTGTGAGCACATTAAATATCATTGGTATGGAGTTCAAAAACTCAATATCCTTGATTTTTATGAGCAAACAAGACATATACAGTCTGGAGGCACTTTTGGTTTCTTTCAATGGCACCTCTCTGTAGAATTTCACAATATGTTTTATTGTGTATAATCTGAATATAATTTGAAACTCTACTCCAAATATGGCCCTTGCTTACACTTATGCAGGGTTGTAATAATTTCCTGTGATTTACACTGATGCCTTTTCATTAGTGTTCTAGAATTATACAGTGTATCACTACTTTTGTTTCCTTTCTGGTTTTTCCCCCCTGAGTTTTATTAGTTTACATTCCATTATGATGAATTTTTCAAGTCAAATATCTATTCCTTAGTGTTTATTCCCAGTACCTTGAACAGCATTTCCTTCTTCCTGTGTTCTCTTAACCCATTTCAGGAAGGTGAAAGTTGACAGTCAAGCTGTACCACCCCAATGTGTGTTTGAGCATGTGTGTGAATATCTATAACCACATCAATATATTTCAGGACTGAGCCCACTTAGTTAATAAACAAAGCAGTGCTTTCAGTGTTGTCTGATAGAACTTTCTACAAAGATGGATGGAAATGTCTTATACTTGTGTTGTCCAATACAGCAGCTGTTAACCTCTTATGGCAGTTGAATACTTCAAATGTAGCCAGTGCAACTGGGGAATTTTATTTTTAATTTAATATTATTTAAATTAATTTAATTTATAAAAGCTGGCAAGAAAGGACAATATGTGGAAACAAGGGATATAACCCCAAATAGAATACCTGCTATCCAAACGGCAATATCCAAGAGTAAGGAAGTCACAGTTGTGGAAATCTCTGAGTCTTGAATATTCCCAACAGAGAATGAAATCTTCTTGCTTCAAGAGGGGTAGTCCACATAGAATGGAGATGGTTTCCAGCTGGTTCCTGAAATAAGACAGAGTATAATGCATTCCAATTCAGTAAGATTAAGAAGATTTAGTTATAGTTCTGCTTCATTAGGAATCAAGGCTAACCTCCTTTCAGTCCTTGAGGGCACATTAGGAACCAGGAAAAAATGTCATCTTGTAGAACAAGCTACCATCATGGATGCCAGACATAGGAAGTTGTGCCTAATTCTAGACCTCACTCGGTGATGGGAATGCACCCCCTAATACAAAGCCTGCCTACACCCATATTAGCTCATGATCTGACTGCCATTTCATTCTTGAACCAAAAGTCTTCAGTATCTGTGAGTAGATGGGATCAGGTGAAAAGGAGCCAACAAGCTACTTGTCTATCAAGTTAAACATTCTCCATTTTCCCTTCATTACTTACAACCCCAATATCACATTCAGTTTTCCCTACAATATAGAGCCCACTGCTCTGCTCAGTCTTTGTGTCCACAAATCTCCCACACTTGCCTAAAGCTCCAGCCAAACTTGGCTGAGCATACTTCTTTAAACATGCCCCACTCTCCCCCACACTTATGGCCTTATACCCAAGCTGATGCCAGAAATGCCCTCCTCCAGCATCTGCATTTATCAACATCCCACATGCCCTCAGGTCATTCCAGGCATCCTCTCTCTGAAGTCCTCTTCACAGGAACCCACAACCAGGGGAGGGAATGTGCTCATTCCCTCCCCAGGGCACAAACCTGTGCTGCTTTTTTTGAGGGGGCACTTATTTCATTCCTTATGTTATGGGCATTAGTGAATTTGTCCTCCTAGTTTGTGAGTAGTTTAAGGATGGAGGCAGGTGTCATTCTCATTCTGCATCTCTGATGATGCCTGGTACATAGCTGGTCTCCAGGGAAAACTCTACTTGAAGTGATATAAGGATGGTTCTATACATGGGGAGAATTTCAATTATAATCAATGAGAAGATCCTTTGCTCCAGAGCATTATTGTGGCATGAGACATTTTTCAAATCAATGATAGTAAACCAATGATCTTAGAGATCACATGCAGCCTACATACAAGTCATGTTTGAGACATAATGTCATTTTTAAATTGCTAGCAACATTTAAATATGAAGGGGAGTTTATATAAAGATCCATATTTCCAGACCTTCTTGAAAAAGCAAAATGTCAGATCTGGCATGTCAGTCATTCATTCCTCTCTGGCAATTTTCCAGCTCACTACTGTCCCTGCTTAAATCACTGTGTTCAGACCCAACAAGGACTGAACTGACTTATCTTTTCACACTCAAGTTAGATGTGTGTAGAGTCCATGAACCTTTAACAATGATAATGATCCACCCAAACCATTTATAAAGCTCATATTGCCTATTGTTAAATCATCCAGGTTCTGATGACCTCAACAATTATTGTTTTGGCCTGCTACTTTCTGTATTGTTCATCTAACTCCCCAGAGTACAGCCTCGGTTCACATAAAAATAAGATTTAAGTCATTTTTAAGGGGTGTGATAGCAGCTCCCTGTCCATCGTCACTTTGTCTGCAAGTGCAATTTTTAGACATTAGAGAATTAGTCCAAGGATATAGGGTGGCAGGGCAAAAGGCAAACTTGTTGAAATTAGAAGTGGTAGACACTTGAAAAGGAATAAAGAGAGTGAGACCTGTGTGATATTGGATGCTAACATTCCCTTTCACATCCATAGCACCTTTTGTGTAAAGTTTTCCAAGTACATATCAGGCAGTAATGGAGCCTCAAGTATTTGATGAAAAGTGTTTTCCTCATCTTCTGATAGAGGAAACTGAGGCACTGTTTGTTCACCTTTGTAAGTAACCTTTAACGAGAGTATTGGTAGTTAGATTTAATTATCATCATTTCTGGCCTTTCCCTTAATCACTCATTCTTCCTCTCTGGTTTCAAGGTAATTTATGTTAGATCAATTTAGATTCACTCTCAGAATTTAATCAATACCATCTGCAGCTCATGGGCTTTCGATGGCCAAAGCTTAATCTTCAGAAAATGTAAGGACCAATGAACATAAACCAGCAAAACATAAAATCAGATGGATCCCTCCATGACTCATGGGCAAATACCCATGTTTCAAAATCCCCACATTCCATTTTAATAGTCCCTCACTGTCCTCTCTCCTCACCTTCTCACACTTCTGCACACTAGTTAAAGACCACTATTAAAGCTACTTGGGTTCAGCATTTATTTTAATGCCTCCTGCTTGAAACATCTGAAGGGAGACTTTTAATGTCTTTGACCCATGAGAATTTAAGTTAAAAGAAAAAAAAGATTTTTTTAAATCTAAATCAACACTTCAAGTGTCTAGCAAGTGCTTCCCATTTAGAAAAGAACAATACACTGCCTTTGACTGTTAAACCCGTTCCTCTAATCACACGTTAAATGAACCATTATGAGGCAGGAATTTAGTATAATATCTTTGCTAATGCAGTATTTCTTGAGTGTAAGTATTTGTGGTATTTTGAGTAGGATCTGGTTGTCACATTTTCTATGAAAAAATAATCATTAGTGATCAAAAGTCACCTGTCCTAAAACAGCCATCTCCCAAAGCCATCTCCCTAACCAAGTAACTAAAAACCAGTGGAGAATGAAGGAATTAAATACTAAATCATATGTTGCTCCACCGAGTTCATGAACCAACCTTTCATCCCTGGAAGGATGGGATTAAATACCATCAGATAAAGGTAATTTATAGAATTCTCTCCTATGTGTTTTGGGGGACCCAAGAAAAGAAAATGAGCCCTCAGATCCACTTAGAAATTATTGTGGTGGGGATGCAAAAATAAATTTAGTTTCTTTTCATGTCCCCTCAATAGGATCTTGATATCAATAGATGACAGTGTTCTCGCCAGGTATAGTGGTGTATGCCTATAATCCCAGCAATTTGGGAGATTGAGGCAGGAGAATCATAAGTTTTAGGTCAGCCTCAGCAATTTAGTGAGGCCCTAAGCAAGATAGCAAGACCCTGTCTCAAAATAAAAATAAAAAAATAAAAAGGGCTGGGGTGTGGCTCAGTGGTTAAGTACCCCTGAGTTCAATCCCTGGTACAAAAAAAAAAAAAAAAAAAAAAAAAAAATTTTCCAATTTTCCTCCAAATCTACTCTAAGGAAGCAAATCAAAGCTGTCCCAACTTCAGCCTGGAAAAATCATTAGCCATCATTTCCCCCAGGGAGGAGATCCCGTTCACTTCCAGCCTCAGCCTTTCTGATTTGCCCCAGTAGATCAGCGCCCTTGGCCTATGCTCGCGACTCCTTTCCCAGATCGCCTCTTTCACTACCGTTTGATCATACCACTGGATCATCAGCTTGCTCTGTCTGTCATCTCTTCTTGTAGCCAAGTGACCCGCCCTGGATCATTTCATGTTCTGTATTTTTCTAAATTACATTGTTCTCTGGAGTCTGTTGCCCAACTGAAAGAGTTACATTTTCTTTCTCTGTTAGTTACTCAAAGTATCAATCATTCTGTAACCACCTGTACTGCCGTTAACCTTCTTCCTGTCTTCCAAATCAAAACCCATTTCTCACTTCCATATGTCAACACCAGCCACATGCATTGATTAAATATCTTTCATTTGAAAGCACACAGTCCTGCTATCCTTGCCTAGGTCTGAATGCCTCCCATATGCTCTGCATGCAAGCCTAATTCTTCTGTTCCCTTCCTCTGCAAAGTCATTCTTCATTGTAATAAGTTGCCCAAAGTAAATGTATTCATCATCTTTTTCTCTGACAACCATGTTTCTCCACTACGGGAAATTAAACACTGCAACATATGGCCTGAGCAGCAAACTTTAGAGCTCGCTCGCTCAATTGTTTTAACACATTGCCGCCTTCACATAATATTCTGTTTGCCACTAGCATGTCAGGCTTCCGCTTGACATATGCATTAGACATGTTAATGGCAAGAGAGAAACCAACTGAAGCTGACAATATGACGAAAGAAGGGTAAGTGCCTATTAATTACTAAAATTCACTTTTTCCCGCTATTGAGCAGGGGCGGGGGAAATAAATTAATGCCTTCGGAACATGCCACCACATTAGCCTGCTGTGGTGCCATCTGACAGATTTTTAAAGCCCTAAGTACAAAGGAAAAGCTTTGTGTAGACTCACCGAGGCCAGTATAAATGACACCAGGCTCTCCGTATTGTCATGTAGCCTATTGTCCTGCTCTTTCTGTTTCCTGAGTCTCCAGTTACACAGGGGGTATGCCATAGTGGTGGAATTCCTGTGTAGTCAGTCATCCCAGCACCACTGATGCCTGCTTCAGGATTCTTTTCTCTATCAGTTAAGCATAGGAGCTGCTCTGAAAGAGTAATCTTAATGCTACATATTTCCTGAAAATAATAGAATGCAATTTTCTTCTGGATCATTGCTTCTGAGATTAGACCATTTCATTGATTATGAATCTTTGGGATTCTATTATGAATCTACTGACTCCAAGTTCATTTTTTAGTTAACTAATGTTTATCCCAGAATTAGTTTAAAAGAAGTTATCATTATGCAAAAATAAAAATCAGATTTTTTATAGATCAGTATTTTATAATTAATCTCCTTTAATTTTTTAGCTCATATATATGTTCCTAAATAATAAAAAAGTTTAAAAGTTTCTCAGTGGGTACTATACTAAATTTTCTTTTATATGTTGAATTTTCTTCTTTCTACATAAGAAGTCATTTGAGTCATGTATTGTATTTAATGCTGGAGGGCATCCAACAGCCAATACCATACCTGGAAAAGAGGCTGATTATACTCTGTCTATATGTTTCCTGAGACCTCTGGAGTCTATGGCTCCTAAGGGCATTCTGCATATCAATAACAGCATCATCTTGAGCCCAGTGTCAGGCAATAGTCACCCAAAGCTTAATTGGAAGGGACAATTTATGGAGACATCCTGATGTCCACACATGCCTTTGACCCTCTAAAAAAATCTATCTTGAAATTAAACTAGGTGGCATAGAATTGTGTCCAGAAGACCTCATTTAATTGGTCCTCTGTTGAATTGCTTTTATATTGAGTTCAATGTCATTGACCTGTATTGAGGGATATTGTCAGAACTAGTTCTGTGAAGCTCACTGTACTTTCTGTAAGGACGTTGTACAAGGTTTTATCAACAGCAACACATAGTCCTCTCTGTGAGGACCTATATGACAAATCACTTTCATGCTTTGGTATCAGGAATCATTGGGCCATTCCTGAGCACCTAGTTTTTTCTTACAAAGAAAAGAAACAACATCAAATTCTAGTTTATGCATTGCTTGTAAGAGAGCTCGGAACAAGTGAGTAGGACTTCATAACTTGCAATTTTGTCCTCCAACGTCTATGATGGGGTCTTTTGTCCCAACTGCCTTTGTTTTCTTATTGCTCTTATTGTCTCAACTATTAATTTTAATTGAATTAAACATTATGATATACACATATCTTGTACAGTGACATTATAATCTTTCCAAAATAAAATTACTAAATAAACGTTCACAAAACTAGACTTTAAAAAGTATATGTTTATGCATATTTATAGAAGTAAATTTTATTACTATTATTATTCAGTATTGGGGATTGGAGTCAGGGCATCAGGCATGCTAGGAAAGTGCTCTACCGGTGAACTACATCTTCAACCCTTTATAAAATTTTATTTTGAGGCAGGATCTGGCTAAATTTCCCAGGCTTGAACTTTTAATAGCACTGTCTCAGCCTCTGAAGAGCTGAGATTACAGGTGTGTGCTACTATCCCAGCAGAAGTATCCATTTCTGGACATATTTCAAAACATACCATTCAGAAGTCAGGGGAATGCAGTGGGTGACTATGCTTACTATGTTTGAGATCATACAACACCAGTGTGAAAATTTTACCTATTTATACAGACAGTACAGTTGGTCTCTTGAGCAGAAAGCTATAAAAGAGACACAATGCATACATACTATGCATTTACAGAGCCACACAAACAACTGAAGGTAAAAAATATTTCTTTTCCTCAGAAAAAAGTCAGGCAAATAACTTCAGATAATCTCAATCTACCAGTCTGCACATGATAATAATACTAAGAATAATATTCCCAGGGTAAATGGGCACATCAAGCAGTTTTGATGCCATCAATAGCTATATTAATTCCATGAGCTTGTTTGAAACAGGGGTTTAGGCACAAGGGATCCTGGGATAAATGAGACATAGTTCACTGCAACAGAAAATTTATAGGCTATCTATGAGAAGCATCCTACAATGTCGGACAGGTCTGTGGAGCATTTAGGTAAAGATATTGAAGTAAAACAGAATATCTTCAACATCACAGCTCAATCTAGCCTTTGATAGTTACAAAATCAATGCTGGAAGACTGAGAGGAGCTAATATTGCTAGATGAGGGATATATTCCCAGGGGTGAAGGTTGGTCACTGAAAACTGAGCTCTTTTTCAAGGTAGCAGTGAGTGGACAGCAGAATTAATTCACTAAATGGAATCCTATAGCCACAAACACTAAAGGTACCCAAATAGTAGTTTTTAATCTTGAAACCATCACTGTCATTATTTTGTTCTCTTTTTATTTGTCTGTATCTTTAAAGTAAGTCATCAAGTGCGTTTTTTTAATATTGTCATTTGTGAACCAAAGAGAACAGAGAAATTTTGCACAGAGCCATGACAAAGTTCAGAAAATGTGGACTTCCTTTTGAAAATCATGACTCCAAAGCCATCTATTTGGATTACAGTACAACCTAGGTCTCTAGGTTAATATTTGCAGCCAAGGGTCTTTTGTTTATTTCAATATCTAAGTAGGAACCAAGGAAGTAAGTAGCCTATAAAATTGTTTGAGTGAGTTTAAAGATCAAAGTTATTGAGCTGAATTGCACCTGGAACAAGATGACAGTAAATGCAGTCTTCAAACACAGACGTAACAAATTCTACATGGCCCAGCAATTAGGTGACGCTCTGCTGCACCCTGAATTACCAGTGAGGGATCAAGGGAGACCCTGATCACAAACATTGTAATCATTCCATTTTGAGGCCACCAATGGCTGGGACTTTCTTGAGAAGTCTGACAAGAGTCGATTTGGGTTTTTGTTTTTTTTGTTGTTTTTTTTTTTTTTTTGTATACATAATATTCCCTATGAGGAAAGTTTGATGCAGTAATCCAAAGGATACAGAATGGATTGATGAAGAAGATGTTAGCGCATTCATATTTCTTGCTTCAAAGTGTTAAAATAGCAGGGAAGTGTCGGGGGTGACAATTTCTTGATTTCTACAGGAGTGTCTTGTTTCTGTTATGTCTATCTGGTTTTTTTTTTTTTTTAAAGAGAGAGTGAGAGAGGAGAGAGAGAGAGAGAATTTTTTTTTAATATTTATTTTTTAGTTCTCGGCGGACACAACATCTTTGTTGGTATGTGGTGCTGAGGATCGAACCCGGGCCGCACGCATGCCAGGTGAGCGCGCTACCGCCTGAGCCACATTCCCAGCCCCTGTCTATCTGGTTTTAAAAATACAGTTTCGGGCTGGGGATGTGGCTCAAGCGGTAGCGCGCTCGCCTGGCATGCGTGCGGCCCGGGTTCGATCCTCAGCACCACATACCAACAAAGATGTTGTGTCCGCCGAGAACTAAAAAATAAATATTAAAAAAAAAAATTCTCTCTCTCTCTCTCCTCTCTCACTCTCTCTTTAAAAAAAATATAGTTTCACCACTACATCTCTCATATTGACCAAAAGTAGAGACTGTCAGCCTTCAGTAGACTTACACGCTAAAAATGCTTCCAAGTTGTTTCTTTGCCTTGCTCCAGCTGGACTATATCTGCTGTGGTGGACAGTCATACTTGCTCACCAAAATTTATCATTCCTCTCCTCTGGGAACATCATGTGACTTGTTCTGGCCAGTGAATTTTTGAACAAAAGTACTTAAGAATTGGTGAGCATTTATCAATCTTCTCTTTTGCGGGCATGTTGATAATGGAACTGTCTTAAGAGCAAGGTGGTCTGGAATACTGAGCTATCACATGAAGGAGGACAGCATCCTAGAGAGTTGCCTGGAGCCACAGAGGCTTTGCATGAATAAAAAACATTGTGATAAGTCACTGAAGATTTTGGTGCTGTTTGTTACCTCAGCATAAACTTAGACTAGTCAGACTAAAACAACCTACTATTTTTTTTTATTATTACTGAGTCCCCTGCCCCATTCCCACACATAAAGGAGTTCTACAAAAAAAAAAAAAATGTAGAAACTAGAGTTTTAGGTCTTGATCTGCCCATCTTCTGCGGGCACAAGCCCCAAGTCTTGGAACTGTCATCTAAATTTCAAATCTTGACTATTTCAAGCTTCTGGACAAAGCTATCTTTCCAAATAATATATTCATTCATTCAGTTAGTCAGGCAGTCAACATGTATTTAATAAGAAGCCACTTCAGGGCAGGAGGTGTTCTAAATATTGGCAATACAAGAGTGGACAAAAAAACAAAACAAAACCAGGGTGACACTTTCATAAATCTTTTGATCTAGCACAGTGCAGAGTGAGCAAATACATTAACCCAGTGGAAGAAATAAAAAAGCCTCTTACTTTACTCTGGCTGCTGATTTCATGCCCCAAGATATGCCCTTCTGTCTGTTTTCCAAAGCCTGCTAGTCAGAGTCTTGAAATCTCTTGGTGTCTGGCTCTGTTACTTCCTAGCTACAGGAACAATGACATCTGCTTCCCAGAGTCATGTATATATATAAAGTGTCTAAATGAGAACATACCAACACAAGGCGCTGTGCTGAGCAAGCTGAAGAATGCACAGGCCTGATTTTCTTCTTAGCACATTACAGCAGCCCTTCTTTCAACACACTGAAGTGCAAAGCAGATGGTTTGAAGGCACACAAATTATGGGTTCCTGCTTCATTGTGCTTAGGCTCCTACACAGCATTTGCTTTTTGAGTTTCTCTATGGTCAGGTTAGTGCTGCTATTTTAGCACTTTGAATCCATGAGGTCCTCTAGTAAAAAGACATATCCTGAAATCAACCTACTGAATTAGAATCCGCTCTGCCATGACCCTTGGATCAATCCTCTGTATCTCATAGCCTTAGTTTTCTCACCTGGAATAGGGATGATAGGTACTCGTACTCACCCTGAGAGTTATTTTAAGAATTAGATGGGCATAAAAGGGCAAGGTACCTAGCAAGAGGGAAGAACTCCATAAATGTTTGCAGCACAGTTAGCATGTAGCCCCCAGTTCATCCATGTCCTCTATCCTCTTTGGAGCCCTAAAGAGCATTGATCCTTGGGCTCATTCTTAAATTATAGATTGCTTCAGTCCTTTGCATAGGTACTTTTCTAAGCATATGACTCTGTTATTTTCTTAGTTTTCCCACTGAAGCTGTTATATATCACCACCTCCCCATACGCCAGGCTAGGTTATAAATGAGGAGCTTGCCACAGAGACCTGTAGCTGCCCATGTGACCATTTTTTCCATTTTCTACTCCTTGAATTCAGTTTAGCAGCTGCATCCATTCCCCAAGTTGAAACTAATGAATTCATCAGCTACAGTTTCCCCCAGAGCAACTTTTCAAGGTTACCTTATTACAACACAATATCTTTAATCATATTTAATCATACATTGAGACAGAAATACAAATAACTCCCAACTGACCATAAAGGATCTTTTTCCATATTATGCATAGCTGTTTAAGGGTCTTCCTCAAAAAGCAATATACAAAGTATCTTTAGCAACTTGAATAATAGTAGAATTATGGATATGTTTAGGGACCTCAGAGGTGAATCAAGAAGTTATTGATTTTCCCTAATTGGTTGGTTGAATGATCTAATAATCCATACTCTTGAGACCATGTTGAGGATAAAATTTTCTTCTATAAAAAGTCCAGCTTTGACCTCCGGCAGCTCTTTGGGGACAGGAAGCTGCCCCTGGCGGGACAGGTCCTGCTCAAGTCAGGCTACGCCTTCGTGGACTACCCCGACCAGAACTGGGCCATCCGCGCCATCGAGACCCTCTCGGGATCACTAGGCAATGCTGAGCTGACGTGGATCTGGGGCGAACAGTCTGGGCCTCTCAGAACACACACTGAGCCCAGATCGGCTGAATTCAAGCTCCCGTTCGCCTGCTTCCTGCAGACAAACAGCTGTGACTCAGCACTAATCCATCCAGCTGAAACAACTGGTCGGCCCTTCTGATCCTACGGAGGTAAATGCCAACCGAGCCTCCATAGGTAGTGGCCACAGGTTTGAAACGGGGCTTGGGAGAGACAGTAAGGACCCACCCGTTGCATTGGTCGCCTGGCAAAGGGAAACGAACTGTCGCCATTTGCAAGAGATAACACCATGGCAGAGAACTGACGTCATCAGACTGCGGCGGAGGAGATAACTTCATTGAAACCTGCGGATACAGGTGTGTAATTCCCTAGCCTTCCCTCTCCACACATTGGGGAAACCTTAAGGGCCCCTCCCAGCTCTCCCATAAGGGCCCCTCCCAGCTCTCCTGTGAGCACGATAGCCAGACCCAGGGAATCAGAGGTGGCGCGGGACCCGTGGTGCGGAACTACCGCTCCCACCAGTGCTGACAGCTGAGGTCTCTTGCACCAGCTACCGGGGGCGTGGCTACCGGAGGGCAAGTAAAATTCGCTGAAGATTCTCAGCCCCAAGCTCTACAAACTTAGGGTCTGAGGGAATGGCAAACTGGGAGAGTGTGCCCAGTCGTCCATGAAAACAGGGCTCCCGGAAGCAGCAGACCTGGCGTGTAGCCAGTATTGTGGTGAGCGGCACCCGTGAGAGGGGCCTGGCTAGAGGAAAAGTGGGGAAGTGACTAGACACACGAGGAGGCTCTAGGCACCCAGGATAGGAGACCCGCCCAGTCTGGGAGGAGGAGCTGCTGCACAGTGATTGGTTCCCACGTATTGACAGGAGAAACTTGGCCTGGTGGGCACAGCGCCACCTACTGGAAGAGAAGTTAATCAAACTCTAAGACTACATTTATTAGGTTTTTTTTCTTTTTTTCTTTTCTCTTTTTTTTTTTTTTTGATTTGGGTTTTTCTTCATTTTCATTTTTTCTTTCTTGTTGTTTTTTAAAATATTTTTTTACAATTTTTTTTAATTTTTTTCTTCTAATTTTAATTTTAATTTTTTTTAAATTTTTTTTTTCTTTTTTTATTTCCTATTTTTTTCTTCTTTTGTCTTTTCATTTCTTTTCAATTATCTTATCCCCCCTTCCTTGAATTCTACCTGCTCACTCTCATTCTTTTTAGTGACTTCTTCCCTTCACTTCTAATACCTTTCCTCCCAAGCATCTAATAAATTTATAGGAGTAAACAGTAACTCAGCAGTCAAACAGAACAAGAAGTAACATGAGCAGCTTCAAAAAGCAAGGAAGAAAAGGAGTACAAACAATGCAGGACAGCCTAAATATTCAGGAGGACCTAGAGTCATCAGAAAAATGGTCATATAAAGAACTCAAGGAACACCTTAGACAGATGGAATAGAGCCTTAAAGAGGATACAAGACAGCAAATTCAAGCAGCGAAAGAACACATTGAGAATGAATTACATAAACAGATAAAAGAAGAAGTTAAGCATCTTTATCAGGAGATAGAGATTATAAAAAATAATCAAACAAGAATTCTACAAATGAAGGAAACGATAAACCAAATTAAAAACTCAATTGAGAGTATCACTAACAGAGTGGAGCAAGTAGAAGCCAGAACGTCAGATAATGAAGACAAAATATATCATCTTGAAAAGAGTCTAGCCAACTCAGAAAGGCTGGTAAAAAATCACGAGAAAAACATCCAAGAGTTATGGGATAACATAAAAAAACCAAACTTACGAGTCATCGGGATAGAAGAAGGTACAGAGATTCAAACCAAGGGAATGAGTAACCTGCTGAATGAAATAATTACAGAAAACTTTCCAGAAATAAAAAAGGAAACAGATATACAAATTGAAGATGCATACAGGACACTGAACACACAAAATCACAGTAGACCAACGCCAAGACACGTTGTTATGAAGATATCCAATATACAGAACAAAGAGAAAATATTAAAAGCTACAAGAGAAAGGAGACAGATTACATTCAGGGGTAAACCAATAAGGTTAACAACGGATTTTTCATCACAGACACTGAAAGCAAGAAGGTCATGGAACAATGTATTTCAAACATTGAAAGACAATGGATGCCAACCAAGAATTCTGTATCCAGCAAAATTAAGCTTCAGGTATGACAACAAAATAAAAATATTTCATGATAAACAAAAGTTAAAAGAATTTGCAGCCAGAAAACCAGCATTGCAAAGCATTTTGAGCAAAACACTACACGAGGAAGAAATGAAAAACAATAACCAAAACCATCAGTAGGAAGTGCCTCGGTAAAGACAGAGGGCAAGGGGAAAGATAATCATGGAGAAACAAACTAATTTTTTAAAAAAAGGATAAATAATCAAACATGGATGGAAGTACAAACCATATATCAATAGTAACTCTGAATGTTAATGGCTTAAACTCTCCAATAAAGCGACATAGGCTGGTATCATGGATTAAAAAAACAAATCCAACAATATGCTGCCTCCAGGAGACACATCTGATTGGAAAAGACATACACAGGCTGAAGGTGAAAGGATGGGAAAAAATATACCATGCACACGGTCCTCGTAAGCAAGCAGGGGTGGCCATCCTCATATCGAATAAAATTGACTTCAAGACTAAGTTAATCAAAAGGGATAAAGAAGGACATTATATACTGTTAAAAGGAACCATTCACCAACAAGACATAACAATTATCAATATTTATGCACCAAATAATGGTGCTGCGACATTCATAAAACAAATTCTCCTCAAGTTCAAGAATCAAATAGACCACAACACAATAATTATGGGTGACTTCAACACACCTCTCTCACCATTGGACAGATCCTCCAAACAAAAGTTGAATAAAGAAACTATAGAACTCAATATCACAATCAATAACCTAGACTTAACTGACATATATAGAATACATCAACCATCATCAAATGGATATACTTTTTCTCAGCAGCACATGGATCCTTCTCAAAAATAGACCATATATTATGCCATAGGGCAACCCTCAGTAAATATAAAGGGGTGGAGATAATACCTTGCATTTTATCTGATTATAATGGAATGAAACTAGAAATCAATGATAAAAGAAGGAAGGAAAAATCCTACATCACTTGGAAAATGAACAATATGTTACTGAATGATCAATGGGTTACAGAAGACATAAATGAGGAAATCAAAAAATTCTTAGAGATAAATGAAAATACAGACACAACATATCGGAATCTATGGGACACAATGAAAGCAGTTTTAAGAGGAAAATTCATCGCCTGGTGGTCATTCCTCAACAAAATAAAAAACCAACAAATAAATGAGCTCACACTTCATCTCAAAGCCCTAGAAAAGGAAGACCAAAATAACAGCAAATGTAGCAGAAGGCAAGAAATAATTAAAATCAGAGCGGAAATCAATGAAATTGAAACAAAAGAAACTATTGAAAAAATTAACAAAACTAAAAGTTGGTTCTTCGAAAAAATAAATAAGATCGACAGACCTTTAGCCATGCTAACGAAGAGAAGAAGAGAGAGAACTCAAATTACTAACATACGGGATGAAAAAGGCAATATCACAACAGATGCTACAGAAATACAGAAGACAATTAGAAATTATTTTGAAAACCTATATTCCAATAAAATAGAAGATAGTGAAGACATCGATAAATTTCTTAAGTCATATGATTTGCCCAGACTGAGTCAGGAGGATACACACAATTTGAACAGACCAATATCAATGGATGAAATTGAAGAAGCCATCAAAAGACTACCAACCAAGAAAAGCCCAGGACCGGATGGGTATACAGCAGAGTTTTACAAAACCTTCAAAGAAGAATTAATACCAATACTTTTCAAGTTATTTCAGGAAATAGAAAAAGAGGAAGCTCTTCCAAATTCATTCTATGAGGCCAACATCACCCTGATTCCGAAACCAGACAAAGACACCTCAAAGAAAGAAAACTACAGACCAATATCTCTAATGAACCTAGATGCAAAAATCCTCAATAAAATTCTGGTGAATCAAATACAAAAACACATCAAAAAAATTGTACACCATGATCAAGTAGGATTCATCCCTGGGATGCAAGGATGGTTCAATATACGGAAATCAATAAATGTTATTCACCACATCAATAGACTTAAAGATAAGAACCATATGATCATCTCGATAGATGCAGAGAAAGCATTCGACAAAGTACAGCATCCCTTTATGTTCAAAACATTAGAAAAACTAGGGATAACAGGAACTTACCTTGACATTGTAAAAGCTATCTATGCTAAGCCTCAGGCTAGCATCATTCTGAATGGACAAAAGTTAAAGGCATTCCCTCTAAAATCTGGAACAAGACAGGGATGCCCTCTATCACCACTTCTATTCAATATAGTTCTCGAAACACTGGCCAGAGCAATTAGACAGACGAAAGAAATTAAAGGCATAAAAATAGGAAAAGAAGAACTTAAATTATCACTATTTGCAGATGACATGATTCTATACCTAGAAGACCCAAAAGGGTCTACAAAGAAACTACTAGAACTAATAAATGAATTCAGCAAAGTGGCAGGATATAAAATCAACACGCATAAATCAAAGGCATTTCTGTATATCAGCGACAAAACTTCTGAAACGGAAATGAGGAAAAACACTCCATTCACAATATCCTCAAAAAAAATAAAATACTTGGGAATCAACCTAACAAAAGAGGTGAAAGATTTATACAATGAAAACTACAGAACCCTAAAGAGAGAAGTAGAAGAAGATCTTAGAAGATGGAAAAATATACCCTGTTCATGGATAGGCAGAACTAACATCATCAAAATGGCGATATTACCAAAAGTTCTCTATAGGTTTAATGCAATGCCAATCAAAATCCCAACGGCATTTCTTGTAGAAATAGATAAAGCAATCATGAAATTCATATGGAAAAAGAAAAGACCCAGAATAGCAAAAGCAATTCTAAGCAGGAAGTGTGAATCAGGTGGTATAGCTATACCAGATTTCAAACTATATTACAGAGCAATAGTAATAAAAACAGCATGGTACTGGTACCAAAACAGGCGGGTGGACCAATGGTATAGAATAGAGGACACAGAGACTAATCCACAAAGTTACAACTATCTTATATTTGATAAAGGGGCTAAAAGCATGCAATGGAGGAAGGATAGCATCTTCAACAAATGGTGTTGGGAAAACTGGAAATCCATATGCAACAAAATGAAACTGAATCCCTTTCTCTCGCCATGCACAAAAGTTAACTCAAAATGGATCAAGGAGCTTGATATCAAATCAGAGACTCTGCGTCTGATAGAAGAAAAAGTTGGCTCCGATCTACATATTGTGGGGTCGGGCTCCAAATTCCTTAATAGGACACCCATAGCACAAGAGTTAATAACAAGAATCAACTAATGGGACTTACTTAAACTAAAAAGTTTTTTCTCAGCAAGAGAAACAATAAGAGAGGTCAATAGGGAGCCTACATCCTGGGAACAAATTTTTACTCTTCACGATTCAGATAGAGCCCTAATATCCAGAGTATACAAAGAACTCAAAAAATTAGACAATAAGATAACAAATAACCCAATCAACAAATGGGCCAAGGACCTGAACAGACACTTCTCAGAGGAGGATATACAATCAATCAACAAGTATATGAAAAAATGCTCACCATCTCTAGCAGTCAGAGAAATGCAAATCAAAACCACCCTAAGATACCATCTCACTCCAGTAAGATTGGCAGCCACTATGAAGTCAAGTAACAATAAGTGCTGGCGAGGATGTGGAGAAAAGGGTACTCTTGTACAGTGCTGGTGGGACTGAAAACGGGTGCGGCCAATTTGGAAAGCAGTTTGGAGATTCCTGGGAAAGCTGGGAATGGAACCACCATTTGACCCTGCTATTGCCCTTCTCAGACTATTCCCTGAAGACCTTAAAAGAGCATGCTACAGGGATAATGCCACATCGATGTTCATAGCAGCACAATTCACAATAGCTAGACTGTGGAACCAACCCAGATGCCCTTCAATAGATGAATGGATAAAAAAAATGTGGCATCTATACACAATGGAGTACTATGCAGCAATAAAAAATGACAAAATCATAGAATTTGCAGGGAAATGGATGGCACTAGAGCAGATTATGCTTAGTGAAGCTAGCCAATCCCTAAAAAACAAATACCAAATGTCTTCTTTGATATAATGAGAGCAACTATGAACAGAGCAGGGAGGAAGAGTAGGAAGAAAAGAGTAACATTAAACAGAGACTTGAGATGGGAGGGAAAGGGAGAGAAAAGGGAAATTGCATGGAAATGAAGGGAGACCCTCATTGCTATACAAAATTACATATAAGAGGTTGTGAGGGGAATGGGAAAATTAACAAGGAGAGAAATGAATTACAGTAGATGGGGTAGAGAGAGAAGATGGGAGGGGAGGGGAGGGGGGATAGTAGGGGATAGGAAAGGTAGCAGAATACAACAATTACTAATAGGGCATTATGTAAAATTGTGGATGTGTAACCGACGTGATTCTGCAATCTGCATTTGGGGTAAAATTGGGGGTTCATAACCCACTTCAATCTAATGTATGAAATATGATATGTCAAGAGCTTTGTAATGTTGTGAACAACCAATAAAAAAAAAGTCCAGCTTGTTTAAGAATTATTTCAACTTTTCTAGAGGGATAGAAGGAGAGCGAAAAGAAAATGTTTAAAAAATTCAATCAGAGGAAAGTTAATTAATGTATTTTATCATTTCCTTTTGGAAACAGTTCCTCTTGAGATTATGTACAAGAGGCCTTTTGAGGACATGTAGAGTCCTTTGCAGTTCTTCAGCCAAAAGTCTCTTATGATCCTCATCAGTTGTAGAGCAGGTCCCAGTGTGTGCCAAATAATCTAAAACTGAATTTTACAATTCCACATCCACCGTGGATGTTGAAGGCTTAAAAGCCTTGCCCTCACACCAGCTTTCCCAAGCCTAGCCTATAGGCCAGAGCATAGGAGATTAGTTACACATGTTCCCCATCAGCGTAATCATGCTGGTGAGATGCCTGGACATCATCATATGAGATCTGGTTAATAAAAACTGGTGTGATAAAAATAAACAGTAAAGTGATATTTGGTTTTCCATCCAGCCTTTCAATCTGTATGTGGGAGAGAGCATCCACAGGGCTCTTTCTCCCCATAACACGCATGCATAACTTTCATTAGCATCAGTGAGAGGAACATGTGCACATGGAGGGAAATTCAAGACCCCACAGTGAGCCATAAGTGAACATAATTTTGGGCAACTTGTGAGATGAGAGCATAGAGTTATTCTGATTACTCGTCTTAGAGGAAATAATAGAAGGAAGATCACTTTGTAGAACCCTGCTTCTATATGTGCATGTGCATATATGATAAATGCTGATGAAGACCTGCTATGAAAAACAGAAGACACAAGATGAATAAGAGAGGAAGGGAGGGCAGTGTGTGGGTGTGTGTGTGTGGGTGTGTGTGTGTGTGTGGTGAATGTATTAATATAGTAAGGATTATAAGTTCATGTACAAAAAGCAAAGGCAGAAAGTTATTTAAAGTTATTTAACCTCATATCTTGCATTTGACAAAGAAAAAAAGGCGGGGGGTGGTGTTACTTTTGAGTCTTTCTTTTCTAGTCCACAAACAGTATGTTGAGAATCAGTCTGCCCTTTAGATTCTATCAAAGCTGGGCCCCTAGACATGGATCCTCTGGTCATGATTTGATTCAGTAGGTGACAGCCACTAAAATGACTACAGCCTGTCACACCCTTCCCTTCTTGCTTTTAACCATGGAAAGCACTTGTGAAGTAACATTTTCATTTGTGTTTTCTCTCCACGATGCTATCCAATAAGGCTACTAATAATTACGAGGTCATGCTGTTATTTTCAAATTAGAAAACACTTCGTGAGCAGCCATGACAGCCGTGCTCTATCAAGGAAAAGAAAATTCAGCTCCTGGTTTGACGAGTGCAGACCCCCTTTGTTGGAGTCCCTGGCATGTGGCAGCAAGCAGCTATTTAGCTGATGACAGGAATTTTTATATGTCTGCAGCACCAAATTACAGAATTGGTCTGCCTGCTAATAGAAGAATTCTGCAGTTTTGAGGAACACGGGTGACCTTTCAACAATGTTTTTGATTCTGAGCTCAATGATCAATTTTGACACGATTCAAGAAAAGAAATAAAATTAGGCTACAATTATTCGCCCAACAATGATTTACTGTTTCCATGTTGGGTAATAATGTATTTCTGATATGGATACTCAGGAGCTGCCTCTGAGTAATGGGGTTCCCTAATTAGATAGTGTTAGAGTTATTTAAAGGAAGCATTTTTGTTTGTTTTCCTCTGTGGTTGGGAAAAAGGAGGTAAGAGAAGTAATATATTTGCTACCATTCCTTAGAACAGCCCTGGACAGTAGATGCTATATCATTAGTTGACAGAGAGGATATGGGGCTTTCAGGGTATCAAATCACATGCCCAAGATCACACAACTAAGGAGTACCAGATTGGGTGGGGCTGTGCCACAAAACTCATCGTCCTGCAACCCTACTCTCCTGCTTTGGTCATAGAGGAAGAATTAGCTCTCCTTGCTTTAGAGGAGAGGATGTAAATGAGTCCTTGGGAGTTACCAAGGGATTGTGGAATGCCCACACCAGCGAGAAATCCTTCTGTTCTTCCAGCATTAGTCAGCAGTCAGCGAAGACAAGTGCTGTCCTTGCTCCCATCCCCACCCCCAACCCCTCAGGTCTCTTTTTATTTTTAAGCACACCAGCTCCCAATAGCCAGCACCTGCATCCCTTTGTCTGAGGGCTGCCCTTAGGCGGAAGGAGTCTGCTTTGTGCACATGGACAGCTCAAAGTGCTTGAAAATTTATGTCCCCCTAGGGGTAGCCCTTAACTGATGACTGGCAGGTCTGGAGACCTAAGTACCAGGTTGCGTGTCCCTCGGTTGGACTTATTAGGTGTGATCCACATAAACTCCAGAGCTCCCCCTGCTGGATTGAGTCAAAATTACCATCATGGGACTTGGATAGCATACACTTGGTTTTGGTCTCCTTCCTTTTAATAGTCTCATTCCTTATTCTCCTATAATTCACCCCGCAACCCCCACCCCCTGCCACACCATGTAAAACTGAAGTATTAGGGATAATTTTGCTAGTAGATAAAGGAAAATTCAGCTCCAGGTAGTTTAAACTTCCTGTCATCAAAAATAGTTGCTATGATCAGAAACACACAAAGTTTTCTCTAGTCCAATCTCTATAGGTCACTAATCAAAACAAATGAACTACATAATCATAACTAAACAAAAAGAATATTTCTCAAGTAAAAAGATATTTCAAAAGGGAATAAAAGATAAGAGATTGCTATAAGGCAATATTATATTGTGATTGAGATCATGGGTTTTACTCTCACATGGAACAAGTTTGACCATGAGCTGCCTAGTAACCTCTCTATTGCCTCAATTTCTTAATCTGTAAAATGGGAAAAAATGAGGCCTATCTCAGCTGTTCTCAGGAAGCCAATATGATATATAATGCTATATATTATATGTTCTAATGTAACAGCAAGTACTCCATAAATGATAGCCATTATTATCAACTTTCATATTTTAGAAATAGAATGGTCTCTTGGAGTATTTTTCTTGATCGTAACTCTGTCTTTTCCTACCTTACCTAAAGGTCTGACCCTAGAAGTAGAATCCTGGGTGCATGGTTACTGGGAAGAAAAAGAACCCAGGAGAGGTAGTGAAAGTGTCCCCTCCCCCATAACTCCACAGGACGAGTGAAAGGTTTTATGGATATGTGCATTACTGAAGGCAATTGCAAAGCTCCTGCTTCTAAATACAGTATTAATCTTTCAACTGAGTTTCACAAAATAAGATGCCATTTATTGAGCTTTTCTTATGTGTCAGGCACTGTGCCAGAAACTTTCTATACCTAGCTTTATTTAATTCTTACAATAGTTATTTGAAGTAACCATTATTCCCATTTACAGAAGACACAGAGGCTCAAAGAAATTAAGTAAGCTTTCCAAGACCAAGTAAAGCTAGATCTAGAGCCAGGTCTGTATGAATCCAAGCCCCTTATACTCTAGTCCATGTAGAATTTCAGAGAATGTAGCTCTGGAGAATTTTAATTCCACTACCCAATATGAGCTTGTATTGGAAAGGTAGATTATACAGATCAACATATAAATATGCACTCACCTCCACAGTAACAGCTATTCCAAAGAGAAATGGGAATCTGAACAAGGTGATTGAAATAAAGAGATAATTTTTACCCAAGGGGTAAACTTATAAAAACCACAGCAATGCCTTAGCTTACCTTCGGAACCCCTAATCATGAAAGAGTAAACTCCACCACCTAAAGGAGAACTACCAAATGTTCCCAAACTGTCTTTTCAGAACCTGTTAAATTGTTTGCAGTGCCCACTAGGAACAAGCCCACTGGCAGCCTCTTTGCATTTGGTCCTTTAATTTCTGTAGACTGCTGGGGGATGCCCTGATGGGTAGACACGGAAGAGTATCAGAAGCCTCTCCAATTTTCCTAGCAATCCTGCAACCTAATGAGCCTTGAAAGGAATCCTGAAAGATCCACTGGGGCATTGTAAGAAAGTACCCTCCCACCCAAAAAAGAGTACTCATGCCAGCACTTGCAAGCAGGGTGAGAGGACAGCCTCTGGCAGAGACATTGGAACCCCCATTGATCCAATTCTGCTTTCACCTCCCGCTGAAAATTCTGGAAGACTTATGAGAAAGGGACTGCTTGCTCTTCTTTAGTACAGAGGCCAGGCATTTCTCCAGTGACTTCTTTTAGACCAGCAGTTCCCACAGGACCCCCTGTGAATCTAATGCAATTTGCAGGAAAGGGGAAATGATTCTTGTGAAAGAAGCAATATTCCATTCAAACATTATTTGGGTAATAATGGCAGGGGTGGGGTGGTAGGAAGAAGTAAAGCCTGAAATTGTGGTGAGAATAAGTTAGGGACAAGGTTTTTTTTCCAGTCTTTCTGTTAAGACAAAGAACTAGTATTAAGACAAGTACAGTCCAATTCCCTGCCCTGTGTTCCATTCTCAGGAATCCATTCTTCTTTATTATGCCATATGCGTAGCTTGAGGTTATATTGGAATGCATAAATCTCTTGTGAGCCACAAAACGTTAAGCTGCCGTTGTCCTCATAATTTCATTATCTCAGTTTCTGCCCTAAAACGTTTAACACTAATTGAACACCCGAGGTTTTCCTGTGAAGTTTATTTTCTGAACATTATTGAAGTGCTGTTGATAAAAGTCAGAATTTATGGAGTCAGCACTCCTTAAAATGCCATGATAGATTTGAGCACGAATATATTTTTTTTAAAAGCAGGAATATTTTTATGACTTTGCCTGGAATTTCAAAGTCTTTCAATCATGCTACATTATAAAGCTGTCTATTTCAAAGTGCATTTTCCAAGAACCAAATTACTTTGCTGAGCCCAACCTGTTCATCTGCAGGTTCAGGTTGGACATACATGACTATCAGATTTATCTCACATTTCAGGATGGCTCTTGATGTTTATTTTGATCCTGATTAAAAATACTTGACTTCTTCCCGTTCTCCCCCATCCTCCATGCTCTTGTTCAGACTACCCACAATAATGTAAATACTGTCAGTCATCTCACTAATGACAGTCCATTCTTTTTCTCTGAAAGAAATTCATTTTCATGACTCGCAGTTATCAGGCATCCTTTAGTCCTTTAAGGGAAGGAACATTTCCTGTAAGTTTCAAAAAAAATCATAATAAAGAGAAGCCATGTGTTAAATCTATCTCTTGGATATTGTTTGCAGTTCAATTAATTTCACATGTCTCTGTCAGAATGTAATTTAGTTCAAAAATGAGCTATGATCAGTGTCTTTCATGGATCTGTATTAATATTTATGCACACGTATACATACACAAATTACACACACTCACAAACACGCACAATTTATGGGATGCCATTCAGAAGTGGAGTCTTTACAAACCATGTGATTACATCTTGGCTTCCAAAACTGAAGTAAAAACTTAGAGACCATTTCCCATTTAAAATAAGTTAAGTTGTTCCTGGTTACTATAGTAACTGCCAAGTGACTAGCATTTTTCTGCCATTATTATAATTGGAAAAGCAAGTAATCTGTTTTAAATTATAAAGCATGGAGAGGACTGTGCATTTGAAATGGGTCCCTAAACTGGCTAGGAAGGAATCGCCACAGATATGCACCACACTCTGGGTTGGTACTTGGCTCTCCTGGATGCAGAGGGTTTCTAAAGGGCTAAGAAAGGGTAAGTTGTTGATCTTGATTCAGGAACCACAGTGACAGGAAGAAAAAACAATATGGTATTTCCATCATAGGGCCTTTAAAAAAGTTAAAAAAAATCAGAACTGCTTTCACAAGGTGAAACATGACTAAAAACCTGTGATTTTTTTTTAGTATTCTAGAAGTGTAGCCTGTATGTCTCACTATACATATTCAGTCTCTGCCCTCTATTACCATTTACTACCGTGATCTACAAAGAATAATTCATTTTACTCAGCAAAGACTCTCTCCCTTTCAATGAACTCTCACTATACTCACTTTTTTCTTCCTTAAAATCTCGCTTTTTGCACAGAAAGAAAACTGAAAATAAATAAACCAAATACTAACAATAAGTGATACCAAGTGAATTGAACTTTATACTTCAATGTAAAAAAAATATTTTTCTACAATAAATACATACTTCTTTCATAATCTGATTTAAAAACCAGAGACAATTTTACAAAATATACTTTAAATCTCCCATGGGTCTGAAAGACTTTCTAATAGAAATAAAATAATCTCTACACAACTCAAACATGATCAAAACATGACTTATCAAAGTTTATATGCTATAGCTGAAAATATTTTAAAGGGATATTTTTTTACCTTGATCTTTATATCAGAATATAAAAAGTGGGATTTAGTGAGCTAGGGATCTAGTTTTTAAGGATGAGTTATCGATGAAGGAAATACATAATTAAAAGGAAATTCTTTGTAAGATTTTCTCCCCATATTTCCTGTGCACAATAAGTAAAATACTGTGCATGAAGGCTTTCTCTTCCATAGACTCGTGTCCTAGGATAGAGGACTACTAAACACTTTCCTATAGTTTTCGAATTTATAGGTTATTTCTATAGCCTGAAAAACACTTGTGGATGGATTCAAATTCCCTACAATCACATGGCTTATCTACAGTGCAGTTTCTTGCATGCCCAATAAGATATGAGCAATACAGTGAAGCTGTTCCATATGCGTTTTCTCTAGTGTGTGTTCTCACATGTTTTAAAGAAGGTAGGACAAGCAACATCTTGGCCATATTCCATAGATTTTGAAGACTTGTCTCCAGTGTATATACTCCTATGAAAAATTTGAAAATTCATTAAAGATTTCCCCAGTTTTTTTTTTTTCATTCATAAGGCTTCTCATCAGTGTGAATCCTTAAATGCTAAATGAGGGACCATGTACTGGTTATCAATTGCCACATAACAAATGATCCCAAGCTTATCTTCTGAAAACAACACACATTTACTATATTGCAGTTTCTGTGGTCAGGACACTGGGCATGACTTACTAGGACCTCTGCTTCAGGATCTCTCACAGGCTACAGCCTAGATGTCTCAGGGCTAGTATCTCATCTGTAAGCCCCAATGGAGAAAGAATCAGTGGATCAATTCACGTGACTGTTGCCAGACTCATTTCATTGCAGGGTGTTAGACTTGTGATTGGGTGATGGCCAGTGTGGGGGTGGTGAGAAGAAGTCACCGAGAGAAGTAGTTAAGAGAGTTTGTTGGAGGAAGATACACTTTAAGGGTACAGAAAGGACATGACTGCAGAGATGTCTGCCTGCCGGCTCAGAAGGAATCTGGGCTTATATGTAATTCTGAGCTCTTTGTTCACCTTTGACTGGCTTTATGATAGGATTGATTTATACTAAACAAGGGATAATTGAGAGATTCCTGTACTTTGCTCATGATGCTTATTTCACATCCACAAATGCTCATTCCCAGGTCTTAAATCAGATGCATGAGATGCAATATGTATGGGGTCTTAAGAAGGGACTTTCCCTTCTTAGGTTACTATAGGTCAAATCTGAGACTTGCTACACATTACCTCTGGTTGGTAAGCCAATCTTTTGAAAAACAGGATCTCTGTGTTTATACTTTGGGGAAGTAAGCTCCTCCAATAACAGTAATGCAGCAGGATGAAAGGGAGGACCTTCAGGTTCATGTAAGTTCTGCTGATGGAGGTGGAGTAGGGCCTGGGACAAGAGTCCCTAATCTATCCTGCCTCTGGACTGAGGGCCTTACTGCCTTGATGGCAGTTGACTAGAGGCAGCCCTCATTTCCTTGCCAAATGGACCTTCTTAGCATGTAAGTTGGTTTCATCAAAGTCAGCTAAGGAGAGAGTCAGAAAATAAGATGAAAACCACAACAATGTGAAGCTAAGTCATGGAGGTAACAGCCCATCATCTTTGTCGTATTTTGTTGGTAAGAAGCAAGTCATTAGGCCACCCAAACTCATGGGAAAGCATTACCCTAAGATGTGAATACCAGGAAGTGGGGATTTGGGAGGGACATCTAGAGTCCTCTGTCACTTGTGAAGGTGTAAAGGCTTCCCCACATTCTTTATCTACCTATATATTCAACTTTTCCCATGTGGCCTCTGACAAGTGCTGGAAGGAGGGTGGACAACAGAAGGCCTCCCACATTCCTCGCCTGTGTGACACTTCTCTCCATTGTGACTATTTTCAGGAATCCTTGTGTGTGAGAAATAATGGGATATTCTCTCACATTCCTTACATTGATAGAGTTGTGGCCTCCTGAGTTCTGACATGATTCTTAAGGAACCCATAAAGGCCTTTCTACATACTATAGGCATTGGGTTTTACTCCAGGAGGGGTTCTCCTAGGCTCAGTGAGAGTTGGGAGCTGACTGAAAGTCTGTTCATGTTGATTTTATTCATTACTTTTCTAGAGGCTGTCCAATGTACTTCTCAAATGTCTCTCCTTGTTTTGTGCTGACATGATATTCCCAAATTGCTTCTAAAATAGAGAACCAGGAGTCATTCCATAGTCTTTCTATTTTCTGTTCATTGGAATTTTTTTCTCTATGAATATCCTACCTAGCAACTGACTCATGGATTTTAAATTGAATCTCACAATCTACTGAGGCCAGGCTCCTAGAGCATTTTCCATCTTCACATTTCTTTAAGGACTCCTTTGAGCAGGGGCCAGAAAATTCTGCCTTTTTAAGTAAATTTCACAGCTACGTCTGTCATCAGATTATTAAGGCCATTTTCTGGCTCAAGCTTCTGGAGGTTTCTGTGGGCATCAGCCATACTGTCCAAGATGGGAGAGCGAAAAAAAATGGAATTGGGACCACCTGGAGCAATTCAAAGTTGAATGAATAAAGTTGGTGCCACTCAGGCTAGCAGAGCAGCTGAGGTTTTTACTTTGCAATATTGTGCTTATGCTCACTTCTAAAACCTTCAATTACAATTTAGAACATTTTTTTTAATTTAAAAACTGTTTTTTTTTCTCTTTTTCATTCTATACTGTTCAGGATCTCCAGTATATTTCTTAATTCTTATCATTTTGGGGGCTTACCAAAAGCTGTTATAGTTGAAGAATTCACTATACTTCAGGTTAGACATCCCATTCTCTATTAGTAGGAATCCTTAGCCAAATATGTGATTTGTTTGAAGAGACTGTATATATTGATGGACAGTAGCCAGACCATATATGCCAATAGAACTCTGGCCTATAATCTCTACAGATGTCTGTCCAGGAAGCTAAGCCCTACTCTCTGGAGAAATTGACCCTAAACAATCAGAGCTCACCACCAACTGCCAGATTCCCTATGTCTTGTTTTCTCACCTTGCAACTCAGAATCAACCAGAGGAAGCCACGTATGTTCCCAAAACCAAATCAAATAAGATGTCCAACTGCTAGCCAACAATGCCCAACTTCCCCATGTTGATAACCTCCAATCAGAGACTACTTGTAGGGTGAAAGAAATATCTTTTCTTCCCACTGATAGGTTTATGGATGAGACACTTGTAACAAAAGACATATTAACAAAAGAAAAGCACAGGCATCTATTTTACTTAAGTTTTTTGTGACTCATGAGGAAATGAAGATTCAAAGAAACAGGTCAAAGTTTGTTTTTATGCTTGGGTTTGATGAGAGGTGGAGCATCACAGAGAAGTATGTTGGACAGAGAAGTATGTTGGACAAAAGAGGTACTATCTAAAGGCACAAAACTAGGATGTGGATAGGAGGCTTAGCAAGACCAGATTGTTGGAATTTTTCTCTGTGTCTCCATGACTTCAGAAATAAAGATGTCCTTTTCTCCAGGAGGATGGGGAAAATATCTTTTGAATGGGTTTCCTTTGGCCTGCTTCAGGGGAGAAGGGAGAGGGAAAGGTAAGGGTGATCTTCTTGCTTCTGCAGCTTTCTCAAAAGCCAAGGTGTTGTATTTTGGGGTAACATGTCCTGAACTTCAATAACACCTAAAGGCTTCCCTCCCTTTTTTAATTTGGAGCTCTCCCAATCCCTGCCTGCCTTTCAGTCTCTGTCAAAATACAAGTGCTGGTGGCTAACTCCCTTGCTGGAGCAAACTCTGAATAACTAGGCTGTTTGCTCACATTCTTTCTTTCTCTCTCCCTCTCTCCCTCTTTCTCCTTTAATTCCACAATTCCACTATTTATTTCTACAAATTAAAATACCAGTGGTTAATCTTGAATATTTCTCCCACATGAAGGAAACACCAAAGATCAGATTGAGGAATGTTACATTAATTCTAAAAAGAAATCAAACTTCACCATTTCACTACCTTCACAATAAACAGAGGAGAAAACTTATTAGAAACAGGAAAGGCTCTTTCTCACTGTTTTTTCTTTCCGTATAACATCTTTACTGAGATATAATTACCTATTTATATAATTTCAATTTTTTGTATATTCACAGTTTTACAACTTCCACCCCATGCATTGTTTTTCCTAGGGTGCAGGACATATGAGATTTTATCCGTTCCAAATTAAAATAATAGTTAATGCTAACAGGGAGTATTAGTATATTCAAGGTGCTGGGGGGTGGAGAATCACATTTAAACCATGGAATCCTCATGGCAACCTGTGGAGTGGGTTCTGTTTCCATCACCTCTTTTACAAGTGAGAAAACAGAAGAACAAAGAGGAATTTTATAGCTGGCAAACTTGGAACCAGGATTGGGACCACAGCAATCCTTCTTCAGTGCTTTGCCCGACTATTCCCCTAGGTCTTAGGCCACTTGAATTCTGTCACTTTTTATTTATTCATTTTTTTCCCACTTTGCTGGGCAGCTGAGGAATCTTTTACAAACAAATAGTTTTCTTCCTGTCCTCACTTCTAGGCATAACCTCCCCAACCCCCCTTAGTCAGTTGAGCTCTGTGGGGTTTGTGGAATCTCCATAAATTATGTAAATTTCTCCCATCAATTGCTACTTGAATAAGTTATATCTTCTCATCTGCACATTTCTAAATAGATTTTTCCCACCACTTAATTGTTCACTTCTCTCTCCCCACGTCACTCTCATTTTTTTCTCTTTCTCCCCCATTTCTCTTTCTTTTTCTACTTAAAATTCCTTCAATGAAGAGAACTATTACTCACATAGCAACTTCATTTTTTTTCCCCACTAAGATGATTATCAAAATAGTTTTGGTTTTAGATACTTTAAGTTATCCCAAGTGATTCCTAAATCAGAAACTCAAAGCTACCAAGATAGTAACATTGCAACACTACCAATTGCTTATATATTTATGGTCCTGGTAAAATTTCCCAAACATATTAACCTCTGTCCTCAAACATCGTCATCTGTCATCTAATCACTTCCAAACAGCTCTTGTTGTATGGCAGTTTACAGATGCTGCATCTCCTCTTTACGTGTTGCCATCCTAGAAAAGGTTTAGTGGTGTGTGAGGTACTGTGGGGCTGTTGTCACAAAACAGGGTCATTGAGATCATCAATTCCTCTAGTCAGAGTGTCACTTCTACTGCAAAAGTTTCGATAGAGAGCATTCAAATTTTGCCAGCAAATAAAGACTTTAATTTGTGCCTAGCTTGGGGAGAGGAGGGCCTTGGAAGTGATATTCACCATCCACCCCTGCTGAGAACTGATTGGCATCTGCACCTTGTTTGTTAAGACAGGACAGATGCCCTGCTTACTAACTTCACAGGAGGGGTTAGAGGCTGCTTCTCAATGACTGAATATCACATAGGCTTACAGGCTTTCCTTTTATGACTTAGATGAGTTTAGCTGCCAAACTAGCTGCTGAAATTGGCCTCTTGCACTGTGAAATTTGTTCAAACACCAGCTAATATTCTCACAGGTCCCTTGCATGCTCCGGACAAATCATAAAGGAACAGCCTTGTTCTGCAGATATGGGAGACAAGGGAGTGACTCGAAATGTCCCCTCTTTGGTCCCCTCATTCAATGTGCAGGAGAGGAAACCACGTCAACCCCCTTAGGTGAGCCAGATGCACTAATCTTGCTGACAGAGAGCTTTGGTTCCAGGCAGGGCCGTGGAGGCAGTTAATTATACCCAGAGTTAATTGAGTGGTCAGATTAACAGTCTGGTCTCATGAGGTCTGAGAGAGGATTCCGGAGATTTAGGTATATAAGACCCTCCAAATGATGTCGAATGAGACATCATGTTCTTTTTGACCTTCCCTTTCAATTTGGGATGATGATTTCATTAATCAGGATTCCTTCCCCCCTGTCATTCTAATTGACAGATGCTAATTAAAATAGCAAATGGGATCCTCACGGGCAGTTTCTTTTGCTTCTTCAGTGACCATTCTGTTCTTGACTGATTTAGCATGGCTCTTTCCCCTCAATTAACAGACAAGTTAAACTTTATATTCCCTTAAATTTTTATGACTCGTAATTAGGAAGTGAAAAAAAATGATTTTGCGTTTTACAACTTTAAAATGTAAAAGCAAATTGGGTACTCAAATAATGTGGGACTAATTGCCTAATATGAGGTGAGGCAGTCAGGTGGCAAGCTAGCGTTACGTTTGTGCCCTGAATCTGCTGGGCCCTTTAGCCCTGCATCCCAGTCCAAGCCTGTTTTCACAACAGGAAAAATTTTAAGAGACCTTAATTTTTATTTTATTTTTTTTAATTTGAAAGGGATTAATTTTTAAACTTGCCCAATATTAAAATATAAGCTTCTAAATATAAAGACATTTGATTAAAAACAACAAAAAGTTGCCTTAAATCCTAAAGCTAGTGGCTACATGTTTCTATACCTGCATAACATAAATATAAGGAGAAGCACATTAGTCTCTGGGCTGTACTCCTGAGCAGCACATTGTAACCAGCTCTCAATGACTATTACTCAAATGAATGACTCAACTTCATCACTCCTCTGAATCACATATCCTTAACTTTACGTTTTGTGCTCTTACATCTGTTTTTAACATTGGGCTGCACTTTGGAACGAGTAACTGGAGTACTGAGGATCAAGTCGTAGACATCATAATGGCCTTTCTTAAAAGTGTTGCCTTAGTCTAGTCCCACAAGAAGAAAAACTGAGTATTAAATATTGATTACACCTTACCCCAAAAACAAGAAAGAGGAAATTAGCCATGAATGAAAAAATTTACATTAAAACGAAATATGCTCAGTAATTACCTTTAATGGTATTGATTCTTTTAGACATGAATTTTCATTAAAATGTAATTTTAAATTCTTGGCCACTCCGTAGATTTTTTTCTGAGCAGAAAATATCGGATTTCAACAGTGCATCTTTTAATTCTGAAATGTAACCATGCTCTGTCTTAGAAATGAGACAAAAAAAAAATTTAGCTTGGTAGAATGACATATTTTGGAAGGAAAAGGGAAGCAGGATGACGAGGGAGGAAAGTGGAATTTCTGATTCTTCACTCTTCCTGGGGAAAGGCCTTGTCATTAAACATCAACCATAATTTCCACATTACATTAGGAAGAGATAAAACACCAGGGAAGTCTCCTGCAGTCACATGCAGCTACAGTTTTTCACAGCCCACTGAGAGAACTCCTGCTAACCAGGAACTAACCAGTGCTCACAGCTTGAGAACCAGGGGGCACACATGAGAACCAGGGGGCCACATTTAAGTCTCAGGAGGTGGAGGTTGTGTTATCCTGAAAATGAGCCCTGAGTCAGAACTGGCTATAGCAATCCATTCTCTCCTCACCTAACTCATAAATGTGCTAAAGGAGCCTGCCCCTTGGAATCTCTCTGGAACCAGAGGAAGTTTTAATGAGCATTTGTAAAATGGACAGAAATGGGAGGTGCAAATATCTGTGAGACATTCGCAGCAAGTCTCCTTTTCTACTATGGAGTCTCACAATAAAATTAAAATCAACGTTATAGGATGACAGCCACCTCCCTTGGTTTGCTCCAGAAACAGGATTTTTGTACCCAAACTGACAATGTCAGGCAAACTAGGACAATTCCTCACCCTCAATTGGATAACAAAAGCTGTTAATCGCTGATTATGTGTATTTGAGGCCCCACCGTGTGTTACTTACACACAAAGCTACTCTTCTGATATAGAAAATGAAGATATTCTAGGATCCTAGACATGAGGTTTGGGAAAACTAATCCCCAGGGTGGAGTAAGAGTACTGCTGTTATGGTATTATGGTTTGGATCTGAGGTTTCCCCAAAAGATCTTTGTGAGACAATGTAAGAAAATTTAGAGGTGAAATGATTGGATTATGATAGCCTTAACCTAATCAAGGCATTAATCCACTGATAGAGATTAGCTGGTAAATATAGGCAGGTAGTGTGTGGCTGGAGGAGGTGGGTCTCTGGGGGCATGCCATTGAGGTTCATATTTTGTCCTTGGTGAGTAGAGCTCTCTCTGCTTCCTGATTGCCCTGTCCTGAGCTGCTTTCCTCCACACACACTTCCACCTTGGTATTCTGCTTCACCTCAAGCCCAGAGCCATGGAGTTACACTTAGAGAGTATGAAGGACAGTTAATGATGGCACAGACAGACTCCCACATTCAGGACTTTAGGTCAGTGGCTCTTGATCCTGGAAAGCATTTAAAAAAAAAATACTAAAGCCTGGGTCTTACCCCTGATCAATTAAATCACAATTACTAGAGAGTGGTGGTTCAGAAGCCTTGATATGGTATTATTGTGTGTGTGTGTGTGTGTGTGTGTGTGTGTGTGTGTGTTTTAACTTTTATTTTTATTTATTTATTTTAGCTCCACAGGTGATTCTCAAGAGCAACCAATATTGAGGACCGTTGATTCATGAACTCTGTTGTGGCTTTAGACTTACCCAGCTCTTTTATGGCTGCCTACCACTGGGTTGGTCCATGGGTGATCCTAAGATTGTCAGGTTATATAGGTTGTAAAGGGCAGAATTCTGGTACAATGATTACAACTTGATTGATCCTCATCTTGGGCTGGTTTATTTTCCGTTAGAGTATCACAAATTGGGTAACAAGGCTCCCTGAGAATTAAGAAAAGAGGATGGTAACAAATAGGAAAAAAAATTCTCTGTTCCTTCTCAAGGTCGCTCTGTTCCCTTAAAAAAAGAAAAGGAAAATCAGGGAGCTAGGATTTAGCTTTCTGAGTTAGAACTCATCTGGAGCACATGCTCTCATTAAGGCAAAAATGAGGAGGCAACCTGCAAATGGGACCAAACCAGCAGTTGGGAAACTGGACCCAAACTCATCACATCCAGCTGTGAAAGATAATAGCACAAGTTTCTGCTTCAAGGCCTCCAAAACAGGAGATGGTTCCGAGTCCTCCGTAACTTAGAGGGCAATCTCTTAAGAATTATCAGATAGCTTTTAGGGGTTGGTTTAGCCTCTTTAGATTAATGATGGCTATTTGGGTTTGCATTAAGCTATCACCTGCATGTTAAAGCAGTGAGATTTATTTGTCATTTTCTGAGCTTCTGTTTCCCCAACTGTAAAACAGTAATCGTAATACCTACCCCTTACTTTCCTCAATGGGAAATTGTGATGATAAACAGAAATAATGCTCCACATAAAACCCAGTTTTAGCTCCCAGAAAGAAAAATGCATTGCTTAAATCAAGATAATATTATTGTCATAGAGGAAGATGCTGGAACAAGTTAATACTTTTATTCTTATAAAAATACTGTCTTTCCCAGCAAACTCCAGAGTTTCCCCAGGAGAGATGTCGCTCAAAAATTGTCCAGTAAATCCCAACATTCCATTCCTTCTAATGAGCCACACATTGAAACTTGCTGCCAAGACCCATAAAGCAACCAACAGTAGTAGGGTGGTTAAAAGGAGTTTATGTTAACCCCAAAATGAGTTGCAATCTATATCCTGGCATGTGCAATAATGGTTTCAGTCTCTTTCTCCACTGAATGCTTCACTGAGGTTAGCAATGTATGCATTTCTCAAATTTGTGCTTGCTATTGTTTTTCAGGGCATTGCTATTTCTCTACAAGGCCACTTCAACAGCCCTGTAGGGTTTTTGATTATAGGAAATAGCATTGACTTTACTCTCCCCAGCTGAATTTTAAACACTTCTTTCTTTTCCATAATGGACTGTTCCAGTATTATTAAATGGTAACTTTTTTTCTGAAGCACCTTTCACATCTCTTCAAAATTTTAGCTTTTTTTTTTTCCTACTTAAGCTCACCATTTCTCTTTAACTAACTATTCTTTCCATAGACTCTTATTAGCATTTCAAACCTGATAATATATTACAGCTTTGAGGCACATCAGATCTTTTGTAAGCCTGTCTCCTAAAATTTTCTCAAGAATTAAAACAGTTGAACAAACAATGCACTCTGTTGAAAATTCTGCTCTGCAAAATTTAGGTATGCAGTATGATTAAACCTAGAGGGGAGGAAGAGGCAGAAGTGTGGGAGAAAGCAAAAATGTGAATATTTTTAAAGAATTTAGAAGTCAGAGGAGTGGAAGATGGCAGGTAAAGAAATATCTGCACCCATAGAGACTATGCAATGATTAATGATTGATGGGCACAATGCCAATTTTGGTGGTTAATTATAATATCTTTGTGATCCTTGTTATATGTCTACATCAGGGAAATATCCAATCAGGAGATGGCAATTTATCAATGAATCTTTCCAAATTGCTGTTAACCCCTTTAATCCTTATTCTTCTCTTCACAGTTTTCTAGGTATAGGGCAGTTAACCCATGTTTGCTAGAAGATACTCTTCAAGGAGAAGAATAGAAATCTTGCATTTAATACCTATTCATCCTATGGTAATGGCATCTCAATTTCCTTCTGAAGAACTACTTCCTCCTGTAGAGGCCATGTTGGTTGGCTGAGACTAGAAGGAAATCAAAGAAATCATTGTATCCCCAGGAATGGGCATGTAACTAATGAAAGTCTTTCAGAGAGCTTGAAATTCTGCCTCTTTCCCATGTGATGTAACTGCATCATGGCAGCCATCTCTACCACATAATTATTCCTTTAAAATAGAGTCAAAAAATAAAATAAAATAGAGTCAACATTTTAAAAATCAGAGCTAAGAGGAAGAAAAGAGAAGCTGAACTGCTGATATCAGGTGAACTGTACACAAGCAATACTCCAAATATCAAAGTTACATGAACCACTAAACTGAGTTTTGCTCAAGTCAGTTTGTGTTGGGTTTTTGAGCTCTGGTGACTAAATATCTATATCTAATGTAGGCAAACTCTGCTTTATTCACTTTATTTCCCCAGAAACTAATTTGGCAACTGGCACATAATAGACACCCAACAAATGCATATGAAACTGTATTGATTTTTTAAATGTCCCTATCAGCATCAATGTTCTTTCTCATCTCCACTCAACACTTCATTTATAGAATGTCCCAACACCCTTGGCAGGCAGAGAAGGGGAGTCTATGTCAAGACATTGAGGGAAATGAAAAATATGTTTTCTCACATAAGATTTAAGATGCTGTTATGGCATACCTAAGACACCACCCCAACAACAGACAAATAGTTGTCTCCTGCCTTCACTTTCCTCTTAATTTTCCTGGTCAACTACTAACTTTTCACACCATCGGAAATATGCCCCTCCTAATCATGTTCTCTACCACCCTATTTCAAAATGAATCTCTGTCCATTTCAGAGGTTGTTGTTTTGCCATTGACCACTGAGGTTTTGATATTTGGGTTTTCTTTCTTTCTTTTTTAAGCTTGGGTTCCTCCAATATCTAATTGCAAAATAAACCAAAAGAACATTTTTTTTAAATAACAGAACACTGTAAGTGGGAATTGGAAATCAATTGAAAACCAGAAGACTTGGACTTTGTCCTTGGCTTTGCCAGTAACTTCCAGAACATGAAAAGCCATTATTTTACTTGTTTTTGCTTTATTCCTGCTTCCCTGAAAAATAATAGCTCAGACCAGAGTAGTCACATTGATTGAGCAATGGAAGGGCACTATAAGAAGCTTCAAATATTAGGACCTTCAATCTGTAAATAGGACAGTACACCAATCTGTTCATTAAATCCCAGGGTACTAGGAGATGCAGACTGAATTTGCAAGGGATACAGTTGAGTGTAACAAAACAGAGTTATACGTTATATAGTAAGAGTAAAGTCATTTAGAGAAATCCATGAATAAAAGATCCATAAGTGGATTAAGAGAAACTATGGTGATTTTTAGTATATTCCACAGAGAGAGCGGGAATAAGAGAGTGAGAGTGAGAATGAGAGAAAGAGAGGGGGAGAGAGAGAGAGAGAGAGAGAGAGAGAGAGAGAGAGAGAGAGAGAGAGAGAGAGAGAGAGAGAGAAGAGAGAGAGAGAGAAAGAATGCTGGATTTGATTAATCTGGGTCTGACCCATAAAAAATCTTATATTTATGTTTTTTATCCTATTATGAAATAAATCCAGAAGTTCTCATAGGATTTTGTTGCTGAGGGCCTGACAATGCTCAGCAGAAGGAAGACATAAATAGAAATGCTTTTATTTCAATGTGCAGGTGTCTATAAATACAGGCTCCTGGAAGTCATGCCCTCTCCCCTGATGAATTTCCCTGTCCAGTTTGGTTCATAGGAGTACTAAATCACAGCTTGTGGGATCAGTCATCCTGAAACATAATCCCCAGTCTTCTAATAACTAGTTGTGTCATCTTAAACACACCATTTTACCTCCTGGATCAAAGAATCTTCAATTGTAAAAGGGAAGTTTGGATGTAAATGTAAGGACTCTACAACCTTGAAAATTATTTAAACCTGGAAAGAAAAGACAGGCAGTCCAATTTCCTTTGTGTTAACAAGCTGGAGAATGGGAGAATTCTTGGACATCTTTATAAGGTGATTTGTGCATTTTAAAGAACAATGCACAGAGGGTTACTGTGCATGGAATAAATGGACAATACCACAAATAAATGGAAAAATAAGCAAGCATAAACGCTCTACTGTGCAGCCTCTTAATTTCTCCCTTTCCCCTCTCTTTCTCTTAGCAAAGTGCTGCAAAGATCAGGAAAATGAGGGTTAACTTTGCTCCTTTGTGACTGACAGTGCTGCAGGCTATGACAAGCAATCTCTCATTGCTCAACTAGATAACAATGGAAATAAGACACCCTCTTTTTTTTTTATCAAATACAATATTTGCCATCTCTTGTTAGGGAACATGATGCAATTAAATTACCAATCTTACTGTCTGTGTTCCTCTCTCACTCACAACTTACTCAAACAAAATGTTGGCTGATACTTTAGAATCTTTTATGCAGCACTCAACGTTGAAATGTTTGCCTTATTCTGTCCTGTGTCCAACTTCAAATTGAAAAAATATAATGAAGGAGAGAAGAGGGATTTTCTTGATTGCAAATTCATTAGGGAGGTTTTAAATTTTTTTGCAGACAAATTGCTTTAGGTACATCAACTTCGTAATTTGTGTATGGCTAATTGGATTGCCTGATGAAAGGACATGGCCATTGTTTCAACGTAGCAATTGCTGGACTGGAATATTCTGGTGGCTGAAAAGACTTCCAATGTGTAATTCTATACCTCTGATTTGATGTGTTTAATGGTGCCTTATGCCAAAGGGAAATCACGAGACCTCTTGAAGCCCTTGTACTTGCAAGGAATCTATGGTCTTCCTGCAATACTGGAATTCTCTAGTTCTCCAGAGCCTACACCCCGAGCCTTACACACATGACTTAGGGTTAGGACCCTGCATGCACAGATGCCATGCTGCACCCACATTGGTACTCCATGAACATAGACTCTGAGTATGCTATACATCCAAAAATGCCAGGGGCCCAAATCATTATATCCTTGCCTATATTTATTAAACCAACCTTTATCAAACTTAGCAATGTTTATTATATTAAACTGACAGATCTAAAAGGTCTGCTTCATGTAAGCCTTTGCACTATTGATTGGATGATGTGAATTGCCACATGATCTTTATCTGGTTTTAAGTCTGCAATATAACACCTAGATGACAGGATAGTATATACCTACAGAAGAGCTCAATGCATCCAATTTTGAACTTATTCCATTTTTTTTACCCTAATTTCTGGGGTTTCCAAATAAAAGTCAAGGGAATACAAAATATTACCTAAAGCAAAGCTAAAATTGCAAGTTTTAAATTTTTATGTCAGGAAATGCAAAATTAATACTCTCCTTGCGATATTGCTCATTAATACCGTACTTAGACTAAGCTATAGTTTTAATGGCCTAATTCAAAAGAGTGGAAAATTTTATTTTACTTAATTTAAATCATTTAGATGTATGAGCTCTTTTATTTCCACTGGCATTTTTTCACATTAAATGTAACAGGGAAGAAGTCGATCTCAAACTCTCATAGAACATAAACTCTTGATAGACTGAAACGAAGTTGAGCTTCTGAATACTTATGACATGATGAACTGGATGGATTGGGAGAGAAGGCTGCATGAAAATCCACAGATAGGGATACTCAAGGGGGTTGTCTACATGATCAGGACAGAGAAAATGCACAATGTGACTCAGAGGTATTGCTTCTCAATATGACTTGCCCATCTGGAGCAGCAGTGACATGGGGCACAATTTGGGAGAGCTGCAGAATTTCAGCAGCATGGAGGTGAAGGTGAAATTCAGAAATGCCATTCAGCCTGGGAAAGGAATAGATTGAAGAATAAATGGAACAAGTTGCTGCAAGCATCAGGCCCAGCTTCTAGCCAAACCATAGTCCAATACCCCTCAGCACTATAGGTCTGTGGCTCAAGGAATCTGGACTACCACCACCTGTCCTCAGTTTTCTTATCCATAGTAGGAGAGTACTAGGCTAGAAGAAATCTACAGTCCCTGCCAGCTCTGCTATTCTGTTCCACAGTAAAACAGCTCTAGGAAAATTGAGTTTCAATCATCCCTATAGGAAAGCATAAGAAATAGTCACTCATTTATTAAATATCTTCTACGTGAATAGTTATACACCAGTAGCAGCACTGTTCACTGCATTTTTCTTTATTACAATGGATATATGGTATAAAAGCAAGCACTTGGGATATCTCCCAAAACAACATGATTCAGTGTTCTTAATATTTCTTATGAATACTATAGTCTTCTGTTCTACTTATTCCAATCCAAATAAAACAAGCCTAAAGAAATATAAAAGTACACAGGGTTCTAAGATAATCCAGAAGGAAGGTGTCAATATCAGTCAGTGATTTCCTAAGAGGTTCCTTTGTTCTTTCATTCTACTCAGTGTAAGTATAGTAACTGGAGCCAGGTTCCAATAGTAAGAAAAGAGGTATTGTCACTGTTTTGGTAATAATTTTCCTTTCCAGCACATAGCCAATATTAGATAGATCATCATACTCGGTTTTTAGAAGGTAAACTGACTTAAATATTAACCTATAAAAAGAATGGAGAAAACTAAGATCCAGTGGGCTACAGGAAAATATGAGTGACTCATTAGAAGGGTGCCCAGTAACCCAGAAACATTACATAAAAGAAAGTGGAGGATTCTGAATCAAGATGTGGTTAATAGTTAACAGTAAAACCCCTGGAGCCAGATTGCCTAGTTCCAATCTCACCTTCCCATTTCTAGCCATCTGACTGTGGACAAATTACCTAACTTCTCTGTGTCTCAGTTCCAGACTCATACCCAACTGCCCACTCAACAGTTCTATTTAGATATCAAAGTTAACTTGCCCCAAACCAAACTCTCTATTTCCACCCACTTGCCCAAATTTGATCTTCACACAATTGTTCCACTACTCAACAGAAGGAAATTTCCTTCTACCAAAAGCATCTTGGAATCATCCTTGGCTCCATCATATCTCACATCCAAAATTCTGTTGGCTTACCAGTCTGACCACTTCCCACCACCTCTGTTTTCCCTTCAGTCTGCCATCTTCACTCAACTGGACTATTCCAATAACCTCCACCATGGTGTCTCCTTTCCTACCCTTGTCCCCTAACAGTCCTTTATGCTCAGGGCATCAAGAATATTCTTTGTAATCCTAAATGATGTCACATCATACTTCTCCTTAAACAGTTCCAGTGACTTTCTAACTTAGAGGAAAATCCAAAATCCTTATCAAGGACCTACAAGACCCTACCAGATGATCCCCTATTACTATTATTTATTTATTTTGTACCAGAGATTGAACTCGGGGGCACTCAACCACTGAGCCACATCCCCAGCTCTATTTTGCATTTTATTTAGAGACAGGGTCTCACTGAGTTGCTTAGCGCCTTACTGTTGCTGAAGCTGGCTTTGACCTCCTGATCCTCCTGAGCTGATGGGATTACAGGCCTGCACCACCACGCCTGGCTCCCCTATTGCTTCTTTAAGCTTATTCTCTCATTGTTCTTCCAGCTCAGCCACTCCTGTCCATCTTGCTACTCCTAGAATGAGGCAAGGAATTTGTTTCATCTGCCTGTATGAGCCTTACCTCCACTCCTCCTTCAAGACTGCTCAGATCTCATTGTACCAAAAAGGCCTCCCTAGCTCTCCTGAGGCTTCCCCAGCTCTCCTTGGGACCCCTTCCCTTTCCTCCAGCACCCTCCATCTCCCTTCCGTATATTTCCTGACATTCTGTGCCATATATCCATGTTTACTTCCTGACTATATCTCTTTATGGAATGCTAATCTCCATGAGAGTAGGAACTTCTTCAAATTTGCTACTGCGCTCTCTCCAAATCCCAAAAGAGGTGTTCAATAAATATTTGTTGAATAATTGAATAAATAAATATGAAAAATTTGAATAATCATTATAAAAATATGCAATAATTGAGATAACAATAGAACCTACTACATAGGATTGAATGGATTTTAAACAAGAAAGTCGAGATAAAATGCTTAACACAGAAGCTCAGTAAACTTAACTACTAATGTTAATATGAATCAAACTTGCTTGACTATTCAAAAAGTTCCTTTAGTGGTGGGACCAAATCTTAGAGTGCTAGAAAAATCAAGGGCAGTTGGATTACAGCACTTTAGCTCAAGATAGCTCCATCAAAAATGAATGAAGACAGAGTAGGAGGCTTAGCAACTACTAGAGTTGAAGTCAGACTGACAGGAAAGAGCTCTGTTAAGATGGAGCACATGGTCAGAGTGCCAACACAGTTAACTTGTGTTCAAGATTGGAGTTGCAGTACCACTGACATTAAAGAATACACTGAGACAAAAAATTATTGTTATGCACCCAGAGAGCACTCAGGCATGCATCCTCCTTGGCTTTACTCTCCTTTCAATCTCTGGGGAAGAAAGCCAAAAGCCACGAGTCCCATGGACAGAATATCTCCAGGGTGTTGAACAAGTCAGGTCTTGGGTGCACTGTGTCTACAGGTAAGCAACACAGGAAGAAGAGATGAGCAAAAGGCAAGATGGTTGGCAGGGAGTGTGCCAGTTAGAGAGAGCTCCAGGGAGAAAAATCAGAGGGTCCTCTTATCAGTTGAGGGGCTTGAAGGGGACCTCTAATCTACATATCAAAGAAATGTTGGGGCTGGGATTGTGGCTCAGCAGTAGAGCACTCCCCTAGCATGGGCGGGACCCGTGTTCCATCCTCAGCACCACATAAAAAAATAAATAAATAAAGGCATTGTGTTGTGTCCATCTACACCTAAAAAATAAATATTTTTTTTAAAAAAAGAAAGAAATGTTAAGCAGGCAAGAGCTGGATATTACAAGTTCTTTATATGTGAATCTGTATGGCTCTGAATTGACATGCACATCTGTAGATTCTCTCTCCCATGTTCTCTCTCTTAAACACACAAACAGACACACACACACATACAGGACAGATCACATCACATTTACAAAAAAACACAATATCTAATGAGGCAATGACTGATGGGAAAAAGTGTTCTGATATTGAATCTTTCATAAAAGAAAGTGTTTTAAGCTGTAGGGACACAAGTGTTTGGAGAAGAGATGAAAGATAGTTAACATTTGCCGTGTTTCCTGAAGGGAATACAGACACATGGAACTGGACAACCTAGATGTGAGAAGGCTTGCCTTGGAGGCATTGAGGACACACTGCTGCGTGGGGTTTAGGAGCTCTGACTTTAGAGCTGCCAGGCAGTTAAAAATCTGATTCTGTCACTTAAAACAACTCTGACCATAATAAAGTAACATAACTCTTTGAAAAATGAGCAAGGTGGCACCTCTTTCTTTAGGTTGTTGGGATAATTCAGTGGAAAGAAACTTGTACAGTTCCTAGTACATTGTGAGTGTTCAAACAGATTGCACTGGAATTTATCAGGATGTTTTCCCAAGGGAGTATCTAATGTAGCACTGTTCCCAGAGGTAAATGAGAGAAAGTAATTCTCAGGGTATCTACAACACAGACAAGTTACCCAAAGCAGGAAGATTCATCTTAATGAAATAGGCCACCTGGAGAGACAGACATTCAGAAGCCAGTCATGTTTCTAAATTAGCTTGTCTTATTTCTACAAATTCATTTCCATAAGGTTTTCTCTTCTTGATATTCTACTTGATATTTAAAGCAAGCATTACTTTCGTATACTGGCTAATTGAAACGTGCATTCTCCTTTCTTTCTAAAAATTCCTTGTACCTTTTCCATTTTTGAAAATTGGACGTAACCTTATTTTATGTGGGGGAAAAAGTGTATTGCTTAATTCTGAGTTAGAAACAAGCAGAAATGCATCATATCTTATAAAAATAGTAAGAGGATTTGTGATTAATTTGCTATTTCCCCCTTCTGAAAAATATGCAAAACCTCTTACCTTTGAATTTTTAATTTGCTTTCTTTCCATGTTAAGCAGGGATTCCCCTGAGTTTCTGTCCTCCTGATGTGTGTGTAAAATTTAGAAAGTGATTAGAAAATCTTTTTTACTATGAAAAGCAATCAGAGCTAATACACATAAGGACTAATTACTGTGAAGATGGATGATGTGTTTTGGTATCTAATCATATTTTATTTGTTAAGGGTGATGCATTCTAAGTGGCTCCATCTTGCTTTCATTTAAATAGAAAATGAAAGAAATAATCACTAGATGGGAACATTCAGTGAAGATCTATCCCAGAAGTCTTGTGGCCACTCAAACCCAGATTTCCAGGTGGCTTTGGCCTCCAGGTTCTTAGTGAGGCTTTCAGGCACATGCCCCTCTGAGCCTGTATTACAGAAATGTGTGAGAAGATTCATGTAAATGTTAAGTAAGCTCATTTGTCTTCTTTCCCCCTTTACACATCAATATGAGGTTCCTATGCAGAAATGGCTCATGAATTCTAGAAAATCAATATTCCACATCGTGTAAAATAAATAAAGCTTAGCCCTTTCCAAAGCAGTTTCCAGACATTTGCTTTTTGCCTCCTTCCTGCTCCGAATGCTACTACTTCCCTCTCGCTTCTCTCACTGAGGGTGCCAACAACTGTCACCAAATCCAATGGGCACATTTTAGTCTTTATCTTGATTGACATCTCAATGGTATTTCATTCCCTTTCTTTTCAAAATATGTTCTTTTCTTGGTTTCAGGGGACCACAACCCACAGTTGTCTCCAACTTCAATAGCTCTTACCTTACAGGTGCCACTTTTTTCCTTTGATTTTCACTTTTATCAGTTATATCACACATAGTTTTAACCAATAGTTAGCCAAAGCTCATAATGAGTAACACACTCTCTGATTCTACCTGTGTTTCTTACCCTCACTCTTAAAGGTATTTGCTATGATACTTGTCTCTATATTTTAAAGAGCAAGCCATTTCTGCATTTTTTCTCTGTTCATTCTCAACTTAGAAGATGAGTATTTAAATCCATTGTATCTTCTCCTCCTGTGAAATATACTGTCTTTTCATCTTTCTGTATCCTATTTCCTCTTTCCCCTTTCTTCCCTCAGCTGATCAAGATATTACAGCATATGTTTGGGATAATCCATTAATTAATATTTCCTCTTTTACAATTATATAAATGCTCTGCATGGCAAAAATACTGCTAAAATAAAGGTCTAATTATTGAACATATAGATAACCTTAGGGATTTCTCTGGAACAATACTTCTTAACCAGGGGTGCTGTTGCAATGGTTAGAGATATTTTTGGTTGTCACAACTGGGGTGGGAGATGCTACTGGCAACTAGTGTAAAAAGGTTAGGGATTTTGCAAACATCAGAACAGCCCCCCACAACAAATAAGGATCCAGTCCAAAGTGGCAATTGTGCCAAGGTTGAGAACTGCTAGAGTGTGAAAGGATAGAACTTCCCCATGTGGGTGACGCTGCTGATCTGTTCTTGTGTCAGCTACTCCAGAATCCACCATTTTCCCTATTTTTATGTGTTTCAGAAATCTAAGTTTCTCTTTCCCTTAAAGCTACAGTATTTGTTTATTCTACCACAACTTTTCATTCTTTTTATAGCAGCTTTGTCTTTGTAAAACAATCTCTAGAAAAGTTAAATGTAGTTAAATGTATTTAAGATTCACATCTATCCCACGCCTTCTCTGTGCCCTTCTTCCCCCAAGGTGTGGTCTAATTTATCAATTGCTACTGTTTGGGTAAAAGGACACAATAGTCATTTTGTACGATTATGTCTTGCCTTAAGCAGTAAAATTGAGCTTAAGATTATTTCGAAAGAGGTCTACACCATCAATTTGACCCTTTATTCAAATATTGGCCTCACTTAAACATAAAGCCCCTGAAAATTTGAAAGACCCAACCACAATATCTTAAGTAAATATTTCTGTGCTTGTATTTAGCCTGGGTCAGGAAACAATGTAAACTATAATAATCCACCACCAGATAAGCTCTGCTTATGAAGCATCTAACCTGACCTAAATAAATCAAGACAAACAGGTAAATCAATACAGGCAAGTTTGGCATGTGGGCTTAATTTCCAGACCTCAGAGATTAGAGATGAGTTTGGAAGGACATATATAACACAGACCTGCAAATATATACAGATTACTCTCAACCCATCCACATGCAGAATTCCTTTCTTTCATCCGCTTATTTGCCTGTGGTTTGCATCATGTCTTAAAAAGCACTGTAACCTTGAGAGTTTCCACTTGTCAATAATATTGGAAATTAAATTGCTGCAAAGCAGGCTGAAGTCTAGGCCAAAATCCATGGAATTGCTCCTGGATTCTCACTTCTCTCCATGTAACTTAAGAGCCCTCCCCTTGTCTCCACCATGTTTCTGCTCTCCTTAAACATTGTCCTGGCACTCATTCTCAACAAACACTTTCCCTCCCTTCCAACTGCCAACTCCTTTCCCCTGCCATCACCCTGATTTCTGGCTCCAAAAAGATCCACTCAGCAATGATCCAGACCCATAATTCAAGGATGTAACTTCACATCCAGGGGCAATGAGCTATTTTTTTTTTTTTAATGAAAGAATAGTAAGTACTGGAGCCCTTGTCTTCTATTACAGGAAGTTACATCAAGCATTAAGAAAGTCGTTAATATTTTTAAGGTAGAAGGGAAAAAGAAGGTATAAAAAGAGATAAAGAATCCCCAAATAGATTTTTATTGAAGCATACCAGAAATGGAGCTTGAAGAACAAACAGAATGTTTCAAATACCATTTTTTAATGATTTTCTATGAGTGGAAAGAATGAATCTGGCACATAGCTTATTTGGAGTTGAATTTGTCTTATACAATAGTTTAAAGGCTACAATAGCTTCCCACAACTCAAGTGGCTAACGCTGAGTCCAGTGAAACTAGAAACTGACGTCCCATGGAGAAAATGGGTTTTCTAGGCAACAAAACATTTCTCAAACCTCTGAAATAGAAAGGAAGTGAAGATGGATGGAAGATCCGATCATAAAATGAAACAAGCACCTCCTTTAAGGAAAAGAGGAACTATGTTTAATGAATTCTAAGGAAAGAGGTGAAGGATAACAAATCAAACATTTTAGTTAAAAGCTCAGAAACAGATTGTTCTCATTTGGTTTAATTTAGTCCAAAAGATAAAATACTATGTCCAACTCTCATCCAGAACTGTCATGAGAGTTTAGTACACTCTCTTTTCCTTTCTTTCAGAATGTGTGCTGGTCTTTCTTCCTTTCTTGCATACCATATGCCAAGCAATAGAAACTGGATCACTACTAACTTTTAAAGGAAAATGCCAAGCCCTTCCAGCGAAGGATTATGAACATTATGACATGTGAATTTGTCCCTGGGTCCTACTGATTTAAGAGCTGGCTCTTCACCACCTTCTCCACCATATTGTCTATCTTTCAGGCCTGTCCTGGAAAGACATTAGAAATAAACAGTGAAGTCTGATGATGATATTTGAAAAATGAAGAATCTTGGAATGGAGGGGATGGGGGCAGATGAATCAGGATTAGACACAGCTGAGATGCGGTGGGATTCTTATCTGCTGGCCTACAGGGCTTTCACACCTTTTGCCCACTAGTTATGGGGCAATGGAGGTAGAGAGGGGATTGATAACTAGCAATCATAATCCTTTTCTTTGGAAACTTTCCCATGGGTCAGGACATCATGGAATGGACCTAGCCATCCTTGTGTTCAAGCTGGTGAGGAAAGAAAAAATGTAAGAAAAGCAGAGAAGAAAAATACTTTTCAGGTTTGTTTGAAGGTATAGACAGTATCATGAATCCACCTTGAACAAGTGAAAAATCCATGCACAGAAAATTTATGAGGACATTTTTGTAAGCCTCCTTAAATATTTTTAAAAGCAAATTTGTATATTTTTAATCATAAAACATAAACTATTTTTGCTCAGTAAAGAAGAATTTGTCAAAGAATCAGCCCACCTGGTCTCTATATTCATACCTTGTTATCAACAGGAAGCAACCAACCCCCTAGTTACCCATTCTTCTCTGTTTTCCTCACACTCTATTTAAATCTCCTACAGAACTTTTCTAGAAAGCAACTATCTAGTAATTTTTCTAACTCTGTCCATAACTATCAGCTTTTTAAAGAAAAAAGATTGTTTTTTTTCAGCTCTGTGACTGCCTGATGTAATACAGATCTTTGTTGAATAAATGAATGAATGAAATTTCTGCATCTCAATTTCCTTTTTTATTCCCTATTGAAGAGACATTGTGAGAGTAAAATGAATGGAGGTAAGAAAAGGTATCATTAAAATGCAATGTATCATAAGGAATCACTAGAGAGAAGAATGACATCAAGATAAATATGGAATCTGAGCAGATGAAGGTTAGAAGTACTTTTAAGGAATAGCCAGCTGATAGCTCATTGGCTGTCACCACAGCCATCTTACAAAGGTCTAGTGATGCCTGAGGAACACCCAATCTAAAGCTACCAAAGGAAGAGTACCTAAGTGATTATTATTCATTGCATGAGTTCTCCCTGTTGTCCAATTTACGAAGCCAAACTCATGTTGTTTTTGGAAAAGTCTTCCCAACGGACACACAGGAGCCTAAACCTCTCCTTTTGACTTCCATTTGAGGTTGATTTACTCCAGATGGAAAATTTTTCATAGACATTGTAAAGTACTCCATCTGTGAAGCAAACAAAAGAAAGTAAAAGATAATGAACTCTATGAGAGCTGAATTACCCATTAAGGGGTTATGCTGAGGTCTGATAATGAATTAGCTCGATGTTGTGTGAATGCTGTAGATAATGCTGAGAAAAAACTCTTTCTTCCTCTTCTTTTCCTTTGGAAGGTCACTGACATTATGAATGTCTTTACCAGTTGGTAGAAAATGTAACTTCTTATTTATTAAGTATTGTGTTTAGATGGCCTTTTTAAAAACCCTCTCTGTGTGTGATTTAGGCAAGCTTCTGGGGAGCAATGTGATCCTGGGCAATATTTTTAACATTTTGAGCTTCAGTTTCTTCATTTGTAATTGGCAATAGGATACTTATTTCTCAAGATTGTTAAAGAACATAAATGATAAAAGTTTCTAAGTGGACTTAGCAAAGTGCCTGGTATATAATACACTATCTGATGATAGCCAATAGTGTTATCAGGCTTCCATCAGACAATTTGTTTGTATTACCATGCTTTGCTGTTAGTTTGTGCATTTTATTTTACATGCTGTGTCCATCACCTTAGGCCCAAGAAACAATAAAGAGACGGAAGTTGCCCAAAAGCTCAGGGCCATGATTTTTCCAAGGTGTTAGAGGATGACTAGAAACTTTGAGTATCAATCACATTAAAGTTAGGCTTAGAAAGTCATGTACTAAAACAGAGCACCTAACATCATATCCAAAATGTAAAAGAATGCCTCATGCTGGGTATGCTACAAAGACCCTGGAACTTTCATCTGTTGTTGGTGAGAATGTAAAATGGTATGACTACTTTGGAAAATGATCTGACAGCTTCTAATAAAATCAAATGTACACCTTTCCTGAGACCCATCAAGGTCATAGATATTTGCTCAAAGGAAATGAAAACATATATCTACAAAATATATTATGAGAATGTTTGTAGCAACTTTATCAATAGCCAAACACTAGAAACAGCCCAGACATCCATCATTAGGACAGGATACACAAACTGCAATGGGTAGTTACTACACAACAATAAAGAGGAACAGACTACCAGGTGTTGGGTAAATCTTGGAAACATTATTCTGAGTGAAAGAAGTCCACCCCAAATAGAACATTCCATATTGGTCCTTTTTATTTCTTTCTTTGTTTTTTAAGTAGCACATCGAAACCATAACAATTAGACACAGGACAAAGTTATGAGGAAGAAATATACTAAAATCTCTAACTTATTTTGAAATGCATCAAAATATAATGGGTTAATAATAGAGGTTTAAATTTGTGGTAAAGCAGGGTAAATATTAATGGTAAAACTAGGTGGTAGGCATAAAGGTTTTGGTGAAAAATTATTTCAGTTTCATTTTACATCCAATAATTTTTATAATAAAATATTGGGGAAAATTTTGTGTTAGAAAAAGATCTTCTCTGCCAAGAGTAATTCATTAATATTCTTTTGTCACAGGAGTCCTGCTATGTTGAAGGAAATGATTGCACAAAGTATGGAAAAAAGATTATATCAAATGGGCAATAATTCAGTGGGGAGGAGAGATGATCAAAGATATCTTTGCAGAAGTCAGACCTAGTTAAAATCAGGTGTCCTTTCACTACCTTTGCTCCTACCTCCACTCTCTCATTCTTTCTTCTTACTTTTTTACTCCTCTGGCAATACCCACTAAGTCCTGTCTGAAAAGAAGGGTCCTGCCCATTTATGGCATGAGTTGGAAGCAAGACCAACCAGTTTAAGAGAATGTAATATAGAAGATGAAAGAAAGTACCAGTTTGCCTCTGGAAAGACTAAACTTTGTGTGAAATGAGCATGGTGATAGATCTATGCCTTTACTATAAAGATTGAAACACCTGCTTTGCCAACACATTAATATAATAAATATGGAGAAAGGGAAAGTGCTTATTTCTCAGTGGACCGAGAGAAAGAGCAGTACCATGTTTGAAAAATTGAACTTTCTTTTTGTTAAGAGGATCTGGTTTTCCATTTTCCACATTAGGACTAGCTGGCATCATTATTTATAGGGCCTGGGCACATGCACACTAGCCATTGCTGATTTTGATAGTTTATAGCAAAGTAGAAAAAAAGATATATTACCTTAAAAAGATAAAAAATGAGATCTTAGGAAAGGCTTTATCAAGACAATATAGTTTGTTCCTTTAGAAATATCACAGGGCTTTTATTTTGTAAATGAGCATGTGATCTGCTTATTTTGGCACAAAGGAAAGGAAATTTAGGCAGAATCAAAGGAAATGATCATATCGAGGTTATGACCCCATAATAATAAATGGGCTGACAACACTTGATTTTAATGAACACATAAGTGAAAGTAATTAAATATAATAGTTAATTTTGCCTTATATAATTTCAGAATAACCACTTTCAGGAGATGGAACTTTCTGCTAACGACTTCAAGGAAGCAGCCAATGAGCTTTTTCAAGCTTCAATAGCTTTCCCAGAAGCCTTTTGCCGGGGAGGTGGTAGAAAACAGCATTCAAAAGACAGCCATCAGGCATGAACACCCCTGGAATCCACATCATCCAAGAGGGCCTCAAGGCCCACACCCACTTGGCAGGAAATTTATCTCTTTAAACCTTTTCAGCTTAGCACTAACACGTTATTAAATTTTCTTAAAAAGGACTGTGTTCGTAAATCCAAAAATAATTGCTACAAGAGCAAATGAGTCAAATATTCACTTTCAGTGTCCATCTGAATAAGAGAAAAACATTTATTAAAGTGCTTTCTTTGACTTTCTGGAAATGGAAACTTAAAAACATTATTTTAATCTGCCGCTGCTATTTACTTTTCCTCATTTTGAAGAGAAGGCATTTAGAAATAAGAATGATCACAAGAAGGATGGAGGGCCGTAAAAAGGAAGAATGTCCATTCTCATTAGTAATTTAAGAAATATAAATAAAGCAAGGAAATATCATTTTCTCACCTATCAAACTGGCAAGTATTAAAAATAGGCAAGAGAAAGGAGGGGTAGTTCCTATAAATAGCTTTAGATGTAGGTATATAAGTTTGCTATAACTTTTCTATAACCTTATGGGTGAGAAGTGTTGGCAATGTGCATTTTGAGTTTTAAAATATTCTTTTTTGAAAGTTTTTTGCTAATATAATAATCAAAAGTATACACAAATTTGTATTTGTAAAAGTATTATTGCAGCATTTTTTATAGTAGCCCCAAATTGGAAACACCCACCATAGGGGATTGGTGAAATAAACAATAGTACCTCGATATGTTGGAATAAAAGGCAAAAAAAAAAAAAAGAAAAAATGATTTTTAAAGGATATTTACTGATATATGTAAATAGACCATTATGTAAAAAAAAAAAAAGAAAAATCAGGTGAAAATCATACTTAAAGTTGCATAAAATATGTTTAATGTATGAAAATCCTGCAAGGGTATATATCAATATTTGTATATGGTAGGACTTTGGGTGATTTTTGTTTTCTTATATTATCTGTATTTTTCTACAATGAGCATATTCCACCAGACAACAATGAATCAATACTTGGAATTATACAAAACAGATTTTATGCTTTGTTTGGATCTGGCAGGCCATTGTCAGTCAACTCGGTTGAATGATGGGGCAATTCAGTGAAGAAAAAAAAATCAGGCAACCTGGTTGGTTGGCAGTTTGTAGACAAAGGAGTTGGCTAATTTCCCATACTTGTAATTTTTCAACTAGTTGGTTTGGCGTCACATAAATACAGCCAGAGTTGGAACGTTTGAAACTGAAAAAGCTTTAATGCCAAAAATCTCTTAGACCCAAATTGAAAAAAGATGAATACTGAATTTTTGACTACAGTTTTTCTCATACATAAAAACGAGCTAATAAAGCAAATCTTCCATCACCACCAGCTATATTTTGAGCATTTTTAACAGCAGATCTAATCCTTAACCCCATCTGGCCATAGGAGAGCTATTTGCTAGGTTGTAGGGGTTCAGAGGGCTCCATGGGAGAACAGAAAGCTATTCCCGCTTTGGGCATGCCAGGGCTTCTTGCCTTTTAAATTTTTGTCCCCCTTCTACTGTGCTCCTGTTTCTTGGTTGGTCACCTTGGACAAGGTCATATTAACACTATAGTTGTTATCTCATAAACGGGAGCTGAAAGGTGCAAAATTTCAGTCCTTTAGAATGAGTTAGGATCAGGAAAGAGATGGCAAAAGAAGTTTCATCTAAAGGAAGAGAGGGAAAATAATGCTTTTCTTCTGCAAATTATCATTCTTTAAATAAGCTGTCATATCCTTAAGTGAGTAGATTTTCCTAGTAAATGTAAAAGAGGAAGGGGATTTTCTAGAGCAAAATAACCTAACATCTTATTAGATACTTTTACATGTTCTACTCACTTAATTCCTGCAATCCTCCCAACCAAAACTTTTTTTTTTTTTTGTACCAGGGATTGAACTGAGGAGAGCTTAACCACTAAACTACATCCCCAGCTCTTTTGATGTTTTATTTTGAGACAGGGTCTCACAAAATTGCTTAGGGCCTCCATAAGTTGCTGAGGTTGTCCTCAAACTTGCGATCCTCCTGCTTCAGCTTCCCAAGCTGCTGGGATTACAGGCATGTGTCACTACATCTGGCTGTAAGATATTTTTGTTTCCATTTTGCAGATAGGAAACTGAGGCTCAGACTGATTAAGTAACTTGTCAAAGTACAAACAGCTACAAGATAACAGAGACTAGATTTGTTTTATTCTAAAGTTCCAAACCACAAAGGAAATAAATAATTTTTTTAATGGAAGACTGGGAATGCTTTAAAGGAATTTGATTGATTGTCTGTTCAGTTTTGCTCAGATATTCCAGCCTGGTGTCACTGGTGGTAAATCTTTCAAGAAAGCTGAGCTACTGTGTGGATTCTCAACAGAAGAAATTTAGAGAATCAATTCTTCAACCAAGCAGGAAAGACTATTGTAAACCTACCATCACATTATCTTTACAAGTGCTCCAACATCTCTGTGCCAGTCTCCTGAGCAGTAAAAAAAACCTCCCCAAGCGCTCCTCATATCCTTAAACAAATACTGGGAAGTTCCAAGTAAATATCCAGAAAGCAAAGGTTGAACTGAGAGCTAAACAACATTAAATTATTCAAATTCCTGAATATCAAACAAAAGAACCAGACACTGGGTAAATTAGTGGGTTGTTTACACACCAACTGGATAATTTCTAATCTAATTTGCACTGGCATTCAGAACATTGCTGACCATTTGAAATAAATAATATGTTGTCTTAGATTTCGATGATTAGAATACTTTGCAAAGATCTGTTTTATGGTACAATACAGTCTAGCAAAGGAATATTGCTTTAGAAACAACTATGGCCAAATTGGGAATTGTTTACAGAATATACAGGGCTGACGATAATTGTGTGCAACATCAATCTTATCACAGTACAGAAAACTCAAACAAGCTTTCATGCATAGTAGCTGAAACTGAAATAAATATGATTTAGAGTGCTTTTATTCCAGAGAGTAATTGTGCACTCTGACCAGCAGTTGAGAACTATAAACAATGTTCTGGAAGTCAGAAACAAATGTTTTAACTTTAGTGAGTTTAAAAAGTTTGTGAAAGAACATCTGAATAGAACAAGACTGCACTTAAGAGCAAGAGTAGAAACTGACTACTCCCTTAGAAGGGCAGCTGTCCAGACAAGGGCTTTGAGAATTGGAAAATTGGACTCACTTCAGCCCAGTTTCCTAGTTTCTGAATCTCTGGTTTCCTCTTCTGCCAACAGAAAAGCAAGGTGTGCATGAAAATAGAAAATGTGCACTTTTCAGCAAGGCTTGCAGATTTTACAGCATTCACGTATCTCAAAGTAAAGGGCATAATGGATAATGGCAGTGCTATGCCATCAAGAACAAATTTTAGTCTGTACCTGTTCCAAACTAATCTTTAAGTACCAATGAGTGGGGTACAATGAAAGTTTGCTGTAATAAGTAGGTTACTAGATATTATAATTTTAGAATATTGATTTAAGAAAGGAATAATATTATGGAGCAAGGGTACATAAATATACATATTTGATGTCAGATTCGAGGGTGTGGGTCTCTAGGTCACCCATGTTCTGGTCAATAAGTATTGATTAAGAAATACTGTATGATTGCATCCAATACCCACTATGAAGAAGACAATGTTATTAGATCACCTTCAACCTTTTCTTTAAAGAGGAAGGAAAGGAGATGGAAACTAATCAAAGGTCAACTGTAGACCAGACACAATTCCAAGCACTCTACTTTTTTAAAAAAAAAAAATTTATTGTTGTTGTTGTTGGGTTTTAGTTGTATAAGGACTCAATGTCTTTATTTGTTTTTATGTGGTGCTAGAATTGAATTCAGTACCTCACACTTGCGAGGCAAGTGCTCTACCACTGAGCTACAACTCCAGCCCAAGCAAGCAATGTACTTTTAATGTGACAATCCTTCAAGGGAGTTGTTAGGAATTTCTATTTAATGAATGAAACATGTATGAAAATAATTGCAAAATGATACAAGATAGTATATAATGAAGTCTTACATTGAACATCATCAGGTCCTGTAGTTGGTGATTCTCAAGAAGCGGTTTAGATACTTCAGAAGGGATGAGAGTATTTACTCACATGACCATCATGAAGAAGCTGGTTCCTGGAATAAACTTTTAAAAACACAGTGAAGATTAGAATAGATGAAACAATGTCTGGATGGAATAAGATTGGGCATGAGGAGAAAAAACACATTATCAAAAGTAAAAATTTATTAATAAAAATAATGTGTGGAACAGTGGCCATCTGAAGAGCCAATCAGATGATGGGCAGTCTGATAGGAAGAGGGAGGGTGTATTTGGGAGAGCATCAGAGAATAAAATTAGAGTAGGAGTCTTGAATGCTTAAATTCTGGTTGATACAAAAACAACAGAGGAGGCAATTATAGATTCTTGAGAATAAATGATAAGATTCTGATTTCCAGCCAGGCTGATGAGTAAACTCTTAGGCATGGAGGCAGTCCAATTTTTGTCATCATTCAGGACACATCTGCAGAGAATATGTTATGATGACTGCTAGGAGCCACAAGCAAATAATATGATGCATGGCACTTTCGGTTGTAAGGTGACGCCAGCTAGCCATTGAGATGATATGATTATGTTAAGATTTACATTCATATGGAAATTGGACTCCTGCTGTTCACCTTGGCCTGCTACAGGACTCATGTTACGGGACTCCTGGAGAGTTCCCATTGGTTGGGGAAGGATAGTAGGAGGGAATTCCGGGGGAGGTCGCCCCCCCCCTTCGGGTAGACGCGCGTGGGTGGACCGGTTTTTGGCTTGCCGGCGCATACGGAGTATTGGCGGCTTTTTCAAAAATAAAGTTTTGTTCCTGCTTGAGTGGCTTGTGATTCTGTGCTTAGCCAGACTGAGGCAGATGACATTGATGTTTTAGGAAGACTTCACTTGTGTCTGATATAGCAGAGATTAGTGCAGGAACAAAACCTGACACAGGGAGATCACATGTTGTCCCTACAGTGGCCACAGTGGCCTGAAGTAGAACTGCAGCAGTAGATGAAGTGACTAGGGAAAGCTTTGGGCTAGTTGAAAGGAAGACTCTGGTGAGAGATGTGCGATGGTATCAGGAAATCACGCAGGTGACTCTTGGATATCTTGCTAGGCAATCAAAGAGCCCCTGGCAATGTAAGTATCAGTACAGAGACAGCACATAAAATTCATCTCTGCTGCGCCAGGCCTGCAGCAGGGTTTTAACTAAGCATCTTGTCTTTGCCCACAATTCAGAGATAGATTCAGAAAGAATAGAGGGAATGGAATGTAGCATTTACCTTTCAGTATAAATATGTATCTTTCCCTAAGAGAATATGAAGGTGGGGACAGAGGGTTTGCAGAGGGTGACTTCTACATGTCCATACTACCAACTGATTAAAGATTAACATAACTATTTGAGTCCCATTGGCCTTCAGAAGATCTCACATCAACCTATTATCAGCGACCTCACCAATACCCACCATCCTGCCTTTACGGTAGTTTTTCCACTACCATGAAAAACCAGATATTTTATTTGAGAGCAACAAAACCTACAGGTAATATTTAGTTGAGTTAAAAAATAATAGTAAATATTTAGTTGAGTTAAAAAATAATACCAAAGCAAGAATTCTGACCAAATTGAGGGTTTGATCCTCAGCAATATACTATGTCTTTAAATTGGTTGCTAAAATAATGATTCAGCACTGGGAGCAGTAATCTGGCCACAAATCAGAGCCCAGTAAATGTGTGATAAATGAATAAATTGATTTTCTCATTTTCTTTTTGGCTTATGTGTTCACTTTGTTTGAACTTCTCTAAAGGCTTCTATCACTATGGCACTCTAAAGAATAGCAGAGAATACCTAGACTTAAGATAGCTGTGAAATTTTTTTCTGTACAGTGGAGTGGAGGGAACATTTGGCTCAGGACATCTGGCCCTCGATCCAGGCTTTGCCTCAAATCATGTGTGTGACGAATCACTTCCTTTCTCTGGATCTCCATTTTCTCGGTGGAAGAAGAGGAGACTGGACCAGGAGAAACCTCAGGTTTACTCTGCTCTAACAACCTCTGAGTCTGTGCAAGCTTGCTGAGCCAGCTCTAAGATCAGCCCTTCCCAGAGCATCTGGTTGGCTAAAATTTCTGCTCTGGCCTTAAAATATGACTTACTAGGATTTTCTTTTCATCACCTCACATGCGTCATTCAAAGGGTCTTCTGTGACAAGTACAATGAATGTGGCCTCCAAACCCTTGCAAGTTCCTTAAATAAACGTAATAATTATTCTGTGACATCCATGAGTCACCCATGAATCTTACCACCCCAGGCATAGGATTTGTGATCATTATTGGTACAGCCCTTTTTACAGGAAACACCTGCCGAGATGTAGGTCAGCACAGCTGCTCTAAATATGAAACACTTCCACTCATGTCCCTGCAGAGACACAGATAAGCATACCAGACTCAGCTTCCTCTTCACTCTCCCTTTGTTCTATCGGGGTCTCCTAGAGACCCCACCATATAACTTCATCCTAGGAAAAAGAGCATCATTAACCTGTGCCCTTCCACTGAATTCTACCTTATTTAATTATCCTAGTAATATTTGGGTTTACATTTTTTTTCTCTTTCCCATTAAAAACAGCAACGAGTAAGTGTAGATTTTTCTTGATGGGTCGTGTGATAGGAAATGTCTCCTAACATAATGGATGGCTTTAGAGCTATTTCTCACTCTATCTCCCATGACAGCCTTTTCATCCCCTCTGAACAGCTCTAGGACTAGAGAATTGTGTCCCAGCAACCCTGATTCCTTAAAGCCAATTGTTTTTGTCTGGGCTCCCTTTTCTGAGACTCTGGGCTATTCAGTCCCTGCCTCTCCCCACGAGGCCTTCCTCATTCTCTTATGGCTTTAAAATATTAGCCTAGGTTTCCCTCTTCCTTTTCATTTTTCTTTTGGTACCAGGGATTGAACCCGGAGGCACTCAACCACTGAGCCATATCCCCAGTCCTTTTTAATATTTTATTTAGATACAGGATCTTGCTGAGTTGCTTACAGCCTTGCTATTGCTGAGGCTGTCTTTAAACTCTGGATCCTGATCCTCCTGCCTCATCCTCCAAAGCCTCTGGGATTACAGGCGTGCACCACTGCACCCGGCTAGATTTCCCTCTTTCTATACACCTTCTCTCTTCAGGAAATCCAGTGTCAGACTTTAGAGTTGATACAGCTTCAATCCCCTTACAAAGCATGCTTCTGGAATTTATTCTTTTTACAAATATTTATTCAACTATACCCAGTTCTGGGCCAGGTGTGAAAACATGGCAACAAGTGAACCAGTGAAGAGGAGGAGGAGCAGGAAGCAGATGTAAGACCCTTCGTGAAGGAGGCAGAGTAGGGCTGAGGGAATGTACTGGGAGGAGTAGTGTCGCCTCAAGGTTCATGTCTATCTGCAACCTATGCACGTGACCTTATTTGGAAATAGGATCTTTGCTGCCTCAAGGTTCATGTCTATCTGCAACCTATGCACATGCCCTTATTTGGAAATAGCATCTTTGCTGATGCTGTCAAATCAAGATGCAGTCATAAAAATTGAATTAAAGTGGGCCCTAAATTCAGTGTGTCTAATGTCTATATAAAAAGGAAAATTTGGACACAGAGACACACAGGGAGAAGACCATGTGACTATGGAAGGAGGATTGGAGAACTGCCATGTCAAGGGGTACCAAGGATTGCCAGCGATGGCTGGATGGGAGGAAGAGGACAGGGAGGATCCTCCCCTAGAGTCTTCAGAGGGAGCAGGGCCCTCCTGCCACCTTGATTTCAGACTTCGTTTTAAGCCACCAAATTTATGTTAATTTATTGCAATCACCCTAGAAAGTTGATTGGGGTTATTAAGGTGGAGGGCAAACTCCTAAGAACCTTGCCCTGGAGAACAGCAGAAGAAGGGGCTCTGAGACCAAGAGTCTCCTTCTGTTAGGAGGCAGGTCTTATAACATGTTCTTCTAAACCATGTGGGTATCAGCATTTGGGGGAGATGAAGGTGGTGACAAGGATGGTTACTATTGTCACTAAGATAAAGAAAAAGAGAAGCAGCAGAAAAGGAGAGAGACCAAAGAAAAGTAAATTATGGAGAAAAGAATGATTTTAGAGAAAAATTACAACATCGTTATGACTTTGCATCTATGGCCAGAGTCAAAGTAGAATGAGGAAGAAAATACCCAAATTGGGCTTTGCTGGATGAAACTATTAATTATGCAAGCTGCATACTATTTATGCTTAATAACTTTGTAGCATAATAACAATTATGTGTATCAGTCAATGTTAGATTTTAATTATTGTAAATTTTACATGATGAAAGCCATCAACTTTATGTAAACAGCCTTTATAAATAATGACTCCCACCATGTGCTCATCAGCTCACAACCTAAAAACAAAAAGCAAAGACTATAGGCATATTGCTTCCTACTGCTTAAGTACAGAAAATATGGCATTGATACTCAGTGTCACTTATGGGTTTTACCATAATAATAAAGATGGGGAAAAACTAAGCATGTCATTCCACATGAAAACAAGAATGCAGCAAGTCCACGTTGATATATCCTTTTGTATATAATATTGTTTGCCCCAAATAAAAGTGTTATGTGTTCAACAGAGGAGTGTTCGACTTTCTTTGGCACCCCTAGGACACCACGGCTGCTTGGGTTCAAACAAAGACTGTTTGTCGCCAGTGTGTGCTCTCTGGTTTGTACACCAGTCCCACATACAAAATAAGGTCTCTTTTCATGCTCCCACCAAGACTTAAGGAAAATATCCTGTGAGTGTGAATGCACAATCATGCATAATTGTTGGAACTCAGCTGAACTTTGTCTCTCTCATTTGGAGACCATGAACACAGTCTCAAAGGTTTCCTCTCCCAAATACGCCGGGGGTTTTTTGTTGTTGTTGTTTAATGATCAGTCTGGGTTTAAACAAGATGCAATTTGTTTTTAGAGATATTTGAAACTAAAATAGGAAGTCTCGTTATTGGTTTATTGGTCTATAACCAGGTTCTTTCCCGTAGAGAGACGTTTTTAACGTTTGGCGCAGAACCCAGATCCCAGGGATGGGGTGTTGGTGCCCTCTGGAGGAAAAAGGAGCAAGGTGGATGTAAAAGAATTGGAGGAAGGAAGCAGCTGGAACCAGAAGAATATTTAGGTCAGGGCTGTGCTACAGATAAATCCCAAGCATCTCAACCACAATCCGGTTGCCACCTGGGCTACAACCAAAAGATTTTTGCATTTTTTCACAACTCAAACACACATATCATAATATTTGTAAGAACAACCTGCTTTGCTCCTGCTTTTTATTTACAATGTGTTTCCCAAGATGATACCATTTTGATGAAGCAGTGCCCTGCCTGGCTTACAGGTTAAGAGGGGTTTCGGATGATTCAGTCCACACTGTCACCCTAACATGATATTTGCCAGGCATTCCCTGCTAGCAATGCCTGGGGATTTCAGATCTCAAGGTGCTGCTTCTATCTTATCCTCTGTCCCCACTTCATACTCTGCCTCCATCTGACTCTGCACTTTAGTTCTTTCCTTGTTCTTCACTTCTGCCAAGTTCCTAATCATTTGTCTTGTGCTACTTTGGGCTCAGTCCAATTTTCAGCCTAATTCTGATTCCAGGAATGTGGGCTAAGAGAATTTTTTTTTTAATGTAGGACAAGTAATAAAATTCCCCTAAAACATCCCTCGTAGAGTGTTTGTGAGGATTCAGTGAAATCATGGTTGTGACACACTCATCCAGAGGTGTCGTGATATGATTGTACTCCATAGATATTTGTCACTATTTTTAGGGACGCTTTCCTCTCTGACTAGAAATGTCTCAACAGGGGAAATGAAGGACTAAGCTTGGGGCTTAAGCTGCCCTCAGGGACACCATAGCACAGGGAAGTTTGCTGTCCTTGAAGGGACACAGGACAAGATGACAGGATGTCCATCCCTTTAAGTCCAGGCAGGGTCGAGCATGTATGTCTCCTGCACATTCAAGTCCACCTTCATCCCGTAGGTCCTGTCTCAACATGGGCTGGAGGGTTCTGCGTATGGATGCCTCTGACATCTTCTGCGGTATGTTCTGCAGCTCGTCTCAACTATCTCCAACATCTGGTTCCTTGCTCACCCGCCAGAAGGAACGCCTCCCTACAAATGTCCAAATGTGCTTTCCCACTGTCTCTGCTAACAAACACCTGGAGGGTTGCACATGTTAGTCATTATGTGCTATCGATTATTTTATTGATGCAATTCTGGCTTCTTAAAGAAGAGGCTTTCCATGAATAAGGTGTTTTTTTTTTTTCACTTAAGTAAGGCAAATTTTTCCCCCCATAAGCCTTAACTCTTCTGCAGGTTGCAACTGTTTGGATTTGGAGGCAGCACGAAGTTTGTTTTCCTCACATTGTTACTTGTGAACATGACTTTGCCCACTGAGTTTATTCTGTGAAAGGTTAGAAAAGATCCAATATTAGTGATAGTGAGAAACGTTCAATTTTCCTGGGCTTGGCCTCTCACCTCTCGATGTATATTAATCGACTGCAGATCTGACTCATTCGGAGGGCTGTATTAACAATGTTTTAGATCAGAAGAGGACATAAAAAGGATGTTTGGGGATACTTTTGCTATGTATTAGTGATACTTGGAGGCAGCTAGCCAAGAAGAGAAGGACAGCCCCTTCCAGAATATTCCCAGAATCTGCCCCATCTGTTTCTCATAAAACCCACAAAAGCAACAGGATTTTTCTTTTGCCTCAAGTGGGACATTAGCTTACACAGGCATCCTTGAGGTTTAAAATACAATCAAGGGCGATTGAAATTTTAACATATGCAATACGTGCATGGATAAGGACATGACAATGGACTAGGGCCTGGTTTATTTTTTCAGAGAGCTAGTGTTATTGTTTAATCATCTCTCTGCTTCTAACAAGCAAATGCCAAGGATCCAAGATCTCAATTTCACCCTCTATAGTTTTTTCCCTGTTGCTATAGAATTCCTGTAATGGGGTCTCTTCATCATCAAAAATCAGTGATCACATATATTCCATTCTGTGGAAATGTTTTCTGAGATAAGCCTTGTTGTTCTTCATGCTGGGTAGCCAGAAAAAAAAAAAAGAAAGAAAAAAAAAAGACTAGCCAAAATCACTAGATGCCATCAATCACAGAGATTAAACAAGGCTATCAAATTCTGTTCTAATATTTTTTAAGCTGTGTTCCAAATAGACTGTTCAGTCTGCAGCCAGAAACTCTAAAATATGAACTGAATATGAAAACATTTTAACTTTCATGTTTTAATGATAAGAATGTTGTTGGCATTAATATTTGAACATTTCAGCATACCTAGTTCTGAAAGCTATGTCATGGAAGGCTCAGAATCCACTGGCAGACTATAAATAAAATCTTTCTATAAATATACTTTATGCCAAACTACCCGCAGAATACATTTTTCATCTTCTAAGCAGATGGTATAAGAGAAAAATCATGCATGTATATGATTAATCAAACACATTTTTGCTGATAGAATTTTCATTACCCTTACCAGCATGGGTTTTGTGAAATTTCCACGTTTTATATTTTCTTTTGAGAAAAAGTTTATTTAAGGAAACGATTAATATAAATGAAGCTGGAAAGATGATAGGACTTTATATGTTTGGCTTCTTTGAGGTCCAGTAGGCCGGAGATTTAAGGGCTTTTTTCCACTCCCTGCAAAAAGAGAGCCAGGCAGGTCTTTTTAGGCCTGTGTTTCAACCACATCCTCAGGTTCTTACTGTTTTATGATCCTGGTCCCGCTCCAAACCCTCATTGGTGATTTGTCCAAACTGTTCTGCTAAGATGTTGGCCTTTATCAAAGTCCCTCTTCTCTTGATGATGATCTCCAATATGTAAAATACCAAAAGCAAAGAAGACCTTACTGGGGAAATGCCATGATGAAGGGTTTGGGAATATCACAAAATAGCGTTCAGGGCGGGTACTGTATAGTCCTGAGAGAGCAAGGGCTCCTCTAGGGTTAGACAATCCAGGCTCCAACCCAGTCTCCCCACTGCAGGCAAGAACGCAGTTGCTCACCCCTATATCCATTCTCCTCTTTGTCCTTTACAGAATACCACACATTTTTATCAGGGCATATTGCCATCTAGATCAAAAGACTATTTTCTACCACCCTACTGGTTAGGTGAGGCCATGGAACTAGGTTACAGCCTGATATTAAATTTTAGCCAAAGAGGTAGAAGTAGGGTAAATGGCCTCTATTGTTATTGTTGTTCTTCTTCTTCTTCCTCCTCCTCCTTCCTCGCCTCCTCCTCCTCCTTTCCCTTCTCCTTCTCTTCCTCCTCCTTCTGTAATTTTTCCTGCTTCTCAGTTGCAATGTGTATAGATGGCTAGAGTGCCAGCAGCTATTTTGAACCATGAGGTAACCATGAGAATATACACAGTGGGCTAGCATGGTATGCAAAAATTTAGAACTGGAGTCCCCAAAGTCACCCAGGGGCTACTATATCAGATCCATCCTGCTTCCTGCTAAGCTTCTTTCATGTGAACAAAAGACAGACCTATATATTTTAGCATAAATGGCTATGGGATTTTGGCAAGTTGTTCTCTCAACACTTTAGTTTCCACAACTCTAAGCGAGAATAGGTTTTAGAGGATTGTTGTAGGTGTTAAATAAGATGATATATGTAAAGTACCAAGAGTAGGAATCTGAACATGGTAAGTACTGAGCAATACAAGCCTTTGCCCTCATAACAGATGCCCTGACATTTGAGTATAGAACAGTCAGTTTCAATAATTGAAAAGTAACCGGGGAAGTTCCTCAGCAAGTTATTATTTTTAAATGTTCTGAAGCATGAATTTGAATCATGCCCTCTGAGAGGGTGTGAGTCATCTAGCTGTCAGGGAGGCTGGCATCTGCATCTCACCATTGTGTGGCTGTCCTTTGCTTGTGCAATAATACTCATGGAATGACTCAACCTTTGTTTCTTCATGCAAACAGCCCTGGAAAAAGAGCCAAATGCCAGTACTAGGGACCATGATAAAGAAAATGTTTAAAGACCCACTAAGGGAATAAATGAAATTTCCTAGTTAGAAAATCGATTGTGTGTGTGTGTGTGTGTGTATGTGTGTGTGTGTACACACCGGGGATTGTACCCAAGGACACTCAACCACTGAGCCACATCCCCAGCCTTTTCTTATTTTTTTTTTATTTTGAGTCAGGGTCTCACTAGGTTGCTTACATCCTCACTAAGTTGCTGAGGCTGGTTTTGAACCTGCAATCCTCCTGCTCAGTCTCCTAAGCTGCTGGTATTACTGGTGTGGGCTGCCGCACCCAGCTAGAAAATTGAAATTGTGGCTAAAGTTCTGAGCCATGACATGCACTCACCCACCATAGGCTCCATGCCAAGAGAGTTAGGAACTACAGAGAACATTTCAAGTGTGACCACTTTCAAATGTCCCTAAGCATCTAAACATTAAGGGCCTGCTAGGATGTGTGATCCATAAGCAAAACCCACAGGTAATAACATGACAAAGTGAAAGAACTGAGAGGTACTAGAGCCTGCAGAATTATGACACTGGACACATTCCTTTTGCTTCAGAAAAGTGCTGAGAGGGAAGAAGAATTTTTTTCCTTAATTTTACCCACTGACTCTCCCAGTTCCCCAAAGACTTAAAATTTTTGACCATGAAAGACACTGAATTAACCAAAGCAAGGAACCATTAGAGAAGGAGAAAAATGATGAAAGGGGGTGGTTGAGAGGGGAATAATTATGATCAGAGGACCTGATTCCAAGTCTAGGGTTGCCACTGCCTGTGATTTTAGATGGACCATGGGTAATGCTTACTAACACACATTAGAGCAGAAACTCAACCTTGGTGGTCTTCCTGGATCTTTCCATTTGCCCTTGGATGCCACCCTACTCCTTGACCACAGAGGCTGACCTGATGGCCCACATCCAACACTCCCCTGCTCTCTGACTTCTGGTTGGATTCAGCCTTGGTGAACCCTGGCAGAAGACCAGAGGAGGAGAAAAGATTGAGATCACAGTTTTGTATTTATTCTCAGGTTCCCTTCCTGTTAGGTAGCCTTGAATTATCTGCCTCTCCAGACAGAAACTTTCTACTTCTCTCAAAATAGCTATGTGACTCTCTCCATACAGGTTCTCCTCTCTTCCTTTCCCTTTGAGTCACATTTAGCAAATACCAATACCTAGTTGGCTAAAGTGAAATTTGAATTTCAGATAAGCAGTGAATTTTTAAATATATGTCCCACGCAGTATTTGAGTCATACTTATACTGAGATTTTTCAGTATTTTCCTCAATTTCAAGTTTACCGGGGCACCCTGTATTTTAGGTGGCAACTCTAGCCTCAGGGTACCGTCAGTTGCTAGCCCTGAGCTCCTGCTCTACTCTGATGGTCTGCCTACACCCTGCCCACACCTTTGATGTGAGTCCCTTTGTTTGTAAGCCATCCTCAAATTACCCCGACTTCAGCATGCCATCTGTTTTCCCTCAGGATCCTGATACCGTCAGCACACCTCTTAGTTAATCCCTGTCAAGGTTATTTCCTCTCAGGCACCTCTCATATGTCATTCCTTTCAGAAGATTTTCACAAAGGCTCTACAGCAGACAACCCAATGAGTCTGACAGGAGATCTTACTCTGCAGAATCACAGATGATACAGAGAAGGCAAAGCTGACATCTTAGCATGAAGCTTTAAGAGCTCGATTTAGATCCTTGTGTTAATGTATCTTACCTTGGGCTCCCCTGAAAGCAGAGTCTGAGACCAAGGTGGTTGGTTTCTGAATGTGACATCAGAGAGCATGAGCACAGGGTGAGGAGAGTGCCAAAAGGAAGGGGACAAAGCCCACGTGAAGAAGTGACAGTGGGTTGACTGTAGGCAATTGGCGTTTGATCCCACCAAGACCTTCTGAAGACCCTTACAAGAGTGGCTCAGGCCCTCTAACATGGAATCAGAAAGGGAGGCCTTTGTCAAGCCTCCTGTCCTCCAGTGGTCATGAATGACCCCAAGCACTCTCTGCACCTCTGAGTTAAACATAAGGAATGCTAGACCTGTTCTGGGGATTTCTATGCTGAAAAATCAGAGAAACCTCAGCGCGCACGCGCGCACACACACACACATACACACACACACACACTAATAGAAAAGAAAAGAAAAGAAATCCTTGGCCCAGGACTTAAGTACTATCCATTGGCAACAGATTGAAGATAATCAAAACCTCCCTAGCCCTGGTTGGAGCCAAGAGGAATTTGAATGGGGGACAAGTTGTCTACCACATCCAAAGGAAGGAAGGTGAGATACACTCTTACCTAGAGAAGTGCCAAGACATTAGTGAATAGACTTAGAAGCTAATGTCTTACCACTGAAGATATGCCCTTCTTAAGATGGGAATCTCTGGAGGAGCTGCCTCAGTTGGTGGTAGCTGGAATTCAGACATTTCTCAATCATGGACTGTGAGGACAGATGCTTGAGAGGAGCCAAACAACGCTCTTCCATAGGACCAGGGCTTACCATTGTGTGTGGTTATAATGGCCATATCTAAATCAGCCCAGAGAAAGCTCACAAGTGGACATCCATGGGGAATTTCTGGACTTTCTGACACAGCTATAGTTAAAGGGCATTTAGCCCAGACCTGGCACAAAAATAATTTTAAAATCGATTTTGGTGCAGAGTAGAAGAATCATGACCTTATATGGTGGGCTAAGTGGTTTCTGGGTGAAACTATGGCTGTGAGTATAAAGCAGTCTATACTTCTCTGGCCTGGCAGACATTTCCTTCCAACCACATAACCAAGATCACCAACCTCAGGTTTATTTCCATGATAAACACAGGCAGAATGGGAAATCACCATCATCTGTATTTTCCCCTTGTTTTGGTAAAGTCACAAGTGAAAAAGAAATTCTCTAACTCAGTGCAAGCTGTTATCCTTGAACCCAAATCATACTCCATGGTCTAATGAGAAAATAAATCATTAAATAGTAGGCAGAAGATTTAATGGCTAGGTATTGATAAAATTGTAGAGCATTGCCAAGAAAGCATGATTTATCCACAATCATACTTCTAAGCCTGCCCAGTGGCTTGCAGTAAGGAACAAAGAAGTTTTAGTCTGATTCTCTTTCTATCTTGGGGTTGAAAGAGTGATAGCAGAAAACCCTCATATCCAAGCTCAGCGTATAACTCTGCTCCCCAAATAGCAAGCTGGAACATATACTTTGTAAGTGTGTGTTAGTTCAGATTACTATCACCATGGGGATTACTCAACTTTTCACCCTGTGGCAAATAAAGAGACCTGAGCAGTACTTAAAATATTTTTGTCCTTCATGTGAAATGCGCTAGTGTGAAATACAGCTACAATAATTTGAAACTGCTCAGGTAGCTTAGCTTTTCTAGCACCATCTGACAGAGACCCCCACACACTAAAATAATCCTTGAAAAATACTTATAATTAACCCTTTAAATAAAAAAAGAGGTAGGTATGGCATTTGAGCAGCTTAAAAATATAAAATGATGGTTCTTCTCCACTTCTTTTCACCTTCTTCCAGCATTGAGCAAAGATGAAAAAATGCATTAGCCACCGACCTACCTGACCTCAGAAGATTTGGAAAATTGAAGTCTCATTTTATCTTGCATCTTGCTCTAGAACTTGTGAGCTTTTGACCTATCAGTAGGATCACACTCAAATCACATCCCTTGAAAGAGTTTCACTTCAACCACTGTAGTTAAATGACAAGCCTAGATGATTAAGACTGCCTTCCATCCATAGAAATTTTAATTTCATCTCGCCTTCCCATTAGACCAATACGTCAGCCATAGATTGCTTTTCCTTCCAAAACTTCACAACCCATAAGGTATTTAAATGTCACAAGTGGGGGTACCTGTGCAATTGTTATGGTTTAGATGTGAGATATCCCCCCAAAAAAACGTCTGTGTTAATGGAGGAATGTTCAGAGTTCAAGAAATTGGATTGTGAGAGCTGTAACCTAATCAGTCTGTTCTAGTTTGAGTAACTAAGTGGTAGGCAGATAGATGGAGCATGACTGGGGACATGCATTTTCTCTGCAGGCCGCCTTCTCTTCTCTTCCCTCTCCTTCTCTCTTTCCCTCCCTCTCTCCTCCCCCCTTTCTCTCCTACCCTCTGCTTCCTGAGCCCTCCATGAGTTGAGCAGTTTTCTTCTGCTGCAAACTTCTCCCATGTTGTGCTGCTTCATTTGGACCCACAGCAATGGAGTCAACCATCTATAGACTGAGACCTCTGAAACTGAACCCCAAATAAACTTTTCCTCTGCTAAGTTTTTATTTTCAGGTATTTTGGTCACAGTGATGCAAAAGCTGACGAAAACAATGTTCTAAGGGCTGAGTAAGTGTCTTGAGTATGATCAACAGGACTTATCATTTCAAGACATCACAGGTATCAAACTTCCTCCAAATGGTCTTATGTCACACATATCTTGCTGAGCAATCATGAAGCTGAAATATTCAAATTATTTGGCTTCCCTATGATCTGCACTGATATATTTCTTTATAAGCCTAAAACTATACAATAACAAAAATGACAGAGAAATTCATCAATTGAGGACTTTGGTGAAAAGGAGAGGAGTGATTTGATAGAATTGGAGCTGCAGTTAAAATAATTTTTGACTTATTAATAATTGATTTCACTTGACAAGTGTTGAAAGAATTCTGAGATTGATAATGCCCTGGTTTATGGTCAGTGAGGACAGAGTATTAATCTGAGAAGCAACTCTTAACTTCCTTAACCAAATATCTGACTCCAGGGACGCAATGAGTGATTAGAATAAGCTGTGAAGGTTGTGACCATGTGCCTTGCATTCCTGCTGCATGGTGACCACAGAAGGGGTCAAGGGATGGGGGACCAAGAAGGAACTGGTAAACTGAAATTCACTTATGACTTCTAGCCTCAGCTACGTAGAAGAGCTTGGAAATTGTCACTACCATTTTTGTGACAAGAAGAAAAAACAAATTGAAAATCAATGACTTTTCTTGGACCTGTCTGGGAGTCAAGGTTGCAGAGCAAACTACAGCCTTGAAATCTGAAGAGATGGGGCCTGCAGAGAAACACAGTCAAGATCTGCTTTCCTGGAATGAAAGCTACTGGAGCCATAAACTGGCAAATACATTTAAATGGACATTTTGATGGACTGCAGGAGGCTGAGTGTGGAGTGAGATGAGAGTGAGAAATTCCTGGAGACCATGGTCTTAGAGAGGACCCACAACTTCATGAGCTTTCCTGGGAGGAACCATAATAGGGTTCCTGATAAAGATCTGAGAAAGATGCCCTCTAGGCTCACAGAGAGAGGACAAGTCCTTTAGTGAAACACACCAGAGCCTTCTCCATACAAAGACCAACTCTGCAAGGAAAATGACTTTGCCAGTCTTATTCCAGCTTCAACAAGGTCATTCCTCCCATCCCAGACCCATCTAGCCTCTCTAACTGTGTAAGTCAGGGTTCTCCACAGGAACAGCACCAATAGAATATATATAATTATAACAGGGGATTAATTGGACAGGCTCACACATCTGAGGCTACATAGTCCCACAATACCCATCTGCAGGTTGCAGTAGACTTTCAGTCCAAGAGACCAGATAACTCAGAACAAGAGGGGCAATTGTGCAGCCCCAGTTCAAGGCCAAAGGCCTGGAAGCTCCCTGGAGTTTCACTGGTACAAGTTCATGTCCAAAAGCTGAAGAATCTGGAGTTTGATGTTCATGGGCAAAAACAGAAGAAAAAAAAATGCCCCTGTTCATGAAGAGTCAAGGATGTGCATACATGTGAGCTGTTTCCTCCTTCTGCTTTTTGACCCACTCAGGCCTCCATCCTGTTGGACTGTGTTACCCACATTCAGGGAAGGTCTTCCACTCTAGTTCACTGACACATATTCCAGTCATCTCTGGAAACACTCACAGACACACCCACAAGTGTGTTGTGCCAATTTTCTAGGTATCTCTCAATACAGTCATGTTGACAACCAGGATTAACTATCACACCTCCTCACCTACAGGGTAAAAGACAGAGTCAACAAAGGCCAAAACTTCAAGGAAATATATTGGAAAGAACAGAATTCAGGGGGAAAAGAACTATAGCTAAGAAAAACACCTGTGAAGATCACAGATCTAAGACTCGGTATTCACTAGAATACAGTTAATTAGATTATACCACACCTTGCCACAACAAAGTATTATAGCAGAAGTTTACCACTGAAAGAGCAGTAAGTCTCCATTTCTTCCTGAGGAGGGGTAGTTAGGGAAGGCCAAAGTACCTGAGCATAGAACAGCCTCACGGTCTCTCTGTGCCTGAATCCTATCACAGCAGCAGATACTGGTCAAACATCTCCATCCAAACCTGGATCGTGTTTATAATTGGTCTTGTTGATTAACAAAACCATGACTCATTGGCAGCTACCCATACATAATGTGTCTCTGTAGGAGGTTCTGACACTTAGAACATATCATGAAATAAGTTGTATTAGCAGAGAGTAAAAGCAGAGCAATGCCTGGCAAGCTTACCCATTCTCATGTTCTGTAAATGGGCTATGACTTCCCAGGTATAGAATTTCAGACATAATGTTGCTGGCCACTCTATGATACTAACAGCTTTCCATGGTATTAGTGGACTTTCTTAGATGAATCATTGAATAACTTCCTTCCTCTCCTTGCCAAAGATCATCTTGAGTCTCAGGAGGCACCTGGAAGACTAACCAGTATTCTGGTCATATATATGGTTCAATTATTGGTCTAATTTGCTGACTTTAGCAGTCCAAAGTGGTTCACCATAGAAGGTTCTAAAAAGGTCTTTCTAGAGTTGCATTAGCAAGATGCTATGATTCAGTATAAGTCACTTATATTTATGCATTACTCAGGTAGAGCCACTGTCTGACCTGAAGTCCCAAATGTGACAGTAATGGTAACTTTAGTGCTCCCACATGACAAAAGTACTGTTAAGGCCCCTAATAGAACCTTCAGAAGGGGTTTCCTAGCTTTATATATATGCACAATGCCCAATCCAATTGGTTAGGATTCTTTCAGTTGCAAGCACCCAAATTCAACTCAAACTAGCTTAAAACAGTTGGGAAATGTATTGGTTTCTGTTACTAAGAGGTTGGGTATATATCTTTTTTTTTTCAGAAATGACTAAATCTTAAATTCAGCCTTTACATCTAGGCCTGTCTGTCTTCTGACATTTCTTTATTTCTTTTTCTTTCTCTCTCCCTTATCTCTGATTCTCTTTCTAAGCAATCTCTCTCTCTCTCTCTCTCTCTCTCTCTCTCTCTCTCTCTCTCTCTCTGTGTATATATATATATATATATATATATATATATATATATATATATATATATATATTCCCCTTACAATGTGGCAGGGAAAGTGGTCACTGTAACACCAACCCTATAACATTCTGGTACTAAAGCTCCAGCTGAAATGAAAAATTTGCTCTTCTAGAAACTCATATAACATCTCAGGTAAGGACCTGCATGACTGTGTTTGCAATCCTTGGACCAATTACTGTTTCTAGAAGGAGGGGTACAAAGACTGCCCATCTCTGTAGCAAGAGAGTATTGTGATCAATTAGCACCCCACAGAATGAGAAGGAACAAATCTCACAAAAAGAAAAAAAAGATAGGAGTCATTGCTAGAAAAGGATGAAGACATCTTGGAATGACAAAGACAGCAGATACTCCCTCCATCCCACCCTTGGATTTCCCAGCATGCACATTTATACAGTGCTTGCAATTTCAAAGGTATCTTCACCTGAGGGTTTGATTTGCTTGTCAATAAAGAGAGAGAACCTGAATATATCCAAGTTCAACATTTCTGGGTCATATACATTGCCCTGACTAAGTCCAGATACAGTTTCTCACAACCTAGAACTAAGTGAAAACATTATCCGTCCTTAACATTCCCCATATAAAATAATAGAGGGAGACAGAATAAAAAAGCCATGGTGGAAAACTGTCATTTGGTAATTAGAGAAGAGGAAAGAATACAAATTTTATATTCCATAGCCTACTGAAAAGAAATCAGAAGAATGGATGCCCCAGGGCTGGAGGGCTTTCAGAGGAAGCCCATGCCACCCTTAGTCCTACTTAACAGGGAGATTATTCCCTGGCCATGGAACACCAGGGTTCCCTTATAGAGGAATATTTTAGGGGCTCTTTGACAGCCCAATATCCCAGAAACCCAGGGATTATCTTAAATGTTGAGACAGCCCAGGTCCCTTTCTATATGTGGAATTTATAAAACAGCATAACTCCTTAAAATTCTAGTAATTTTTTAATGGAATCAACTCTAAGAAAACTCCATTAGCTTGGAACCAATGCCAGAAATCTTGGCCAGTCACAATTTGTAAATCTGAATCCTGATTTTCAAGTTTCTGTCTCTTAGCAACAAACCTTGTTCCTCTGCCCACGCTCCTGGACTCCGTTTTGTGTGTCAATCTTGTTCACTGTGTGAGGACTATATAAAACAATAAATTGAGGTGGTGAGGCAGAGTTAATCAGCACCTATGTCCCCCTTCTCGTTCCAGGTCATATCCCAGTGGGTGAGGTCTTTGCATTAGAGTAATTGTTACCTTTGTTTAGTGGAGTAGCACAGAGCAGCAAGTATCTGGGAAGCATTCCCACATTCTCTGGCCTTTCTCTGGTTCGATATAATCTCACATCTTTATACTAAATTGAGAATGGGCCAGATATTTTGACATTTGCAGTTCTACAAACATGTAATTATCTTACCCTTAGTGCTCTTGGCTTTCTGGCTATCAACAGATATGTGCTATTTTCTGTTTTTAACTCACCAACCTGTCCCTTTCTTCCATGGCAATAGTAAAGATGGCAAAAGTTGGAATCACTCTCCATCATTTTAATATTTTTTTAAAAGCAAATTTCCTGAGGTTCCAGATTTGGTAAAATTATTGTCTAAAATCCCAAAGGTGATCATGATCCAGCCTCTGTGCTACAGCCCAGCAAATATTCCATCTTTCCAGCCTGGGATGGGGGACTTCTCATAGTTCCTTGTAATTCTACACTGTAGAGTCTGTCATTGACAATACTCTGTTTCAAGACACCAGTTTCTATGTTGACCAAACCCCTTTTTCTTGCAAGTGAAAGAAATCTAATGTGAACGAGCCTAAACAAAAAGGAGAATTATTAGTCCATGTACTTTGGGTAGGGTGGATCACAAAGGAACCTGAACTAAAATGAAGTTCTCAGGTCTGCACCTCTTAGCTCCATTTCCCTCTGAGTGTTGCTCTTATTCTATTGTGGTAAATGGCCTCTCCCCTGGCAACCAGAAACGCATGTATCCCAAGTGCAGACATCTAGCAGAAAAACACCTTTCCCCCAGCTTCTGGTTATCATCCCACAACAGGTGTCTGGTTGGTCCTTTCATGTGCTCAACTCATGGACTCATCCCTATTTCCAGGGGAATGGGTCACAGTAAAGTGGCAGGACTGAGTCATTTATCCTTATGTGGCTGGGGGATGGGTGAAAGAGGGGTTGTGCTGACAACCCTCACCCCATCACCACATGGAATAAGATGGAATCATTCTCCAAAAGAGAGTGGGTGCTGTTTGCTAGAAAAGGCAGGGAGAAAATATAGAGAGAAGGGATACTGAACCCACTATACTGAATTTCCTCAGGCTGGTTCCTAATCTGGTGCACACATTGACTTGACTGAGAACTTGAGGTTTACACTTCACATATCAATGAGAGAGAGAGAGAGAGAAACAGAGACAGACAGAGACAGAGACAGAAAGAGGGAGACAGAAAGAGATAGAAAATAAAGAAAGGAAAGAAGAAAAAAATAAAATATGTCATGTTACTTACAAAAATGCCTAATGCAGATATTTGTCCATGAAACCAGTAGGAAAAGACCATGGGCCAATGGAGCATTTAGCCAGAACTTCCAATCCAGCCTCTTGCTCTTCTCAGGGGTGGCCTTCCCTCTGAATGTCATGTTAGATAAACACAGAAACTGCATGACTGTATTCCCCAGTCACTTTTATAGGAATCCTAGAACTGATCCTTAGGCCTGATGTTCTGGTTGTATCTGCGGGGCCTGAGTTTATAAGGTAAAAACTCTTCTTTCAACAATCTATTCTAGGTTAGTATTTTTTTTAGTACAATCAAGTTGAGCAGACTATCATACTGGAGAAATCTCAGGCAGAGGAAAAACTCTATTATAGCAAAAAGTATGCAATGGGCATGGTGGGTGGGGCATATGGCCCGGACCCAGGAAGGAGCTGGGGGTGTGAGAGATACCTTAGGAGAGTGGTTCAGAACTGAAAGTGTGGAGAATACCACTTCCTGTGGCTCCTGAACATTCCTGGGGAAGCAGGCTTGAAGCTGAAAGGAATTGGGGGCAAAAATAAAACAATGAATTTCTCATAGAAGTCACTAAGTGCTCAGTTGCTTTAAGGTGTTTTTTTTTAATGCCTATTTTATTTATTGTGATTTTGAAATGAAGAAAATATACTCTGTGGGAGGTTAGCATGTTATTATCTTTTATATAATTGACATCCTAAATCTTCACAGAATTGAATTTAAAACACAGGAGGCTTTACAGAGCATTTAATCCAGTGGTTTTCACACTTTCTTTTTTTTTTTCATCAATGAAACTTTCTTTTCCCTCCAAATGCATTCTTTACAAGAAATTCTCATCAGTAAGCTGAAGCCAGTCATTCAACAAAAAATACTAACTAAGCAGTGAAATTGAGCCACAATCAAATTTCATCAAAGGTGCCCAAGTGGAGCCTAGCAGCTCCAGGGACCCACCTGTCACCTCCTGATGCAGACTCTGGGGCCCCCTGAAGACTCTAGCAACAGTCCAAAGACTGATTTAGTTTTATTCTATCATTGAGAAGGAGGAGGAATCTGAGGTCTAGGAGTAAACCATTCATGAAGGCGCTTCACTGTTAACAGAATGTTGAGTCACGTCGGTAATTTTTCTCCGTTGCTTTCAAACAGAAAGAACAGCAGAAGTTAGCCACTGCCCACCCCCAACAAAAACCTATTCCTCTTCCAGGTGCCTTCAAAATTCTTTTGCTTCAAACAGAGGAACACAATCTTTTCATCTCTCTCTCTTTTTATTGTTTTTGTTCTTGGTACTCTCTTCGTATTTCATTTAAAAAAAAATCTAAGTGGGAGGTGGAGAGCAGACTTCGGTTGGCAGAACTAAGAAAGCAAATAATTGTCCCTGGGGTGCAGCAGAAACCCCGGGGTAGAGAAGGAGCAGGTGCAGAAATGTGATTATGGTAAAATTATCAGGAAAGAAAGCCTAAAATCTGAAGGTCCAGAGAAGAAAAAGCCACTTGCTGAGGATGCCACATAGATAACCAGAGTGTCATGGAAGGAAGAAAAGCACATTGAAAAGGGATAAATTGTAGAAACCATGGGATGACTGGGGGAAAAATGTATAGTAAATAAGTTCTCATAGGAACATATTTCTTCGTGGATATACTCTTGTTTTGCAACCCTTATGACTGAAGAAGCTCTTAGGATACAACTCTTGGTCAAACCAAAGGCCAGTCTGTGTCATTGAAATGGAAGGCAACATCCTTGTAAAATAGCATGTGTTAAGTACTCTGATATGTGCTGGGACATATCAAAGGGGTGGGGATAAAGGACCAAGAATTAAAAGCCCTGCCTTCAGGAGCTCTCAGATGCAAGAAGAGAAAGAGCCCCAAAAGAAACAAATATAATACTGACTCATTTGTTTGACCACTGTGAGCTCAGCACCTATTCTGAGCCAGGCACTGGGCTGGACAACTGGAAATACAGGCCAGCAACAAAAATGTGTCTTCAACTCCTGGCAAATACAACATGTGGGGAGAGAGCCAAGCAAATAATTGCACAAGCAATTGTAAAATTGCCTCTGCTCCGGGATATGAAGATGAGTCCCAGGGAGCTATGAGAGCCTAAAGTGGGGGATTTGATCTAGTCATAGAGCCCAGGGAAGGCTTCCCACTGAGATCTGTGAGGAGACTATGGATCAGCTGAGCAAAGAGACTGAGAAAATGCCTTATAGGCAGCTTTCCTGGGGTCAGGAAGTGCAAGACTGGTTAAGTGGATGAGACTTATACAGGAAACTGTGAGCCATATGGAGGTTTGTTTTAATTCTAAGACTAATGGGGAGGTATACAACATTTATGAAGCACTATGGAAGCTGTTCTAGGTCAGGTTTTTTGTTGCTGTGACTAAAAGAGTTGACCAGAACAACTTTAGAGGAAGAAAAGTTTATTTGAGGGCTCACAATTTCAGAGGTCTCAGTCCATAGACAGCTGGCTCCATTCCTCTGGGCTCAAGGTGAGGCTGAACATCATGGTGAAAGAGTGTGGCAGAGGGAAGTGGCTCACATAATTATCAGAAAGCAGAGAGAGAGGTGCTCTACTCACCAAATACAAAACATATACCCCAAACTCTTCTCCCCCATGTCCACCTTCTCTAGCCATAAACTACCAGCCTTCAGTTACCACCCAGTTAATCCCATCAGGGGGGGGTTGATTCACTGATTGGGTTAAGGCTCTCATAACCCGATCATTTCTCCTCTGAACCTTCTTGCATTGTCTCACACATGAGCTTTTGGGGGACACCTCACATCCAAACCATAACAGAAGCACATATGTTAGAAGCCCTATGGGCAAAGAAAGGATGTAATTAACTCTTCCTAAAAGGAAGAAGTTTGAAAATGCTACTGAGATGATCTGGGCTCTGTCAAATGATTGGGTATTTTTCTAGGCAGTAGTACGGGGTAAAGTCAATCCAGGCAATGCCAATGATGTGGGAAAAAATGAACAAAGGAAAATAAAACTTGGCGGTGACTGGAAAACATGAGCAGGAAATACCATGTTCTGATTGGGATGGCAGATGGTGGTGGATATTTGGGGATACTGAAGAAGGCAGAGTTAGGAATAATATCAATAGATCAAACTTGGGCAATAAAGGTGTACGTCAGAAATAAAGAAGAGAAGGGGGAAAGAAACAGATATAGAGGTTAACAAAATCTTCATTTGGCTCAGAAGCATTGAACTAGAATCTCAATTTTCTTTTTAATTTTTTTTTAAAGAGAGTGAGAGAGGGAGAGAGAGAGAGAATTTTAATATTTATTTTTTAGTTATCTTAATTTTTTAGTTATCGGCAGACACAATATCCTTGTTTGTATGTGGTGCTGAGGATCGAACCCGGGCCGCGCGCATGCCAGACGAGCCCGCTACTGCTTGAGCCACATCCCCAGCCCAGAATCTCAATTTTCTTATACCTGCCAAGAACTCCTTCCTTCCAAGGACAGTCAGGTAGGAAAAAAAATGCCTCTCATCAGAACTAGAGGGTGGCACTCTGAGAATCTGGTTCTGGCCTAGGCAAGAGGTCTTCAAAATGTCAAGTTCCCATCAGGCTGCATCCTCTTTTCTGAACCATACAGCTCTGTTCTTTCAAACCCTTTGCCTTCATCCCAATATTTGGTTGCCCAGATCCTTGTCTAGGCTTCTTGCACCTATATTATGTGGACTCTGCCTTCTAACTTTCATTTTTAAGTTTCCCATTCTGGGTTTTCAGTCCTCAGCTTGATTTCCAAAGTCCCTTTGCCTGTCGTCTCCTAACTGTCCAATCTGATCTTTTTGGGGTTCTTTGAACTCTCGGATCCACAGGTACCATATGGATCGTTTTGAGGCTTTCTCCAGCCAATTTTCCTATTCAAATTTTCCTAGTCCATTTTCCACTTTTCCCATCGAGGACCCTGTCAGATGATGCTATGCACAACTCCTTTGAAATAAAATAAGTGCCACAGTGTGTTCTTAGTACTTTCCAGGGATTCTACTGCTACCCTCTCTGACCCATATTAGCCCATTCACCTCTGTCCTTTAAACGGTTCAAGGAAATGTAACTCTTAAAACATTGCAAACGTAAATCATTACCATGCACTAGTCTCCCCAGAATCTAGCTAATGACTGAATAAAACAAAACAAAAACTGATGTTGGCGTACATTTCTCCATATCAGCTTCACGATTCTGGGAAATCACATTCACTTGAATACTTTCTTTTTCAAGTAAAATGGGGCCCTGTCAGAGTTTGCAAGATGGCATAGGTAACATGCTCAGAAAATGGCTGCTGCACAATAAGTGCTCATTTTTAAGAGGTCGCTATTATAAAATACTTGGGCAATGAAAATACATTTATTTGTGCTATTTCATTTTGGATTTTCCTGGGATTAGGTTGCATGCAACTGGCCAATGCATGCAACAAACAAGAAGTAAATAATTTAGATCAGAAGTCAACAAACTTTTTCTGTAAAAGGCTAGATAGGAAGTACTTTAGGCTTTGGAGGCAATATAGTCTCTGTTCCTACTCTGCAATACTGCCTTTATAAGAGATAATCAGCAACAGGAAAGAGTAAAAAAAAAATATGCATGGTTATGGTCCAGTAAACTTTATCTACAAAAACAGATGACAAGTCAGAGTTTTCTGATCTCTGATATACTAAATTCTGTGTGACTTATAATGAGGTCATATCTCAATAAAACCATAGTATTTAAAACACCTAACAGCTAAGCAACACAGTACACTGTAGAGTGTTGGTTGTTTACCCCTGTGATTGTGCAGCTGAATGGAGCTGCAGTTCACTACCAATACCTGACTTCATGAGATAGTATCATGTCATGAGCCCAGGAAAAGATTAAAATTCAAAAATTGATGTATGATTTCTGCTAAATGCATATCACTTTTGCACCACTTTTGTAATGTTAAAAATTATATGTTAAATCATCATAAGTTGGGGATCATCTGTAGATGGTCACCTGTGATATAATATTGACTAATTTACTTTTTTATTTTGTCAACTATTTACTGAGAACCTACTATGCTGGGTGCTAACAATACAATGGTAAGACAAATGGATTTAGTTCCTGCTCCATAGAGATGACAGCTAAGTGGAGGAGGTGGATGTAAATCAAATAAGCACCCATATAAATATAAAGTTACAAAAATGATCAGAGCTATGAAGAAAAGATGTCTGAGGCTGTGAGACTATTTGACAAGGAATCTGCTTGTTTATTTGTATGTTTGATGGAAGTTGCTTAGAGAAATATCTCTAAGGAAATATTGCTTGAGCTGAGATCTGAAGCACCAGAAAAAGTAATTAGATTGAAGAAGCTTTAGAAGGGCTTCCCAGACAAAGGATACTACATGTGCAAAGTCCTTTGATGGGTGAAGACATGGAATATCCCAAGAACTGAAGAATACTGTTATGGCCAAAGCACTTGTAATGGTTTAAGATATGATAAAGGAGACTGGCAGGGACCTTGATTAGAATGATGGCTGTTAGTCTCAGAGCAAGGGAGAGTCAATAACAAGTCTTAGAACATGATCATATTTGCATGCTGAAAAAAAATCATACTTCAGCTTAGGTGTTGAAACTGAAATAGAGATGGATATGCAACATCAGAGAATATTCCAGTCTTAGCTAGCCCATTCTTTCAAAAGAGGGATATTGGTTAATTTGGTGATTTATAAGTAAAAATTGCTTTTATGCATCATGGAAAAGTCATTAAAACTCTTTCTGGTCTGTGGAAAATGAAGGGAAAAAAATGAGTTTTTGAACTTTATCAGTGCCAGCCTTTTGATCTTCTCAATGTTTCTCTTTCAGTGGCAAAATGCAGATGAATTTACATAAAAGTTTATTTACACACAGTTCTGGTGACCTATGACTCAATTTGTTTTTCATCTTGACTTTATTTTCCACTCGTGAAACATTTTTGCTCAGAGAACCAGTTGGTTGCAATGAAATGCAACTCTTGTTTGAAAAATGCCATGAATCAAAA